>NC_045800.1:34270868-34870868 GCF_009873245.2 Balaenoptera musculus | reverse complement strand
TGACACCCCCTCTGATCCAGCTGTAACTAGAGCTGAATAAACCCTTGGAACTCCCAGGTATTCAAACAAATAAATTACCTTTTCAACCAGTTAGCTTGAGATGAGTTTCTGTCACTTGCACCCAAGAGAATCTGAAATATTTGAATAAAATTGGCATTAACATTAACATTAACTTAACTTAACTTTAACATTTGTTAAATGGCATTAACTTAACATTTGTTGATGCTATTTGTTTGTACTACAGACATAAATGGACTTATATGAGAGTACTTTTAATTCATATCAGAAGGAAATGGAAAATAAAAACAGAAATGATTGTAGATTTATTTTTATAACCCTTCATCTGTGAGAGCTGTGATAAATTTTATTTTCTTTACAATTTTTTCTTAGTTTTTAATGTTTAGTTTTTTTTAATATTTGTAAGTGGGACAAAAGCATGTTTAACAAAAAGATGAGGTCCTACTGTATTTTGAAA
Organism: Balaenoptera musculus; assembly: GCF_009873245.2. NCBI lineage: Eukaryota > Metazoa > Chordata > Mammalia > Artiodactyla > Balaenopteridae > Balaenoptera > Balaenoptera musculus. The sequence continues at coordinate 34,870,393 of NC_045800.1, read as the reverse complement.
AATTTATACATTCCAGGCAAGGCAGGTTCTACTTGTTCCTGGAAAGGAACGAGTATTGACATAGATTTAAGGCCAATTTGTGAAAGAATAGATGTTAAAACTTAAGCTATTTATAAAATATGAGGGGAAAGGAACAAAGAAGATTACATTTGTGATTAAATATAGTAATAGTATAAGATTAGGGTCAATTAAACATTTGAGTCTAGCACTGATGCCCCCTTATCCTCAATACACACACACACACACACACAGAGCAGTTACTTTGCTCTAAGGGTTCTAGGACACTAGATTAAACTTAAATAGTACATAAAATGTGTATAAGAATTTTATGAGATAGTTCCCACTAATCATCAAAAAACAAACAAGGGCATTTACCTCCCCGCCCCTCCTATAACTCCTAAAATGATAGTAAAGGGAATAATTTACAAGGTCAAACCACAAGGATAAGCAGAAGTGGCAGGAAGACAATAGCAATGAAAGTTTGGAAGCAAGAATGCGTGTGTACAAGTAGTAACTTTTCTGCAAACATGAGGAAGCCAAACCCTAACCAGCAGCAACAGAGTGTGAGCAAGCTCTTCCCTGCTGCGGCTCCTGGGAAGCTCTGGACCGGAGGCGTCAGGGACCCTGTGGAGGATCAGGTGGGTGAAAACTCGGGGGAGTTTGAACTCAATGCGACTCAATGTGAATCTGAACACAGTGGCTGGAAGCCCATATCCACTCCACTGGTTGAAGACTGGAGGTTTACTCCCTGGAGATGCTCATTCAATAAAGCTCTGGACTCTAGGGCCCCAGCCTACCCTGTAGGCAGTAAGGCTGTGCTGAAAACACGGGAACTAGTGAGAATCTACACACCAAACAGTGAGCCTCTTGTCCACTAGGGTCCCCGAATATTGGGGGTTAATTTAGGGTGCAGCTTTCAGGCTACCTTTACTCTCTTCTGTTTATATTTATATGTTTTGAATTCTTTACAATAACGTGTATCATTTATGTATGTAAACAAAATTCAGGAGGTAAATTACTTCCAACTTAGACATACCAGGCGCCAAAGAATGTGTTGCTTTGCTCCAACACAGAAATGACATCTTGAAGAGCAGCTAAGTTGGAGTGACCATCCGAGTAAGTTGATAATTCACCGTTATTCACCAAGATCCACCTGCCCTTTGCATAGACATAATTGAGCAATCCTTTAAAGAGAAAGAAATTGGGGTTAAGATTGCACAACTGATAAGTGTCTGACCAGAATTCAAACCCATTTGTCGGTCTCCGAAGTCTAAGCAGACGTCCCACACCATAAGACCTCAGAGTCTCTGTAATCACATCAAGTTGCCACCCACAAATCTGGACTTGCAGATCCATCACTAGGAATTAGTTAGTCTCACTTTTTGGTGAAGAATACATTTTTTAAAAAAATCACCCTCTCCTGAATGGACTTGAGGATATGGGGAGGGGGAGGGGGGAGATGTGACAGGGTAAGAGAGTGGCATGGACATATATACACTACCAAATGTAAAATAGATAGCTAGTGGGAAGTAGCCGCCTAGCACAGGGAGATCAGCTCGGTGCTTTGTGACCACCTAGAGGGGTGGGATAGGGAGGGTGGGAGGGAGGGAGATGCAAGAGTGAAGAGATATGGGAACATATGTATATGTATAACTGATTCACTTTGTTATAAAGCAGAAACTAACACACCATTGTAAAGCAGTTATACTCCAATAAAGATGTTTTTTTAAAAAAAAACACCCTCTCCCAAACATTAAATAAATTGCAAGGTGGGTACCAAAGTAAGATCCAATCCTCCCACGGTAATTGAATGATCTCTGATGGAAGTTTAAATCATGGCTGGCTTTCTAGATGGTCGTTTGGTAACGAATCAACATCCTTAACGGCCGCGATGGGCGCGAGCGGCAGAACCGCCGGGGGACCGAGTTGTCAGTCGCCCTCCAGCCTCGCGCCCCTGTCCCAGCTTGGAGCCCCAGCTCCTGGGACTCGGGACGCCGAGTCCGCCAGAGCTCCAGGAGGCGCTGAAGCGCGAGGCGAGGCTTTGACAAGGACAAAGTCACTTGCAAGTTGCCCACCCAGGGTGAAAAGAGCTTCGACTCTGTGGCCAAACTGCACAACGTGAGGAGCTTGGAGGAAACGCGAACAGTTTCAGCCCGTAGACCGTTCACCAAGGCGAAAAGCCACTGCGGGAGAGGATGTGGACCCGGCTAAGGCCCAGAATTCTGACAGTGATTTGCGACATTTTATGACCCGTTCCTGGCTGTTCCTCTGCAGATAACAGCAGGTCATCTAAAGCAACCTCACACAAACAGGAACTGCGCGTCCCCTTCACGAACGAGTCTGCAGCGATGAGCGCCGGCCTTCCAGCTGTAGAGCCAAGACAAAGAAAATGATCAGGGATAAAGAGGGGCATTACATAATGATGGGTCGATTCCCCAAGAAGCGATAACAGTCTTTAATGTGGATGAACCTAACAACAGAGCGTCAAAATTTGTGAGGCAAAGATGGATAGAATTGAAAGGAGAAGTAAACCAATCCTCTATCATAGTTGGCGACTCCCAACACCCCTCTATCAGAAATGGACAGATCCAGCAGGCAGAAAATCAGTTAAGGATGCAGTTGAACTGAACTGCACCATCAGCCAATTGGATCTGTTGACATCTATAGATTACTTCATCCAGCACTGCAGAGTATACATTTTTCTCAACCTCACATGGAACATTCACCAAGATAGACTACATTCTGGGGTGTAAAACGCACTTTAACAAATTCAAAACAGAAATAATACAGTGTACTCTCAGACCACAATGGAATTAAACTAGAAATCAAAAACAGAAAGATAGCTGCAAAACCCCCAAATAGCAGAAGATTAAATAACATAATTCTAAATAACACATAAGTCAAAAAACAAGTCTCAAGAGAAATTAAAAAAATTTTTTGAACTAAAGGAAAATACAGCTTATAAAAATTTGTAGTATCCAACAAAAGAGATGCTAAAGGAAAATATATATAGCATTGAATGCATGTATTAGAAAAGAAGGAAGACCTAATATCTGTAAGCCTCCACCTTAGTAAACTAGAAAACAGCAAACTAAATCTAAAGTAAATAGAAGAAAAAGTTAAAAATTAGAGCAGAAATCAATGAAATTGAATATAGGAAATCAATAAGAGAAAATCAAAGAAACCAAAAACTGGTTCTCTGAAAGATCAGTAAAATCGATAAGCCTCCAGCCAAGCTAACCAAGAAAGAGAAGACACAAATTGCTAATATCAGACATGAAAAAGAGGCCAGCACTACTGACCCCACAGACATTAAAACAATAATAGAGGAATGTTATGAACAACTCCATAACACAAATTCTGTTGATCTTTTTAAAGAACCAAATTTAGGTTTTGTTGATTTTCTCTATTGTTTTTTCTATTCTTTATTTCATTTACCATTTCTCTAATCTTTATTATTTCCTTTCTTCTGTGACATTTGGGTTTAGTTTTCTCCTCTTTTTCCAGTTATTTAATGTAAACAATTAGGTGATTGATTTGAGAAATTTCTTCTTCATTAATATATGTATTTACAGCTATAAATTTCCCTCCTAGCACTGCTTTGGCTGTATCTCATATTTTTTAGTATGTTGTATTTTTTTTTTAACATCTTTATTGGAGTATAATTGCTTTACAATGGTGTGTTAGTTTCTGCTGTATAACAAAGCAAATCAGCTATACATATAGTATGTTGTATTTTTATTTTCATTTTTCTCATGCTATTCTCATTTCCCTTGTGATTTCTTCCTTGACCCATTGGTTCTTTAAGTGTATGTTGTTTAACTTCCACATATTTGTGAGTTTTCTATTTTTTTCCTTCTGTTATTGATTTCTAGTTTTATTCCATTGAAATAAGAAAGGTACTTTGTATGATACCAATCTTTTAAAATTTATTAAGTTTTGGTTGTGGATTAACATATAGTCTATCCTAGAGAATATTCTATTTGTGCTTGAGAACAATGTATTCCGCTGTTGTTCAGTGAAGTGTTCTGTATGTGTGTTTTAGGTCTAACTGGTTTATAGTGTTGTCAAAGTCCTCTGTTTCCTTATCGAGCTTCTGTCTGGCTCTTCTATCCATTATTGGAAGTGGGGTATTGAAATAGTCAACTATTACTGTAGAATAGTCCACTTTTCCCTTCATTTCTGTCAATTTTTACTCCATATAACTTGGGGCTATGTTATTAGACAGGTATTTGTTTATAATTCTTATATATTCTTGATGAACTGAAACTTTTATCAATATATAATATCCTTTCTTGTCTCATAACCTTTTTTGACAATCTATTTTGTCTGATAATAATATAACAATCCCAGCTCTCTTTTGGTTAGTATTTTCATGGAATATCTTTTCCATCCTTTTACTTTTAATCTCTTTGTGTCTTTGTATCCAAAATAAGTCTCCTTTAGACCACATGTGGTTGTATTATACATATACAATATATATATATTATCTGCATGAGGAAAACTACAAAATTCTGATGAAAGAAATCAATAAAATCTAAATAAATGGAGAGATATTCCATATTCATGGACAGGAAGACTCATGTTAAGATATCAGTTCTTCCTAACTCGATCTATAGATTCAACACAATCCCAATCAAAATCCTACTAAGTTACTTTTCAAATACCAACAAACTGATTCTAAAGTTTATATCAAAGGCAAAAGACCCAGAATAGCCAAAACAATATTGAAGAACAAAGTTGGAGGACTGACACTACCAACTTCAAGACTTACTATAAAGCTACAGTAATGAAGATGGTGTGTATTAAAGAATAGACAAATAGATCAATGCAACAGAATACAGAGCCCAGAAATAGACCAATACAAATATAGCCAACCAATACTTGACAAAAAGGCAAAGGCAATTCAATGGAGAAAGGATAGTCTTTTCAACAAATGGTGCTGGAACTACTGGACATCCACATGCAAAAAAAAGAATCTAGACACAGACTTTTTACTTTTCACAAAAATTAACTGAAAATGGATCTTATACCTAACAGTAAAATATAGAACTGTACTCCTAGATGATAATATAGGAGAAAACTGAGGTGACGTTGGGTTTGGCAATAGTTTTTATTTTTATTTATTTATTTATTTTTGGCTGCACCATGTGGCATGTGGGATCTTAGTTCCCTGACCAGGGATCGAACCCACGTCACCTGCATTGGAAGCACGGAGTCTTAACCACTGGACTGCCAGGGAAGTCCCTTGGCAATAGTTTTTAGATACAACACCAAAAACACAATCCATGAAAGAAAAAAATTGATAAGCTGGACTTCATTAAAATGAAAAATTTCTGCTCTGTGAAAGACAACTTTAAGAGAATAAAATGACAAGCCACAGACTGGGAGAAAATAGTTGCAAAATACGTTTCTAGTGAAGGACTTGTAACCAAAATATACAAAGAACCCTTATAACTTAATAATAAGAAAACAACCCCATTAAAAAGTGAAACAAACATTTGAACAGACACCTTACCAAAGATGGCAAATAGCAGATGAAAAGATGCTATTTCAATATCAAATGTCATCAGGGAATTGCAAATTAAACAATGAGATACCACTATATAGCTACTAGGATGGCTAAAATCCCAAACACTGACAATGCCAAATACTGGCCTGGATATGGAGCCACAGGAACTCTCATTCATTGCTGGTGGGAATGCACAATAGTAGAGCCATTTTGGAAGATAGTTTGGTAGTTTCTTACAAAGGTAAACATAGTTTCACCATACAACCCAGCAGTCATGCTCCTTGGTATTTACCCAAATGAGTTGAAAACTATGTCCACTCAAAAACCTGCACACAGATGTTTATAGCAGTCTTATTCACAATTCTCCAAATGTAGACGCAATCAAGATGTCCTTCAATAGGTGAATGGATAAACTGTGGTACATCCATACAGTGGAATATTATTCAGCAATAAAAAGAAATGAGCTATCAAAAAAAGAACTTGGAAGAAACTTAAATGCATATTGTTACATAAAAGAAGCCATGCTGAAAACGCTACATACTGTATTATTCCAACTATGAAATTCTGGAAAAGGCAAAACTATAGAGACAGTAAAATGGTTGGTGGAAGTTCTAAGAGGAGGGATAGATGAATAGGTAGAGTACAGGGGATTTTTAGGGCAGAGAAACTATTCTGTCTGTACTGTAATAATGGTTGACATGACATTATGTATTTGTCAAACCCTTTGTACACAGACTGTACAACACAAAGAGTGAACCCTAATGTAAACTATAGACTTTAGTTAACAATAATATATCAGTATTGATTTGTCAATTGTAACAAATGTACCACACTAAAGTAAGAAGTTAATAATAAGGGAAATTGTGTTGGGGTGGTAAAGTGGGGGAGAATGGAGTATCTTGGAATCCGTACTTTCTGCTCAATTTTTCTATAAACCTAAAACTGTTCCCCCCCAAATAAAATCTATTAAGTTTTTAGGGGACTTCCCTGGTGACGCAGTGGTTGGGAATCCGCCTGCCAATGCAGGGGACACGGGTTCGAGACCTGGTCTGGGAAGATCCCACATGTCGCGGAGCAACTAAGCCCGTGCGCCACAACTACTGAGCCTGCGCTCTAGAGCCTGCAAGCCACAACTACTGAGCCCACATGCCACAACTACTGAAGCCCGAGCGCCTAGAGCCCGTGCTCTGCAACAAGAGAAGCCACCGCAATGAGAAGCCCGCGCACCATAACGAAGAGTAGCTCCCACTCGCTGCAACTAGAGAAAGCCCGAGTGCAGCAGCAGAGACCCAGTGCAGCCAAAAATAAATTAATAAATTAATAAATTTAAAAAAATCTATTAATTTTTTAAAAGTCAGTTGATTTTTTAAAAAATAAATTTATTTTATTTATTTATTTTTGGCTGCACTGGGTCTCCGTTGCTGCACATGGGCTTTCTCTAGCTGCGTGGAGCGGGGGCTACTCTTCGTTGCAGTGCGTGGGATTCTCATTGCGGCGGCTTCTCTTGTTGCAGAGCACTGGCTCTAGGCGCGCAGGCTTCAGTAGTTGTGGTACATGGGCTCCAGAGAGCAGGCTCAGTAGTTGTGGCGCACGGACTTAGCTGCTCTGGGGCATGTGGGATCTTCCGGGACCAGGGGCTCGAACCCTGTGTCCCCTGCATTGGCAGGCGGATTCGTAACCATTGCACCGCCAGGGAAGACCAGTCAGTTGATTTTTAACATAAAATGGGAACGCACTAGAAAGACTTTAGTCAGGAAAGAGACCTGGTCAGATTAGGTGCAGGGTAAAGCTGTCTCAAGGCAGTGTGGAAAGGAATGGGGGTAGAGTGAAGACAAAGAGGGAAATATACAAAGCCTGGCTTCAAGGAGTCATGCCTGGTCCACATCGAAGATGGAGACAGTCTCAGCTAGGGTAATGAGGAAGGGAAAGAGGAGATGGGCTTGAGAAATATTTAGGAGGTCAAATAGGCAAGATGTGGTGGTTGGTTGTATGTAAATGGTAAGAGAGGGAAGGGAGAGGATGACGCCCTGGTGACCAGGTGGGTGATATTCTGCCTGATTAGACAGAAGTCCCCCTGTTGACTCTCAGATACCCTCTGGTGTCCATTCCTTTATCATCACAGATTGAAATATGTACTTATTTGTGTGCTTATTTGCTTAGTAGCAGTCTGCCCCTCCAGACTGAAAACGCAGTGGGGTAGAATCATGTCTGGTTTTGCTCATCCTTGTACCACCAGCACTAGCAAAGTGAGTGGCACGTAGTCAGCACTGAATAAAAGCTGTCCAAAAAATATACAGAATGGGAAACGGAATATACAGGAAGAAAAGACACTTCAACGAGTTCCTTTTTGGACATGGTGAGTTTGAAATGACTGTGCAAAAATCCAGGTGGCAGTTGGAAATGAGCCTGAAAACTCACGGAGAGGTTAGGTTTGGAGATAAAGACTTGAGTGTTACCAGAGTGTAATAAAAGCCTGAAAGTGAGAAGCGCGTCAGGAGCAGACCTGATGAAGTTCAACAATTAAAGGGATTTACTTCCTCCTACTTCTTAGTCAATTACTTTTGCTTTCCAGAAGTACACCGTCACTGTCCCCTGGGCAGCTCACAGAGCCGGCTTATGACAGCTCCAGGGTGCACAATTCTATGTTGTGCTCCAGGGAGGACCCACCCAAACCTTTAGGACCTTCCAAGGAGGACCTCATATGCCTATAATATCTTCCCCCTATTTTGCCAACTCAATTCTCCCAAGTTCTTTAAACAACCCCTGATTTCCGAGAAATCCTATTCCATGAAATTCTCCTGCACTAGACCATAGAACAGCAATTATCCTGAATATCCTAGTCATCAAATAGCAAATTGCCCACTCTGCTTAATCAAAATGTAGAAATCTTACTCTTTCCCAGTTCATTTTCCAATTAGATACCTTTGTTTTTCGTCTGTCCACCCTAAAGACCAAATTAGGCCTGCATTGATACAAATACCTGTTTTTTATTACTATTTGGTTTATTATTTCTATCCTGTTGACTGTGTGTTCAGTCACAGCAGGGGTCTGTGTACTTTAACCTGGTGCCGACCCTGAAGAAATCACAGGCTATATCAGGTAGGGTGACAGGACTTCCTGGCTTTTCTTAGTACCATTGTGTTGAAAATGTTCACCCTAACCAAGTGGTATGTCGAACTATGGATTTTGGCTCAGATAACGTTCATCAGGGAAGGATCCAGGCTCCTCCTGCCTGTCCTCTCTGACATCCTTAATTATACTGGCTTTTATCCTCACACTTGTCATCTCATGGACAGTGATGGTTATTCCACCTCCAAGTTTTGTGTCCCCAGGAATATGGGGCAGGAGGAGGGGGGAACAAGGGAGAAAAGGAATTTTTTTTGTACTAAGTCTTATCATTTCATTCTGGAAGGGAAGCCTCCCTAGTGTTTTTTACCTACATCTCATCGACCATCTGCAGCTAAAAGGGGACAGAGATTAAGATTGTAGCTTTTATAGCTTCTATGAGCTTCTATGATAGAGCTTGGCAAGAGATGGGAGAAACTGAGAGTTGAGAATTGCCAATCAAGTATTTCAGATTTAGAAATAAACATAAAGGGGAATTCCCTGGCAGTCTAGTGGTTAGGACTCTGCGTTTTCTTTGCTGAGGGCAAGGGTCTGATTCCTGGTGAGGCAACTAATATCCCACAAGCTGCACGGCCAAAAATAAAAAAATTTAAAAAACGAAATAAACGTAAGGTTCATTATTATGTCTGCATATTTCCTAAAATCCTGTGAGTATATCTTAAGCTAATCTACTCATGCTGATGTTGATTTCTATTTGCATAATTCTTAGAGTAATTTTATTTCAAAAATTTCCACTCTATAATATATCAACAACGCTACCCATCCTTTTTTATTTTCAGTTTTGATGTCAGTTTATATGGTCTATTTTATCAAAGTGAGCTAGAAAAGGAATTGAAAATATTTCTAGATGCTAGTTCTGGGTGAATAAGATATATTTTTCTCCACATGTTATTCCTTAAGTTAGACCTGGAACTTTTGCCAGTGGTGGCAAGAACAGTACCAAAGATAATTTTACCTATCTTCTCACTTTTGTGCTGCTTGGCACATTACATAAATTGGAGTTGACGCAGCTGTGACGTCGGAGAATGGGTTTTATGTGGGGCCTTTTTCATGGAGAAGTGCTTTGTCTCCCTCTGGTGGACAAACTCATCTGCAACGTCAGCGGTAATTCTCAGGCCCGGGCGCACTTTAGGATCACCAGGGGTGCCACAATCCCAATATGTGCTAAGCAAACACACAGACACACAGACACACACACACACACACACACACACACAATTAGACTGGTCCCTGGGCAAAACTGTCAAATAATTTCAACCCAATTTTGATACCCTATGTATTTTCCAAAAACTTTCTCACATACTTTCTCATTTAATCCTCTCAAGAACTTGTTAAAATGAGTTTTCCCTCTTCTCATGAGTACAAACACTCACCTAAGAACACAGAGCCCTTTCATATCTTAGGTGCACATTCAGACCCTGCTTTTCCCTGCATCTTTGTGTTCATTAAATCTTACAGTGCCAGAACTGGCTTCCTTCTCAGTTTGCTATCTTTTCAAAAAGCTTCTCAAATTAATTCCCACTGACAATAGATCAATTTTAGTTATTAAAAAGGAGATCAAGTTCTGCTTCTGCCAATGGTTGACCAGATGGTTGTGCCCTCTCACTGAAAACAACTAGGAAAGTACATACTATTAAAAGAGTGAAAAGGCAAGCCAGAGAGTGAGAAATATATTTGCAATGCATATAACTGACAAAAGAGCTCAGATCCAGAATACATACAACTCTTATGACTCACTAAGAAAAAGACTAGCAACACAATAAAAAAAGGGGGGGGGCATGAGACTTCACAAAAGGGAATATTCAAATAGTCAATAAATACATGAAAAGGCTCTCATCTTCATTAGTATACAAAGAAATACAAATTAAAACTACAAAGTATTCACCTACCACACCCATTAGAATGGTCAAAGTTGAAAAGACTACAATACCAAGTGATGGGGAGCAACTGCAACTCTCATACCCTGCTGGTGAGGGTGTAAGTTGGTACAACCACTTTGGAAAATTGTTTGATGGCATCTCCTAAAGTTGAACATACATGGTTATCTATGACATAGCAATTTCACTCCTAGGTACACCCACAGAAATGCATGTAAGTGTGTACCCAAAGACATGTTTAAGAATGTTTATAGCATTATTTATAAATAACCAAAAACTGGAAACTTAAATGTCCTTTAATAGTATAATGGATAAATTGTGATATATTCATACAATGGAATTCTATAGAATAAAAGTGGAAAAAACTATAGCTACACACACAATAAATGGGTAATCTAACATGAAATTTTGTACAAAGTTGGGCACAGGCAATGCATATTTTAAAAATTTCATTTGTATAAAGTTCAAAGCAGGTAAAACTAATCTATGCTGTAAGAAGTCAAGATAGTGGTTACCTTTAGGTAAGAGGGAGAGGTAGAAAGTGTAAAGGGGAAAGGGATAATGATACAATTCTTCCCCTGAGTTGTCAGTACACAGATGTGTTCACTTTGGGATAATTCACTGAGCTTAAACCATTTGTGCACTTGAGTAAAAGCAATTTCTAAAGCAAAACAGAATATTCAAAAACAGTTTTGTAAAACTAACTAAAAGTCTTCCTTGTGTTTTTCACCGTAAGTGAGGAGAGTTTTAATTGATGGGATGTTATCAACAGTGTTCCCCAAACTTTACTGTACATATGACTCATCTGAGAATCTTGTTAAAAGGCAGCTTTGATCCAGTATTCTGGTGTGGGGCTCACAATTCTTGCATTTCTAGTGTTAAAGAAAAATGCACAACATGAGAATTGTGGGTTTAAGTTTGACTCGGGGTCTTACTGAGGACTCCCGCCAGGGAGACAGCCACTCAGTAGCTCTGAGGAACTGCTCTGAAGAGGTGGGCGAGGAGCCAGGGTACACATGACTTTTTGGGGCTGGGAAATACGTGTAGTCAGGCACGCATCTTGGTAAAAGATCACTGCTAATCACAAAGAACAGACGTCTCAAGTTAGTGATTTTAGGTGTTTCTACGTATGGGAAGATGCAAGAATCTGGGGTCACTGAAATTCTTCCTGAGACTTCCCTGGTGGCGCAGTGCCTAAGAATCTGCCTGCCAATGCAGGGGACACGGGTTCAAGCCCTGGTCCTAGAAGATACCATATGCCACAGAGCAACTAAGCCCGTGCACCACAACTACTGAGCCTGCGCTCTAGAGCCAGCGAGCCACAACTACTGAGCCCGCGTGCCACAACTACTGAAGCCCGCACGTCCTGGAGCCTGCATGCCGCAACAAGAGAAGCCACCGCAATGAGAAGCCCACGAACCGCAATGAAGAGTAGCCCCCGCTCGCCACAACTAGAGAAAGCCCGTGCGCAGCAACGAAGTACCAACGCAGTCAAAAAGAAAAAAAAATAAAAGAAATTCTTCCTGAGATATGCACCTAATTATCTAGGGGCCAAAGCACAGAATGCCTCATCCTGTTTTTTCATCCTGAATTCCCCTCAGGGTGCACTGTTGGTGGGTTCTGATTTAACCCACTTGTATAACTGGGTGATGAGTGACGCTGTTTATTCTTTTTTGTTCACAGTCTCTCCCCTTTTGGTCATAAATTCAATTAAGGTTTGAGAGGCATTTTATGACAAATTTGTCCCATGGTGCTAGGAAGACTCATTCCTAGGTTTAGTGAGGATTTCATTGAGAGGTCATTCAAGTGCTATACCTGGATTAAGTCCTGTTAATAACCTAAAAATTCTCTGGATCATCTGTTTTACTAGTCTATTATGATCCAGGAAATGTTTCTCCCTTGTTGCTTCTTCCTAGATCTATAAAAATTAATTTTATACAGAGCTATATATGTGATCAATTGCCTCAAGATGTTTAGCTGTCATCAATTTTGTCAGAGAGCTGGTTACACAGCAGGTGATGCAAGAAACAACAATCATAAGATAACAGGATATCACTAGTAACATTAATAAGATTATAGTATAGCAGCAAGAGACACAAAGCATAAACAGTTTAAAAACTACAAAGAGAGATCAATTAGAACAATGATTAGTATAACTAGTTGCAACCTGGATCATAATAAACCACCAAGTCCAGAGGGGAGCCAGCCAAAGAAGCCAAATTCTGGATGGATCAGGTAGAGAGAAATAGATGTTAACTAACTATAACTTAAGAAGGCTTATCATCACTTATTTGACAATGCTTCCCATGTAATTTAACACACAAAATAAGTCTAATTAGTTTAATACCTCTCTTTGAGATGTTTCAGAGGGCCCTCTGAAACATCCCAAAGTTAGCTAGAGGTCAAAAGAACTCTATTTAGAATCTGATTTGGGGAAGTTTGTCAAAAATATCAAAAGTTTTAAAAACACTTGATCAATTAGGATCCTAGCATAGATCACTGTGAAACAGTACTTATTCATTTAACCAAAGTGATAACAAAAGATTTCAAAGGCAAATATAGAAAGTTACAACAGATTACTTAAGAGGTAAAGAAACTGTTATCAAAAGCAGATATTCCAAAAAAACTTTGTCCTCTTAACAGAAAGAATCAAATTCTAGTTTTGTACAACCTTACTTTTAAGATTCATTTATTTAATTTGTTCTAATCCTAGCCAGTCCTAACCATACACAAAACTCTTTTCTCAGGGTTCCTTTTCCATAACCTTACTGTAACTTCCTTTTTTTATCTTTAACCTTAGCCTCCATTAGGACCCCATCAACAAGTCTTGGTCTTATAAGGAGTTGCAGAAACTCTTCCTTCTTATCCGCCAGCTGTTTTATCCATTCCTGTATAAAAGGCTTTGGGGTCCCCAGTGAGGGGTCCAGCCAAGGAACCCAGGCCCTTTTGTCAATGTTTAACTTGATTAATTGGCCTAACTGTTGCTCCAAGCAATTGCTGATCTGGTCTCTCAGTGTAAATTTTCCCTTCCAGCCCCTTAATTTTTTCCAAACTGGGGTAAATAGAGCAAACTTGTTTGGGGCCCTTTAATATTGGGTGGACCCACAGAGGGTCCCTTTGGCTCATCCAAACTTAAGTAGTGCTGTTTCAAAGCCTTTGTTTTAATCCCATGAATATCCAAGCCACAGGGCTTTCCCCTTAATAACCCTTTCTATTCCCTTGTTAACCTAATTAACATTAATTAACCTAATGTTTTATTAGCATCTGCAAGACCCAGTGAGGGAAGCTGAGATCACAAATTCAAATAGACTTCCCGAACAGATGCTTTTTTGTTTTTTTTTTTAAACTAAGAGCGTTCTTAAGGTTAGTCATTACATTTCTTTGTGTCCACCTTTTAATTTGGTTTTTCCATAGCTACCAATAAAATAGCTGTTTACAAGGAGAGCTCTCTAAAAATTTACCAGAAGTTTTTCCAATTTAAAGGATCCATCATTCGGCCATTGATGAGTAGGATCTGAATAGGGATTCAAACGAGTAAGACACAAGAGGTGTCCCCATAGGATCGTGCAAAGGATGCAGCCCTCACAAGATCCAGAAAGTTTATTTGCAAAAATAGTCTAAGAAAGTAAGGGCCTTTATTGTACAGGTGGATCCAATGAAAGTTGACATGATGAAGGCCCCTTATGGATTAGGAACCCTTATGACAAACTCTCCTGAGAGCTGGCAGGGCCAAAGGGATTGCTCGGAATCCTAGTCTCTTCAACTGGCTTCCAAATGGACACTGTATGAGTACCTTCCAGATGGCAGAGGCCAGAAAGAGTTTTCTCACTGATCAACAAACCAAGCTCTCAAGACATAGAACAAGTTGCCTAAGAAGATCAGGTACATTTACATCTCAAAGGCACAGGGAGATAATGCAAGTTCCTCCTAGAAGGGTGTCTGGGTTTCTCTCTCCAGCCAACCAAAACCACCATGGGTGCTCAAGCACTGGATGGCCAGTTCTAATGTGTACAACTCCAGATGAGCGGATCTTTAATTAACGAGTGGGTTTCTCTACGGGACCGCTGCATGGTATGAGGACTTGCCTCCACCACTCCTGTAAATTTCTCAGTTGCCTGAGAAAGCTGTAACCAGCTGGGAGGAGCTTTTGTCTCTTATTTTGGAGCTAAAAGCTCTCATATGGTGTCTTCATTTTTATTCCAACAAACTCTGTTAAAGTAGCCCATTCAAGGAAAGACACCAGCTTAGCCCTTACCTAATCACCCAGTCCAAACCTTTCCAGTGTCTTTCAGCTAGACAATTTTCTCAGTGCATTTGAACTGAGCAACCTTCCCAGTGTCTTTCAACTGAGAATTCAGGTACCTCTTCTTGAACTGCCTTAAGTTCAAGGAAAACCTACTCCTCATAACAAGTTTACCAACCACTGAATAAAACTCAGAATCGTCAACCAAGACGGGAGATCCAAGACCAAGAGAGACTTACCCAGTCACTGAGGAGGTGGATGGGCCTTCTCTAAGTTTCCTTATGTCCTTTGATCCCATCTGCTGACCTCAGTCTCCAGGCAATCACCGATCTTCCTTCTCACTGTAGTTTTGCTCTCCTGTTGGCTTAAATTTGCATTTCCCCATGACTCATGATGTTATCTTTTCAGGTACATATTGACCATTACTTACATCTCCTTTGGTGAAGCATCTATTGAACTCTTTTCCAACATTTTTGTCTTACGAGTTTCTTGTATATTCTTATATATAAGTCCTTTGTCTGATTTACGTATTGTAAACATTTCCTCCCAGTCAGCAGCTTGCCATTTTCTTTTCTTAATGGTGTCTTTTAAAGAGAAGACAGTTTTAAACTTGAAAAACTTCAATATGTCCATTTTTTCTGTGATGGTTAGTGACTTTTGCATCCTAAGAAATTTTTGCCTAACAAGCTTCGAAGAGATTTTCTCCTATGTTTCCCTGTAGAACTTTTACAGTTCTAGTTTTTATGTTTAAATCTGTAGGCCTTTTTGAGTTAATTCTGTATATACTGTGAGATAAGGGTTAAGGTTCTTTTTTTTTTTTTTTCCCATAAGGATATCCAGTTGATCTTGAACCATTCATAGAAAAGACTACTTTTCCCCCATCAAATTACCATGACACTTTAGTCAAAAATTAATTGAAAGTAAGGTGGGGCTCCATTTCTGGACTCTATTCCCTTCCATTGATCCATATGTCAATCCTTAAGCCAATACTCACTAGCTTGATTATAGTTTCATATAAGCCCTGCTATCAGGAAGGATAAATTTGTTCTTCTTCAGAATTATTTTAGCTGTTCAAGATTCTTTGCATGTTCATGTAAAATTTTAAATCAGCTTGTCTGATTTTAATGTCTGATTTTAATGTCTGCCCAAAAAGCCTGCAAGAATTCTGACAAGCATTGCTTTAGAATCCATAGCTCAGTGGGGAAAAACAGATATCTTAAAAGCACTGTCCTACAATCCATGAATATGGATTTTGTCCTTTTATTTGGGTCTTTAAAAACTTTCCTTCAGTAACGTTTTGAAGTTTTCAGTGTACGGGTTTTTCACATTTAAAAATATTTTGCCCCTAAATACTTAATTTTTTGGTGCTATTATAAATTATTTGAATTTTGTGGACAGTATAATTTTTTGACATAAAATTGATTTGTTAATGTTATTTCCTGCAATCTTGTTAATTCAATTATTATAAGTACCATTTTTGTAGTCCTTAGAGTTTTTTTGGTATGTGCTCATGCCATCTGTGAACAGTTTTACTTCATTCTTCCCAATCTTTATTGTACTGACCAGGACCTCATATACAAGTTTGAAAAAAGTAGTGAGAACATACATCCTCATCTTGGTGCATCTCTTAGCGTCAAAGTATTCAATATTTTATCCTTACTTATGATGTGACCAGTAGGTATTTTTTAAATTCCCTTTATTAGGTTGAGGAAGTTCCCTTCCATTTCTTGTTTGCTGAGAGCTGTTAGTATGAACTTTGTAAAATGCTCTTACTCTACCTATTGAAACGACTATGTGGTTTTTCCTCCTTAATTCTGTCACTATGGTAAACAATACTAATTGATTTTCAAATATTATACCAACCTTGCATTCCTCCCACTCTGTCTTCATGTAAAGTTGGTATAATATTTGAAAATCAACTGTATAAAAAAATTCCTTTTTATACATCGTTGGATTCAAATTGCCAACATTTTGTTAAAGACTTTCAGGACTTTTAAAAGGGTAATTGATTTAGAGCTTTCTTTACTTGAAATATCTTTGAGTTTGGTATAAGGGTAATGCTGACCTCATAAAAGGGTTCCCTCCTGCTTTCTAAAATGTAAGATTGGTATAATTTCATCCTTAAATGTCTGATAGAATTCACCAATGAAGCCATCTGGGTTTGGGATTTTCTTTGTGGAAAGGGCATTAATTCAATTTCTTAAAACAGATTAAGGGAATATTCATATTTTCCATTTCCTTTCATGTCTGTTTTGGTAATTTGTGTCTTTCAGGAAATGTACCTCTTTCATCTAAGTTGTCAAAATTACTTGTCTATAATGTCTAAACAAAAACAAAGGGGACACAGGCCAGACCTACCTTTGGGCGAGACCCAATTCCTGACTACACATCGACCATGTTATTAGGAGATACTTGATGAAGTATTTAGGGGTGAGGAGCCACGACATCTACGGAGAGAGAGGGAGGGAGGGAGGGAGCAATGCGCAGCAAACATTATTAAACTGGTGAATACAGGGTGAAGGCTATATGGGCATTCACTGTACTATTTCTACAACTTCTGTAGGTTTAAAACTTTTCCAAAAAGAAGTTAAATGATATATTCATATTCTACAACCCAGTGATTTAAAGAAATAATCAGAAAACCACACACATACTCTGTCTGCACAAGGAGTTTTATCATGGATCAGAGTTTGAAAACACCCTAAATATCCCACTCTTAAGAGGACTGGATAAACAAACTACAGTATGACACCAAAAACTCAACAACAATGACAACAACAACAAATACCACAAATTTCCCAAGAGTGTCCACGTGGAAAATTCTCAATATAGATAGACTATGGAAGGAAAAAGTTGTAACACTGAATATATGACCCCATCCTACATACACGGGAAAAAGACTGCAAAATAACAATGCAAAAAATGTGGTTGCCTTGGAGTGGTGGGGTTACAGATGAACTTGACTCTTCTTCACAGTCTTGTTCAGAATCACTTGAAGGATTCCAGATCATCTCATCACTCCAGGGGCGACAGCAAGGAGAGCTTGCATTGATTTAAGGGCCTAGCAGGCCAGGAGGCATGGCTCTGGACTGACTCCAAGAGGGAGGGAGATCCCAGTGGTGATAACTGTCCACAAGGGAGTCCAGCAGAGGGGAAACAACAGAGGACTGGAGGAGAGGCACACAGACTCTGAGACTTGGTCTCACTCCCTCCAAAATAGGCAAAGGTTGGAGACTGAGTAAGGTGGTATCTGGAAAAAAGTTAAGTTTCATACACATGTAAAAGCAACTGCCCTCTACTTTGTTCCACAAGTACCTTGTAGACTTGGTACCCATTATTACAGGAAATCCACATGGAACAATGAGAATTAGAGTTTAAAGATCTGAGTGGAGGTTTGAATCCGTGCTTCTTGCATGGTCTGGGGCAAACTGTTTAGCCTTTCTGAGCCTATTTTCACGTCCGAAAACCTGGGATGATGATGATTTTAATCATCGTCCTCCCATGTCAAAAGATTGGGTGAGAAAAGTAGCAATTCAGTACTACCAATAAGCTTTGCCACAAGAAACTATGGAATGGTCAACGTTCAGGTTGATAAGGACAGTGAATGAACTTCATTGTATGGGCAGCACAGAATACTAGGGATCTAGAAGCCTACTGGTCAGAGGCCCTTCCAGGGAAGGATTAGGAGGGCAGGAACCATCCTTACAAAGGGAGATGAGTATGTGAGAATCCTTGGTTTTCACCATAAACATGCTGCGAATAAGAGAAGGGGACCAGATGATTCCCCTCACACACCATGAGAGAGGGGGAAACTGCACCAAGCCCTAAAACCTGGGGTGGCTCCAGGCCTCCGGATGGGGCAGCTGTGTCCTCCTTGAGCACAGAGCTGACCATGTGCCCTGCACTACTGTCCTAGGTTGGAAGCTGAAGAACAACCAGATTCCCTCTTGAAATGCTTGGTCAAACCAGCTGGTAACCTCATGAGTAGAAAGATTATTTTGACAGGGAAGTAAGAAGCCAGGGATCGGACAAAATATCTGCCTAACCTGCTGCTGGAGACATGCGAGGAAGATGAGGAGAGAAATATTTTTTCTACCTTCTGAATCTCCTCCCTGTAACTCACAGGACAAACCTTTCTGGGTTTGGGGTCAGCAAGGAGTTCAGCCTCTCACACTGAGATTCCTGTTTTACAAAAGTGATCTACTCTTAAGACGTGAAATTGACCCATTTATTTGACTAAATCACTGTTACCCAGATTCACTTAAAAAAAAAAATCCACTGCTTTCTACATTAGGAACAATGAAAGCAAGAAAGATCGTCGAATCGGGATGTGGAGAGGTAGGTTGAGGACTGGCCACTGAAACTGTAAAAATAATACAAATGCAAACTCCAGAGGTGAAATTCAGGCAATTTATTGTAAACAGGATTACCCTAGCACTCTACCACATACTGGCTGTGTCACATGCTCTCTCTTCCACATCAAGTAGTGAAAAAGAAGACTTTTCAAAAAGTCACGGGTAACTAACACCTTAGTGTGTTTCACAAATCTCATTTACTAAGCGCTGAGTGAAGAGCAGTATCCAGGTTGTCTGTTATTGCTCAGGGACTGCAGTTTGGACCCATGTAGCTGAATCCATAAGTATGCCTGAGTGACCCCACAGTAGCTCTGGATCCAAAGTGGAAACGAGACAATGCTAGAGCACGCTCAGGAGCAACCACAGATTCCTGTAAGACTACATGAGATGCCGTTCAGATTTCTTCACGTGACTTTCTCATAAAAATGACACGGTTAAATTTCACCCCCTCCCTTTTTTTTAAAGAGCTAAAAGTTACCCAGTAGCACATAATTTTCCACAGAAAAGATATAAGTGGATTATTTACTTTTCCAGTGGTGGATTTATGCACTCAGGACTAGTTTTTGATCCCTCTTGTATATATTTGCAGTTTGATGAAAAGCTGCATAGTCTACAAATGCATAAAACCAGAAGGAAGTGATGATGACTCACGTACCTTCTGATGGACAAAGACAGGCTTCATACAAGGAAGCTCTTGAAGGTAGGGATAAAAAGACGGTTACAGCACCACATATATCTGACAGTAGAAAGGGAGCCCTGCTTTCAAAAGCAGCCTCCACAGTTGTAATTATCATTCTTGCCCCAAATTCAGATTATTCAGAAAAATAGCAAATGTGAAAACTTAAGATGTGAAACGACATGACTCTACAGAAAGAAGTCCTGGCAAATCAAGTCATATGGAGGTAAAATATCATTTCAAAATGCCATTCTTTACTTTGCCTGAGTTAGTGAACTACAGGGCCACTTACTGTTACTAGTGCCTGTAGGTTTCCAATTTCTCTTTAAGTTTTAGTAACAGTAAATATTTCAAAACAGCTGTTAAATCTACAGTAACAATTTCATCCAAAATTGTATCTCATGAAAAAAATATTTTTTAAAAGTTCACTCCAGTCATCATCTGTGTGTTTGTATGTTTGAATTTATATATTCAAAAAATAACTTTACACTTAAGGCAGTATTAGACTGGTAGCAAAACAGGATTTAGAGTCTCTATGGAGGGCACGCTATTTAAGAATCCAAGGCTTTCCTTTTTAGACCTCCAAAAAGGTGTCTTTGCACGTGTTGCCTTTTATATTCATAATGGGGCAAATATTTTGGTTCGTATACTGACTGCAATTTCGTGGTAGTAAAAAGTTACAGGTGTTTAGAATAGATGATGTTGGAAAAGCATGTCACACACTCAGTGGGATCTGAAGTTGACCCTGTTTGTTTTTGTTAAATAAATACAGCAACGTGTTGATGGGAAAAAGTGACACTGATGGAACACTGCAAACCAACTATGAACAACAAGAATGTCAATATAATTCAATCAGAAAAAAACAAATCACAGTAATCCTGAGAAATTCAGTTTGGGACAAAATTGATGTAAGGTAAGTCTGTATTTCTAGCACTGTAAATAAGTAGGGTGTTCTAGAGTTTTCCAGCATTTTACTAGTTTGAATAAAAAACATGTTCAAATTCTATAAAAAGATTAAAACCATGCCTTATATAATCAGCAATTTCACTAATAAAAGAAAACTACATTGCTTTGTTCATTATCTGCCAAATGTAATGTTCTCCATTATTTACATGAAACCATTAAGTAGAAAGCAAAATTGAGGATCCATTTTTAAAAAAGGTATTATCTTTCTATATGTTTTGAAGTCTTTTCTGTCAACCTAGGAGGCTTTTAGAAAAAAGCTAACATATTTTTCTTCTGACAAGTGACTATTTTACAGAATAAGGAAGAAAGTTTCTACAGGAATATCATCCATCATTTTAAGTATTGTTATATAAGGGACATTTCTCTTAGTAATGAAAAGAAAACTTTTAAAATATTAAGAGGCATGTATTTTAAAAATATTCTACATCTATAAGATTTTGTAATTTAATTACTTTGGATTTTTAATATTTCTACATAATGACATTTGACAACTTTTTTTTTTCTGTTTGTCTCTCTAATAGTGAACCAGAAAATATTAAAGTGGCCAAGATTGTTTTCCTAGCCCTTGGAAGACTCAGGAATGCATCCACTTGCACTTTCCCACCCGTGAGGAATCTTCAGAGTTTTGCAGCCATGAAGTTAATATGTGGTTTCACAAGGGGAAACAGTGGCAAACCACGCTTGAACTCAGTCATGTTCTGAATCACTTCAGGCTGCAAAGAAAAAAGTTTTAGTGTATTTAGCCTAAAAAGCAGACTGAACAGGACATAAACTTTATTTTTACATATACATACTAGTTTCTACACTATATATTACATATTATATCTACTGACCTCTCTTCCTGGATCAGTAAGGTCAGAGGGTCTATGCAAACCTATGGTGAATGTCCCCAGTGGGACTCTGGGCCAGAGGGAAGAATCTTGGCTTTCCTCCGGGCACTCAAGGGCAGGCCCACTGAGGGCTCAGGACCACCGCTTTGGCGGAGTGGTAGAGGCCAGTGTGCCCACCCGGCAAGAGCCTGCTTACACTGCCAGCTTCCTCTTCTTGCAAGTAAATCCCAACCTTTCCAGATGATTAAAATGCACAAGCACCATGGAAAAGGCTGGGACAAATGTGGCTGGAGATGACTCATTGCAGAGTAACACAACTGTTCAAGCTAGAGGACAAGGCGGACAAGGGCAAAGGCTGAGTCTCTGCAGCTGAAAAAGGAAAGAATGGCAACCTGGTCTTCACGGGAGACCTAAAGTAGATGCCCGAATACCTCGTAACCTGAAATCTCTAGGTCTTATGTGTCCTGGTGAACAAGCTCCTTCTAAGTAGAAAGTCCTCTAACAGGGCAAGCTAACAAGAAATCTATATTTCTTACTTGTGGCAAGGCTGGTGCTTGTGACAAATTTATATCATTTTGACATGGGAACTCTCCAACCACAGGACCTATAAAAAACAAAAGGTTTAATGCTTTGCACTTATTGATACTTGTACACAAGAGCAAACAAACAAACAAACACAAACCAGACTCAGCTCACTAAAAATCTGCACCAGGCCCCGTTCATGTACCTTTCAGATCCTTTTAGGGTGTGTGCTCCCAAGGCTTTGTTCGCTTGTCCTACCTCCTATCCAGAGTGTCCCTAATGATGGTTCATGATGTTACTGTGCTTAAATAGCCTTGGCCGCAGCTGCTTTAGTGCCCAGCTCTGACCTCACTGGATCCTGAGGCTCTGGCCACCCGGAAGGACCCAGTAAAACAACCTGGAAGGCTGGGGGAGTAAATGGTCATGGGGCAAACCCTGGCCAGTCAGAGACAGGCGATGGGAAGGACAGATAAACTGCTCACCCTTCTCCCGCCACATGCAGTTGTTCCATACAGATTCTTTGGAGATGTCCTACCAGCACCTGGCCTTGTTTTCTTATGGAGCTGTGGCCAGCTCGGCACTGTGTCATCTGCTGTTGGCTCCCTCCTTCACTGCCTCATTTCCTTTTTCCCCTTATTTTTGTTTTGACAGAGCAGACCTTGTCTCCAGTTAGTTCCCTTTCTGTGCCCCTTTACTTCCTGGTGCTCTATAAAGGATGTGGCTATGGCATGGTACAGCTATCGTGTGCCTAAAAACACACTTTTGAAAAAGTCAATACTCAATACTTACAAGAATCCATTTCTCTGGCAAGAACATGGACGGATACCTTATGTCTTCTCGGGGCATCTACCGCCAACATTTCCTGGGTGGAAAGAATAGCAAGGTCACCCTTTTGCCCCACTAAGGAACTTAAAATGAGGTGCTCTCTTACGACCATGAACATCTCTTACGACCATGAACAATCAGCTCTCACGCAGTCAGAAACAGTAAAGACGCCTCCCTTTCTTTCCCCTTACCTACAGCATTTCATTTGAACTCCACAAAGATTAGGAGGGTAGGCAAGAATTATTCTTTTTTTTTTAAAATTTATTTATTATTTATTTTTGGCTGCGTTGGGTCTTCATTGCTGTGCGCGGGCCCTCTATGGTTGCTGCGAGCGGGGGCTACTCTTCATTGCGGTGCGCTGGCTTCTCATTGTGGTGGCTTCTTGTTGCGCAGCACGGGCTCTAGGCACGCGGGCTTCAGTAGTTGTGGCATGCGGGCTCAGTAGTTGTGGCTCGTGGGCTCTAGAGCACAGGCTCAGCAGTTGTGGCGAACGGGCCCAGTTGCTCCACGGCATGTGGGATCTTCCCAGACCAGGGCTCGAACCCACATCCACTGCATTGGCAGGCGGATTCTTAACCACTGCGCCACTAGGGAAGCCCGGCAAGAATTATTCTTAACCCCATCTTACGATGAGAAAACTGAGTCCAAGGAGATTAAGTGCTCAAGCTCCTACGGCTAGTAAGTACCTGGGCTTGGGATTAAAACCTTAGCTTAGTTCTCACTGGGGTGTGACGCAGGGCTGCACCTAGTGATCTGCAGTGTCTGCAGAGACAATGGCCTGAGCTTAGTTAAGGGATGACCACAATGCTTGCCCCCCTAAGAAAAGAAGAAAACTAACATCTCTTGAGTGTCATCTTGTATCAGCCTCCCTCCTATGTCAGCTCACTTGATTCTCTGTAAGCTAAACATCATGATGATTCCTATTTTAGAGACTCTGACTCTAAAACAAAGAGTCACACGGCTGGAGTCACACAGCTTGGAAGGGATGGTGCCAGAAGTGAGGTTTGCTTGTTCTCTCCATTCCACCACGTTGCTTTGAGGGACTCCCCTTAGTTACTACCAAGAAAGCCAGGAGTGGTATGTTGGCAGAAGGATCCTGTGGGGAAGTGTCTCCTCACATTTTCCTTGATGCTGGACCTGTATCTGTCTTTTGCAAAGGGAAAACACGAGTTGCGATGAAGTTTCCCCTGATGCCTCAGCCAGCAGCAATGTTTTGTAACCTCAGAGGAAGAGATCATCAGCAAAGCCAGACTGACTCACGGTTATTTATGTAACAGTTATTGCAAGCCTGGCCCTGTGCAGCTGCAATGGAAGCCCTGCTGAGGTTGCACAGCAAGCTTGCCCACGGCTCTGCCAGCTGGCAGAACAGCCTCTTTCAGGAGCTCAGCCCAGGTCGGCCTCCAGTAACATGCAGTGCCTCATCTGAGAACATCTTACTTACTGGAGTAAAACGTTTGCTTCCAAAGATCTATTCTTGATCCCTTTTCACCCAAACCTTCATTGCCCTCTTAACCTGTATCGGTTACAGCAGAACATCCTGTTCAATTTCCTGACCAACTTTGGATAATCCCCATTTTTCTAAAAACCAACCAATTGCATTTTCTTGCTAACTCTATTCTAAGGAACACTAGAGTCCTAAGAGATACTTATAGGTATTCTGTGCAAAAAAAAAAAAAAAAGTGTCCATAGTGATAGCAGCTTAGGAAGTATTTTGTTAATCAAAACTAAACAAATGCTGGGCTAAAGAAATCTTAACTATGGGGTTCTTAGAACTTTTCAAAAGCTAACATGCTCTGTGATTCTCCAAGAATGAGAATAAAGGGTAGTCATTCCCAAACGTACATGGTCACGAAACCCTTCTTTCTAGGTACCCCCTATTAGTATCTTGTACCACGGAACATAGCTAGGGAAAGCCTGTTCTAGATTTAGCGTAAGCTTGGTAATAAATACTCTCATTTTTTAAGACAAGAAAGTCAGTCTTATAACTGCTATTTTCACAAATTCAATAATCAGGTACCACCTGTAACTTCAAATAAATAACAGAATTTGTGGAAGGAAAGAGAAATCTTCATTTCTTCTGGAAACATCACAGTAAGTCATAGTAAGTCATCATTCTTTTTGAACACACATAACTAATAACGTCTTAAAATAAATGTCTTAGGAACCAAAAAGAGCTGAACACGAGCACCCTCTTTTGTAGGCAGTTGAGAACAAGTAACTAACCTCACGAAGTGTAACAGTCTTAAGCAGTAAATCAACACAACTAAAACCCACTTTATAACACCAAGGAGGAAAACATATTCCAATCTAAAACATTCTGATTAAAATATTTAAAAATCCTAAGATTGAGTATTACTAATAAAGAGATAACAATGGAGACTGTTTAATAAATGCTACTAAGTGCCAATCACTTTACATACCTCATTTCAATGAATACCCCATAATCTCTATTTTGTAAATAAGGAAGCTTAAGTAATTTGGCCAAGGTCACAGAGCTAGCTAGTTGGTGATACGGCTGAGCCCCGAGTCTGTGCTCAGGGGCCACATGTGCTCCTGCTGCTGCCCCACAGACCACTGAGGGAGGCCAGCAGCTCTGAGCAGGGCTCTGGACGGCTGAACGGCCTGGCAGCGGACACGTGTCCTGGAGGCCTGCTCTCACACCCAACTCTGCCCACCACGGTCCTACTGCAGCTCTCTCTCCACAGACACAAAGACTACCTGGGGTTACATTTCAGAACAGAATCTTATTTTATATATTGTTTTATTTAAAAAATATGTATGTGTTGGGAGTTCCCTGGTGGTCCAGTGGTTAGGACTCTGTGCTTCCACTGCAGGGGATATGGGCTCAATCCCTGGTCGGGGAGTTAAGATCCCACATGCTGCATGGTGTGGCCAAAAAATAAAAGAAAAAAATTTTTTAATTAAAAAAAAAAAAAAAAGTATGTGTTTTCGTTACATACATACACACATTTTTTAAAAATAGATTTTATTTTTTAAAGCAGTTTGGGTTCACAGCAAAATTGAGTGGAAGGTGCACAGATCTTCCATATACCCACTGCCTCTTCACAGGCCTAGCCTCCCCCTTGTGAAAATATATATTTTTTAAAAGACTATCACTGCAAAAAAACACAATTCCTCTACACAATGCAAGGGAGCCATGAGGTAAAGAAAACGGTAAATTGCCCAGCCAGCCATGCCCATAGCCAAAATGGTTCAAATCCCATTGCTGAGAAAGGAACATTCAAAATACTGTCTTTTACTGTCAAATTTTGAACCTAAAATTGCTACTGTCTCTCTTTTCTTATTGCTAAAGTGTTACTGGCTATATGAATACATGTTTGCACATACAGAGACCAGAAACCTTGTCGTCCTGCAGAGGATCTGGGGGGAAGTGTAATAAGTAACTGGCAGACAGTGCTAAATCACCCTTTTCTTCTATGAAACTATCAGCACCTCCAACTCAGGGCTATTTCCTTTTCCTCACTCTCCCACACAGCACCAACCGTGGTGAATTAGATCTGACTAGCCTTCACTGTACAACTAATTTCACAAAATCATTCCAATGAGAACTGCAAGCACCACTCCTGTTACGGCAGTTACAACAGATCCCTGAAAAATGACCTTGAAAAGCAGATGACATCCCTCCCAGAGATGTTAGCATGAGGCAGGACCTGAGCTCCCAACGAAAAACCTGGTGTCTTATAAATCAGATATGAACCAGGGGAAGTAGCTAACGATACTAGATAGAGTATAATTCTAAGGTACTATGGTAATTATGGAGTAGAATTTTGTTCCTTGTCCTAAAAAACAGACATAAAAGTATTTTACACAAATTAGAGGTCCCAATACATTACAAAGAATATATATAACACTTTAGGTACAACTCTATTGCAGCATAAATTTTTAATTTCTGCACTTAGCATGGTTACTACACATTATATGCCCACTTAAAATTTTTGCTACCCTTCTATGAATTCTGTTACGGGTGGGGAAAATTTAGATGGTGTAAACCTCTTCAAGCTGTACTGGGAAAACTTTAATGGTGGTGCCTCTCTTTTCTCTTGATGAACTTTCTCAGTGAGCTCAGGCATTTAAAGCTCACAAACCCGGGACTTCCCTGGTGGCGCAGTGGTTAAGAATCCGCCTGCCGATGCCGGGACACAGGTTCTAGTCCTGGCCTGGGAAGATTCCACAGGCCGCAGAGCAGCTAAGCCCGTACGCCACAACTGCTGAGTCTGCGCTCTAGGGCCCACGAGCCACAACTACTGAGCCCGCGTGCCACAACTACTGGAGTCTGTGCTCCGCAACAAGAGAAGCCACCGCAATGCGAAGCCCGCACACTGCAGCGAAGAGTAGCCCCCGCTCACCGCAACTAGAGAGAGCCTGCGCACAGCAACGAAGACCCGACACAGCCAAAAATAAATAAATAAATAAAAATAATAATTAGTATAAAAATTTAAAAAAAAGAAGTCTTTCATTCTACTTTAAAAAAATAAAAATAAAACTCACAAATCTCTAGTTTGGGATTAGCAGATATAAACTACTATATATAAAATAGACAAACAATAAGATCCTACTGTATAGCACAGGGAACTACATTCAATATCTTATAATAACCTATAATGGAAAAGAATATGAAAAAGAATATATATATATAAAAAACTGAATCACTTTGCTGTACACCTGAAACTAACACAACATCGTAAATCAACTATACTTCAATGAACACAATTTACAAAAAAAAAAACTCAGAAGATCTCTGAACACAGTTCAAAGGTGAGTAATCATTTATTTTTAAAAGGAGCCATAGTGGCACCTAAATTAGTGAAGATGATTTATAGTTGTCAGAGACTGGAAAATAATCTGATTCCCAAGTTCTATTTGTTTTCTTTGCTCTTTCTTCCCACCAAAAGCTCAGCGATGTTCTTTGTGGGCTGGGGCGAGGAACAGAGAGAAGAAACAAAAGGGTAACCTAAACAGGTGGATCTGGAAGCCAGGAAGGGCCACCACGGTCCTCGGTCCAGAGGGAGAGAAAAACAGTACTGGGTTCAACATGGACTATCTCTTCTTCCTAACAGTAATATGTGTCAAAAATACTTAGGTCCATAAAAATGCCTTCGTAAATCCTGCCTGAATGGGTTCAAAGCAGCAACACACAACACAGTGCATACAATATTTCCTTATCAGTCAAAATCTAAACATGCAAATTGAACTTACCTTATAGAATTTGATAATATCTTCCTTGGTAAGTGTTTTTAAATAGGCAACTTCTATATTATCTGAAAAAGTAATCAAACAAGAATTTACAATATTTTCATTTTAAGTATCCCAGAATACTACACTAAATGACAATATACTTCACTCCAACACTCTTAAGAATCCATCTTTTTGAGTGATCATCTGCTCCTGCAAGTAGTAAGGGAATAAATTTCAAGTAAAAAGTAAGAGGATATCATGTCTCTCTAGTCATGAGCTGTTGGGTCTTGGGCTAGTCACTTCAACTTTTCTGAGCCTCAGTTTCCTCATCTAGAAATTGGGGATAACAACTACTTAACTGACAATAACACAATACGAGGGGCACAGGGCAAATGCTCAATAAGTGGTAGGTACTGGGTTGGCCAAGAAGTTCGCACAGGTTTTTCCGTAACATCTTACGGAAAAACCCGAACGAACTTCTTGGCCAATCCAGTACTATTAACGGTGAATCCAACTGCTAGAAAAATTACAGGTAAGGAAACAGAGGCCCAAAAAATGTGACTTGGCCGAGATCTTTGGCTTGCTGGTGTTACAATGAGAACACAACCCAACTCTTTCTGACTTCTAGTGTAGCTGAGCGCACTCCATTGTTAAGCTCTGTTCTAAGAAAGGCAAAAGGAAGCTGATAAGCAGGACCCTTTGGGGAGCACAGCTCTCCCAAATCTAAAAGCACTGACAAATTTTGGGAGATCCCTAAAGGAAAACATTTGAACCCCTGTGCCTCCAGGGCAGCACCTGTCTCAAGAGAGTTCAATTTGCACATCTTCCATATAGAGTTATGAGAAATACCTACATATCTGTGCTCAGAGCCTCAGGGGCGTACTGAATGAACACAAAAAGTGAAATCAGATTTATTATTAGTGCATTATTATGAGATACAGATAGACCCAGCTCTAGTTCAGAGAAGGAAAAAAAAAAAGATAAAGTTTCTACTAGGAAATCGTTGTTACATTAAATAAAGGTTCTTTAGAAGTGGTATGCCTCCACCCCCATCCCAAATCGTACTGGAACATCACCTACAAAACAAATACCATTTTGTAGAATGGCATCAATGTCCTCAAATGTTTTACTTACATGCCATGAATGTTGGGGCCCTAATTTTGCCTTACCTCTGTCAAAATTGTATTGCTGGGAGATGATTTCCCCCCAGTATTTAGCACACTCTGCAGACAGTTTCTTTGGTTTGTCTAGTCGACGAATCGCTAACGCTTGGATGTGTTTTTGGAAGGCCTCTTCTGTCATGTCCTCTATGGACTTTTCCATGGTAATTAAGAAAGCTTCCACTCGGCTTTCTAGGTAGTGAGGCGGCTTTTCCGACTGGATGATGAACCGTAAGCCCTGTATGCCATTGGCTCGGCGTGGCCCGCTGAAGACAATATAACCTGAAACGCAAACACCAGCCAGTGAGGATCTTGGCATTTGAGACGTGGGTCACTTTTAATCTTTCAAAAATTATCCTGCCAGAGCAAATAAAATCTACTTTAGGGCTTCATATTATTCACCTCTGAAGAAATGAGCTATTAAAATATCTTCAGTTCCTAAGCACAGGGCAGAAGAGCTCTCTGAAGAATAGTTAGCAATTTGGAGAGAAAACCCTTGTTCATCTTTCAAACTCAATATTCCCAAGCTCCTCCCTGTCTGCTAGTTCATCCCCTTCAATCCATGTTAAAGTTATTCTCATCCCTATGAAATGCTGGACTCATTTTCATCCCCTAACCATTGTCCTAGCTCGGCTTCCTTTCACATCCAAGCTCCTTATGTGAACTTGCCGCCACTATTGCGTTTCTTGCTAGATAACCCATTCCTGGACCAACTCCATTCAGACTGCAAACCTTTAGACCAAGTAACTGAAGGTCATACTTCCATTGTCACCTTGTGAGCTCATACACTAACTACCGTCTACATCTTTCCTAAACAGCGTTCGTGGCTTGCCTTCTCCAGCTGCTCTGCCTCAAAGCACACCTCCCTACCTTCAGCATAGCCTTTAGAGTTTGAACACTCTTAGTAGCATTTGCCAAACTGTACTAAAATTATTCCTTACAGGTCTGCATTCCTGACTAGACTGTGAGCTCCATGAAGGGAAAGACCATCCATAACTTATCCATTTTTGCTGTCCAGCATCTACCACTGTGGTTATTGAAAAAAAGATTGTTACTTGGGGACACTCACCCAAATCCTTTTTCATTGGTTATTCAAAGTACATTACTGGGGCTTGTTTCTTTCCTTAATTGATCAAACCTGTCAGGATCTCCAAGGCTTTTAACAGCGCCTAGAACTCTGCCGAAACAATTCCTCAACAGACACTTACTGAGTACCTTCTATGTGCCCCAGGCTTGGGAAACAAAGATGAACAAAAGAAAATACCTGCCCCCTCAATGAACCCAAAATTCAGTAAATCTAAGCTTCTGTGGATGGCTTGCTTCCCACCTTGTCACCCCTAACAGACTTCCCTTAGCATCCCACCCAAAATGACCTTTTTATAGACTCGTATGTAATGTAAACACAGTATCATCTCCTTAAGAACTGCTCTCATGTCCATGAGATGTTAACTGCTTATCTTCTAGAAGCGGATTCCCCACAAACAAGGCTTTCACAGTCTTTCTGAGTAGAGCATGCCTGAAGCATCATGCTAGGGGACTGTACATGTGGAGAATGCTCTCGAGGACAATGGCTGTTCCTCAAGGACTGAGGTATCCTGCCATCCCCTGCTTCCCCCTCACCCAGCTGTTCCTTGGTGCGCAGGGTGTTGAAGCACGGCTCGGAGATGATCTGACAGAAGAGCTCCAGAAACATGTTCTCCGAGGTGCTCTGCATGTCTGTTTGGTAGTATATCTCGATGCCACAGTTATTGTGAACTTCATTCCTCTGCTGATAGACAAACCATCCTCCTAGGAAGTTTCAAGAAGACAGCAACACGTTCAAAAATTTATTTAGGGTTTAATAAAGTTACTGTTTTGTTTGGCTGTTATGAAGTTGTTCAGTTTGGTTGGTGTCTTTTGGCAGTTCCAAACTATTACAATTAATTCATTACGAATGTGAAACTCAACTTACCCAAGGGAATCCTACTACAGTGATCTGTACTTGGTAGGCCCTCGATAAACACTCACTGACTTTAAAGGGCAAAACACTTATAAAAAACCCATTTTATGACTAAGTATTAATGCTAAATGAGATCCATAGTTAATGAAATCTACAATGTAGTGTACATACTAGATTAGAACTAGCTAATATCTATAAGAACTTCAACAGAAATATTACCTATGTTTTAATAACCATACAAAACAATTTTTAAATTACTAGTTGTGCCATTATCTATTTAGCATTCTATTCCTAATATTGTTTACCAACACCCACACTGAAGGTCACTTCACAAATTTACACAAATGCGCACAATGCTTAGAGATGACTTAGCCTAACACCTTACTTTAGAGATGAGGAAACTAAGACCCTGAGAAGTGGGGTGACTTGTCCAAGGACACAAAGTTGGATGGTGGAGAGCTAAGACAAAAACTCAGATATGCTGATCAAGTATTCATCAAAGTTATAAACAGATGGCCATGCTTTATGATCTGATAACTATTTCATGAGCAGTAAATGTGACTAAGCAAATACACAGTGTTTAGTCATTGCCTGATGACCATGTGCTATGGTTTTTGAATGGCAGTTTGTTCATTCATTCAATCACTTGTTCTTTCAGCTGTACCGAGCAGCTTGTGGGATATTAGTTTCCCAACCAGGAATCAAACTAGGGCCCTAGGCAGTGAAAGTGCAGAGTTCTAACCACTGGACCACCAGGGAATTCCCTTGAATGGCAGTTCCTGATTCTCCCTCTCTGCCATGCTGCAGTGACTGAGGAACAAACTAAGTGAAGTTTGAAAGTAACCATTACCAGGTCTGTAATGACTGGCCATGCAGAATAGCAGTGCTGTGCTCAAAGTGTCTTTGAGCATTCAACAAAGAGATCCTGAGGTAATGCTTTAGTAGCTACTCAAGTGAGCCAGACACAGACCCCAGCCTTAAGAAATGTATAGCCTAACAGGGGAGATGGAGATGCACTTCAATCCCAATACAAGAGAAGAAGTGCTGAGTAGGTTAAACAAGGAAAGGTTCAGAAAACCTGTGCTGGGGGGTCAGAAGAGGAAGTGATTACTTTTAGAAAAAGGTTAAAGAAAAAAATCAATGCTTCTCATCCCTGGTCTAACATACTTCCCACCATACAATTCTGAACAATATTGAAAATAATGCTTAATGAGTTCTATATCAAAGGAAACCACTGTTAATGTAAAAGTAACCCAACATTGGGCTTCCCTGGTGGCGCAGTGGTTGAGAGTCTGCCTGCCAATGCAGGGGACACGGGTTCGAGCCCTGGTCTGGGAGGATCCCACATGCCGCGGAGCAGCTGGGCCCGTGAGCCCCAACTGCTGAGCCTGCGCGTCTGGAGCCTGTGCTCCGCAACAAGGGAGGCCGCGATAGTGAGAGGCCCGCGCACCGCGATGAAGAGTGGTTCCCGCTTGCCGCGGCTGGAGAAGGCCCTCGCACAGAAGCGAAGAACCAACACAGCCAAAAAATATAAATAAATAAATTCCCTCCGAAAAAAAAAAAAGTAACCCACCATTGCAAACTCCAATATATTATTATCAATTCTTTATATTAATTCCTTATCAAATATGCATGCAATGAATAATACATGGTGTTATCTGCACCTGTGAGTCTTCTGCCAAAGACTCCTATGCACTCCTAATTCTGATTTACATTTTTTATAAATAAATTTTATTTCATGCTTCACAGTCAACATTTCTTTAGTTTTGTGATTTTTTTCCTAACTCCTCTACACTCAATTACCAGTCAATTCCAGTATCATTCTCTTCAAAATAATTGCCTACCTCCAATTTTACCTCTCTGGCACTCCTACAGATAATTTTCCTGCAGAATTATC
Source organism: Balaenoptera musculus (assembly GCF_009873245.2). NCBI lineage: Eukaryota > Metazoa > Chordata > Mammalia > Artiodactyla > Balaenopteridae > Balaenoptera > Balaenoptera musculus. Next base: position 34,837,269 of record NC_045800.1, on the reverse strand, counting down.
TACCTTTACCTATAAATAGTAGAGGATCCCAGTAGATCTTTACCATAAAACTACATATTACCATCCAAGTGACTTCAACCCATCTGTAATCACACACAATATTATGTCAAAGTAGTCCATTACCAAAGATATAACATTTCCACTTACTGTCAGGGAGCTGAACTTCTCTATACCGAACCAGCTGACTTGGAAGGAGAGGTTTTGTATGAGCATGTTCAATAAGGGTGTCTTCGACCATCTGCATAATTCCTAATGCAGCCTGTGGAAGAAGATAGGTCATAGCACATTACAAATCACAAATGTATCTTGATTAGACAGTAGTCCATGCAATATGAAACAACATGCTTGTGAAACAAACTAACCTAGTTTATCATAAAAGTGGATTTTTAAATCTTAAATACATTTGATCCTGTTCAAATGGATAAAAACTGAACTCATCAATTTGCAATAGAGTCAGTATGGTAGTAGTGAAGAGAAACAGAGACCCAGACAATCATCAGCACTGATCTCGATTCTGGGGAAAAGGCACTGCCAAAGCTGGAGAGGTTATTGCTGATGGAAAGGTGGTCCCAAGTCAATGACCCACACCACAGACACCTGGGGTTATAGCAAAGCAAAGGAGGTAAGCATGAGGCTTTATTCTGAATAAAACTGACCTGGGGAAGAATACTGTCTCAGCTACTTATTAGCACCTGACCTTGGCATATTGTTTTGGAGGCAATATAACAGAGTGGTAGAGAGTGTGGGCTCTTAAGACAGACTACCAAGGGAATCTGGAATGCTTTCCACATGCTAAACACTTGGAATGTACTATTTAATTTAATCCTTATAAGTAATTTTACCGATAAGGAAACTGAGCATAGAGAGATTAAGATGTTTTCAGAAGATTACATAACTTGTAAGCGGAAGAGTCAAGATTTGAATCCAGGCTGATTCTACACCATGTGCTCTTATCCACTACACAGTCCTGCTGTCCTACAGAGTAGGGATAATTATTCCCATTTCCTTCAATGATTGCACGAGGCAGGCAAAAACAGAGGAGACAGCTGTGAAAGTAGGTCCACAGTTAACCATGATCATTCTGCTCCCCCTATACCCTCCCCTACCTTCCTGCATAGGGCAGGGAAGCCTGAATCAACACTAATGTGCTTATACAGCCACACTGTGGTGGTTAGTTAGTAATCTTAGACCAACTAGGGTAAAATTTTCTCTTGCAATGATGCATAAAAGATTATTGCTAAAACCTCAATCCCCCACCTGCTTTGTTATGTTTCCATGGAGAAGGGCTTCAATGTGCAGCCGTGACAGGAGCTGAGGTATGAAGGCCTTAAGGCGAGGAAGGGTAACATCTGTAAACAAGTGTAAGAAATAGTAAGCTCTACCTATAAGGTTTTTTTAAAAAAAACTCTGAGATAATTTGAGACTTACAGAAGAGTTGCAAAAATATTACAGGGAGTTCCTATATACCCTTCACCCAGTTTTCTCTTACGTTAACATCTTTAACAACCACAGGATGATGATCAAAACTAAGAAGTTAACACTGGGACAATACTATTAACTAAAATACAGACTTTATTTGGATTTCAGGTTTTCCACTAATATCCCTTTTCTGTTCCAGGATCTAATCCACAATCCCACCTTGCATTTAGTTGTCATGTGTCCTTAGTTTCCTCCAATCTGTAACAGTTCCTTGGTCTTTCCTTGCCTTTCTATGACCTTAAGATTTTTAAGCAGTACTGCTCAGTTATTTTATAGAATGCCCTTTATTTGGGCTTGTCTAGTGTTTTCTCATGCTTAAATTGAGCTTCTGTATTCTTAGAAGAATACCCCAGAGGTAATATGTCTTTCTCAGGGCATCACATCGGGGGCACATGATGCTGTTACGCTGTAATACTGGTGATGTAAACACTGACCACGTGGTTATAGTGCTGTCTGCCAAGGGACTGTTTTAATCTTTTGGTTATAATTAAGTAACTCATGTATGCTCTACAAGCAATTAGGAAAAGCCACTCCACCAATGCCTTCTTTTCCCATTATAATTTTTAAATATTTACTTTGGAGGAAATACTTTGAGACTACACAAATATCTTGTCCTTACTTAACTTTTACCCACTAATTTAGCATCCAGCGGTGGATACTGCCTGTATCAATTATTATTATGGAATCCTAATAGTGAATTTTCCATTCCTCTCATTACTTTTACATGTACTGATTTAATTCTTCAGTAAAGAAGAGTTGTCCCTTCTCCATTAGGACACCATACTAATAAATGCTACAATGGATGCTAAAATTAGTGAATAAAATTTAAAGAGAGACATAGGAAGGGAATTAACAAGTGCTTACTATGCATCAGGCATTTTATAGATGTTATCTTATAAACTATAAATTATGTGCTATTATCCCCATTTTAAAGGTGAGAAAACTGAAGTTAAGAAAATTTAAGTTTCTTGTCCAAAGTCATCAAGCTAGTAAGTGGCAGAGCTGCATTTGAATCTGAGTCTAATTCCAAAATGCATACCCATCCCACTCCACTGCACTGCCCTAGAAGTCCCCTTCACTAGACCCCCTCAGCTCTCTCTGCAGACTTCTGTAACAATACTCAGTCTCTTTGCCTCTACAAAAAACAATCTGTTTTACATTTATGCTTTGCCACTAGACTGGAGCTCCTTGATCCAAGAAACCCCACCTAATTGATCATTTTTTAATCTCAAGCACCTGCAGTCTGGCGCCTGGTGCATAGCAGGCAGTCAGTAAATGCTGTTGGACCACACTGAATTCTGAGGTTCTTGCTACCCTGGCACCTGGATAGCTGACAGACGTAGAGTCACGGGGGAGCCAGCCTCTCATATTGAGTTGTCTCCAGATTAAGCCATGTTGGCATTACCGGATTATTGATGAATATATATATCAAAACAGAATGATTATTAGAGCAGAAAATTTCAACCGAAAAAGTGCTAACTTTCTCTTTATAAAACACATTTTAGGAAGGCATCACATGCTTATGTGAAACTTTAGAACTAATTCTGCTTACAATTCATATACCATCTGACCCAGAATCTAACAAAGGGGGTGGGAATCCCCAAATCTCTGCTCTTGGATCATGCTGAATGCAGGTTCGGTTTCTTGAAAATGTATTTAAAATCAATTTGTGGTATTTTTTTAAAAAGGTAAAATTCCTGCTGTTACAACCAGATGTGACTCATAATCATTTTGCAAAGAAAGGTGTATTAACTGTCCAGATTAAAAACGTATCTGTTCTAGTTAATGAATTTTATAATCTATACGCCTACTCAACCAATAAAATAATGACCTTCAATACCTCACTCTTGATTTGTCACTAAAGTCATCAAAGGCGTAGTGATACATAATAAGTAAGGACTTGTCATAAAAGATCATTAAAAATTCAACACTTCTTTTTTCTTATTGCTGAGCATGTAGGAAGAAAGATTAATTGGTAAAGTAATGCTGAGAAGTGGAAAGATAAAACAATAATAAAGGGTAATATTGGTCTATATTCTTTCCAATGAAACAACCCTGAAAGTAATTTCATTCCATTGAATAGACATTCATTAGACACACACTGAGGGCATAATATACTAGATACTAAATAAAGAGGATAAAAGGAAGGCATAATTCACTGCCCTTGAGGAATTTAGGACTTTAAAGCAAAAGCTCTGAAAACTAGATTTAAGATTTTAGGAAAAAAGCAACAAAAGATGACTCTTCAGGCTTTACATATTTTCCATTTTTTAACCAAACTGAATAGATCTAAAAATGCCTAAGCATTCTTTCTGTGTGATAAGACTTTCAAGCTCAGCCCTTTTTTCCTTTTCTGAAAACTTCAATATTAACAAGGTAAGTGCTTGGGTCAAAACACTGTCATCTGCAAAAATCTATGAACAGTAATAAGTGACTGTTGTGGGTCCAGGATGAAAACAGCAAATGTGGTTAAACTGCCTGAATACAAAAGCCACTTCAAAGGCCACCACTGCTTTTGTAAAACAAAAACAAAAACAAAAAAAAACAACAACCAAAAAACAGTATGCACAGCTGGCTTTAATGGAACTACAAGTTATTAGAAAGCATAAACACTAGGTAATAGGATAAACCAAAATGATTTTAGAAAAAAATGAAGAAAGCATTAGGCTATCAGTAGAAAGAGTCTCACCATCCAGGGCTTCTTTCAATTCATCTTTAGTCCAGGCCACTTCAGTCATCAGCAAGCGGAGGTAGTACATGGCGTGCTGGTGTGGCTGTTCAGCTCGGAAATTGTTAAGAGATCGCATATACTAGTGAAGGGAGACGTGGGTTTGTTAATTTTATCGATCTTTTTAAAATCATTTCAAAAGGTCAGCTATAATCAAACTTCATTTTGCATAAATGATGTGTTAAATGGGACGCAGGGATATCTGCTTCATCCTTTTCGAAGTTATGTAATTTAGAATGGGACTTACTCTTCTCTTCCTTCTGATACTTAAACTAAAGAGCATGCTTTTTCTTTTTTCTTTCTTTTTTTTTGAAGTCTTATTTTTTTTTAAAGTAATTTTTTTGTTTTTTGGCCCCATAATTAAGAAATGTAAAGTTAAAGTTAAGAAATGTAAAATGTAAAATTCTGAGAACAGAACTTCAATTAAATTCAATTAACATATATGTTCCTTATAACACCAGAAATAGTATCAGGAGTGAGGTGTGTACACTGAGTCTTAAAAATGATTGCGGACTTCCCTGGTGGCGCAGTGGTTAAGAATCCGCCTGCCAATGCAGGGGACACGGGTTCAAGTCCTGGTCCGGGAAGATCCCACAGGCTGCGGAGCAACTACACCCGTGTGCCACAACTACTGAAGCCCACGTGCCTAGAGCCCATGCTCTGCAACAAGAGAAGCCACCACAATGAGAAGCCCACACACCGCAACGAAGAATAGCCCCCGTTCACCGCAACTAGAGAAAAGCCCGCGTGCAACAACGAAGACCCAACGCAGCCAAAAATAAATAAAATAAATAAATTAAAAAAAAAACGATTGCATGTTGTATTTTCAAAAGGTTTTTTTTTTTTTTTGCCATACTGCATGGCATGAAGGATCTTACTTCCCCGACCAGGGATCAAACCTGTGCCCTCTGCAGTGGAAGCTTGGAGTCTTAACCACTGGACCACCAGAGAAGTCCTGAGCATACTTTTTCTTTGTCCAGGCTGCTGCTTTACCCCCAGCATCTGACATATACTCTAAGTACCTTCACTACGGGATCTCTTTCATCCCTCAGAAAGTTATCCCCAGTTTTCAAGGCCTCCATCTCTTGGCATCCTTTAATTCTTCACCATAAGGTCATCCCAAAAGTCTCTCTAAGCAAGCAACATGGATATGTATATATATAAAATACTGAATCTTAATTTGAAAACTGATGATAATTTCTTTGGGTGTACAATGAAGGTCATAGTTTGGCTTTTAAAGTAGGTATCCATCCCATATTTCCATTATTGGGCCAACCATGAGTTGAATTTAAGTGGAAGATACATCAAGCCTAAATAGTCTGCCCTAATGTGACCAAGGCTGTTATGGAAGGCTGAGGTCCCTGCCTGCAGAAGAGAGTGTTCTTTTCTTCCCCCCCTTTTAAAAATTAATTAATTAATTAATTAATTAATTAGTTAGTTAGTTTATGGCTGTGTTGGGTCTTCGTTGCTGCACGTGGGCTTTCTTTAGTTGCAGCGAGTGAGGGCTACTCTTCATCGCAGTTCACGGGCTTCTCACTGCGGTGGCTTCTCTTGTTGCAGAGCACAGGAGCTAGGCACGTGGGCTTCAGTAGTTGTGGCTCACGGGCTCTAGAGTGCAGGCTCAGTAGTTGTGGCGCATGGGCTTAGTTGCTCTGCGGCATGTGGGATCTTCCCAGACCAGGGCTCGAACCTGTGTCCCCTGCACTGGCAGGCGATTCTTAACCACTGAGCCACCAGGGAAGCCCTGGAGTGTTCTTCTTAAATGGAGACTGGATGAAACCTTCAAGGAGTCCCTGAAAGCCGCTAGGTCTACCTCAGGCTCCTCTCTGAAAGTCAGTGCTATCCTAGCTCTTAGGGCCTACAGAGAAGGGGGCCAGGTGTCCACCAGAGTCTCCCAGGCTTTCCTTCTGGACAGAGTATAGGATTTAGCAAAGATAGGATAAAATGACTGCCACAGGGTTATGAATGCTTCTTTTCCTCCTCGCCTCTTTTTCAAAAATGTTCATAATGTGGCAATATCACCTTATGAATAAAAAAATAAATTATAAAAATAAGTTGAGAAAACTTACTGCCTCCTTGATAATTTCAAATCTTTTTTCATCAATCTCAAAGGTAGCCATTTTCTCAATGATCTTCTTTAGCAAAATTGGCTGCTTGTCATTATAACCTTTCACCGAGAGCTACGGAAAGAGTTCAGGATATTAAAAGTCTAAAATTAACATGAAACACCGTCAATTTGACTTTAAAACATGTAGAAAATCCCCAAACCAGGTGTATCAAAATAAAAATAAAACAAGAAATTAAATGAATTTCATTTCTCATAAATATAGTTCAACACTTAGGAAGATAACATTGACCATCTTTATTTACTAATATCCTAAAGCATATGCTTTTCCTAAACAAAAACAATAGCAGGAAAACCTACCTGGTGCCAAACTATGGCAGTACACACTATATATCATCAAAATTCAAGTTCTCATTAAATCAAAATTAATTATAGAATGTGTTCTAAATTTAACCTTCAAAAAGAATTTCTAAAGAATGGCAGGCTTAAGATTTTTATAGTTGTGTTAAGAAGGTAAAAATCAGAGGGGAGGGTTACCTAGCCAACTACTGGATACGTCCCCAAATTGTTTATATTTAAATATTTAAAAAAATCATCTTTTAAGAAATCAGGAAGCCCCAATTTTGTATTATATGGCATTTTGCCACTTTTCTTGTTCAATGTTGCCCAATAATGGTCCATAGGTCTCACTACTTGCTTGTTTGATGAGTTCTGCTGCTGTACCAAAAGCCAGTGGCAAAACAGATGTGAAGTAAGGATACACTCTATGTACTGTCTGGATTTTGCCTTAGGACAATTTACTTTAATAGTTTCTGAAAGCATAACATTTTGAAAAGCAGGGGAAGCCTATTATCACATTTCCTACTATTATATTGCCACATGGTGGCACCCACAGAAGTAGAGGATACACTGCAACTAGAATATCTCTGGACGCCTCTACCTTGTGAAAATTGATAGGCAAGAATCTCAGCAGGAGTGAAGGTCACTGCCCATGGAAAGCACATCATGTACTGTGGGAACTAGACTGACAACTAGCAGAAAGCCCATTTTGTCACAAATTAAAAATTATTTATTTTAATGGTGATATGCTACTAAAACTCAACAGCAAAAAATAAACCATAGATTATTACTTTTCTATTTGGATTTTATTTTGATCTCTGAGCTTCAAATTTCCCTGGACTCTGAGAATGGTTAGGTTATATACATTCTTATACGTGAAACAAAAACTACCAGAAAAGTTACTTGTATGAAGAAAAAAAGTCACTGCAAAATCAATAAAATTTAAAAACCCTAAAACCTTTTGTATAGAAAGAGTACACAGTGCATGCTCTCATTTTAGTTGTTATGAAAACATACAATATATTTTTAAGAAAAGTGAAGATGAATTGTGCCAGAAGAGGGATGTTAATTTGGAAATGAGATATAAGTTTGGAAACATAACAGAAACGGTTTCAAGAGAAAGGATCTAGTTATTTCTTGGGATGCATTTAATAATGTTTATGTTAAAATACACTTAAAAGTAGTTAATGATACATGCTACAAAATAAATTAAATGAAAATGTCAGACGTGTTTGAACACAGGAACTTTCTACTACTGTCAGCAGAAATAAAGAAGCTCATAAGTAAAATTCAGCACCACAACAGTAACTATGGGTATCTTTCACTTACAGATGTTAATATATTCAAATACATGGAAAGAACAACATGCTTTCAGGATTAATATATTAAACATTTCATGCAAATGAACATGCAAATAAATGTAGCACAAATACATGTTCACAAGATGCACTAAACTCTACTAAATCATTTGTTAGTGGAACTAATACTAACTTGAGTTCTTCAATCATTAAAAAGGTGCAAGGAAAAAACCATCAATCTTCTTGTTTTAAAATGCAGAAGTTAATAGTTTTCCCAAGCTCAACATAATGCTTAAACGGTGTGACGCCTTTTCTTTCGTGTTCATTTTACTTACAAGTATTGCATTCATTCCTGATGCAATGCCATAGCTCAAACCTGAGAGGCGTGCTGCATATGTATACTCTTTTAAATCATCCTTCAATAACCTGATAAACAGGTATGTCATGTTGCAATGGAGAGGATCAGCATAAATGTAGCGACTAACAAAAAGAAAAACAAAAGAAATGCTTTGATACCTCAAGCACTGGCATGGTAATGAAGAAACATGACCGAAGAGTATGAATATGCAGCCTCATGATCTGAATTTCTAGGGAAATAGTATAGGCCAACCTTCTGTTTTACAATGGCAGGAAGACTTCATTCTCTGTTGTCAAAGACCAAGACTTCAGATACAGAATGGGAGAGATCTAAACCTAAATCAGGGTCCAATTTTGTTTTGAGGAGAAAAATATGACAGTCTGATGAAAGATGTTTAAAAAAAAAAGAAATCAAGGAAAATTTGCATAATATGAATGGTATATTGCTGAATACTTAAGAGTAAGAGCTAACTTAAAAATTAAATGATGCGAAAATATGATTAGTCACAAAAAAAAGAAATTAAACTCACACCCTCAATCAAAAATGCTTCCAGCAAATCAATATAAAAAATGTTGATGAGTGGAAGGCTCTAAGACGTGGGTACTTACATACATCCCATAGATGGTATTTTGGAGGTCATAGCTCAAGCCTGCTAGCTCTGCTGCATATGCATACTCGTTGAGTGAGTCTTTGAGGAGCTCAAGGTACAAATAGGCCATGTTACAGTGCAAGGGGTCCACATAAGCAAATGGGCTGGAAGAAAATGTTGACAGTAAAATAGCTGATTTATTACTTCCCAATGTGATATGGCCTTTCGAGATGGATCAAGGAACTGAACAGGGGTTAAAATAACTTCCTGAAGATACACTTTTAATTCCTGAATCTGACTCTTCTCATGAGGAAAAAAAACAAGATGTTTAAAAAAGAAGCTTGAAATATGCCATGTGTGCTGGTAGTGGTGAAGAGGGAGAAGGAATTGCTTAGCCCAGATGGCGTGGCAGAACTGACAAGTTGGAAACACTGGGTAGGTAAGGAGGAGGAACAGGCCAAAACGCATGCCTACATTTAGGCTAACAGGACAAGGCACGGCTGATAGAGCTGATACAGCACGTGCATGTCCTCTTTCCCCCTCTAAGCAAGCCATACCCCTGGGGGACAGGAGGATGAGACTGAGAAGTTTGTGTGCCATGATTATATAAACTTAAAAGGGAAAAACAGAGACTTGAAAGAGAAAAACTAAGACCTGTGAAAATGTTAGCTTATCTCTGAGTTTCCTCCCAAGCCAAGAGACTGGAACACCGTCAGTAAAGTAATTGATAATATCCATCATACAACTACAGCCAGAACTAGGAAAAAATATTAAAACAGGAAAATTTTTAAGTGAGAAAGAGCAACAAAAGAGAGGAAATAATTACAGAGTGCAAGAGCTAAAGAGGACCACAGAGATGACCTAACTTAAATCTTCATTTCCCAAATAAGAAGCATCATTTTCCTCATGTCACCTGGGCTAGTAGCAGCAGAGTTAGAATTCAGATTTAAGTCAAATGACCTATTCATCTGACTATGTGACACTGCTTACCTTTATGAGAAGTAAAAGATTCCTTCATTCAACAAATATGTACTACATTCTCACTACAGTGCTAGGCACTTCTCTAGGTACTGGGAACAAAGAAGGAACAAATCAGGCAGAGTCCCTGACTTCACAGAGTTTAGAGCCTAGTTGGAAGAGACAAATAATAAATTTAAATATGATACATCAGGTGGTGATACTGTTATGGAGAAAAATTATGCAGGGTAAGAGGAATAGGAGTGATGGGTAGTGGTGGTGGGACAGGAAGACTGCTAATTTACATAAAATTATTATTAATAAATTAAATTGTTATTATTAAAATTCTTACTAATTATTAATCAAGGCCACTCTGAAAGGTGACATCTGGGTCCAGACCTGAAGGAAGCAAAGGAGCAAGCCCTGGGGATATCTGGGTGGAGAACCTTCCAGGCTGAGGAAACAGCCAGTACAAAGGACCTGAGGTAGCCTCGTGGCTTGGTTTGTTTGGCAGCAAATTAAAAGTTTCACTCTATCTATAGCACAGTAAATATAACCAATGCACTGACATCAGAGCCAGAAACTTTATCAAAAACTGATAATTAAGTAAAAATAGGGGTAAAATGCTTAGCTACAGAGAATTAAAATCAAAGAGAAAATTCTAAAGCTACACATTCTCCACCTGGCAAATCTAAATAACACTCTGTCATTTAATTTTTTAAGTATTATACATGATGAAGACTTCCTTCTTTAGTCAAATAGAAGGAAGCAGTTCAGAAACTTACTAGCACAACTCACAAAAGCAGCAAAACAAAAGAGAGTCCTTGAAAGGGCTCATTCCCACAGGCACCCTTAGGTGGAAGTGAAAAGCTAGAAAAAAACAAATGTGGGAGTTCAAAGTCATATGGATCAAGCTCAGAACACAATTCCAAGAAGTGTCCTAAAATGCTGCATCCACAGCAGCTATGCTGGTGAATTGGAGAGGGTCCTAAACCAACTTTTAAAAGAGAACATGATTCAAGTGGAATGCTTAAATCCTGGTTCACTTGTTAATTTAAAACATATTATTTTGTAACCAGATGTTATATGCTTAAATATGGATCACAGAGTTTTAAAAACTGTACATATGCATAATATTATCCTATTTCTGAAAAGATGAAAAGGATATACACAAACAGAAAATTTATTTAAGAACGTACAAGAAACCTAATAGTGTTTGCCTCTAGAGAGACCAGAACACGGAGAGGGATTGGTGGGAAGCAGACATTTTAAATTCTGAGAACTATGCTAGGCAGTTTAGAGAATGCAAACATGTCAAATGGTCTCTCAAAAGGTATTCTGAAGCCAAATCATAGAAGCCAGATGGGAAAGTGTGACAAGCTGCTTAGAGTGTTAAAAATATCACCCTGAACTATCAAAAAATAAAACCAGCTTTGTAATGCTCTCTACCAACAGTAAGCCATAATCAGAAAGCCCATGTTTGATGTACACAAACAAACAAGCAAAAAACAACACCAACAATCTCAGTGCAGCTCTAGATAATTTATGAATCTTATGTTATAAATAATGTTTACATCTCTACAATCTCAACATACTTGTTCGTGAACTATTAACTTCCTACTTAAGAGATTCTTTTTCTCTTTTCTAAAACATTTAAAACACATCCAGCTTTAATTTCATGCCAAGCAAATCAAATAAAAATTAATGAAAAAGTTGATCATTATATTGAACATTATTAAAAAATGATAGGTTTATTTTATAAACACAGACCACTGAATTTTAGAAATATAAAATTATAGAGTGCAAACTCACAAAGTAAAATTTGAATTGAGTGATAACATTATCACACAAATAAAATGAGACGAGATAAACTAAAGATTTATACTGAGAAATCATTGCAACAGTAGCATTATTCATAAATTTTATTAAACATCTTCTACCAAGCCAGGAATAGAGAAAGCAATATCTGAGGGCTCCAGACAATTAAAGGGCTGGAAGGGATTCAAGATCATTTATTAACTACTACCTCTTCTTCTGGGCAAGTTCCAGGAATACAAAACCAAAACCACAACAAAAAAAACCACCCCAAATTATTTAATCTTTCTTCAGTGAAACTTCTGGTGAGTCTACAGCCTTCCCTTAACAGGAAGGAGCAGCCTTCCTTTGTCTAGGCTAAAAAACTCTAATTCCTTTTATTTCCAGACATAGGTCCTTAAGGAAGCAAAGAAAACTTTCAGAAATGTAATTGTTGATTTTCATAGGAAGCTTTGTAGCTAGATTCATTTTACGTACCTGAAAAATTCAAAGTTGAGACAGGCCTTGGGCAAGAAAAACTTATCATCTTGTTTGAACCAGAGTTTGCTCATAGCTGTATCCTGTGATGGAGAAACAGTATGTTTAGGGAAATACAGGCACATTCGGCAAAAATCTTCAATCAAATCACTCTTCAAGAGGAGGAGGACAGAGGCAATAGCTGAGCTTTGTTCTGGAGAGACTGCTGACCCATGGCCTTGAAGCATACTCAGAGGGTCAGCTGGTGGGAAGCTGGAGAGGTGACTGGTGATTCCAGTAGTAGAGAGAAATCACCCTCTTAACAGCACCCTGGGTCAAAGAGATGGGGAGACAGTGGAGGAAGAGACAGACAGGTGAAGCCAATACCAACTGTCCTGTCCCTGTCTTTCTGGATGCAGGAGTCCTTGGGGGGTGGGTGTGTGGCAGCCAGCCACCAAAGTGGGCCACACGGATCCCTGCCTGCTGGAATTCACACCCTTGTGTGGTCCTCTCTCCTGCACTGGACCAGGGTTGGTCTCTGTCTGACCAACAGATTATGGCAGACGTGATGATACGACACTTCTGAGATTAGATTATAAAAGACACTGTGACTTCCACCTTGATCACTCATTTTCCCTCTTGGATCACTCACTTTGGGGTAAGCCAGCTGCCATGTCACGCTACTCTATGGAGAGGCCCATGTACCGAAGAACTAAGGTCTGCCCAAAGCCACACAACTGAACTTGGAATAGAATCCTCCAGCCTTAGTTGAGCCTTCAGATGACCAAAGTCCTAGCCCACAGCTTGACCATAACCTGAGAGACCCTGGGCCAGAACTACCCAACTAAGCTACTTCCACATTCCTGTCCCTTGGAAACTGCATGAGATAAAATAAGTGTTTGTGGTTTTAAACTGCTGAATTTTAGAGTAATTTGTTATACCGCAACGGATACTAACACAGCCAAGGATGAACAAATAAGCCACTCCTTTGCCTCTCCACTCACTCATTCATACTATATTTTAAAAAGTCTTAGGGACTTCCCTGGTGGTCCAGTGGTTAAGAATTCGCCTTCCAATGCAGGGCATGCGGGTTCGATCCCTGGTTGGGGAACTAAGACCCCACATGCCGTGGGGCAATTAAGCCTGTGTGCCGCAACTACTGAGCCTGCGCGTCACAACTAGAGAGCCCGTGTGCCGCAACTACAGAGTCCATGCACTCTGGAGACCGCATGCCACAACTAGAGAGAAGCCCACGCGCTGCAACAAAGAGCCCACACACCACAACGAAAGATCCCGCATGCCGCGAAGAAGATCCCACATACCACAACTAAGACCTGACGTAGCCAAATGAATTAAAAAAAAAAAAGTCTTAAAGTTCACTTGAAACTACCTTGAAACTCTGACAAGAGATATAAATAGTTTAATGTTCTCCTTAGTTTATGCTAAGATGGCCTATTTAAAACAAACAAAAAATAAAAATAGGAGAAGTAAATAAGCTTTCTCTTTGAATAACCTAAACTATAACTCATTAAAATGTCATTTTTAAAGAAAAATGATTGTCTCATTTATAATCTAGTTGCTTGAGATAAATTAAATTTCATAGTCCTAAACACTAATTCTCATCTCATTGAGTTAATCTGAATGTCAGGTCATTTGAAGAAAAGGGAAAGAAAGATGTCTGTCTATGGTGGTAAGCTTAGAAAGAGTTAGTTTTAAAGTTAAGAAAAAAGGATGTGCTGTAATAATTTGATCCATTTTTCTACACAATCTACCCAAGGTGTGAAATAATGACATGAAAAGAACATTCTGAAAAAGAAAACCCCCTTCTCAGTCATTCTTCCCACTGGCTTATAACTCCATTAACTTCATATAGCGCTCTGTCAAAATGAGAAAGAATTGTTTTTAAGGGCAGGAAATCCAACAGCTTCCCCTGGATATGCTCTCTTCCAGGCTTTAGAGATTCTTTCTTATCTCTAACTTTCATGATGCAGCATAAATCTACTTCCTTATTGGGCCTTCAGTGAACATGGAAAAAAGTCCGCTTTCAATAGACTTGTAGTTACATTCCAGACTTACTATTTTATTGCCTGCAAAGAAAACAATTCCCTAGATTCTATGCTGTAGAGTAGTTTTGTTTGTTTTAAAATGTCTAGCCTTTTAATATTTCTTGTAGTTATTCTCTCTGCAACTTTTCTGTTATCTATAGGGTGTGAGCCCCGCAAATCAACATAGTACCAAATGCAAGAAACCATCTCTCTAGTCCCTTCTATGTGATAGGTCTGTCCCTTAAATTTAATATCAGTGATTAACATATTACCTTAATAAGAGAAGGGTATGGTGTTGCTTCTTTTTCTAATGATAAAATCTCAAAATCTGTAGGAATAAATTCATTCTTCGTTGGAAGTTTAAATTTCCCATTCAGATCAGCATTTTGCCATTTCTGGATGAATAGTGAAAAAACACACACACACACACACACAAAAGCAATTAGAATCTGATTTAAGAGTTTAAAACAGTCACATTGCTTAATATCTAGGCAAATAATAAGAGAATAAATGTCACACAGCATTCTCTTCCATCATATATAAAAAGGCCACTCCCAAGATCTATCAATGACTTTTCATGAAACTTGAATTGGAGTCTCTGGAACTAATCAAGGTTTTACACTTATCTATCTTTCCTCTTTACACACGTCTAAAATGACCAGTTGAGGTGAAGGAACAATCTGAGACTGTGGAACTCAGGCTAACTGGTCCATATGAAGATCATGTTTGCTCCAGCTCTTTAAAGAATGGAGAATAATCTGCACAGAGATAAATACCCACAACTGCTAGACAACAGGTCATTTAAAAGAGTTAAACTTTCAGCTACACTAAATTACTTGCATGTATGGCTTGAAAACGAGGTTAAAGGGGGCTTCTTTGACTTCAGCACTTCTAAAGGCCTGGTCTACTTCTCTCCCAGACGACCACATGCATTTTCAAGTGGACCAATATCTCAAGCATAAGGTTAAGGACAAAGTTGAGATTTAAATCTGGATTGTGGAACAGGATTGACACAACCTGCAGGTTGGATCTGTTCCACGGGCTACTTCCAAAAGCTAAGTGAGGCAGATCAGACCACGATTGATGAACTCTGATTTATAAGACTTTTCATTATTTAAAAAAAAAAGCAACCAACTGCCAATGATTCTGGGTTCAGTAATTTGGTCTCCAGCTCATGTGGCACAGCCTTGCAGCTCTTGTAGTTCTATTTTGGTCCCTGCATTTGTGTCTTTTGGCACTGGGATGGTGGGGATGTTGGCCATATTATTTATATGTAGCAACTTAAGTCCCCAGTATGGCTGAATTGTAGGGACTGGTAAACACTCAGCAAGTAATTTCACTGCTGAGCTTCCAGATCAATTTGTTTAAATTCCCATTTGGGGCAGGTTTGTCATGGTCAGAATTTGGTGAACAGGGGTTTTCTCTTGTTTGAGGGTTAGTTCACACCCAGCACTAATTCATGGGAGATCAGCTTTCCTCACAGTTTAGTAAGATGGACATTTTCACATACTAAAGGGCTTCAGTCATCTCCTTATGTGCTGTGAGTATGTCAGAAAAGTACCAGTAATAATTTTTCTTTCTTAAACTACTTTTTTCTGTATCGTCATTACCCTGGTACATTTAAGAAATATCCATTACCCAAGTTTAACTAGAATTTAGTCAGAGCAAGGCTTTCTGGTGTCTCCCCATGAATAAAGGACACAGTCTCAAAGCTACACAGCCAATGAGAACCAAAAAAGAAAAAGTACCAGACAAGTAGATAAGACTCACAAACAAAATCCTGACTCCTGATGAATGGGGTAACATACTATCTATACATACCTGTTTTGAAACAAATCGTAATGACCCTATGTTGACAATAAGAGCAACGATACAGTATGAGGCATAAAATATAGCCCCTCCTAAAGTGAAGATGGTATGAATCCCAGAAATTGCTCCCCACCTGTGTTCACAGCAAGATCGTGAGCTCTCAGCCCTTGCATCTGTCTTTCAGGTTCTCTATTTCCATCTCTTCCTGCCTGTCTTGGTGCCTTTGCAACCCTGTGTACTTTGGACTTCATTGATCTTTGACAGCATGAGACTTGGAGTCTGCTTTACAGCCCTGCTGGTCTGACAGACAGACGAGAAGGTGGCTACAGTACCATTTCTTCACGCAAAACCTAAGCTCCAGCTCTCCACCTCCCTGTTCACTCCTCTTGGGATGGTACAGGCAGTGCTGGGCCATCACTCTCCACACTTTGGGCCGTGAATTGGTTGATCTAGGGAGCTCATATTCTCGTGTGTCCCTCACACATCAGCTTATTCACAGATGGGTTAACCCTACCTTAATGACTTCATCTGGTACAGCTTCTTGTTTGTACTGGGTTCCGTACCACTCTTCTGTGCGATCAGTTTTTCCTTCAAAAGATTTGGAAACTATTGCAACCCTAGAGACAGATGGAAAAAAAACCTATAAACTCATGTTGTATACATAAATTTATAGAATCTGACTCACGAAAATATAAATAATATCCAAGAATGTGTTGGGCCTCTACAACCCTGTAAGTCCTATGAGGCCTAGCTGAAACGGCAATGTATGTATAGAAGTCTTTGATCATACTCTCTTTTATCCTTTGGTTATAGTCCATCGTTTTTGGTATGAAAAGCTGCTTGCAAGAAAGATTCTTGTTGTGAATGCTACTGACTAAAATCGTAAAAGAAGAGTAGCTAGGGAAAAAAGTGGAACCAGGTCAGTTGAAAAACTGTCCTTAAAAAAGCACAACAAAGTACTCCTTCCCAGGAACAGCTCAGGCCCCAGGGTTACAAGAATGGATAAGAAAATTTGTTGGCTCATTCAGAGATCCAAAAAAAATTAAAAACACACTTTCATTATAACTTGCTAAGTTTGTACTCTGTTATTTTTTTTTTCCTGCCAGACACCACCATCAACTGTATGTACTACATGTACACTGGCCTTCCTGCTGCTAGGGGAGACAGGAACAAGACCAAGAAAACATCTCTATCTTTCTCTGCTGGGGTAGTAGAAAGAGCACGGAAGAGAAGTCAGAAGGAAAAAAAGTTCAGGGAGGGAAGGTAGAGGTAAAATAATGTCAAAAGATTACAAGTAGAGGAGCGAAAGGAGCTCTATACCAGCGGAGCTTCTGTCCCTGTGCGGATCGTCACGGACAGGTCTGCCTCTGCTGCCTTTTAACTATCGAAGTTGGAATCATTTCACTCTCACTAGCAGCCTCAACCCCAGGCTGGGACCAATCCTACTTTGAATCTTGCAGATAGAGTGCTGGGCCAATAGCTTGGAAGGCTTGCCATGCAGTCAGTCCTGTTATTGGTTTCACTTCTTCTTTATGTCCCAATTCAAATAACTAGGTTCATGTCTGTTCCTGCTTGTTCTCACTTGTCCTCCCAGAGGTTAGGTTCTAGCCTCTGAATGTCGGTCTCACAGCTGAAAGCCCACTACTTGCAGTCAAAACTCCCCTCTGCTGAACACCCATTAATTTTCAGAATCCTGATCTCTGTGTTCCAAACACCTGCCCATCGTTGGACCTCCTCCATTTCAATGCCTGACTGTCTGAACCACCATCTATTCCTTATTCATTCTAGATAAAATACTCTACCTGGCTAGCTAGACTTGGCTTTCTCACTTGCTTCAGGGTAGATATCATAAGCAATCTGACTCACCTATCTGTTAGAATGACTGACTAATCTTCCAGTTTAAGGTGTTCCTGATCTGGCCTAGCTGCCACTGACCACTAGCAGTTCTAGAAAACATGCTAAATAAGAATATGTTCGACAGAAACATACAGAAGAATCATAGGGTTTAACAGATGAAAGAGTTCTGTTATTGTATCTAGAAGAAGTGATACATGTTGGCTATTTGAAAATCCCTTATGAGGGGTATGTGCAGTGTATACAGAACGCACATGGCCACATGAAGGGTATGTGATGTTTCTTAAGGGCATTCATTCAATACATGACAGAGCCAGCTAAGAGTCAGTCATAGAAATTGCTTCTATTCCTGTTGATTTTTCAAAGAATGAATGGATTGATTCTCAGGGAGACCTCTGAAAAACACGTTAGGAAGTAGAATTCCGGGGTAGGGAGGTGGTATTCCATCTTCTCTTCCATGAGATGCTTGATTTTGGAAGTTTATTACATAGATGGTTCTGGTTTCCCTGAATGACAGCCCATGAATCAGAATAATGAACAAGGGATTGATTACAACTTGTGAAGACTGGAGCATTCATTTGGCAGTGGACTTGCCCTCTGGAACAAGAAAACTTTAAACTCAGTTCTGAGAGAGAAAGTGAAAAAACTCGGGAAAAGCCATCAACTGCTCTGGAGGATGACTATATGACACAGAAGGAAGCAGACCCTGGAGGCTGTCCAGTAATGCTCAGGTTAAAAAAGGAGGAGAGGGGAGATTTATCAGTTACAATCCTAAGGGATCTAGATAGTTAGATACCAAAGTAAAGTCTATGCGGTAACAGTTGACATGTTACCATAAGAAGTAAATATGAAGTAGATAAGTGTAGCTCCTCAAACTAGGGAAATACCAAATATTGGCCTAACAGAAAGAGATACCTTTGCAGACCAAGAGTTAGTGTACCATCGAGGAATTCAAAACTGAAATACAATGGAAGAGTATGTATTTTCAAATAAATTACGAAGGGCGAATAACAGAAGAGACAGAGTAGACACATGTCAAATGTATACAGAAATCTATGAACCAGAGTGTGGAACCGCGAGAGCACCTGAATTAGGAGAAAAGGAGAAAAGAGTCACAATAATTGAGGTACACCACAGAGAGCTGCAGTATATTTAACTGCAGACAATTGAGAAAAACTGGCACAGACACTGCAGCATCTTAGACTACCTGCTGGAAACCTAATTATACTAAAAAATAGTCTCCATGAGTTTTTTTCTTAAATATGTGTGTGTGTTGTGGGGTGAGGGGGGAATGCTACTCTTCAATTCCACCCACAAAGAATTGGCTACTGACATGGTCCTTAGAAATGTGAGAAGAAATGGCCTCTTATTTTCATACTGAAGCTTACAACAGTAAGAAAAGGAAACAGTGGTCTAGAATGAATGCTGACTGTTGACTTCAAATCAGCCATTTAGAAGTGTTCAGTGGGAATGAATAGCTGTTGCTGCTGATGGAATCCATTCAGAAATAATCCTGACTACAGACATTAAAAGGCAATATGGTTCCCCAGGAATGAATTCTCATGAGACCTTTGCAAATAATCCCGGAGAGAGAAAAGAGGGAAGACAGCCAAGAATGAGAAGAGGCTTCACAGGTAACTGTGATAAATTAAAAAAGAATTAGTAGAAAGTGAACAGACCTGGCCATGAGAAACTTGGATTCTGGTCGATACCGTGACTCACTTTCTTTGAGATCTTGCCAAAATCACAGTTAAGATCTAAATTAAGCAAGTCTCTGGGCTTCAGTTTCATTACTTTTTAAACAGGGATTCAAACTAGATGAACTCTGTCCTTCTACTAGTAGATTTCCACAATATCATGATATCAAATCATATTTTTAAAAGATACACAACAGAGGAAGAAAGAAGGCACAAAAAAAATCTACTAATGACAGACTCTGAATCAAACTTAAAAAACAGTGACAGGAAGGCTAAAGTGCTAAGAAATTGAAGTTCAAGAAAAGTGCTCAAAAATTTTTTTTAAAAAGGGTTTCTTAAAGTAAGAAGGAATCAAGAAAGGTTAGGCTAAAAGTTTAGAGAATTCAATCAGCTTGAATTCTGGGCAAGATGTTTTAAAACATAGTTCCTACCTGGCAGGAACTCATAATCTAATGAGACACATGACCTAAAGCAAAATGTGGTATGCTGGGACTTCCCTGGTGGTGCAGTGGTTAAGAACCCGCCTGCCAATGCAGGGGACACAGGATTGATCCCACGTCCAGGAAGATCCCACATGCCTCAGAGCAACTAAGCCCATGTGCCACAACTACTGAAGCCGTGCGCTTAGAGCCAGTGCTCTGCCACAAGAGAAGCCACCGCAATGAGAAGCCTGTGCACCGCAACGAAGAGTCGCCCCCGCTCGCCACAACTAGAGAAAGCCTGCGCGCAGCAACGAAGACCCAACGCAGCCAAAAAATTAATTTATTAATTAAAAAAAATGTGATATGCTGATCCCATGTTAGCAGATACAGGACTTCATGGATCTTTAAAGTGCAAAGGTGGACCAAACAACAGAAAAAAAGAGTTGAAGCTCAGGACAGGTGAGTGAGCCAGCCGGGTGACTCAAATGAACTCACACCTGCAACACAGATGAGTCACATTCTCTGATGCTTAGGCAACTAACAAATCCCAGCAGGATCACTGCCTATCACCTTTTATCATTAATGGATGACAGGAAAAGAGGCAGAAGACTGAAGATGGGAAAATGCTCTGATTTTCAGAAAGGAAAAGGAGTGTGGCCTAAAAACCACAAACCAGTGGATTAGGCACTGACCTCCTGACAAAATTCTACAGTCAACTGTCAGACTATCAAACATCTGGACAAGAAGACAGTTATCACTGGGACCTACATGGATTTACCAAGAATAACTCCTCCCAAACGAATGGATTTATTTATGACCTAAGCAAGGCATGTGGCAAAAACTCTATAGCTGTATTTGTAGGTTTAAAATGGTAAAATGGGCACCAAATGATAGGATCAAAGAAGGTGGGTGATGATGATGATGAAATAGTAACAGGTAAACATCTTTGAAAAGGTAAATCAAGTCTCAACATTGAAAAGAACTCTCTAACAATTAGAACTGGCAAAAATGGAACTGGCTACCTTGGTATTTAATGAGTTCCCCATCCTTGAAGGAATTTAAGCTGAGGCTGGTAACTACTTGTTAGAGATATTGCAGAAGAGATATATACTTGACAGAGGTTGGATTAAATGACCTTTAAGGTTCCTTTCATTCTGAAGGATTTTCCTATTAATTTTCCTACCTGGTTGCAATGTTAAACTTGTCTCAGTGGGTATTAAACAAAATAATCTTACCCTCCAGCAACCCCAATCTGGCTTGGCAGTTGGCATTATTATCCCAGGCTGTTCTGCACTATGTCACTGACTGCAGTTATAATTATAACAGCCACAGAGATCAATCCTATAGAGAAAAAGTGCTTTCTCATTAAAGGTGAAGGTAGAGAGAAAAAGAGGTTCTCAACTCTAACTGTATAAGATATGGAATTTAGAAACAGGCAATTTAACAGAAGTAAAATGTATGCTCCGGCAAATTCACTCCTGTAAAATGTTTCGGGGTCTGGGAATTCCCTGGCAGTCCAGTGGGTAAGACTCCACACTTTCATTGCCGAGGGTGCAGGTTCCATCCCTGGTCAGGGAACTAAGATCCCACAAGCTGCGCAGTGAGGCCAAAAAAAAAAAAGAGAAAGAAAGTGTTGCAGGGTCAAATAACTGGATCTAGGGCTGCAAAAATTATACGCACATAATTAGATCATGATTTTTCTTGCCAAAAAATGCACATCTTTGTTATATGATATAATCTTAAATAGGATTACCTCGTATTTGTACAAGTTTTCAACTTTGCTAAATCATTTTGCATCACATAGAAAGATAAAGCACTACTTCATTTTTCAGGTGGGCAATTTTCCAGGAAATTAAATGAGAGTAAGTGTTCATGACATTATATAACTTTTCACATGTCCCCTTTGCAGAATAATGAACTCTGAGGTTTCACATTAGTTACTCAATAAACACTGGTTGAAGGAAAAAAGTGATCTCTCCAAGATAGCATGACTAGTAGGTGAAGAAACCTTAAAAAGTGTTTATTGAGTTTTATGATTAAGTTTAAAGCTCTTTCTGCTCATTTTGATAGGAGGTTTTTTTTTTAAACATCTTTATTGAAGTATAATTGCTTTACAATGGTGTGTTAGTTTCTGCTTTATAACAAAGTGAATCAGTTATACATATACATATGTTCCCATATCTCTTCCCTCCTGCATCTCCCTCCCTCCCACCCTCCCTATCCCACCCCTCTAGGTGGTCACAAATCACCGAGCTGATCTCCCTGTGCTATGCGGCTGCTTCCCACTAGCTATCTATTTTACATTTGGTAGTGTATATATGTCCATGACACTCTCTCACCCTGTCACATCTCACCCTGATAGGAGGTTTTGTTTTTAGAAGGTATATAATAAAATTCAACAGAATTTAGGTTTTTTTTTTTCCAGAATGTATAAGCTACTTTGAGGAAAATAGAAATAGGTAAACTGTTTTACTTACTTAAAATGATTTAGCGTGTGTTCTGAGTATTTTTCTTCCTTGTATTTTAATCATCTAAGCAAATGCATAAATCACCTTAAGAACAGAAGTTCTTAATCTTGATGAAGTCCGATTTATCAATGTCTTTTCTTTAATGGTTACTGCTTTTTATGTTCTAAAAAATCTTTGCTTATCGCAAGGTTTTAAAGATATTTTCAAACTGTACTTTCTCCTAGAAGTTTTCTAGTTTCAGCTTTCATACTGAGGTCTATGATCTATCTCAAATTAATTTTTATGAATGTTGTGAGGTAAAGGTCACATTTAACCTTTTTTCCATGTGGCTATGCAGCATGTGGAAGAGCACCATTTGTTAAAAAGACTTTCCTTTCCCATTTTAATTATGTCAGTGCTTTTGTCAAAAAAATCAACTGACCAATGATGATTGGATAAAGAAAATGTGGTGTATACATACTATGGAATACTATTTAGCATTAAAAAGGAAGGAAATCCTGTCACATGCTACAACATAGATGAACCTTAAGGATGTTATGCTAAGTGAAATAAAGACATGTTTCACGAGTCCATCTATATTAGGTATCTAAGTAGTCAAATTCACACAAAGAGAAAGTAGAACGGTTGTGAACAGGAGATGGTGGGGTCGGGAAGGGGTAAGAGGAGTTGTTGTTTAATGGGTATAGATTGAGTTTTGCAAGCTAAAAAAGTTCTGGAGATGTTTCACAACAATACAAATATACTTAACACTACTGAATTGTACACTTAAAAATAGTTAAGATGGGGACCTCCCTAGCGGTCCAGTGGTTAAGACTCCGGGCTTACACTGCAGGGGGCACGGATTCAATCTCTGGTCTGGGAAGTAAGATCCCACATGCTGCGTGGCGTGGCCAAAAAAATGTTAAGATGATAAATTTTATGTTATGTGGGGTTTTTTTTACCACAATAAAAAAGAAATCAATTGATCATATATGTGTGGGCTTATTTCTAGACTCTGTTCCGTACTAATGATTTCTTTGCCTATCTTTATGCCTATACTACAATGTCTTAAGTACTGTAGCTTTATAGTAAGATTTCAAATCTGGCAGTTTTAGTCCTCCAACTTTTGTTTTTTTGTGCAAGAGTGTTATGGGTAATCAAGGTCTTTTGTAGATCCTCATGAATTTTGGAATCAGCTTACCAATTTCTAAAAGAAAAAAAGCCTACTAGGATTTTGATTGTGATTATACTGAGTCTGTGAATCAAATGTGAGAGAATGGACATTTTAATAAAATCAAGTCTCCTAATCTACAAACAAGGTCTTTAATATCTCTGGGCACTGTTTTGTAGTTTTTTGTGTAGAGGTCTTGTTTATCTTTGGTTAAATTCATTCCTAAATATTTTGTTTTTGTTGCTATTGTAAATAATTTTTTTAACTTAAAAAGTTTTTGTTTTGATATAATAATAAATTCCTACAGTTAGGAAGTTGCAAAAATAGTACAGGGCGGAAAGTTTAGTTTATTCAACAACTCAGCATATAATCAAGATCATCATGTGATCATGATGTTTTTTGATGGCCAGGGCACTATCGGTCCTGAGGCAATTGTAATAAAATAAAGATTGCACTGGCTTGCAGAAGTTTTGGAAATTTCATTGTTGCTGTGATGTTTGGCTGGAGTCCTTGGAACTAGGGTGTGGCTGTCTCCACTTCCAACTCCAAAGTAGAGTTCTGGATAAGAAAGGAATCCCCTTCCCTTCCCAGTGCAAGATTTTGCAATCTCTTCAATAATTCAGCTCCACCCCCACCTCTACCTCTGATACCTACAAATTCACACCAAATGGCTGGGTTTAGGAGTAATCATCCTGGGAGACATAGGAAAAATCAGTCTGCTCTTCCAAAATTTACAAATAGTTGAATATACTGAGAGTTCTTCTTCTCCTACCTCCTCTTTGGAGGAGTTTTAACATTTTTCCCATCTTTGTCTGCAAGGATGAGGATGCTGTCTTCATCCATCATCCTGACTAAAGTGGCATTGCTTGTTTTCTCCACATCATGAATAGATTTTACATTGGTAAAAATGTCATATGTAAGCATATAAACTAGGAGCATAGTGAAGAGAAAACATATGTATGTTGTCATGTGGCTGGTTCTGTATTAGATTAAGAAATGTAAAATAGACAGCTATAATGTTCCTTTATTGTAGAGCAGTTTTTACTTTTGCCACCATTGTTTCAAGCAGGAGTTATACTATTGGTCCCAAGGTTCTAAATGAAGCTTCCCTTAACACATGGAAATAGATAATCTAGATGAGACGAAATTAAAGCACACACACACACACACACACACACACACACAAAAACCAAGTCAAAATAAAAATAACAAAAATGTGTACACTCTCCAAAGAAGACATACAGATGGCCAAGAGTCACATGAAAAGCTGCTCAACATCACTAATTATTAGAGAAATGCAAATCAAAAGTACAGTGAGGTATCACCTCACACTGGTTAGAATGGGCATCATCAGAAAATCTACAAACAACAAATGCTGGAAAGGGTGTGGAGAAAAGGGAACCCTCTTGCATTGTTGGTGGGAATGTAAATTGATACAGCTACTATGGAGAACAGTATGGAGGTTCCTTAAAAAACTAAAAATAGAATTACCATATGACCCAGCAATCCCACTACTGGGCATATACCCAGAGAAAACCATAATTCAAAAAGACACATGCACTCCAATGTTCATTGCAGCACTATTTACAATAGCCAGGTCATGGAAGAAACCTAAATGCCCATCGACAGATGAATGGATAAAGAAGATGTGGTACATATATACAATGAAGTATTACTCAGCCATAAAAAGGAATGAAATTGGGTCATTTGTAGAGACATGGATGGACTTAGAGACTGTCATAAGTCAGTCAGAAAGAGAAAAACGAATATCGTATATTAACACATATATGTGGAATCTAGAAAAATGGTACAGATGAACCGGTTTGCAAGGCAGAAATAGAGACACAGATGGATAGAACAAATGTACGAACACCAAGGGGGGAAAGTGGCAGGGGGTGGTGGTGGTGGGATGAACTGGGAGATTGGGACTGACATATATACACTAATATGTATAAAATAGATAACTAATAAGAACCTGATGTATAAAAAAATAAATAAAAAATAATGTGTACACTATGGAAAAAAAAAATAGTACAGGGCGGTCCTGTGTACTCTTCACCTAGCTTCCCTCAATGGTTACATTTTACATAATTATAATACAGTACAATATCAAAAGTATTATAAGTTGGATTATAAATTGGTGTTGGTGTTGGTACAATGTTGGTACAATGTGTACAAACAAAATTGGTGCCGGTACAATGTGTGTGTATAGGTCTATGTCATTTTATCACATATACAGATTTGTGTAACCAGCAATAATATTCCTTTTAACTTAATTTCCCTACCGTTTGTTGCTAGGGTATATCTGAAAAAGTTCAAACAACGGTAACTAGGAAAACGACTTTGATAGAACAGTCTGTCAGAGGATTTTTTCTTCAAAATGTTCTACCAGATTGTTGATTTTATTCATAAAATGACTATTCCAAAAAACATATTTACTCAATCACTAAGTTCCCAGGAGAATTTTGGAAATATGTGCTCAAAAGAGGAGAAAAAGAAAAAATGCAAAGTATGTGCCAGCCAAGTGTATTCCTTTTATTCTTGACTTCAGAAAATATAGATGAAATTAAATTTTAAGGCAGAAATATCATGTGGTAGTTCATAAGCTCTTTAGGGCTGACCCTCCTCTAACAGGAATACTTCTGTTACTGTAAGAGCTTCTCCAACTTTTGATCTCCTGGTTAACCACTGGTCAGTCAGAAGCATTCTGAGATTGTAATCCTTACTTCTACTTAAAAAAAAAGAGGGTGTCCTCACTTGCTTTTTAAACCAGATAAGTGAGCTGACACTTCCGGTATCTGAGTAAGGATGAAGACTGGTTAAGACGATCTATTACTATATTTTATTCATAATGAAATTATGATTATGTTAAAAAAAAAAAGAATCTTCATGTGTTCGAGATACTGATTTAAAATAATCTAGAGTGGAGGGAGGGGTCTTCCCTGGTGGCACAGTGGTTAAGAATCCGCCTGCCAACGCAGGGGACACGGGTTTGATCCCTGGTCCAGGAAGATCCCACATGCCGCGGAGCAACTAAGCCTGTGTGCCACAACTACCGAGCCTGTGCTCTAGAGCCTGCAAGCAACAACTACTGAGCCCACGTGCCACAACTACTGAAGCCCGTGCACCTAGAGCCTGTGCTCCACAACAGAAGAAGCCATTGCAATGAGAAGCCCGCGCACCACAACGAAGAGCAGCCCCCATTCACCACAACTAGAGAAAGCCCGGGCGCAGTAACAAAGACCCAACGCAGCCATAAATAAATAAATTGAAATACACAGAGTGGAGGGAGGATGAGTGAACAAGTGTGGGTAAAGATAAAAAAGACCGGCCGTGTATTGACTGTTGAAGTTTGGTACTGTTTCATTCTACTTATTCTCTCTACTTTTGTAATCATGCTTGATAAAAAACTTTAAAAGCACTTTATTCACAATTTCAAATTTTCAGATTCCAATCATTATTGAAAATTTAGTACGTAACAGTAAAATCTGTAGAGCAACTCACCGGACATTTTCTGGTCTGAGTTTATCGAGAACCATCTCTATTAAATCGGGTCTAAATTCTTCCAGTAAATATTCAGCTGTGAGCACTTCTTCTAGGGGATAATACTTTTTAAAAGGAAAATAAATAAATAAAATTTGCAAGGCTACAATAGAGTCTAACTTATTAAAGCAAACAGATCTCTAACATGTTAAATCCTCTATTTTACACCCCCCTCTTCCCTTCAATTAAATTTTACTCCACTGGAAAAATTTCTGAATCTTTTCTCTTTCCTACCACACTTTAAGCAATTTAATATTGTGGAATGATTCTGCAGTTAATCCCTAAACACATTTACATTATAGAGAACAAAATCACATTTTTTCAGGGAAAAATGTGAGTAATACCTCTAGCTAAAACTGAGTACTTGTTAATAAAGAAAATTTGATGATTAAATGCTGACACCTGTAGGATTCTTAATATAAAGTACATACATTTTAATAAACAGAATTTCTACTCAAATTTCTATGAATGAAATCAGACAAGCATTTAGAAAGTTGTTGTGTAGGAAAAATGGCTTATATTTTCAGTTAGTAAAGAAAAATAATGTAGAAGATGCTTTTTAGTACGAGCAACTTACTGAGATAGACTGATTCATTCACTCAACAAGTATGTAATGAACACCTACTCTGTGCCAGGCACTGTTCTAGGTGCTGCTGTGGATACAATGGTCGATAAGACAGATGATATCCCTGCTCTCTAAGGAGCTTATATTCTAATTGGGAAGGAGGCTGACAACAAACAAACAAATACTGTCATTACAGTGATAGGTGCTATGAAGAAAATTTTAAAAGGGGCAGGGTCACGATGGGGAGGTCAGGGAAGGTCTCTCTGAGGGAGAGACATCTGAGTGGAGACCCAAATGATAAGAAGAACCTAGTCATGGAAAAACCAGAAGTGTTCCAGGCAGAGAAAACAGCAACTGTCAGGGCCCTGAGAGGGAGGAGTAAACTTAATGCTTGAAGATTAGGCACATAGCCAGTGTAGCTGGAGTGGAATGCGAGTGGTATGGAATTCAGTCAGAGAGAGGCTGGGACCAGATGGCCATGTAGGTCAAGGTAAAAATTTAGATCTGTTCCAACTCTGATGGGAAACTTACTTGACACAGAGGAGTGGAACAATCTGATTTGGGTCTTCAAAAGATCACTGAGGCTGGAAAAATAAACTAAGGTGGGGCAGAAGAAGGCAAACAGGGAACCCAGGTAAGAGACTATGATGGTAGTCCAGGCAAGAAATGCTGGTAGCTCATATGAGGGTGGTAGCAATGGAAATGGAGAAAAGTGGATGATTTATAGCTTTCACGTAAGTAGCACCTGACACATTGTAGAATTGAAAAATATTTAAAGCCAACAAGCAAAATGTCTATGAAATGAAAATATTATAGACGATGATTTTTAGGATGATGAAAATTAAGATTTAAAGAATGTCTTCACATCAAATTTTACCTGGTTGCTACAAAGTCTAAAGTTTTAGACTATACCTTCAATTTTTATCATTTGTATAGTAATGAAAGTAACATTATTTATACAAGATCACTGAAATACTCTACATGCCAATGTATAGAGTAAAATAACAATAAACTTACATGCAATATTCCTGCAATCTTAGAAGTATAACCCCGTGGCCTCTCTTTATCTTTAAACCTAAAAGCAACAGCATTCAAGTCCTAAATGAAAAATTAAATCAATTAGACATAAGTCACCTATTATTTAGAAATACTTTTTTTGGGGGGGGATTGGTTTGCACTATAGACTTTCTACTCCATATTTAACTATCACACTTTCTGAAAAAAAGGCTATGCTTGATTTAGGAATGTACAGAACATGAATGAAAATAACAAACACAGAATATGATTCTGTTGAAACTATTAGTCAAAGAATTAGGAAAACTTTGGAGGAAGCTTGTGAGATCCAACAGTTGCATACATGATGATTTTGCTGACCCTTTCAGAGAACTGCAACCTGATTAGAAGTTATTGTCATAAGTTTCACAAGCAGAGATTATACCTTTAAACTTTTATCTATGTAAAGAGGTTATCTCTTATCCTAAAATACATTTCAGAGTCTTGATAGTCCTTAATTATATAGTAGATATTTTAAAAAACTCTTAAAAGAAGGCTTTAAACATTTAAAAGACAAATACCTTCTGTTTTATGCAAAACAAAAAAAAGGCCAGGCTTTTCCATACAAACAACAATAAAATCACTTTTAAGAACACAATCATATATATAACAATTCACTGTTTCTTTGAGAGTATGCTACAAATTTTTATCACGAGATCTGAAAATGACACAGCTCGTGCAACTTCAGGCCGGCAGAGAATAGAGTAAGCCCTGATAGATAAAACCTCAAGAAACTGCTGACTTTCTTCTGAGGGATAGAAAAGCAATCTGATTTCTTTCCTCTTCCTTATATTTAAATTAATTCACATATATTTGTTTCTTGAAAAATTTCCTTAAGAAAAATTTTGGTGAAACAAAAGTACCTTGCACTCTTGGAAAACCCATTCTTGAGGTCCTTCCGCACGTAACTTCTGAATGTATTGAAACATGTGCAAAATTATATCTTCAACATGTACTGGAAAAAAGGGGCACACTTAAAAACCATTCAGTCCTCGAATCCTTCAAAGCAATGAGCTCACTCCTAAGGTAAAGTCAGGTAAGTAGAAGACGGTCCCTCTTAGAGATGGGAGTTCTCACCTCCCTGAGACTGGTTTTAGGGTCCCACATACATGGCCCTCCAGGATTTGGTATATGTGACTGAAGGGGCTTTGGGGTAGTAAATGAGCAAATAAAAAGTCAAGTACACATTTTACAAGTGCAACATAATGATCAGTTGTTAAGGAGGGAAAATCATCCATGAAATGAAGTTACACATGATAAATACAATGGATAAAATGGTATGAATTAAAGTGTTTATAGCTTTACAGCAAAAAACAGATCCACAGCATAAGTTAATAAAAGTAAATCATAAGAAATCAATTTTCATTCAAAAACAAAAAGGTCAATACTTACATAATCCTTCCTCAGTCAAGTCCACATTAATGATAAAAAACATAAAACCTCGGGCTCCTTCCTTTTGCCCACCAACAAGAGTATTTACCCAGCCTGTAACATTCAAAGGAAATCAACATGATTGCATGTGTGTCTTCTTTTAAGACAAGGAATTTTTTAAAAAAATTCATTCTGTATGTTCCCAATGGAACACATAGAATGGCCCTCTTGCAGAAAAGATTGGGAAAAAAATCAGTTCAGAAAAGCACTGAAAAGCAGTTCAGACACTGCAAAAGATTCAAATGATATTTTTAGTTTGGGAGCTTTCCTTGGGACGCTTCAAATCATTTCCCAAATCAAGAAATCAAGAGTAGATGACTGTGCTTAAGTGTTATATAAAATGAGTCTGAGTGGAGAGGAACCTTGGAAATCTATTGACTGATCCTAGTATACCCTTTGGTTTGATGGATAAGAGCAGGCAAATAAATATTTCAGCACATTTCATAGAGATGGTAAAGAATACCCAATGTGAGCTTTTACTTTTTTTAACCTCTATCTTATTTAAAACATGCACTACAATACCTTTTGAAATATGTAAACTTCACAGCTCAGTACTGAAGGATAAAACAAATTATGGAAAAAGACAAAAACAAAAACCCCAAAGCAAAAAACAAGTGTACAACAACCAACACCTCACTCTCATCAACCCTAAACGGTATCATCTGAAAATGTTCCTTCACAGGAAAATATTTAGGAGAAATGAGAGTCAGAGTAAAAAAATATGGTGGAGGTGGGGTACTACCCTCAGAAGCTGGTGTCCAAGAGACTCACCCTTTGATTTAAGTTCTGATAACAGACTCCCAGGACCTTCATGCCCAATGAGATGACCAAGATAATGACCAGGATTTGATTTGTAGTATTTCTGAAGGTCAGGTATGGGAAATGTCACGTAAAGATTCCTAATGTCCTTAATGGGTACTATTTTGTAAAGTTGCTGGGGAAAAAATAAAACAAATCACAAAAGGTTAGCTATGTACAACTCCTACTGAATAAAATACTTACAAACTATGAAGAATAGTGATTTTCAAAAAAAAAAAGAATACCGATTTTCATGGAAAAATCCCAAATTCAGGAGAGAATCAACTGCCAGAGAAAACCATACTGACCACACTGAAATAAACGACCTGGGCTCTTTCTTAGTGGGATTTCATTACAGTTGGTATGCAGTCCATGTTTGGTCCCCTTGACCATGCAGCTCAATACTTTTGGATACTTGCCTTCTGGCACTGGATAACAGCTTCTACAGTCTGCCAAGGTTATAGCTACCAAAACTACTTTTAACATGCAAAGATCAGAACATATTGTTATCTTTTTGGTGATACACGTCCCTAATAAATGTGAAATTGATTTGATTTGATTTTAATATAAACCAGACAAATATTAAAAACTATATAAATAATGGAACCTCCAAAAATGTTCATGTACTCTTTGGTAAACCAGGCATATTATTATGTCCATAAATTTAAAAAAGAAAAAAATACTAGAAATACATGCACTTACTTTAAGATGTTCTTCTTGGAAAGGATGTTCAGGAAATTCTGGCAATGGGACATTTTTGTTCTCCACTTCAGAAAATAACTTCACCACCAGATCAGTCAAGTCATCTAAAGATTCTACAAGAAAACAGACAATGGAAACAGAACTTAAACTAATCATAACACATGATGGGTAGTATTTAAAAATCTTAGGATTATATACACATATATAAAATCACTATGTTGTACACCTTAAGTTTTTTTTTTTTAATAAATTTATTTATTTTTGGCTGCGCTGGGTCTTCATCACTGCGCACGGGCTTTCTCTACTTGAGGCGAGCGGGGGCTACTCTTCATTGCGGTGGCTTCTCTTTGTTGCGGAGCATGGGCTCTAGGTGTTCAGGCTTCAGCAGTTGTGGCACACAGGCTCAGTAGTTGTGGCTTGCAGGCTCTAGAGCGCAGGCTCAGTAGTTGTGGTGCATGGGCTTAGCTGCTCCGCGGCATGTGGGATCTTCCCGGAGCAGGGATCGAACCCGTGTCCCCTGCATTGGCAGGCGGATTCTTAACCACTGCGCCACCAGGGAAGTCTCTGTATACCTTAAATTTATACGATGTTATATTTTAATTATATCTCAGTAAAGCTGGGGGGGGAAAGAAAACACCTTACGATTGCCTGAAAAATCTCAGGACTATTAAAAGGAAAACCTAGGAATTTTTTAAAAACTCCATCTGATAAAGTTGAAGCGTTCAGTAAAATCCCACCAGTGCCTATATAACTTCTGAAGCTATGCAGTATTGATATTGATTATACCTCACACATATCTGTCTCTTTATAGTTTAAAAAACTGTTTTACAAATATTATCTTGCAATAAATTTCAAACAAATATTGGAAACAATAATAGAATAATGAGTGGCATTTGGAAACTATTTTATCTACGATTCCCAAAAGGCACATACGAAACCACTGACAGATTTTAACATTAACTTTATAAATAGACACAGTCTAAACCCATTGCTGAAAGTCAAATATTAGAGTTTGTAAGTAATTGATTTTGTGGGGGAATAGTATAAAATGGTGAGAAGAATCCTGGGTCTTCAATTCTAACCCCAACTTCACCAACCAATTATGTCAAGAGACTATTTGGACAAACTGTTTAACCACTCCAGGTTCTATAAAACATGAAAGCTGGGTAGGATGACCACAAGTCTCTTCAAGGTCTAACACTATATGATTCTGTACCATACTGTGTCAAACTCATGCAAAGATTTGTAATTGTTGGTAAGATTATATAGCCACTTATGTGAAGTTCTTCTATGTTATCATCTATCTATATTTTTAATAGAGAGTTGTATTTGCAAAAGTATGAGATGTTCACTGCAACACCATTTATAACAACAATAAAAACTGGAAATGACCTAAACATCTATCAACGTGTGCATGTTACGAAAAGTCTGTATATTGGAATATTATGTAGCCATTAATGAGGGAGAGGTCTGTATGTGCTGATATGAAAATATCTCAAAGCTCTATTAAGTGAAAACCACAGACTTCAGTGCCATGTAGTATAATCTCATTTAATTTCTTAACAGACACACATAAATCCAAGTATATTAACAAAATTCTACTTTTACAAGTATAACAAAAAATGATATAAAGTGACTATCTTTGAGGAGAGGGCATAGTGGTCATAAGGTGGGATAAGGAAGAAGAACGTGATTTCCATTTTATATCTTTCTGTATGGGATAAATTTTTTTCTGTGCACACATACTACTATTACTCCAAAAAGAAAAAAGTGGAAAAGGTTATCTTTTTATAAAGAAGATAACCACTCACCTTGATTCTGCCTCCTCAAAAACAGGTTATTTATAAATGGTATAAACATTCATTACTTGTCACTGTCAGGAAGCATTTGAATCGAATAAGAAATTTCCCTTGATATTCTAGGACCCATTTTGAACTTTTCCATGAACTCTCTAAAAAGCACTTACTCACTATATGAGAATTGCCTATAGATAGTATGAAGTTCTCTTTTAGGCCTATGAATGTGGGCATGTGCACTTTATTTATAAAACATATGTATTTTTACTTTGATTCTTTTGACATGTATGAAGGACCCTAAAATGTCCAGAGCCAAATAAAAGGCCAACCCGTGGCTGTTTGTTATATGACAAGTGAACTCGGGAATGAATCGGGTGTATTTGGAGCAAGAGATGTCAGAGACACCTGACATAAAGACATAAAGAGACACACAGATGGGACACGTAACTGGAAACAAGATGGGCAGTCAACAATGATTTGTCACCCTGAAGTGCTGACGACAGCGAGGCCCTTTAGAGCAAGGTTCTACTAGGGAATGCCTTTCCTTTTAGAAGCACAAATTCACCATGTAGCTTTTTAAAGGTAAGGCAGCTGTACAATAATGCACCATCTGTCTTCACTGTGAGCTACCAGAGATCAGGGAACTGAGTCCCATTCATCTTTACATTACCAGGACTTGGCAATCCTAGGGTCTCTACTTGACGGTTACCTATTTGTCAAGTGTCCAGGTAATTGGTGCTGCCACACTAGAGGGAGGACCCCGTGGGAGAAGAGAGAAAAACTTTTTTGTCCCTTTGTGACAGAGATCCTTCCACATGGTTACTCTTCCTCTCCCCTCCTCCTAGAAGAAGGAGCGGATTATCTATTAATCCTTTAAGAGATCCTGTTTCCTCCACACACCACTGTACTGTAAAGACACTTCTCCCAGACATGTCATCAAATCCACTGAGCTGAGCACAGGAGGTCAGTCACACTGGGAGAGGGAACTGCAACAAAGAAACTCTTTGTCTCTTTCAGATGCTTATTCTGTCATTTCCACTAAACCAAGAACACTGAGGGCAGGGCTTATGTATGCGTCATCTGTTGTCATTATTACTTGCCTAATAAGTGCGTAATGAAATCATGTGTTTTATCTCAAGATGACGTGGACAAAAATACAGCTTAGAAACCTACTCCCAGGACTAGGCTCTAAATACCAAGTGATATTTTTTAACACTCTACAGATCTACCTACCTTTAGAAAGCACACAGGATTATAATATACATTTTTTATTAGCCTTACTCCTTGGATCCATTTTATATCCTTGTTCCTATTACCAAGTTAAAATATATATAGTTGTTTATTTTCTACCCACAAAAGTAACATTTGCCAATAGCAGAATACTTTGAAAAACAAAAGCAAAAAAACAAAACCAAAAACAAAAGAAGAAAACAAAAGTCGCCCATAAGCTCATGATTATGGAATGCTGAAAGTAGCTACCATTTATGGAGCATTTTACTGTGTTGCCAGGCACTATGCACTTTTTCTGCATTATCTCTATTAAACCTCACAACAGGTATGAGGTACCACCTCCATTTTACAAATGCAAAAACTGAAGTGCAGAGAACTGAAGTAACTTTGTTAGCTCATAGCCACTATATACTGAGTAGGTGGTGTATTAGGAATTCAAACCCAAGCTCTCAGACTCTAGCGCATGAGTTCTTAACTACTATACCACATTATTAAATTTCTGGTATGTTTTTCTACTTTGTCTTATGTCTCCCATTTATGTCTATTAGAATTTTTTAGAAATCCCCAAATGGGATCAGATAGCACACAGTGCTTTTATAGAGTGCTTTTGTTTTCTATTTAATACAATAAGAATATTTTCCCAAGTTATGAAAACACTGTCATGAAACTATTTATTCATTCAATATTTACTTACTGAATACTTATGATGTGTCAAGCACTAACCCAGACAAAGCAGTGAACAAACAGTTTCTATTCTCAAGTAACTTACATTCTGGTACAGCAGGCAACAATAAAGAATATTTAATATTTCAGGTGGTGATAAATGTTTTAAAGAAAAATAAAGCAGGTGAGAGGAGAGGAAGTGGGAGAAGGGATGCTATTTTCTATAAGATGCTCTATTATATACCTATAACATCACTATTTAACCAATCTTCTGTTAATGAACATTTAGCTTGCATCTAACTTTTCACTAATAAATACTATACTGAAACATCCTCGTACATCACCTGTTTGAACAACTCTGATTATTTCCTTAGATTGCACTTCTAGAAGTAAAAATGTACTTTATAGGGTGATGCATCTTGTTAAACTGTCCTCCAGAAAGTGTGGAGGAATTGCATAAATTGTATACACCACAAATACAAAAGAGCACCTCTCCTCATAATGGGTATTAGTTAAAACAAAACCCAAATCAAAATTATGGTAATTTAATAGGGGAAACAATATCAAACTTTGTTGCTTTCTAATAGTTTTCCTAGTTTATAATCATCTGTCTTTTAATTTTTTTTTAGTTTTTTTGAATTTTATAAGGTCAAATCTCTCAGTCTTATCCTTTATACTTCCTTTCCTTGCTATTAATTTATATTTTCTTCAGGTCTCCATTTAAAATCACCTAAGCTTCTTTTTAGAACACAGTGAGTTAAAAACAAAATTCCCCTCCACATATTCTCCAACAAGATCATTTTCAAAAGCCTCTGAACAGATAAAAGGAAGTGTCTTATATCCTTCTTCCAATACTTTGAAAAAGCCAAAGTGGAAAACTAAGATTATCCAACACCATGAAAAAATTTTAACGATTCTTACCTCGACCTAAAACACAAATAGCCATTAAGTTGGATGAATAATAAGTAGAATGGAATTTCAGTAGCTCTTGTCTTACATCAATGCCTTCTTGGTTTGGTCTAGTCTCTAGAGTATATTTGTTACCTGAAAGGAAGGAAAAACATTTCTAAGAAAAAGCAAAACACGCAAATTTTAAAGTCTTATAATTATTACTGACATTGTTATAAGGTAAACTTAAAAAATAGAGTCCAAACAAACACATATAATGATTAGTCAAATATGTTTGACCATAACCTGGATAAACAGGATAGTATAGTACAAACTAGTAACATTTTAATCTATAGAGAGTCTTCCCTCAAGAGCTTAAAGTACCTTATAAAAATTATACTTCTTAAAATTCCTAAGAGATAGTAGGTATTATGAGCACTTATAAGACAAAATGAGATCCACATGGCCTCCATTCACACTTACTTTAACTTCCAATTCCCTAGGTGCTCCGTAATTAATTGAACATAGTCACTGAGGGATCTTTTTGGAACTTGCCAAGTTACTTGTGGAAAGAAATGTACTATTCTTGGCTGAAGCATTAAATTTGTGATGTGAATTCTCATGAATTTGACCTGCACTGGTAAAAATAGGATGCAATGCTATTTTTGTAAGTCTCAAGCGATGTACACAGCGTACCACTATGAGATCGCTTATGAAATTTAATAACTAATTCAATTAGGATAAAATACGCATGTCAAAAGCAAATAGTCAAACTCTCTAAGTAGTACATTTCTAATAAAGATCTTGCCATTTAAAGGCTGGGAGGTGGAATTTCAATGATTGGTATCTTTCTAAAAATGGCATCTTGACTAGAAATACCCTAAGATCTAGTATAATAACTTTTATTGTTGTTCTTGCTTATACTATTAAATGGGCTACTCTTTTTCACCTGAATAGATGAAACTATGGCAGAACATATTCTTGATGTGTTTTTTCCCCTTGGGTTATTATAATGGCTGATGAACTGGCATTGGGAGAGTGCCCTTCACTAAACTGGGTATCTAGAGAGAGCCATCAGATGGCGTTCTCAGACCCAGTCTTTAGCCACGTAGAGCTGAAGATTCTGAGCCAAGATTCATGCCCCAGAATGCTTCAATCAACAGATCTAGTGGAGTGTGCAAGAAACAGCCCAGCAAGTACTCGTTAACCTTTCTCTAGTCAGAAAGCAATCAAATGTACTCATATTCACTAGCATAGCCTGCTAATCAAGTCTCCAGGTTCTTTATCAGTCTTCTCAGTTTCACTAAAGATCCAGTTCAACTCCAGATCTGCTCTGCTAGGGGTCCTAAAATACTCCCTCATTCTACCTGAGGAATCCAGGCGATCTAAAAAGTATCCAGGGCCCTAACTCCTCAGAAAAAAAAAGGAAAAGAAAAAAAAAAGCTTTTTGTTGGGTAATGGTTTGAAGTTCTCTCATATTAAGGTAAAGCTTGAATATTGATGGTACCTCCCTTTTCTACTAAATGAAGGTTATAAAAGCCTCAGTTCCAGAGAGACTAGTCCTTAGAGCTTCCTTACTCATTTATACTGCCAAGCTCAGAGTCCCACAATATATGCATCAAGCTCCACACACTGGGACACCCAAGTTTGGAGAAATTACGTTTTATTTCAACAGACTATAAATGTGATAGTGTTAGATAGAAATCAGATTTTCAGTCTAAGTGTGATATGCCTATTCACAATCTGGTCAATGTTCTGGTTAAAAAAAAATCTCAAATCAGAGTATACAAAAACCAAGATCATGGCCTCCATCTAGAACTTAAAATTCTTTCAGTTTGACTAGTTCTAGCTCATTCTGCTTTGATTTTAATGTACCTGAATATCTTACCATTCTAATCCTTACCCTT
Organism: Balaenoptera musculus; assembly: GCF_009873245.2. Classification (NCBI taxonomy): domain Eukaryota; kingdom Metazoa; phylum Chordata; class Mammalia; order Artiodactyla; family Balaenopteridae; genus Balaenoptera; species Balaenoptera musculus. The sequence goes on along the minus strand of NC_045800.1, from coordinate 34,799,164 downwards.
TATCTTTAGGTTCATTTAAAAACACAGAGATAAAGCAAGAACATACCCCAAATACACTAAGACATGTATCACTGGCAAAATACTGACAATGCTAGAGTGAAAAGATCCAGAGGACCACAACAGAATAGTATACCACAAAAAAAACGAAGAATCCACTGTTCATGTGCAACAGCACGGAGGAATTTCACAACTTTAAGGTTGAACAAGAGAAGCCAGACAGACACAGAAGAGTATACACTGCATCATTTCATTTATATAAAGCATAAAAACAGGCTAAACTAATCTGAGTCATGAAAAGTCAGAACAGAGGTTATCCTGCTGGTAATCTGCTTCTTGACTGGGTGCTGGGTCCATGGTGTACTGAGGTTTTGAAAATTCAGTGAGTTGTACATAAATAATAGCAGTATATTCATTCATCTGATTCTTCAAATAGCAGCAGAGTAAAAACAACAACAACAATTTATCAGAGACACACACTTTTCAGTACATTTATTATATTTCAACAAAAAGTTAAAAGTAAAACGAGCCAAAGGAGCCACTCTGTCAACAGCAACCTGACCTACCTAAGGTACAAAAATCTAGTGATTCTGTATCTCTGGCCAAACTTCTAAACAGAGGTCCAATCACGTTTGTTCTGAAAAGTGGCTTTTAGCCACAAATAGATGCCATTCTGTGAATCTACATATTCATTTATTTGCTACCTAGATGCTTTTAGGCTTTCTAATATATGATGACACAAGGAAACTGTGGTCTGTTTGGGAACACAGCCCAGAATGGCAGTGCTGTATCCTTAGAAGCTCCTGAATCAGAAAGAGGAAAAAGTTCTCCACTATTACTCTCTTGGGGTCAGGATAGTCAGCTCTTAGTACACTGACAGAAAAACATGAATATTAGGTAAAAATGGGCCAAAGAGTCAGGCTTGTTATTAAGTTTATTAGCCCTTTTATAACAATTTTTTTTTAAAGTTTTTTAAAAACAAGAAGGCTAGCTATAGTGGAAGTTCTCAAGAAAGTTAGTTGAGGAAATGGCAGGAAAAGCAGGACATAATGCACAGAATTCCATAATTAGTCCTTAAATTACTGAGTAGACTCTGCTACTATCAGTGCCATCATCCCCAGGTAGGGAGGTGCAGAGGAACAAGCACTGGCTTTGGTGTTGGCAGAGATATCATCAAATCCAGGGTCAAATGTCTTCTGGCTGCATGACCTTGAACAAGTCACCCTACTTCTCTTAAGCTCAATCTGCTGTTCTGACATTGGTAGACTTATATAACACCAAATTTAAAAAAGAAAAAAGATGTAAAAAAAGCATAAGACTAATATTTAACAACCAATAAATAGAATAGAAAGTCTGATGACACCAAGTGTTGTGGTGATGGTGAAATGAGAACTCAGACGCTGCATGAGGGAGTGCAAACTGGATCAACCACTATAGGAAACAACTTGGCAATATCTGTTTAATCTAAAAGATGTACATATCCTAATATACAGTAATCCCACTCCCAGAACCCTAGAGAACTGTGTACAAGGAAACATGTATAAGAAATGCTTATAGCAGCAATGTTTCATCAACAGGAAAATGGATAAAGAATAGTATATGCATTTTATAAATTTTTCAGATAGCAGCAAAAAATAAAAATAAAAAACTTATCAGAGGGGGCTTCCCTGGTGGCGCAGTGGTTAAGAATCCAGGGCTTCCCTGGTGGCGCAGTGGTTGAGAGTCTGCCTGCTAATGCAGGGGACACGGGTTCGAGCCCTGGTCTGGGAAGATCCCACATGCCACGGAGCGGCTGGGCCCGTGAGCCACAACTGCTGAGCCTGAGCGTCTGGAGCCTGTGCCCCGCAACGGGAGGGGCCGCGATAGTGAAAGGCCCGCGCACCGCGATGAAGAGCGGTCCCCGCACCGCGACGAAGAGTGGCCCCCACTTGCCGCAACTAGAGAAAGCCCTCGCACGAACCGAAGACCCAGCACAGCCAAAAATAAATAAATAAATAAAAATAAAAGAAGCTATAAAAAAAAATTAAAAAAAAAAAAAAGCTAGACCTCTCTTTAAAAAAAAAAAAAAAAAAAAAAGAATCCACCTGCCAATGCAGGGGACACGGGTTTGAGCCCTGGTCCGGGAAGATCCCACATGCCACGGAGCAACTAAGCCCGTGAGCCACCACTACTGAGCCTGCGCTAGAGCCTGCGTGCCACAACTACTGAGCCCGCATGCCACAACTACTGAAGCCCACATGCCTGGAGCCTGTGCTCCACAACGAGAAGACACCGCAATGAGAAGCCTACACACCACAACGAAGAGTAGCCTCCGCTCGACACAACTAAAGAAAGCCTGCGTGCAGCAACGAAGACCCAACGCAGCCATAAATTAATTAATTAATTAATTAATTAATTAATATATTTAAAAATCTTATCAGAGGCACACTCTCTAATATGGATAATCCTTACAAATATACCACTGAATGAAAAAATACAAGTGGTAGAGATTACTCACAATAAAATACCATTTTTATAAAACTAAAAAAACTATACAACATATTGCTTAGGAATAAATGCATGACAGCAATGTTTTATAAAAAAAAAGCATGGGAGTGACAATCACTAAACTTAAGATAGTGGTTATCTCTCGGGAGCAGGGAGAAAAATGCAATTGGAGAAGTGTACAACAGATGCTCAAACTGTATTAGTAAGGTTCTGTTTCTTTAAGTAGTGTGTAAAGAATGATCTGGCAAATGCTTTTATACTGATCTCTTTTATGACAAATAATAAATCTGTAAAAATGTTACAGAATTTAATATAATACTTGAAGTACAGCAGAAAATAGGCAATAAACAGTATCTACGTCTGTTATGATTTGAATTGTAGGAGGGATTCCTGGCTTCTGAGTACAGCACAGAAACCGTTCCACCAAAGTAGGGAAGAAAGCTCAGTAAATGGTCCAGATGACTTTCCTCTACCTAAGAATCTATATGTGGAGAACAATGTGAATATGGCTGGGATAACAAATACCAGTTCAGTCTCTAGACATATACTGTCCTAATTTAACACTAATTCAGCTGGGTCATTTATATCAAATTAAAATGCTGCTACAAAAATCTTGAATCCTACCTTTCTGGCTCTCTCACCGTAAGAGTGAGCTCCAGCAGAGGCTTGAGGATGTCAGGATTGCTGACCCACTGGGACCTTCCGCTCTGGGCCTGCCAGGAGACAGCACTGGCTTGGCAGTTGGGAGATTCAGGGTTTCCCATCCTGACTCCATCCTTGACTAATTAAGCAACCTTGGAAAAGTCTACAAATATCTCCAAGGGGTCATTTATTTTATCTGTAAAATGGGGGTAATATGGGTACATGCCCAATTGTTAAAAGCAAGAGTCAATCCCTGACCCCTTCATTTACTAGCTGTGAGACAAGTTTCTTAACTTCTCTAAGCCCCAGTTTCCTTATTGGTAAATACGAATAATAAGAGAACCAGCCTCACAGGATTGCCATGAGGATTAAATGAATAATCTGTGTTAAGGCTCAGCATAGCATCTGTCAGACAATAATTACTTAATAGGAACTTGGGTTGCTGTGAAGTTTACGGGAAGTGATAACGGATATGAAGACGGTTTTGTAAATTGTAAGCTCAGTAAATTTTATTTTATATTTTCATTATAAGAACTATAAATTCTATTTAAAAAAAAGCTTACAAACTCAGTACTAATGTATATGAGTGCTGATTTTCAAGTAAATAGAATGTATTTTCCTGGAAAATTCTAAAGCCAGCCAAATATTCCTTATACTCTGTGGGAAGGACTGAGTTTGAAGTTTTAGAAATGTGTTTTAGAAATCAAAGCTGGCTCCAACTGTATGTCTCATAAGGTTCTCAGGGAAAAGTCATTTGATAGTTATAGCCATGAAACTCTTAATTGTTCTCTGAAAATCCAAGATTCTGAAGGTTAGGTTAATATATCTACAGTTAGTTACTTGGAATTATTATAACCTCTTTTTTCTTTTTAAGCTCTTTCTTCTTGCTATAGCAATCTTCTAAAAATCCTGGAAGAGACCAAAGCCTTTGGAGATACATAAATTTTCCTAAAAAATTAAGAAGGACAATTCTCCTGCAGCTGGGTAAGTACATGTAAGTACAAGATGTGAGTTACAAAAGAAAAGGGGACTTGAAGTGAAAGCCTCTTAAATGCCATAATAAAGCACCTGTACACTTGTTTTCAGTTTTCAGTCAATTTCTAGTTTTCCATAGACACATTTCCTAGCAAGGAAAAAAAAAAAAAAGATACTAACAAAAGCCAGGGGAAAATTTGGAGAATAATACATGACTAAGCAGGCTGAAACAAATATTTTTATATCTATGAGTTTATCATGATACTAAAAAAAACAAATTAGTCATCATTCAAGGATGCTAGGGAACCAACTCAATATTTTGAAAACTGGTAAATAAAGGGAATGAATCAAACATTTGTCTTGCCTTTCCTATAATAATTGTACCACTGGGTAGGCAAAAGTAGAAAAAGAGATCTTCTGTTTATAGTAGTATTCAAGCAAATCAATACGAGAAAAAAACAACAGAATTAGAATTAGAGAGATGACGCATTGAGGATGGCTGCAACATCATAAACAGAAAACTAGACATTATACGCCCCTGATGAAAGAACACATCACCACCTATGAAGCCCTCCCACAAAAAAGACAAAAATGAATCTGACCAAGCCTCTATATCCAACTGCCAATTTGTGGAAATACAGAAGACAGAGGAATATGTTAAACTACACTGTTGGGAATGCAATCAGCAAAAGCTAGGCTATGAAAAGTTCTACACAATAAATATCCTGATTCTTCAATAAATAAATTCCAGGGGGTCAAAGGGAGGAAGCAGAGGAGAGAGATGAAGAATGAACCTATAGACTAAAAATTTAAAAGACACATTAATCACTAACAATTGACACTTAAGTAGATCTTTATTCAGATAAACCTTTAAAAATTATGACTTTTATGAGACAACTAGAAATTTGAACACTACCTGCATAGTTGATGATATTAATGATAATGGTACTTTTACCTTGTTTTTTAAAAGTCATTATCTTTAGAGACATATATTGAAATATACGTGAGTGAAATGATATGATGTCTGGGATCTTTTCAAAATACTACAAGGGGGTGACTGGGAATGCAGATCAGACAGGACTGGCCAGGGGCAAAGTGATGTATACACAGGGTTCGTTACAGTATTTTGTCTACTTTCGTACATTTTAAATTCTTCAGTTAAGAAGAGGAAGGGATGGAGGGAGGAAAGGGAGAAAAAAGTAAATGATTAACTTTTATTGGGGTCTAATTTTTTGTGTCATTATCATCATCCCAGGGTCAAGAGATGTTCAACTACCTTCTGGTTCATATTTCACAATATTTTTTTTGGTCCTAATCCATTTTCCTACTCCTTCCTACAAAAGCATCCTTTATTATGGCCAATAACAGCCAAGGGCTCACCCCTTGGTCTTTGCTTCTTGTCATGGTTTTGGGGGTCAACCTAACATTATCACAAAGAACACAGGCTTAAGAGTTCAGACTGATTTGATACTGAATCCCATAACCTACACAGACACTTCTGCTACCACCCTCCCTTTCTCCCTCCTCCTTGTATTCCCCACAAGGCTATGAAACTTTGGTCTAATTATTCTGTCAGTATCAGTTTTGGCATCTGTCAAATGGGATGATGAAAATTTCAGTATTGTGGTTAAAGTTAAGTGAAATCATATTAGGTAAAACACCTACCCAGTGTGTGGCACTTAATACTCATACAATAAATACTGTTCCTTTTCTTCTTGAGTGGCTCTTCCTCTACTTAAGAAAATCCTACCCAACCTTCAGGAAAATTCAATTTGCGTCTCCTCTGAGATCCTGGAGAATTTAATTCTAGGCAAACCTAAAGCAGGTAGAATAGTAGTTAAAAGCACCAGACCTGGCTCCAGCATTCAAAAAGCTGAGTGACCCTAAGCAATTTAATTACCTTCTCTGAAGTCTTAGTTCACTCATCTATAAGACAGAAATAATAAGAGCACGTACCTACTGGGGATATTGTGAGAACTGAGTTAAATAATCCAGGCAAAGTGCTTAGTACAGCACTCAGTAAAAATTAGCAAGGAGGAAAAAAGAGAGAAGAGATTATGTTCCTGGAAAATCAAATCTGAGATTATACTCCAGTGAAATCCTGGGTTTGACTTGCTCTCCAACTAAACCAGAAACATCTTGAGTGCAAAGACACTGATTATACTTCTTTGCATTTTCTAATGCACTTTACATGTAGAGGACCTTTAAAAAATTACTTGTCAACTGAGAGAGAAAGAGAGATAATCTGAGCGCACTTATAACACCCTATTCAGATTCTTATGATCCTGTGGTACGTGCTACAAAACATAATTGCCACATAACAATTAAGAAAGAAAAACATCACCCATATCTAAATACAGCTCCACCCTCTATTTCCAGGCACTCTCCCACTTTGCCTTTCATTCTATCAAGGAGTGCCTGTTTTGTTTCCCTCACCCACATCCTGACTTCCTTCTTTTATTTCCTTCTCAGCTGACTAAACCCAGTTGCTCCCACAGTGTCTGTGGGGTTATGATTAGAGAAACAGATCACTAAAGAATAACCAGAACTAAGTTTTCCCTTTCCTGTTCCAAACTACTTTTAAAAATTCAAGTGCTTCTGCTTTTATTCCACGGAGACGCAGAGAAAAAAATTTTTAAAGGCAACAGGGCAGAGAAAAGACATATAATTTATCAGGAACTATGGAACTAAAACTAAAGGCATATGTGAGTGATAAATGAAGGGGCAAAGGGAATGTGGTCACCAACCACTGGTTCAGCCTAAAAAGAGAACAGGAGAACAACACTTCTCTAATAACACTGCCCAACAGTCAGTTCATCAAACCCACTGACTCTTCAAGCAGCCCTGGCTGCCCCTCACGACTTCATGGCAAAGACCTTTTCAAAGTTTTGCTGTCTTTCACAGCTACTGATCCTCTATTACATTGTTATTATGGAGGCTACTATCATTTACTGAGCACCTTTATGGCCAGACTTTTGGCTAACCACTTCACATGCACAACCTCTTCTTTTAAAATTTATTTTATTTATTTATTTTTGGCTGCATTGGGTCTTCGTTGTTGTGTGTGGGCTTTTCTCTATTTGTGGTGAGTGGGGGTAACTCTTCGTTGTGGTGTGCGGGCTTCTCATTGCAGTGGCTTCTCTTGTTGTGGAGCACGGGCTCTAGGCGCGCAGGCTTCAGTTGTTGTGGCACGTGGGCTCAGTAGTTGTGGCACACGGGCTTAGTTGCTCCACGGCATGTGGGATGCTTCTGGACGAGGGCTCAAACCTGTGTCTCCTGCATTGGCAGGCGGATTCTTAACCACTGCACCACCAGGGAAGCCCTACTCAGGCATTCTTTTATATCCATTATATATTTTTTGCTCTTCTGCTAGAGCTACTTCTAAATACCTTATAGCTATTTTTTTTTCTTTTTTTTTAAATTTTATTTATTTATTTATGGCTGTGTTGGGTCCTCGTTTCTGTGCGAGGGCTTTCTCCAGTTGCGGCAAGTGGGGGCCACTCCTCATCGCGGTGCGCGGGCCCCTCACCACCGCAGCCTCACTTGTTGCGGAGCACAGGCTCCAGACGCGCAGGCTCAGTAACTGTGGCTCACGGGCCCAGCCGCTCTGCGGCACGCGGGATCCTCCCAGACCAGGGCCCGAACCCGTGCCCCCTGCATTGGCAGGCAGACCCTCAACCACTGCGCCACCAGGGAAGCCCCCTTATAGCTATTTTTATATTGTAAATGAAATAATTTTTCCTGTAGCATTTTTCTAATTGATTACTATTGATACAAAAATGCAATGTTAGTGTTTCTCTTCTTTTGGCAACGCTGGTGAATAATCTTATTTTTAATGACTGATCTGAAGAGTTCTTGAATTTTTTATGTAATCATATCATATGGAAATAAGGAAAGTTTTCTTTTGCTTCCTTTCAACCTCTTACTTATGACGTTTTTTTCCCTTAACTTCCTGCAATGACTAGTACCTACGGCACAACTGAACAAAAAAGTGATTAGAGGGTATTCTTGTTTTGTTTTTGCCTTTCAACAGAAATCCCTTTGAAACTTCAGAATTAATCATGATGTCTGGCATAGGTTGTTATCAACTCAAGAGTTTTTTGTTGTTTTGTTCATGAATGAGTGCTTTTTTGTTGTTTTGTTCATGAAGGAGTTTTATCAAATGCTTTTCCTGGGTCTACTGAAATGACTGCCTTTCACTCTGAATTACTTAAACTGTAGGTTGGGACCCACTCGATTGTGATGAAATAAATTTAATGTATTGGCAGACCAGAATTTTTTTTAAAAGAAACAGAATATAACAGAGGGTACCAGACTACATCTGAAAATATAAGAAAGATATTGTTTGGTAAAACTTTTGTTTCAGTTGCTCACACAAACACACATACGTGTGCTCTGAGTAAAATATGCTTCTTACTGTGGGTTGTATAAAGAAAAAGTACCGTTAAGGACAAACATTTTATTGTAAGGTTTTCTTAAAAATATAGAACACAATGCTTGGTTTTTGTTCATTTAAAAATACCCAGCTTTTCCTGATATTAAATAATAATAACATTATTAAAATAATATTTTAATATTTTAAATATTAATGTTAAAACAATAAATCATAATCCCTTGATGGACAAAATGGCCCACACTCACAGAAACATCTGAAGTTACTAAAAAATAACAGAAGTAAATTAAGTATGAATTTCTGACAAGGATTCTTCTGCAAGAATAACTTTTGCAAAATTTTATACGTGTGTGATTTCTAAGGTAAGGGTAAACAGCTTTCATCATACTTTCAAACTTGTCTGTGACCTTAACAATCGACAGAACCTCTACTCCAAAAAGTTCAATGTTAGTTTATATTTCTAAAATCAGTAGGTAACTTGGTATTTGCGTTACTTATATCACATTTTCTGTACTTTTGTACTGAGTCTGGCTAACTCACCTCTTAGCTGTTTATATTACCTCATATTTTGCTAACTGCCCAGCCTTGTCAGTGGTTAAAAAACAAATATGCTCTTAAACTCCACCTCCACGTAACTGACCATTCAATGTTTTTCTTTGCCCATAACTCCTGAAACCTTCTTCTAGGACATTTTAAGATTGTTTCTTGTTTGTGACCAGAGGTAATACTGCTCACCTTACTCACTGGATTTATTTCTGGAAGATCTGTGGCTGCTTCCTGATTATGCTGATTGTGATTTATCACCAGTGAGACTATTTAAAAGAAGGCAACTCCCAAAGAGGAGCTCTAACATGTTCTGCACAATAGCAGCATTGTTGGTGGAGGTATCTAACCTGCCAAAGGGACTATTTAAAGGACAACACTCATTTGGATGTAGTGATGTTGAAATTTGGTTTTTAAAACTCAGTCCCTCTTGATATACCATGTATGCTGATGTTCTCTACGAAAGCCACTTTTCAGATAATCATTACATAGACATTTTAGAGACCACAATATTCACCTTAGCAATGATGCTGTCACAGGGTGCCAAATATTATAAGTCTAAAGAATACAGTATCACTGCTTCTAATTACAATTTTTAAAAATCCCTATTTCTATAAAAGCTATGCTAATTCCCTGGCTGCTGCTAGATATATCAGAATGGTATCCAAACTGAAAGAAAGCTGTCTTTATAGTCTTTTTTTAAAGTCCCCCAAATTAACTTATGTAATAAGCATAAACTTTAAGTACACTAAACAATCTATTATTTTTATGCTATTTCATAATCCCCAAAGCAGTATTTTAAAATCACAGCAACCTTTAACAATGATTACATCTGGTGAAGTGGTAATGGCAAGAGTAGATGAAGAAGAGGGCAACTTTTTGTTTTTGCTTTTTAAAAAAAAATACTTTTGTATCATTTAAATATTTAAATTAAATGTACTTTTTAATGAAAAACTGAATAAAGAAAAAGGGTACAATCGTAAAATCAAGAATCTCTACATTTATTTTATTCTACTCCCTGTTATCCCCACCTCTAATCTCCTACCAGCATGTTGTAGCACTTTGAGAGCAGGGACCTTGTGTGTCTTCTATAGTCATGCCCGGAGTATGCATCTACCTGTAGATAGTAGAGGTGGAGGTGATGGGAGCAGGGGGGTTCAACAAGCCTTGAAGTGAGCATTCTATTTATTCAGAATAAAGAGATCTATTATCTCCTCCCTTTGAAATGCTGGTTAATATCTACTCACAGGGACTTCCCTGGTGGTCCAGTGGCTAAGACTCCAAGCTCCCAATGCAGGGGGTCCAGGTTCAATCCCTGGTCAGTGAACTAGATCCCACATGCCGCAACTAAGAGTTTGCATGCTGCAACTAAAAGATCCTGCATGCCACAACTAAAGATCCCACATGCCACAACTAAAAGATCCCACGTGCTACAACTAAGACCCGATGCAGCCAAATAAATAAATAAATATTTTTTAAAAATATTTATTCACAACTCTAACTGCTCTGTTCCTTAAACAGTCAGACCCCTATTTGTATGGGATGGCCAGAGTAACCTCTAGAGGGCTAAATAACTGCTTAGGTCACTGTTACTACAATTTTGAGAATATCATTCCACGTATTATGTACAAAGTCCAATGCCAGAATCACTCTGTTGTACACCTGAAAATTACACAATATTGTTCATCAACTACACCTCAGTTAAAAAAAATATCCAATGCCAAGGGCCCAACTCCTGTTGACATCCTTCTTTTTGAACTACTAGCCAAAATGTTACTCATCTGTTAAAGGGATTATTGCCACTTTATTCTTACTATTTCTAAAATCTAAATTCAATTCTATCACCTTGTTATCCAACAAACTTGCTTCATATTTGGTCACTCTTCTTCTCAATAAACTATCACCTTCTCCATGAAGCTCACATACCTAAGCTTTAACCTCTTTTTAGGTCACGAATCACAAATATAGGTGTCTACATAGGGACCTGCCAGATAACATATGTGTAGGGGCATGGTTTAAGAAATACCAAGGAGTAACAATGATATAACAACCATTTATCAGCTCCAGACTCTGAGTTTATGAACAACAGGGTAGGTAGGAACAAGGAGTTCTGCAATCTTCTATCCTGAACTGTAAAATACAATACTGGGCAAAGGGGCCATGGTTTAAATGAGGTCAAGGAGAACAGATGCATTAGAGCCGCAGCTGACAAACCTGTTCCAAATTTGCTGAAGGGGTGTTTGGGATTCCCTGTAGCTTTTTCCAACTGAAAGAGTCTCCAAGCATCATTCATCACATTCTTCTCATGTTCTGAATCAACTGCATTTACCTCTCTGTCTTTGCAACTCTCATCAAACAAGGGGCACAGGAAAAACTGTGCAAACCTAAGGGTATGAAACATAATTAACAATTTGAAAGCTGTTATTTTAAGTGGCCTTTTAAAAATATGTTTAAAAAAATATGTTTGAAACTTAGATAGGAAATATGAATTCTACAGAATAAGAAAAAACTACCATTGCTACTAAGAAAAAAGGAATATAAGTTCTAAGTAACAGAAGAAAAATATAATATCATACATATGTAAATTCAGAGAACTCTGCCCCAGATATGTTAAATAATTAGTGAAAATATAAAAAGATTAACAACTCTGATTCTGACAACTCCCATGTGTTGTTACCACACCACCAATCAATTCTCCGACACCAGCTGGGTGGCCTAAAATTCAACTCAATACTGATATCATCAGATCTCACAGGTCCTACAAGACTGCCCCCAACTTCAAACACCAATTGCAAGTCCAGCTTGTCACCTGGGCTTCTGACCAACTGGCTGTAGATCAGAGGTTCCCATGACCTCCTCCTCGGGTTCGATTAATTTCCTAGATCAGCTTACAGGACTCAGAGAAATGTTTTACTTACTAAATTACTGGATTTATTATAGGATATGGATATGGATATGATTTATATATTTATATAAATATTATATATTTATATTATAGGATATGGATAAGGATATGATTCAGGAACAGCCAGATGAAAGAGATGCATAAGGCAAGGTATGTGGGAAGGGTATGGAGCTTCCATGCCCTCTAGGCAGGCCACCCTCCCCAAATCTCCATGTGTTCACCAACCTGTAAGTTCTCCAAACTTCGTCAGGATTGGGTGAATCACTGACCACTGGTGACTGAAGTCAATCTCCAGCCCCTGGACTGAAAGTTCCAACCCTTAATCACAGGGCTGGCTCCCCACGCAACCAGCCCCCAAACTCAGATTATCAAGGGACTTCCCCAACGTCACTGCATTAAAATAACAAAAAGCAACCTTTGGCTCTCATCACTTAGGAAATTCCAAGGGTTTTAGGAGCTATGGGCCAGGACCAGGGACAAAGACCAAATATATATTTCTTATTATAAACCACAATACAACAACAACAAAAAGTCAGGGCAGACTTATGAGACAGCAGCAATGTACTTAAGATTTACAATTCGGCATGTCTATGAAAATCCCTGTTGTATATGGCTAATTCTCCAAGAAAGGAAAAGGCAGGTGATGGTTCTTAGGCAATAAATCTTACATTTACAGTTTTAAGTGCAATTTCACTAAGACTCAGGCATTTTAGGACAAACTAAGTGACCTATTTTTAAAAGGCTCTATCTGAATATTTTTCCTTCTTATAAAGAAAAGGAAACAAACTTTAATTAGTGGAAAAAATAATGGAGTGAAAAACCTATGACACAGTAGTTTGACTAAGACATAATTATGGGCTTTTATGAAATATTAAGAGAATTTTAAAAATTTAATAAGCAGTGGTTCAACAAATAACATGGCATGTAACTTTAATATAAGTAACCAATATGCTTTTCTTGAGGCTATTCTTTAATAGTAGTACCAAAGCTGAACTAAGATTCCTTTAGTTAATAAATTAACTCTCCTATATCAGGTTGCAATTTAAATCATGATTTCATATAGTAATAAGTCTTCTTAAGAAACTTTAGACCCCATCTTATAAAAAACAATGTCCAGAATTCAGATGAAGCCAAGAGAAGAGGCTCTGCCTGAATGCGACTACTATTCAGTGGGCCTAAGAGACTCCTGGGTTTATAAACATCTCAGCAACTGCACCTCAGTCCAGCTGTCAAAAAGACTGTTATCATTACTTGATATTATTTTAAGCACATAGTGAATACAATCCTGTGCTAAGTACTTTACGCATACCAATCCAAAGGGAAACTCCATCTATCTGGAGCCTATATTCAAAGATATATGGAAACATAATTCTAGACATATAACCACTTTTATCTACCTCAATTCAGGCTGGGAAAAGTGCCTAATAGCTACATACCATAGCTGGACAAGTTCACATAAAGGGTCATGATTCTGACACAGTATAATCTATATTTTTGAAAGATGCTCTATATAAGTGGTTTTTTTACTCTGATCCAAGTAACAGACATCCGCCATCAAACAGAGATCTATTACATGAACATCTGCTGAGGCATTTGTAAAGCAGGAAATTAAATTCAGTGTATGATCCCAGGGAACTCATTAATGGAAGTCTTCTGGGAATACATATAAAAGATGATTACACCTCCAAGCTGCTGCCTGAAGACTGAAACATAAGCTAGAATAAATAAGAAACAGGTTACTCCGACCCAGTCCTGTATCCTGAACCCATGGCCTTGTTCTGTTAATGTTCTTTGTGCTACAGAATAAATTCAAACTATTAGGTTTGAAAAAAAAATGACTATTAACATAAGTAAGCAATTAAAGCTGAGAATTACTAAAACTGTGAAATCAAACTTCATTATAGACCCATCAAAAGGCTGCAGAATTACACCTTCTTGATAACACAGAAAACTGTAAAAATTCACCACGGGAAAAATTACACTTTGAACAATGAATCAAATCACTGATATGATAAAAAATTATATATTGTTAGCTGTATAGAAAATTGACCAAGAAATTAAAATAGCCTAATGGAGTTTGCTCCAGAAAATACTTTCACAAAATGTCCCCAGGGTTGAAACAGCAGGTCAAAACATTCTGTATTCACTAAGTATCCTTGAAGATTGAGGAACTAAAGGAGAACAGAATATTTAAGTTCTAGCATTCTGGAACAGGAGTATGGTTGAAAGGAGATCCATGACACTATTACAGTTTATTCTTCATCAGATGCTTCATATGTAATACCAGTTACAATGGGAAGGCCTGGTGAGAATTTTATAAGCTAATAAAATATTTTGTAGGCTTAAAGGCTGGTTTAAAGTCATGCCATTATTTTTCCTCTACCACAAAGTAAATATATGACATCATTCATTATTTTCTTTGTTATAAAATCCAGAGTGGGAAAATACTGGTTAAAATATCTTTTGTTAAGCTATAAAGCTGTGAAGACATCTTTGTAAAAATATTAATTATTATTATTAACATGATAAGTGAACAAAGGTGGATAATTCATAGGGTATTTTCAGCATTACCTGTCTAGGGCACCTTCTAGGTGTTCATGAGAAACATCAAAATAGTAATTGGTATGCTCTCCACTAGTAAAGGCATTTGAACTTCCTGCATGCTCACTGAGAAACTGGCTGTATTCATTTTCTTTAGGGTATTTCTTTGTTCCTAAAAATAGCATATGTTCACAAAAATGACTTAAGCCAGCAATATTTGCAGGATCTGACAAGGAACCTGAAAGAGAAGAGAAAATATACATATATAATAAATCATTTTTTTAAATGTTGAAAGCTATGGAGTACAGATGAATCACAGATGATTTGGAACTTGTTAGCATGATAACTCCAATCACAGTCAGAGAAAGTTACGCATAGGCTACTCTAAATGGTGCAGTTTAGATTCAAGCCCCAGCTTTTGACATCAGTTAGTTGGTGGCCTTGGGCAGATATTTATCTCCTCTGGACATTAGTTTCCTCACATATCACACTAAGAGGAAGAGTTGAATTCACTGTTTTATAAGAGCTAGAAACTTTCTAGCTCTTATATTTTATTGCAGGAGACAATATAGCATAGTGCTAAGAGCATAAGTTTGGGGGTTAGCAGCTCTACTAGCTGTAAAACTTTGAGCAAAATATTTTGCTTCAGTCACTTTTTTTTTAAACATTTTATTTATTTATTTATTTTATTTATTTTTGGCTGCACTGGGTCTTCGTTGCTGCTCCCAGGCTTTCTCTAGTTGCCGTGAGTAGGGGCTACTCTTTGTTGTGGTGCATGGGCTTCTCATTGCGGTGGCTTCTCTTGTTGCAGAGCACGGGCTCTAGGCACGTGGGCTTCAGTAGTTGTGGCACACGGGCTCAGTAGTTGTGGCTCGTGGGCTCTACAGTGCAGGCTCAGTAGCTGTGGCGCAAGGGCTTTGCTGCTCCGCGTCATGTGGGATCTTCCCGGACCAGGTCTTAAACCCATGTCCTCTGCATTGGCAGGCATATTCTTAACCACTGCACCAACAGGGAAGCCCTCAGTCACTTTTTGTGTACATACCTTACTTAGAGAGTTGTGCAATACAAATTAGATGATAATTTGCAAAGCACACTGAGCTGTGCTTGGCAACAATTATTTGTTCAACTTATGATGGTTATTATCTTATTTTCCCAATTCTAAAATGCCATTGAGTTAAATAAAAGCTTTTCAGAGAGGAAAAAAAGAAACTAAATGTACATATAAATAAGAAATAACTTGATTAAAGCAGCATTAAATGTGGAAGAAATGTGCACACAAGAATTTAGGAAATATGGTATTCCCTAGTATATCAAAAGTTTATAAAAGTAAAGGCATTAGAACTGTTACTGTCTTAAAGGATGGGAATGAATTTCCTTGTTTCTAGGTCACCTTAGCTGGGAACCTAACAAGATACTTTTGGTAAATGTAAGGTGATTTAACTTAGACAACTGTAGATTACCTATAGCTGTACAGGGCTACTGTACAAAGTAAGGTACATCGAACTGGTAACTACCAGGTCTCCATTCGCACAAATATGGAGAGTTCTAATAATTGTCAACATTAGGTCAATGAAACTGAACAAAGCTTAATTCATAATTTTAAACTGTACCTATGTGTACATCAAGTGCTGCTGATGATTTATCTGTTGTGGGATCACTGATGAGAAGTACTTTGATCCCATTGGCCAGCTCTAGTCCACGGTATTCTCGCTTGTCTTCAGGAGATTTGATGATATGATTTCCTATTCTCTTGATAGCTGGATTATTCATTTTGCTGTAAGTCTTTTTTTGGAAACTGAAAAGAAAAAAATTATTAATTGTTGGATTGTGCTTTTTTCTTTTAATGAACAAAGAGTAACAAGCAAACCCATATAATATATCATCAGATTAAAAAATGTGTACAATGAAGTACAACTAACATACAATATTAGTTTCAGGTGTACAACATAGTGATTCATCACAAACTGATCACCACAATAAGTCTAGTAACCATCTGTCACCATACAAGGTTCTTAAAATATTATTGACTATATTCCCTAAATCCCCATTGACTTATTTATTTTATAACTGGAAATTTATACCTCTTAATCACCTTCACCTATTTTGCCCAAACCCCCCTCCATCCTCCCCTCTAGCAACCAAGAATTTTTCCTCTGTATCTATGAGTCTGTTTCTGTTTTGTTTGTTCACTTATTTTGTTTTTTAGATTCCACATATAAGTGAAATCATACGGTATTTGTCTTTCTCTGTCTGACTTATTTCACTTAGCATAATACCTCTCTAGGTCCATCCGTGCTGTTGCAAATGGCAAGATTTCATTATTTTCATGGCTGAGTAATATTCTTGTGTGTGTATATGTGTGTGTGTGTGTGTGTGTGTGTGTGAGGTATGGTACACAGACACACACACAAACACACACACACTGGAATATTACTCAGCCATGAGAAATAATGAAATTTTGCTATTTGCCATTTATCCATATCTTGGCTACTATAAATAATGCTGCAATGAACATAGGTCTGCCTATATTTTTCAAATTAGTGTTCTCATACTTTCTGGATAAATACCCAGAAGTGGAATTGCTGGATTGTATGGTAGTTCTATTTTTAATTTTTTGAGGAAACTTCATACAATTGGGGCATTGCATGAAGTCCACCAATAGTGCGCAAGGGTTCCCTTTTCTCCATGTCCTTGCCAACACTTAATTTGTTGTCTTTTTTTTTTTCTTCACATTTCTTTGTACCTGTCTTGTGATGATTGGCAATTGGCACTTCTTGCTTACATTGATTTGTTAATATTTCTGATTTCATGGCTTCACATCTCAATATTCAATTATAAATTCATATTCCAAAAGTTACACTAAGAAAAGATTCAGAAGGATCCAAATATAAAACGAATTCAAGCTTTCAATACAGAAAAAATCATGTTCAAATTGTTTTTTTTTTTAATTTAAAGTAACAATGGTTCTTAATTGTTGTCTTTTTGATGACAGCCATTCTGTCAGGTGTGAGGTGGTTTTGATTTGCATTTCCCTGATGTAGTGATGTTGAGCATCTGTTCATGTGTCTGCTGGCCACGTGTATGTCTTCCATGGATAAATGTATATTCAGTTTTTAAATGCCCATTTTTTAAATCAGATATTTTTGATATTGAGTTGTGTGAGTTCTCTATATATTTTGGATATTAACCCTTTATCAAATATGTCATTTGCAAATATCTTCTACCATTCAGTAGATTGTCTTTTCATTTTGTTGATGGTTTCCTTAGCTGTGCAACAGCTTTTTAGTTTGATGTAGTCCCATTTGTTTATTTTTGCCTGAGGAGATACATCCAAAATAATATTGCTAAGAACGATGTCAAAGAGCATACTGCCTATGTTTTCTTCTAGGAGTTTTATGGTTTCAGGCCTTACATTTAAGTCTTTAATCCATTTTGAGTTTATTTTTGTATATGGGATAGGAAAGTGATTCAGTTTTCCCAGCATCACTTGCTGATGAGAATGTCTTTTCCCCAATGTATGGTCTTGGCTCCTGTGTTGTAAATTAACTGACCCACATGTGAGTGGGTTTATTTCTAGGCTCTCTATTCTGTCCAATTGATCTATGCATCTGTTTTTGTGCCATATAGTTTTGATTATTATAGCTTTCTAGCATAGTTTGAAATCAGGAAGCATGATAGCTCCAACTTTGATTTTCTTTCTTAAGACTACTTTGGTTATTAAGGGCCTTTTGCAGTTCCATATGAATTTTAGGATTATCTGTCCCGTTCTCTGAAAAATGCCGTTAGTATTTTCATAGGGATTGCACTGAATCTGTAGATTGTTTTGTGTAATGTGTACATTTTACCAATATTAATTCTCCTATCCATGAGCATAATATAATCTTTCCATTTATTTGTGTCATCTTCAATTTCTTTCATCAACGTCTTATAGTTTTCAGAGTTCAGGTCTTCTACCTCCTTGATTAAATTCATTCCTAGGTATTTTATTCTCTTTGATGCAAATGTAAATGGGATTATTTCCTTCATTTCTCCTTCTGAAAGTTTGTTATTACTATACAGAAACACAACAGATTTCTGTATACTGATTTTGAATCCCGCAGATTCACTGAATTCATTTATTAGTTCTAACAGTTATTTTGGTGGAGTCTTTAAGGTTTTCTATATACAGTAGCATGTCATCTGAAAATAGTAATCCATTACTATGTTGAATAAAAGTGGTGAGAGTGGGCATTCCTGTCCTGTTCCTGATCTTAGAGGAATAGTGTTCAGCTTTTCACCATTGAGTATTATGTTAGTTGTGGGTCTGTCATATATGGCCTTTATTATGTTGAGGTTATATTCCCTCTATACTCACTTTGTTGACAGTTTTTCTCATAAATGGATGTTGAATTTTGTCAAATGTTATTTCTGCATCTGTTGGGATGATCATATGATTTTTATTCTTTGTTTTGTTAATATGATGTTTCATGTTGACTGATTTGCAGATGTGGAAACATCCTTGAATTGCTGGAACAAATCCCACTTCATTGTGGTATATGACCCTTTTAATGTATTGTTGAATTTGGTTTCCTAATATTTTGCTGAGGATTTTTGCATCTTTGTTCATCAGGAATACTGTCATGTGATTTTCTTTTTTTTATAGTGTCTTTATCTGGTTTTGGTATCAGGGTAACACTGCCCTTGTAGAATGATTTTTGAAACGTTCCTTTTCCTCTTTTTTAGAATAGTTTGAGAAAGACAGATTGATATTAAGTCTTTTTTAAATGTTTGGTAGAGTTCACCTGTGAAGCTGTGTGGTTCTGGACTTTTGTTTGGAACTTTTTGATTACTGATTCAACTTCATTTCTAGTGATCTGTCTCTTCAGATTTTCTAGTTCTTCGTGATTCAGTCTCAGAAGATTGTATGTTTCTAGGAATTTATCCATTTCTTCTAGGTTGTCCAATTTGTTGGCAAGTAATTGTTCATCACAGACTCTTATGGTCCTTTGCATTTCTGTGGTATCAGTTATAACTTCTCTTTCATTTGTTTTTATTTATTTGGGTCCTCTCTTTATGAGTGTGGCTAAAGGTTTATCAATTTTGTTTATCTCTTCAAAGAATCAGCTTTTAGTCTCATCGTATTTTCTATTGTTTTTTTAGTCTCTATTTCATTTATTTCTGCTCTGATTTTTTTTTTAATTTTTATTTATTTATTTATTTTTATTTATGACTGTGTTGGGTCTTCGTTTCTCTGCGAGGGCTTTCTCTAGTTGCGGCAAGCGGGGGCCACTCTTCATCGCGGTGCGCGGGCCTCTCACTATCGCGGCCTCTCTTGTGGCGGAGCACAGGCTGCAGACGCGCAGGCTCAGTAATTGTGGCTCACGGGCCTAGTTGCTCTGCGGCATGTGGGATCTTCCCAGACCAGGGCTCGAACCCATGTCCCCTGCATTGGCAGGCAGATTCTCAACTACTGCGCCACCAGGGAAGCCCTGCTCTGATATTTTTTATTTCCTTCCTTCTACTAACTTTGGGCTCTATTTGTTCTTCTTTTTCTAGTTCCTTTAGGTGTAAGGTTAGATTATTTATTTGAGTTTTTTGTTTCCTGAGGTAGGCCTGGATTGCTATAAACTTCTTTCTTAAAACTGCTTTTGTTCTGTTTCACTGATTTTGGAACATTGTATTTCCATTTTCATTTGTCTCAAGGTATTTTGTGATTTCCTCTTTGCTTTCTTCACTGGCCCACTGGTTGCTTAGCATCATGTTGTTTAGCCTCCATGTGTTTGCGTTTTTTCCATTTTTCTTGTAACTGATTTCTATTTTCATACCATGTGGTCCAAAAAGACGCTTATTTAATATAATTTCAGTGTTCTTAAATTTTCTGAGACTTGTTTTGTGGCCCAGATGTGATCTATCTGGGAGAATGTTCCATGTGCACTGGAAAAGAAGGTATATTCTGCTAGTTTTGGGTGAAATGTTCTGTAGATATCTATTGAGTCCATTTGATATAATGTGTCATTTAAGGTCAATGTTTCCTTATTGATTTTCTCTCTGAGTGATCTATCCATTGATGTAAGTGAGGCTTTAAAGTCCCCTACTATTATTGTATTACTGTCAATATCTCACTTTACATCTATTAATATTTGGTTTATGTATTTAGGTGCTCCTGAGTTGGATGCACATTTACAAGTGTTATATCTTCTTGTTGGATTCATACCTTTATCATTATGTAATGCCTTTTTTTTGTCTTCTCTGACAGTCTTTGTTTCAAAGTCTATTTTGTCTGATGTAAATATTGCTAACCCAGCTTTCCTTTCATTTCTATTGCATAAAATATCTTTTTCCATCCCTTCACTTTCAGTCTGTGTGCATCTTTAAATCTGAAGTGAGTCTCTTACAGGCAGCATATAAATGGGTCTTTTTTTAATCCATTCAGCCACCCTATGTCTTTTGATTGGAGCACTTAGTTCATTTACATTTAATTACTTACAGGGATATACTTATTGCTATTTTGTTAATTGTTTTATGGTTGTTTTTACAATTCTTCTCTGTTTCTTTCTTATTCTCTTGTTCCTTCCCCTGTGCTCTGATGACTTTCTTTAGTGTTATGTTTGTATTCCTTTCTCTTTATTTTTTGTGTATCTGTTATAGGTTTTTGTTTGTGGTTACCATGAGGTTCATATACAACAAATCTGAAAATCTGTTTTGCTAGTCCTCAGGTCATTCTCAGAGATAGTTGTCTATATGTAGTTGTAGATTTGGTGTGTCCAGGGGAGGAGGTGAGCTCAGGATCTTCCTAATCCACCATTTTGATCCAGATTCTAGAGGAAACTTTTTATAGCCTACCTATAGGGTATAATCATTCCTCTCCTCCCTCTTAACCATCATTCTTTCACAGAATGATAACAATATTGTTTCTGAGGAGCCATATTTGTACCTAGGAGAACACATCGATGGGGATTTGCAACAGGACTGGTTGTGCCATGAGTTGGCCAGTGTGCTGACCTAGAAGAGTTTTCAATTACCAATAACTGCTTTCCCACATATTTCAGAGGTATCTACTAGAGTAAGTGAGGTGAGAAGTTGTGAAAGTATTATTATTGGGTTAACCAAAACACTGCTCAAACTTATGATATTCAGAGATAGGGCAGATCTGGAACTGATGGGTTTGATATTCACATGCTCAAAACCTAGGAAACAACACCATTGAGGAAAAATCCTGTGAAGTCCTAATAAAAATAAGAGACCTGGGTTGTCCTATGAAGGCAGCAAAAGCAAACACATAAAAACAATCAAACAAAAAGTTGGAAGGACCCCAAGAAACTTTTGTAATCTGGTGAAGACTTGAATGTCACAGTAGGAACAGTCCAATGATCTTAACAGAGATGTTTGATAATTTCTCTTACAAAGGACTTCACTTCCTCTGACAATCCTCTCCTTTCTTCTCTAGGAAGGCTGGAGTTACACTGATGGGAAGGGACCTATCCCTTCACTGCACCCGTAAGTTGGTATGAGTGCAGTGAAGGGATTTTCCAGATCTGCAGCATGTATGTTTTTGAGACTAAGAGTGAACGCTATTTTTGTCTATGTTGGGGACTGCTTAAGAGACAAAAACTGAACCTGGTCAATATACTAATCAGGTAAAGCCAAAAACTTATCCGAAACTACAGAGAAAAAAAATGATCCTGTGCTAACACATATGCTTTTTACCTGGAACACAAAAGAAGTGGATCTAACTGCTCTTTAAAGACTGACAGACATCCAGATTTAATGGTAAATCAGAGGTGACATAAATAGGCACGCAATTAATTTTGGATAAAATTTTTTTCTGTGTTAAAATCACTGGAGATTGGGACTTCCCTGGTGGCGCAGTGGTTAAGAATCGGCCTGCCAAAGCAGGGGACACGAGTTCGCGCCCTGGTCCGGGAAGATCCCACATGCCAAGGAGCAACTAAGCCCGTGCGCCACAACTACTGAGCCTGCACCCTAGAGCCCGCGAGCCACAACTACTGAGCCTACACGCCTAGAGCCCGCGCTCCACAACAAGAGAAGACACCGCAATGAGAAGCCTGCACACTGCAACGAAGAGTAGCCCCTGCTCGCTGCAACTAAAGAAAGTCCGCGCACAGCAACGAAGACCCAACGCAGCCAAAAATTAATTAATTAATTAATTTTAAAAATTG
Organism: Balaenoptera musculus; assembly: GCF_009873245.2. Classification (NCBI taxonomy): domain Eukaryota; kingdom Metazoa; phylum Chordata; class Mammalia; order Artiodactyla; family Balaenopteridae; genus Balaenoptera; species Balaenoptera musculus. The sequence goes on along the minus strand of NC_045800.1, from coordinate 34,776,522 downwards.
GTACTGGAATGTGCCTATGTTTTAAAAAAAAAGTCTCTGGAGATTAAGAGAGGGAAAAATCCAGTTTGCTTCTATCAGAATATCTTTCTCTATGAAATCATCTGTAACTAGTCTTCTGGGTAACAACTGAACAACTGATTAAATAAAGAGGTTCACTCTTATTAAGAATGTCCCCTAGGGGCTTCCCTGGTGGCGCAGCGGTTGAGAATCTGCCTGCCAATGCAGGGGACACGGGTTCGAGCCCTGGTCTGGGAAGATCCCACATGCCACGGAGCAACTGGGCCCGTGAGCCACAATTACTGAGCCTGCGCGTCTGGAGCCTGTGCTCCACAGCAAGAGAGGCCGCGATAGTGAGAGGCCCACGCACCGCGATGAAGAGAGGCCCCCGCTTGCCACAACTAGAGAAAGCCCTCACACAGAAACGAAGACCCAACACAGCAAAAATAAATAAATAAATAAAATTAAGACGTGTTAAAAATATATATATATATACATTAAAAAAAAAAAAAAAAGAAAGTCCCCTAACCTACTAACCTACTGTATAGCACAGGGACCTATACTCAGTGTTTTGTAATAACCTATATGGGAAAAGAATCTGAAAAAGAATAGATATATGTATATGTATAACTGAATCACTTTGCTGTATACCTGAAACTAACACAACATTGTAAATCAACTATACTCCAATATAAAATAAAAATTATAAAAATAAAAATGTCCCCTAGATCTTCTTTTGAGGAGAGTATTTGGAATTCTGGAGATCAACACTATAGGTCATACTAAATGTGTAATACTGATTTTTTAAAAAAACACATAGTACTTTATAGTATTAATAATCTTGCCCTCTTTATAGTAAAAACTAATTTCTTTAAAAATAAAGCATAAAATATAATACTAACATTTTGGAGCTATAAGGCCACCATGGACAATTCAAAAGCAATTTGAAAGTGAAAAGGCATTATTATTATTAAGAACTCCTTTCTATTTCATTAGCTATAAGCTACTTAAGTTCAATATCGAAGACAAATTAAAATGTCTAAGTGGAAAGTCTTCAAATAGTGTTCTGTTGTTAAAAAAAAATTCTCAGGGTAATAAAAAATGGTCTATCTAAGCCTCCAAAGAGGGTCACAACAATAATAATCCTGGTTAAGGTATTTCCCAAAAGACAACCTGTTTGGACTGCAGCAAATGCCTTTGATACACAGCTGGCTTCAAAAACTTTAATTTGGGTTCAACATACATTACTATTTTAAAAATGAGTTCCAACCTAGCAGCAAGATTAAGATTAAATAAGCCACTAGGTAGCCTCCATTAAGACCCCCCAGCAAGAAGGACAGCATTAAAAGGCAACATTAGGGACTTCCCTGGTGGCACAGTGGTTAACAATCTGCCTCCCAATACAGGGGACACGGGTTTGAGCCCTAGTCCAGGAAGACCCCACATGCCTTGGAGCAACTAAGCCCACGCGCCACAACTACTAAGCCTGTGCTCTAGAGCCCGCGAGCCACAACTGCTAAGCCCACGTGCTACAGCTACTGAAGCCCACGTGTCTAGAGCCCGTGCTCTGCAACAAGAAGCCACCGCAATGAGAAGCCCATGCACCACAACGAAGAGTAACTCCTGCTCGCCGCAACTAGAGAAAGCCCGCACGCAGCAACGAAGACCCAACACAGCCAAAAATAAATAAATAAATTTATTTAAAAAAAAAAAAAAAAAAAAAAAAGGCAACAGTAAAAAAAAGCTCCATGTGCACCACAGAGGATGCCTAAGCTCCCTCCTGTAAGGCTCTACCAGGAGGGAGGGAGAAGGTTGGAATTCTAGTGATGGATTCCACTAAGTGGGAGCAAAAACCAAAGGCTATTTATTTTGGTTCCATTGCCATTGCTTATACCCAACTCCCTCTACTGTGTTTGTCCCAGCTAGTTTGAGCTAGGGGAACCAAGGGTTACAAATGATTAAAATGCAATGATGATGATGATGATGATGAAGCAAGCTCTAAAACTTCTGTTCAATCCACAACCATAGTCAGGACATGAAATACAGCTCACTTTGGTAGGAAAAACTGTCTTATTCTGTGGGAGGTGAAAATTTCTTTATAATTAAGATAACCACCCTCAACTATATGCTACATTCTGTACTTTTTTCATGGTTTAATTTCCCTTGTCCAGATTTTCATTTTCTTAGAGGAAAAAAAAATGATCAGAGTCCATCACAGGCATGTATATAACTCATTTGGACATTGAAGCTATGTCCGTTTAATATTCCTGGTGTGGTTAAGAGTAAAGAGATGGATTTTTTTTTTCTATGAATCAAACATAAAAATTAACCCAACTACTTTTAGACATCTGTACACCAGATCAAGGACAACTATAAATTTCTAAGCTGGCAATGCTCCCAAATCAAATATCGTGACTTCTTGAGGAAGTAAAAGCTAAAAGAAACAGTAGCGACGTTTTCAAACAAGACCCATCCCCAGCAATCCATATTCAATAGGTACAGTCTGCCTTTACCTACAGCATATCTATCAATATGTCATATGACAATTTGATTCCCACCTTCTGGAGAACTGAAAGAAATGATCAGGAACTCCTCTGATGATGATGAATTTCTCAACAGCTTGCCTGTTTGTATTTATACTGATGAGATCACATGTCCACCCATCTCAACTCCCTCATTAGCACTTTATTTATTGCAAATGTTCTCTAACATGCACCAAAGAGCAAGCAAGCAAGTACTGACTTTTAGATGACAAGCTAGTGCTAACTCAAATGCTTTTCCGGACATCTATTTGATATTTTTAACCTGTCGAAGTCAAAATCTTGGAAGTAATACAGGGACATTATCATACAACTTCATAATAAGGCACAGAATTGTCAGTGTTTCACATTCTGATAAACTGGAGAGATGTTTAGCAATTACAGCATATCTTGTAATTTTGTTCAGCATTTAAAACAGTGACTAAAATCACAGAGGGTAAAAGCTGGAAAAGCCATTAGATGTTATCTAGTCCTTTGTAGTTCTTGAACCGGCAGCACTAGCTCTTCTTGTAAGCTTGTTAAAAATGCAAAATATCAGAAACCACTAGAGACCTACTAAGCCAGAATCTGCATTTTTAACAAGATCCCCAGGCGAGCCAGTCCCCTCATCTTACTTTTAAGAAACCTGAAGATCACTTGTCCAAGATGATACAGCAAAAAGTTACAATTAGGACTTAGCTCTTAACTCCCAGTCCTTGTCTACCTCAGCACCCTGATAGCCAAACAGTTAAGGTCCAGACACCACACCATACACGCTGGCTACAAAGATGAATACACCAGAGCCCTTGCTCTGAAGGAACCCAGACTTATGACAGAGATGAAAACAAGACATTATTTTTTAAGTGTGGTGACAAAGTTATCCCCAGGGAACTATGGGAGTAATAAAAGGGGCATCTAACTCAGTCCAGGAGGGGAGACAGGAAAGAGAGCAGGTGAGTAGAAGCATGCCAAATAAAAGGAAGGGGAGACCTGAGCAAATGAATGGTGGTGAAGAAAAAAATGTGAGGCATTCAGCGGAAAACCAAGAGCTTGATGTTAACAGAACTACAACCAGAACTTCCACTGAAAGATCATGGACTTTTATCTAGGCTAGGCCTAAATTGCAGGTCTGCAAAAACAAATTCCCAAACAGATCAATTATAACTTCCTGTACCAAGAGGAAAACTTTTACACAAATAATCTTTTATTCAGATGACCCTTTACAGTCTTTTTTCTCATGTCTCTAAGTGTTTCACAGCTGATTTAATAGAAGATTGAGCAAGTCTACTCTGCCGTTTGCTCCCTACCCACCCCATAGCCTGAGACATATTTAAAGTTAGACCTGATCCATTTCTAATTTCTGAATGGATGACCTGTAAACCTGAACACATAAATGACTGGGCTAATAGTCAAATTATAAATCAAAACCTCCCTTCTGTGGAATCCATCCATCCACTCCCAAAACCATAGGCGGAAGTGAAGCTTACCTATGGCACTCCTGAATGTGGAGGAGGTACCCAGAGAGAAAATGCCTTGAATCAGAACCACTCCACAAACACCCTTTCTTCCCTGTACAAGGCAGAGGTTAGTAAAACAGAATATCAAGGCAGTGGTGATATGAGCCCTCGGATGTCTCACTATAAGACCACATATTCCCCAATACTATCCATATTACTTGACCTAAAAAATGACATGTCTCAGGGAACCATCTACCCCAGCGGTCCCCAACCTTTTTGGCACCAGGGACCAGTTTCGTGGAAGACAATTTTCTACAGATGGGGGTGGGGGTTGTGGGGGTGGGAATGGTTCAGGCGGTAATTCGAGCAATGGGGAGCGCTGGGGAGCACTGGGGAGCGCTGGGGAGCAATGCGGAGCGATGGGGAGAGATGGGGAGCGATGGGGAGCGATGCGGAGCGATGGGGAGAGATGGGGAGCGATGGGGAGCGATGCGGAGTGATGGGGAGCGGCAGATGAAGCTTCGCTTGCTGGCCCGCTGCTCATCTCCTGCTGTGCGGCCCAGGTCCTAACAGGCCTCGGACTGGTACCAGTCCCCTGATCTACCCCATGGCTCTTCAGTTACAGGACCAGTGTATCTCACTTCATGCGCCAGATAGATCATAAAGGTGGGTATAAACTAAAATCCTGTCAATTAAGTCTTACTTTCCCACGATGTGATGCTCTGCCTTTGTGCCAGGCAGCATGTCAGCTGTTCTAACTCTGTGCCCTCTGGAAAGGAGTTTACAATGAAAAAACAAACCCTTAAATGAACAAGGGTTATTTTAATTTAAAGGAATCCTGCAGCAGTATCATTTTAGAGAAAAGAGCTTTTGCAAATTTTGTTTTAGCTTTGGTACATACATATCAATGGTTGTTCATTCCAAAAGTGACAAGCTTAGCTATGAACAATTTATAGAGACTTTACGAAGGTTTAAACAAATTAACAAAACCTCCATTTTATACCTCTTGCCACAGTTAACTACAGGTTTCTTACAGTCGTAGTTTGCGGGCCGAGGGTGTTTCACAAGCATCCTTCTTCCACAGGTAACTTTCAGGCTGTTAGAAAATGTGAGATAGATGCCACTGTAGAAAACTAATCCTAACAACCACTCGTGGAGGGGATATGGGGATATGTGTGTACAGCAGAAACTAACACAACATTGTAAAGCAATTATATTCCAATAAAGATATTTTTTAAAAAATCGTTCGCATTTTAGAAGCGTCATATGCTTTGCAAACTGCTCGTTGAATCTTTCCATTTTCTGTAAGTGGCAGGTCACAGCAGCTGTTCATGGCCATTCTCCTCAATCTCAGATGAGGAAACAAAAGCTCAGTGATTAAGTGACTTGTCCAAGGTCATTTACACAATTGATTTGTGGCAAAGCTGGAACTATAAAGAGGAAGCGTGGGAAGGGGAGGAGCAGAAGGTGAGGCTTAAGGAAATCACATACGGCTTTCTTCCCCAGATCCCTGTCATCACCCCCTCAGCCCTTCCCTGACCCCATTCTCCTCCCTTACAATCCCAAATAACAAAAACAAGGAAATAAAAATTAAAATAGGTCAAAATCATGCTCTAAGGAGATTTTTCAGTTTTTCACTCATTCCTCCCTATATAAAATAGAGAGAGGTGGTGGTAGGAGCCTGGAAGAATGTTTCCAATCTGCCAAAGTAGTCTCTGGGCTGAGAACTATATTATCTACTTTGCTGATAAAAAATAAAAAGGAAAATGTCTGGTAGGTTTAAATGTACAGCAGGTTTAAAGAGAGAATTGTCTCTCTGTACAGAATTGTCTCATGGATGAAAGGGAATATGAAAATAATATTACAGCAGACATGGTAAGATTATACGTGATTTTTCAGAAGCATACATTAAGCCATAGGAATAGGGGAAAAAAAGAGAAAGTCATATAATCATCTTGGTACGTGCAGAAAAAGTATTTAAATTCAATAACCATTCATGTCTTTAAAAAAATGTCAGCAAACCAGAAATAGAAGAGAATTCCTTCATCGAAAACAAACTACAAAAACCACAGCAATTGTCATACACAATGATAAAATAATGCATTCATTCTCCATCCCTACAAAAAAGATGCCACTATCACCTCTTCTATTAAACACTGTACTGGTAATTATGACCAGTCTGATAATGCAAGAAAAAAAAAAAGATGAGAAAGGAAGGGGGAAAAAAACTAACATTACTCACAGGTGACATCGCTGGGCACATAGAAAATCCCAAGAATCTGCTGACAACTTCCACTTTTGCATAGGATATAATAGGTCGTGGCAACCTGATTCAGCTTCAATAACTAGAAAAAGCCACAAAAAATTTAAAAATCACATTCTCATAGATGTTGGAGAGTTGTGGAAGCAATGAGGGTTGGATAAACTGGAATTCCAGAGGGGAGAGCCCTCTGAGGTGAGTGGATGATCATCACCTATTCTCTTCTCTGCAGGTATCTGCCAATTCTGGGTGCAGACTAAAGATCATACTTGACCCAAGAAGAAGGACTCTACTAAGGCAAGAGAAACAAATGAGGCTCTGGTGGGTGCATGAGCTTGGTTTGACAGATTAAAGCTCTAAGATGCCCCAAATTCACAGCTGATTTCTGCCACAGGAGGTTTTCTGAGATACCACTACATACCAACCAGAATGGCTAAAATGAAAAGAATAAAAAACACCAGTGATAGAGAAGTCAGAGGGCAACCCAAACTCTCATACACTGCCGATGGGGATGCAAACTGCCACAACTATTTTCAAAAACTGGCAGTATATACTAAAGCTGACAATATGACCTAACAGTTCATGTATTAGCTATATACCCCAAATAAATGCATTTATATGTTCATAGCAATACTATTCATAATAGCCAAAACTAGAAAAGATCAAATGTCCATTAGCAATGAAAAGGTAAATACACTGTGATATATTCACACAATGGAATAGTATACAGCAATGAAAATGAATAATCTAGAACAAAGAACAAAAATAAGGATGAATCTCACTAATGTAAGGTTGAGCGAAAGAAGTTAGATGCTAAAGAGTAAATGTTTTTTTTCTCCCATTTAAATAAAGTGCAAGAATAAGTAAAATCAAGCTATGCTTTATGTCAGGATGGTGGTTACCCTTGGGGGTAGTGGGTAGTGAACAGAAGAAAACATGAGGGGGGCTTCTGAGATGCTGACCATGTGCTGGTTATACAGGTATGTTCACAGAGGTATGGTCAGTTTGTGAAAATTCATCAAGCTGAACACTTATGATATATTTCGATTAAAAGTTTTTTAAAATAGAGTTTTTGAAAATATAAAACATAGTAAAACAAAAGAGGAGGGAGATAAATGAATTACTCAAGGCTGTAAAGATCATCCATCAAAGGTCATCCTGGAGGGACTTCCCTGATGGCGCAATGGTTAAGAATCCACCTGCCGGGCTTCCCTGGTGGTGCAGTGGTTGAGAATCTGCCTGCCAATGCAGGGGACACGGGTTCGAGCCCTGGTCTGGGAAGATCCCACATGCCGCGGAGCAATTAGGCCCGTGAGCCACAACTACTGAGCCTGCGCGTCTGGAGCCTGTGCTCCGCAACAAGAGAAGCCGCGATAGTGAGAGGCCCGCGCACCGTGATGAAGAGTGGCCCCCACTTGCCACAACTAGAGAAAGCCCTCACACAGAAACGAAGACCCAACACAGCCAAAAATAAAATTAATTAATTAATTAATTAAAATACTTCTTGAAAAAAAAAAAAAAGAATCCACCTGCCAATGCAGGGGACAGGGGTTCGAGCCCTGGTCCGGGAAGATCCCACATGCTGCGGGAGCAACTAAGCCCGTGCTCCACAACTACTGAGCCTGCTCTCTAGAGCCTGTGAGCCACAACTACTGAGCCTGCGCGCTTAGAGCCCACGCTCCGCAACAAGAGAAGCCACTGCAATGAGAAGCCCGAGCACCGCAAGGAAGAGTAGCCCGTTCGCCGCAACTAAAGAAAAGGCCACGCGCAGCAATGAAGACCCAACACAGCCAAAAATAAATAAATAAAATAAATAATTTACTTTAAAAATAAATAAATAAATAAAATAATTTACTTTTAAAAAAAATAAATAAATAAAATAAATAATTTACTTTAAAAAAAAGTCATCCTGGAAATAGTACCACTTAGATGTTGAGAAGTAGCTATCCATATCAAACAGGTGCTTAAACTAAGAAGGCTCAGAAGAAATAATAGTCCAATTAACATAATAATTATCTAAACCTTCTCAGGTGTGTCCTGAGACAATTATTTCTGTTGATGTCCTCTTGGCCACAACAATAAGGAGACCCATGTAATAAGCACAGCATGAGTCAACTGAGTCAATAATATGTTAAATCATTTAACAAGTCTTTACTCATTATGTATGATTTGAAGGCTAGCTTTTAGTAATTACTTTAGACCCCAGTTAAGATATAAAGATAAAACTTGACACTCCCAGCAACCAATTAAGAGTGACAAGCAATAAATGTGATCCAAATAAAAGCAAAATAATTAAACTTAAAATAAATAAATTCTCCCATCAATTTTCAACATTTACATTAAACAACAACTTCTAACCCAGGATTTTTTTTTTTTAACATCTTTATTGGAGTATAATTGCTTTACAATGGTGTGTTAGTTTCTGCTGTATAAGAAAGTGAATCAGCTATATGTATACATATATCTCCATATCCCCTCCCTCTTGTGTCTCCCTCCCACCCTCCCTATCCCACCCCTCTAGGTGGTCACAAAGCACCGAGTTGATCTCCCTGTGCTATGCAGCTGCTTCCCACTAGCTATCTATTTTACATTTGGTAGTATATATATGTCCATGCCACTCTCTCACTTCGTCCCAGCTTACCCTTCCCCCTCCCGTGTCCTCAAGTCCATTCTCTACGTGTGTCTTTATTCCTGTCCTGCCCCTAGGTTCTTCAGAACCTTTTTTTTTTTTAGATTCCATATATGTGTGTTAGCATATGGTATTTGTTTTTCTCTTTTTGACTTACTTCACTCTGTATGACAGTCTCTAGGTCCATCCACCTCACTACAAATAACTCAATTTTGTTTCTTTTTTATGGCTGAGTAATATCCCATTGTATATATGAGCCACATCTTCTTTATCCATTCATCAGTCAATGGACACTTAGGTTGCTTCCATGTCCTGGCTATTGTAAATAGTGCTGCAATGAACATTGTGGTACATGACTCTTTTTGAATTATGGTTTTCTCAGGGTATATGTCCAGAAGTGGGATTGCTGGGTTGTATGGTAGTTCTATTTTTAGTTTTTTAAGGAACCTCCATACTGTTCTCCATAGTGGCTGTATCAATTTACATTCCCACCACTAACCCAGGATTTGAATTAGACAGGTTCTTTTCTTTTTTTAAAACAAAAAAAGAATACTATATAAAGTGAACATTTCTTCAAACTCAGAATTAATTTTACACATGGGTCATGTTCCTCATAGATTCTCCATGACCTCAGAAGAGCAAGGACAGCTCAGAGATCCCTATCATGGTCTCTAAAGATTAATGCAAATCACAGTCTAGGAAGAGTTACCAATCTGTAAATAATTCTCTCAAGACAGCCCTCCAAGGAAAGCAAACCGCAAACACTCATGTTCTGTACCGAGTGGTGAATCTCCATGTGAAGGCTCAGTTCCACTGACATGTACACCCTGGTTCTGACAGAAAGAGAATCCTGCCCTCTTCAGATAACGCTGGTTCAGAAAGCTTGACCTGTACTCTGCCTCAGTATGATTCTCCATGTCAGTACTGACTCAATGACCACTTCCAGACAATGTTCAGTAATTATATACCTTCACCTTTACCAAATGACCCCTATGTTGCTCAGATCCTGGATCCTATTGAACTCTTGGTCAAATGGCTTTGGGGCCTCATCTGGTACTGCCAATCAAGAGTCACATGAAGTGTTCATATGGGTGCACTAAACTGACAGAGGTACCTAAAGTTGCATCAGACTTGGACAGCCTTTACAGCTTTTCTCCTGTACAATAGGTATAAATAAACTTCACCCAGGCAGTGTCTGGTACATAGTAGGCACCCACTAATGGTAACCTTATAATCATCACCATTATTATGTTCCTAGGGTGGTGAGAAGCAAATAGACCACCTCAACAGCCACCATGTTATTACTGGCATCCTTAACATATACTCATGCAAATTCCAGTTGTATATTGTCATCTCCAGGACAGCCTGGTAATAGGATGGTACTTTATAACACTATCGGAAAAACAGGCAAATAATTATCCCTTTATAATCGCTATAGGCAAGCCACTGTTTATAGTCAGTGGTTCTCAACAGAACCACTCGCTTCCCAAGGGGACATCTGGCAATGTGTCACAAATGAATTGTCACAACTGAAAGGTACAACTGGCAACTAGCGAGTGGAAGCCAGGGATGCTGCTAAGCATCCTACAATGCACAGGATAACGTTCATGACAAAATTATCCGGCCCGAAATGTCAACAGTGCTCAGGCTGAAAGACCCTAGTTTATAGTTCTGACTTCATCATCCAAAAATAATGGATAACTGCAACCAATTTAGCCCACTTAAAATAAAACCAGGAGATAGACTCATCAAAACACAGAAAGCTGTTATCTATTAAACGCCCACCTATTTATTTTTATTTTTAAAAATTTATTTATTTTTGGCTGCATTGTGTCTTTGTTGCTGTGCGCGGGCTTTCTCTAGTTGCGGCGAGCGGGGGCTACTCTTCCTTGCGGTGCGCGTGCTTCTCATTTGGTGGCTTCTCTTGTTGCAGAGCATGGGCTCTAGGCGCGGGCCTCAGTAGTTGTGGCATGAGGGCTCAGTAGCTGTGGCTCACGGGCTCTGGAGCGCAGGCTCAGTAGTTGTGGCGCACGGGCTTAGTTGCTCCGCGGCATGTGGGATCTTCCCAGACCAGGGCTCGAACCCGTGTCCCCTGCATTGGCAGGCGGATTCTTAACCGCTGCGCCACCAGGGAAGTCCTACCTATTTATTTTTAAAAATCTGAACCAGAAAAGGCTTAAATGAAGAGAGGGGGAAAACTGATAATGAAGGAGAAAGAGAGAGGTTTGTAGAAACCTTGTCCTTGAGTAAGCAATCTAGTACACAAGTAAAGGGATCTGCCTTAGAAGGAGCACAGCCAGGTTACTGGGACAGACTCTTACTGAATGCTCAGTCAGTATTTTACACAGCATAAACTCTTCGTAGGGATTATACCTTCAACAAACCCCTTAGGTAGATCCTATTATTCCTGTTTTTCCTGGATGGGGAAATTAAACCTCATAAAGTTATTTGGCTAGGGCCACACAAGCATTAAATAAAAGGACTAAGATTTAAACCCAAGTCTTTAGACACCAAAGCACCATGCTCTTCTTAATCACTCCATCAAGTTAAAAAGCTTATCTTATGTACAGAGACTAAATCCCTGGAAGGATACTCGCAGAAATGTTCAGTATGGTTATCTATGGATAGTAAACTATTAGGTGGTCTTTATTCCTTGTACTTTTCAGGTCAGTACAGAAAGAATCTTTTAAAAGATAAAAGTTAATGGACTTGAACTTGAACATACTAGTCTCTGCTTAGTAAATTTATAAGCCCAAAGTGAATTTTTTGTTACTGTTGTTAACTTGCATCAGCAACATCACAATACATCAAGCTGATTAATAAAGAAAAAACCTGAGCTCCATTTCCATTCACTGTTGCTGCTGACAACTTGGTTCCCTTAAGAAACTAGTTTGTTGGCTCACAACTTGGGCAATTTCCAAACAAATTTTTTTGAACCGTTTGTGATGTGAGGTAAAAGCTTTAAGCAGACAATGGAACAGAACCCACAGCCTAATTCCGGAACCTACTTTCTCAATTGCTGACCTAATGTGGTTTGGCCCAATGTTGCTGTCAATTTTAGGATTCATTTTGTTACTTTCTACAAATAGGATAAGAATTTTAAGTAGTTTTGTAGGTAAGAGCCTAGATTCTGACGACTTTTTTTTTTTTTAATTGCAGATGCTATTCTATTTAGATAGACTTTAAAAAAACTTACCCCTCAAGCCCCATCTAGGTGGCTGCCTACAACTTTGAAATTACACCTCTGTTGTTGCATCCAAAAATAAAATACATAACACTTTCTTCTCCTCTTCATAGCAATGGTGGCATTGTTACTGTTATTAGTCCACATTTATTGAACACTTAACTATATGATGGAGACATACACATTACATGCATTTCCTCATTTCATTCTCACCACAAACTTGTAAGGTAGATACTATTATTGTCCCCATTTTGCTGATGAGGGAAAAGGCTTGAACAGGGCAGTAACGATTACCAGGCCACATGAGGTGAATGGCAGAGTCCAGGTGTTGTGGCTCCAGGATCCCAACAGCAATGCGAGCCAAAGAATAATTATCTACATTCTCGTCTAGTCCCAAAAGGATCTGTATCAGGATGGACCCTTCCACAATACTATGACCAATCCATAAAAGCAACGTTCAAATATCCAAGACTATTAGGTAAAAGAGCAAACCCACTTTGTGTTGCCTCAGCAGGCAAAACTAAGTTTAATGGTGGAAGGTGGAAGGAGAGCTACTGACGCTTATGTAACCGACGAACAGTTAGAATAGTCTTCACTGACTAGGTCGTGTCAGAAGCACCTGACCACCTAGTATTAAAGTAGAGGCTTGAATACTATTCATAATGTGATTCCCAAACTATTTTTTTTTTAAAAGAAAATATGCTTCCCTCTACTGAAATCTCATAGAAGTGCAAATCATAAAACTCAACTACTCTGGTTCAAGAGGAGCAGAGGAAGTCAGAGTCCCCACCTCACCATCTCAGGGCCCCTCAGGGGCAGTGATACTGTCAAGCATTCCCAAGACTCTGACAGTACAGTTCAAACGTTAATACTGAATCCCAACATGGATGAATCTTGAAGACGTTATGTTAAGTGAAGTAAACTAGTCACAAAAGGACAAAGACTGTTTGATTCCACTTATATGTGATATCTAGAGTAGTCAAATTCAGAGACAGAAAGTAGAATGGTAGTTGCCAGGGGCTGAGGGGAACGGGGAATAGGAAGTTACTGTTTGCCGGATACAGAGTTTCAGTTTGGGAAAATGAAAAAGTTCTGGAGATGGATGGTGGTGATGGTTGCGCAACAATGTAATCACACTGATGTGATACAGTTAGTGCCACTGAACTGTACACTTAAAAATGGCTAAAATGGTAAACCTTATGTATATTTCACAATTAAAAACAATAAAAAACCATTAAAATCAGTCAGGATGTTAGTGTGCAAAATAAAATAAAAATACTAACAAAAGAAACGAACTGTATTAGAAATGAACATAATCATACTGAAGAGGGTGGGAAAGAAATGAACTAACTTGAGACTTCCCTGGTGGCGCAGTGGTTAAGAATCCGACTGCCAATACAGGGGACACGGATTCGAGCCCTAGTCCGGGAAGATCCCACATGCCGCGGAGCAACAGCCCGTGCGCCACAACTACTGAGCCTGCGCTCTAGAGCTCGCGAGCCATAACTACTGAGCCCGCGTGATGCAACTACTGAGGCCCACACGCCTAGAGCCTGTGCTCCGCAACAAGAGAAGCCACCACAATGAGAAGCCCGCGCACCGCAATGAAGAGTAGCCCACGCTCGCTGCAGCTAGAGAAAGCCCACATGCAGCAACGAAGACCCACTGCAGCCAAAAATAAATAAAGTAATTTAAAAAAAAGACACAAATGAACTAACTTTAACTGGAAAATAGTATTTTGACTGGATACAATAAAGACAGAAAGAACTGTACATAAATGTTATGATATAGTTATCAAAAGTGTTTCTTACAGAGGTGTGGGCTAGCAATTATGAAAGCACTTTGTATGTATACCAGAACTGATCAAATAAGTAAGTAAACTGTAGATAATGAAATCCAGTGTAGTTGTTGTTAGAGGAAGAAACTATAAATAGGGAAAAAGAAAAGACTAAAATAAGCTTTGTAATACTAAATTGGAATCAGAGATATCAATATAAACTCATGATTTGGAATATATCTATCCAGATTTAGAAACATAAATATGTTTATGTGTGGGGGTAGCTAGACTATCCACTAAACGCAATGACACCTCAGTGACAGTAAGTACATCTAGTGTCCAGACTGTGATCCCTAAACATCATTTTCCAATAAAAAGAACCAAGCAGTTGATTTCAGGGCTAGGACAAAGAAAATACGAAATGAGTCTGAAACACCTTATAGTGTCAGAAGTAAAGAAGTTCTCTAAAAAAGATGGGGGCTTATTGAAAGTACACAGGAGCCAACCCAAATGCGTTCCTAATGGCCAAAGCTAGAACAATTTGTTCAACACATAAATAATGATAGCAATGAATTTTAACCCGTAGAGTAAAATAAATATCTGTGAATCCATACGGAAAGAAATAAGTAAATAAGTAAACAAATGAGGGACAAAAACAGTTCTCCCTCACAGAATTTCAATTAATAAATAAAAAGGGAAATAATCATCATTTAGTGCAGTACTAACTGTTGCAGAGATCTACTGGTGGATGCTAAAAAGTAAGGTAAAAAAGGATTTGCACAGTCGCAAAGTATCTCCTACAAGATATCTATCAACTACAAAGGTAAAGATATTAATTTCTTGTTCTTGATAATTATACAATGATTAAGTATAGGGGAAGTGTATTATTTCTGCAACTTTTCTGTAAGTCTAAAATTAGTTCAAAATAAAAAGCTTTTTAAAAAATTAAAAATACATCTGTATCCAGACCCTCTGTCCCCAACAACAACAAAAAAAAGTTGGGCTTCCCTGGTGGCGCAGTGGTTGAGTTTGCCTGCCAATGCAGGGGACACGGGTTCGAGCCCTGGTCTGGGAAGATCCCACATGCTGCGGAGCAATTAGGCCCGTGAGCCACAACTACTGAGCCTGCGCGTCTGGAGCTTGTGCTATGCAACAAGAGAGGCCGTGACAGTGAGAGGCCCGCGCACCGTGATGAAGAGTGGCCCCCGCTCGCCGCAACTGGAGAAAGCCCTCGCACAGAAACGAAAACCCAACACAGCCAAAAAAAAATTAAAAAAAAAAAAAAAAAAGTTAACGCATTGGGATGTCTACACTACATTACGGAAGATGTTAAGAGCCAGGATTCTATGCTACTAGAAGGCCAAAGGTAGAAAAAAACAAAACTAAATTAAACTAAATGTTTATCAAAGGCTTTCCTAAGAATATGGGCAGATACGTTTTTCGTTTTTCTTCTCCCGTATCCCAGAACCAACAAGCAAAAGTTCTCAGTACTGGGCATTTAAAGCTCTTGTTTTATTTTTATTTCTTTTATTTTATAATTACTCATATAATAAAAGAAACAAAGTTATCCATGCTACTTGTATATAGTTTTCTTTAAGTATGAGGAAATACAAATTACCTAGATTCCACCATCTAAAGATAAACACATTTTTAATGTGTCTCCTTCTAGAAAATGTGCTTATATACTTTTCCCATATAAATGGTTACAAATTTAAGTCCAACAACCCACTCTGCACCTACGACTTCCTATTCAAACACCACCTGTTTTACAGCCACCAACCAGAAAACCCCTAGGAAAAAAGACAAGACAGTGTTGTTTTTGAGTACATGCTACCCAAACCCTTTTCCATCACTTTCTATTCCCTGAATTTTATAGACAACATACAAAGTTAGGCCTTGTACTCGGCTCTATTTACAAACTTTAGGGTATTTAAAATAAAGGCTAATGCAAATTTCAAAATATCCCCATTCCTGAGTGGGGTGAGGAGAGAAGAATTGCTCTTGGTGGCCCAGCATGGTAGTTGAGGCCCAAGCAGGGTTAAGGAGGCATGCATACTTTTGAGAAAACAGCCTCAAGTGGGGTGTCAAAGCTCTCACAGAATAAAAAGGGCAACCACTCCTGGGGCAGCCCAACACAGGGCGACAGTGCCCAGGAAGCACCTCAAAGGGAAGGGGGCAGCGGCAATGATGAGATGTTGGTTACATCTAGCGGGATGGATTAAATAAGTGTATTTAATAAGAATAATAAGAACCAGGGTCCTCACTATCAGGGCAAAGAATTACAAACACGGAAAGGAAAAAAGCTAAAATGAACTTTGTAGTCTTTGATTGGAATTGGAGGTTATCTGTATGGCTCATGGTTTTCAATATACACATATAGACAGACAGGAAATAAATACAGATGTTAACATGGGTCTGTGTACAGAATATCTGTCTATATCTATGTATCTGTATCTATATCAAATACCTATTTATGCATATACATGTATCTCTGGCTCTGTCTAATAAGAGGGCCTGGAAGTAGCTATCTTCCTCCTCTTCCTCCCCAAACAGCAGATGAGTACATTTAGCACCTAGAACTTGGTTTCTAAATTTTATTCTCCACTAAAAGGAACCAGGGTTCCTTGGAGAAATGGTTGATTCCAGGACTGGGACAGGGAAATGAGACAATGAGCCTGGTATATCTCATTGTGCCAAAAAATACAAAAATACCAAAAGAAAGATGGATGTTAAATGGATACAGAAGCCAGCTTGAAAGGGTCCCCACTGCCCATGTGTGGGACAATCTGAGCATCAGATTAAATCACAACAGTAGCAGAGTAAAACTCTTTAAGTAAAACAGAACAACACAAGTCTATACTGATATGAATAAATAAAATGAGTAAGTTGAAAGTTTGATAAGGAACATTATAGTTACATAGTTTTAAAGTATCTCCCCTGAAGATATTTATAGCAAAGGGAAAAGAGTAATTTTACAGTGGAGAAGCCTGGGAGGAACTATCTTAAAGTGATCAAAGTAAATATAGCCAATAAAGGACAAAACTGAGTGTCAACTGATAGGATGCAATGAAAACATACACTGCATCAATTTTGTGATATTTCTGCCAAAGCTGGGTAACCTGAATTCGACCATGAGGAATAATCAGAAAAACCCAAATTAGGGACATTCTAAAAGTAACCGGTCTGTAAATTCTAAAAGATTCAAGGTCATGAAATGCTTTGGCTGTGGAACTTCCCTTCTGAAGAGACTAAAGAGACACGACAACTAAAGACGACGCTAATTCTGAAATGAATCCTTTCATTAAGGTATCCTTCAGTAAAGGATAAAACTGGACAACTGGTGACATCTGAATGGGATCTGAGATTTAAATGGCAGTAATGAATCGATGTTAATTTTCTGATTTTAACGATCATATTGCGGTTATATAGGAGAATGTCCTTGTTTACAGGAAATCACAGTAAAGAATTAGGTGGTGACAGGGCATCAAATTGGCAGCTTACTGTCAAATGGTTCAGGAAAAAACTTTGTTTAATATATTTGCAATATTTTCAATGCCAAGTATGAGGCTGTTTTTAAAATACATCTTTTTTTTTTTAAATTAATTTATTTATTTTTAGCTGCATTGGGTCTTCGTTGCTGTGAGCGGGCTTTCTCTCTAGTTGCGGTGAGCGGGGGCTACTCTTCCTTGTGGCGCGTGGGCTTCTCATTGCAGTGGCTTCTCTTGTTGCAGCGCACGTGCTCTAGGTGCGCGGGCTTCAGTAGCTGTGGCATGTGGGCTCTAGAGCGCAGGCTCAGTAGTTGTGGCGCACGGGCTTAGCTGCTCCACGGCATGTGGGATCTTCCCAGACCGGGGCTCGAACCCGTGTCCCCTGCATTGGCAGGCGGATTCTTAACCACTGTGCCACCAGGGAAGCCCAAAATACATCTCTTCATGCCTATTCATAATGAAGTCAAAAAACTAGGAACAGAAGGGAACTTCCTCAACCTGATAAAGGGTGTCTATGGAAGAGCCACAGCTGGCAACATAATTAAAGGTGAAAGACTGTTTTCACCCTAAGATCAAGAACAAGACAAGGATGTCCACTCTTGCCATTTCTATTCAACACTGTACTTGAAGGTTCTAGCCAGGCCAATTCGGCAAGAAAATGAAATAAAAGGAATCCAAATTGGAAAGGAAGAAGTAAAGCTAGCTCTTTTCACAGAAGACATAATCTTGTATATAGAAAACAAAAAATCAACAGTACTTCTCTATAATAGCAATGAACAAACTAAAATTGAAATAAGAAAACAAGTCCATTTACAATAGCATCAAAAAATGAAACAGAAATAAATTTAACAAGGAAGTAGAAAACGTATACAGTGAAAACTGCAAAACTCTGTTGTAAGTAATTAAAGAAGATCTAAATAAATGGAAAGAACTCCATATTCATGGATTAGAAGATTTAATATCTTTAAGATAGCAATACTCCCCACATAGATCAAAATCGCATCTGGTTGCTTCTTTGCAGATATTGACAAGCTCATCCTAAAATTTGTATGGAAGTGCAAGGGACCCAGGATAGTTAAAACAATCTTGAAAAATAAGAACGAAGATGGAGGACTCACACTTCCTGACTTCAAAACTTACAATAAAGCTATAGTAATCAAAGTAGTGTGGTCTGGATAAGGACAGACTTACATATTAATAGAATAGTTTGAAACCCTCACCCTTACAATCAACTGATTTCTGACACGGATACCAAAACAATTCAATGGGGGAAAGAATAGTCTTTCCAACAAATGGTGCTGGGACAATCAGACATCCACATGCAAAAAGATGAAGCTGGACACCATATACAAAAATTAACTCAAAACAGATCAAAGACCTAAATGTAAAAACTAAAACAATAAAACTCTTAGAAGGAAACATAAGGGTAAATCTTTATGACCTTGGATTAGGCAGTGGTTTCTTAGGTATAACCTCAAAAGCGTAAGCAGTTTAAAAAATGATAAATTAAACTTGATCCAAATTTAAAACTTTGTGCTTCACGGACTTCCCTGGTGGTCCAGTGTTAAAGAATCTGCATTCCAATGCAGGGGACGAGGGTTCGATCCCTGGCCAGGGCACTAAGATCCCCCATGCCATGGGGCAACGAAGCCCGCATGCCACATCTACTGAGCCTGCGCACCTCAACTAGAGAGCCCATGTGCTGCAAACTATAGAGCCCACGTGCTCTGGAGCCCGCACGCCACAACTAGAGAGAGAAAACCCGCACACCACAACTAGAAAGAAGCCTGCGTGCCGCTATAAAGATCCTGCGTGCCACAACTAAGACCCGACGCAGCCAAAACTAAAAAATGTATAAGTAAAACTTTGATTCTTCAGTATACGCAAATCAATCAATGTGTGATACATCATATTAACAAACTGAAGAATAAAAAACCATGTGATCATCTCAATAGATGCAGAAAAAGCTTTTGACAAAATTCAACACCCATTTATGATAAAACTCTCCAGAAAGTGGGCACAGAGGAAACCTACCTCAACATAATAAAGGCCATATACAACAAACCCACAGCAAACATCATTCTCAATGGTGAAAAACTGAAAGCATTTCCTCTAAGATCAGGAACAAGACAAGGATATCCACTCTCACCACTATTATTCAACATAGTTTTGGAAGTCCTAGCCACGGCAATCAGAGAAGAAAAAGAAATAAAAGAAATCCAAATTGGAAAAGAAGAAGTAACACTGTCACTGTTTGCAGATGACATGATACTATACATAGAGAATCCTAAAGATGCCACCAGAAAACTACTAGAGCTAATCAATCAATTTGGTAAAGTTGCAGGATACAAAATTAATGCACAGAAATCTCTGGCATTCCTATAAAAATGAAAGATCAGAAAGAGAAATTAAGGAAACATTCACCACTGCAACAAAAAGAATAAAATACCTAGGAATAAAACCTACCCAAGGAGGTAAAAGACCTGTACTCAGAAAACTATAAGACACTGATGAAAGAAATCAAAGATGACACAAACAGATGGAGAGATATACCATGTTCTTGGACTGGAAGAATCAATATTGTGAAAATGACTATACTACCCAAAGCCATTTACAGATGCAATGCAATCCCTATCAAATTACCAATGGCATTTTTTATAGAACTAGAACCAAAAATCTTAAAATTTGTATGGAGACACAAAAGACCCCGAATAGCCAAAGCAATCTTGAGGGAAAAAAACAGAGCTGGAGGAATCAGACTCCCTGACTTCAGACTATACTACAAAGCTACAGTAATCAAGCCAATATGGTACTGGCACAAAAACAGAAATATAGATCAATGGAACAGGATAGAAAGCCCAGAGATAAACCCACGCACCTATGGTCAACTAATCTATGACAAAGGAGGCAAGGATATACTGTGGAGAAAAGACAGTCTCTTCAATAAGTGGTGCTGGGAAAACTGGACAGCTACATGTAAAAGAATGAAATTAGAACACTTCCTAACACCATACACAAAAATAAACTCCAAATGGATTAGAGACCTAAATGTAAGACCGGACACCATAAAACTCTTAGAGAAAAACATAGAAAGAGCACCCTTTGACATAAATAACAGCAAGATCTTTTTTGACCCACCTCCTTGAGTAATGGAAATAAGAACAAAAATAAACAAATGGGACCTAATGAAACTTAAAAGCTTTTGCACAGCAAAGGAAACTATAAACAAGATGAAAAGACAACCCTCAGAATGGGAGAAAATATTTGCAAATGAATCGACAGAGAAAGGATTAATCTCCAAAGTATATAAACAGCTCATGCAGCTCAATATTAAAAAAAAAACAAACCCAATCAAAAAATGGTCTGAAGACCTAAATAGACATTTCTCCAAAGTAGACATAAGATGGCCAAGAGGCACATGAAAAGCTGCTCAACATCACTAATTATTAGAGAAATGCAAATCAAAAGTACAATGAGGTATCACTTCACACCGGTTAGAATGGGCATCATCAGAAGATCTACAAACAACAAATGCTGGAGAGGGTGTGGAGAAAAGGGAACCCTCTTGCACTGTCAGTGAGAATGTAAATTGATACAGCCTCTATGGAGAACAGTATGTAGGTTCCTTAAAAAACTAAAAATAGAATTACCATATGACCCAGCAATCCCACTACTGGGCATATACCCAGAGAAAACCATAATTCAAAAAGACACATGCACCCCAATGTTCACTGCAGCACTTTACAATAGCCAGGACATGGAAGCTACCTAAATGCCCATCGACAGACAGAATGGATAAAGAAGATGTGGTACATATATACAATGGAATATTACTCAGCCATAAAAAGGAACTAAATTGAGTCATTTGTAGAGACGTGGATGGACCTAGAGACTGGCATACAGAGTGGTAAGTCAGAAAGAGAAAAACAAATATCGCATATTAACGCATATATGTGGAATCTAGAAAAATGGTACAGATGAACCAGTTTGCAAGGCAGAAATAGAGACACAGATGCAGAGAACAAACGTATGAACACCAAGGGGGGAAAGCGGTGGGTGGTGGGGTGGTGGTGGGATGAATTGGAAGATTGGGATTGACATGTATACACTGATGTGTATAAAATGGATGACTAATAAGAACCTGCTATATAAAAAATAAATAAATAAAATTAAAAAAAAAAAAAAAGACCTCCCCCTACTCGACCCTAGACAAATTGGAAGGATGGATTTCTCATGTTCATAGTGCTGAGGGGACTCAAAGGGTCACACTGTGCGGCTCTTGATCTCAAGGAGCGTACAATCCACTATGTGCCAGGCACAGTGCCAGGCACTATGGATAGATACAGTAAGGCAGGGAGGGGGCTCATGGTCCAGATGGTAACATAAATATCAATTCAAGAGATATCACTAGGTAGTGAATAATGGCGGCCAAAAGAATGATAGAGATTGAGTTTTCAATCCATGGTCCTTGACTCATTGGTGGATCATGAAAGCAAACTTAGTGAGTGGTGGATGTGATCAGCATCTTTTTTTTAAACAGTAGAATAGAATGAAAAATAATGAAGCTTATGGCACATATTTCAAATACTGCTTTGTGAAACTTTTCTTTTTCAGTTATATATCAAGCTGCATGTGTTTCAGTCATGATATAAAATATGTTTATTACTGTGGATTACAGACATAAAGTTGAAAACAACTGACTTCACAGGAAAGAGTGATCAATGTACTTATGAGTAGCCAGGGAAAAATACCCCAGAAATACAGGACCCACCACTGAGTAGGTGCTCCAAAAATGTTTATTGGCTGTGCATGCTACAGGACTTTAAGGGAAGGCAAATAAAGCAAACTCAAAGGCCCTAACAAGCGAGGGGAAATTCATGGGATCAAATGTGGAGGCCGCTCAGGCAATGTATCTTGTATCTGGGATCCGTCCACTTTGCTCCAAGGCCATTGCTGCCATTCTAATGCAGGTCCCTGTCATCTCTGGTCTGGACTCTGACAAAGGCCTCTAAACTGGTATTCCTTCTCCTCTAGCCCTCTGTACCAGGAAGTAGTGTGTTCAGCTGTAACAGGAATCCCTACCTCAGTGGTTTAAATAAGTAGGGATTTATTATTCACATGTAACAAAAAGTCTGGATGTAGACTGACCAGAGCTTATATAGCAGCTCAAGGGTGTGATCTGAAAACCAAGCTCTTCCTATCTGCCTGCTCTATATCCTTAGCATGAAACCTTCATCCTCATGGTTTCAAGATGACTGCTGTACCTCCAAGCATTGTATCCTTTTCCCAGATAGGAAGAAGAAAGAGTGTAGGATAAAGGAACATACCTTTTTTCAGTAAAACAACAGCCTCCCCTGAGACTATTGAAGTCCGCTCAGTAGACCTCCAAATTATATCTCATTAGCCACTTATACTGTCACATGGCCTCCCAAGAGGTTCCTTGTGCCAAGGGAACCAGTTTGCATTTTTGACTGAACACACTGAAGCCTTGACCAAAAAACAGGGTTTTGTTAGTAAAAAGAAATGATGTCTAGAAGCATCGGCTACATCCCCTTTAACATAGCCCTTGCTTCTAATCTTTCGATGGTTTTCCATTGCTCTTAAGAGGAAATCTGAAATCCTTAATGTTGCTGTTATGGACTGAATTGTGCTCCTCCCCCCCCAATTCATAAGTTCATATGACTAAAAGATAAACTAAGGCATATTAAAGATTTTAAGAGTTTATTTGAGCAAAAATCAATTAGAACTGGGCAGCAGCCAATGCAGCAGATAAAAAGGAGCTCCAATTATACAAGGCAAAAAAGCGGGTTGGTTATTGTAAGGTCACTTTCCTTTAGGGGATGACAGAGGTCTCTCGGGCAGATTATCTAACTAGTGCAGATCAGACAATTCCTGATTGACTGGTTTAAGATTCCATTTCTGGGAGAGCCAAAACTGTAATTAAGTCTCAGTTTGATGACATGGGGCTTATAAGCAACTCCAAGTTGTACAAGCAACTCCATTTTGGGCCTGTTGTCTTGCTTTTTAACATCCCACTACTTCAGAATGTAACTGTATTTGGAGATAGGGCCTTTAAAGAGGTAATTAAGTTAAAATGCCTTTAGGGTGGGCCATAATCAAATCTGACTAGTGTCCTTATAAGAAGAGATTATGACATACAGAGACACCAGGAATGCATGGGCACAGAGGAAAAGCCATGTGAGGACACAGAAAAGGCAGCCACCTGCAAACCAAGGAGAGAGGCCTCAGGAGAAAGCAAACTGCCAACACCTCAATCTCAGTTTTCCAGCCTCCATTTCTCCACTGTGAGAAAATAAATTTCTGCTGTTTAAGCCAAAAAAACCCCACAAACTTTGTGCTTCAAAGAACACCATTAAGACAACCTACAGAATAGGACAAAATACTTGCAGATCATATATCTGATAAGAGACATATCTAGAATATATAAAGAACACTTACAACTCAATAACAAGACAACCCAGTTGAAAAAAATAGGCAAAGGATCTGAATACACATTTCTCCAAAGAAGATATATAATAATGGATAATAAGCACATGAAAAGATACTCAAAATCATTAGCCAGCAGGGAAATGCAAATCAAAACTGCAATGAAATACCATCACACACAGCAGGACGGCTATAACAAAACACATATATAATAACAAATGTCAGCAAGGATGTGAAGAAATTGGAACTCTCGTACAGTGTTGGTAAGAATGTAAAGTGGTACAACTGCTTTAAAAAAGTCTGGCAGTCCCTGAAAAGGTTAAACACAGTTTCCATATGACCTAGCATTTCCATTCCTAGGTACACACCAAGAGAAATGAGAACATATATCCACACAGAACTTGTACCTGAATGTTCATAGCTGTCTTATTCATAATATTTCAAGACTGTAAACAACCCAGATGTCCATCAACTGATTAATGGATAAAATGTGGCATATCCATATAATGGAATATTAATCAGCAATAAAAAGGCATGAAGCACTGACACATGCTACAACATGGATAAACTTTGAAAACATTATGCTAAGTGAAAGAAGCCAAACACAAAAGATCACATATTGCATGATTCCATTTATATGAAATATTCAGAATAGGCAAATCCTTAGAGAAAGAAAGCAAATTAATTGTTGCCAGGGGCTAGAGGAAGAGGGAAATGAGAAGTCAATGCTAAAGGGTAAGGGATTTCTTTTTGAGTGGGTAAAGATGTTTAAAATTGCCTGTGGTCACGGCTGCAAAACTCTGTGAATATACTAAAAGCCACTTAATGGCATACTTTAAATGAGTGAATTGGATGGTATCAATAAAGCTATTATAAATATATACAGCATTTATATTATTACAACCCCTAATTTGTCCATTACTCTAATATTTGTGGAAAGATGCTTTGTATTTTGCTGAGTCATGATAACATTAGTACCAGTTTGGCTGGTCGATTTATAAGTTTAAGTACAAACAAATACCCATTTTACCTTAGGGGAAAAAAAGTCTATTTTTTTTTTTTTTGAAGAGCTCCTGACTTATTTATTTATTTATTTATTTAATTTTTTGGGCTGTGTTGGGTCTTCATTTCTATGCAAGGGCTTTCTCTAGTTGTGGCAAGCGGGGGCCACTCTTCATCGCAGTACGCGGGCCTTTCACTGTCGCAGCCTCTCTTGTTGCGGGGCACAGGCTCCAGACGCGCAGGCTCAGTAGTTGTGGCTCATGGGCCTAGTTGCTCCGCGGCATGTGGGATCTTCCCAAACCAGGGCTCGAACCCGTGTCCCCTGCACTGGCAGGCAGATTCTCAACCACTGCGCCACCAGGGAAGCCCAAAAAGTCTATTGTTTTAACCATGTATCCAACTGACCAGACAGCCTTGTCTACTCAGCTTCTAGGAATGGTATCTTCCCAGTGTCAGTGTGCACATCTGCCTTATTTATCTGACCTGATCTACCAGAGACCCTAATGTAGTCATCTTGTTTCTCTTGGCCTTCCCCACTCTGTTACATTATACTTATCATCTTCTTGACATGCTGTACACTAATTTTTTCACTTTTCCCGCTCTCTTCTTGTTGGGCATCTCTGGAGATGCCTCACAGATTGGAAGAGACTTGCTACTCCTTTTATGTTTGCCCATCTAGCCCAGGTTGACGGCTCTACCTACTTTCCTAGAAACAAGCTTAATGCTCTTCTACACCCACCCACTCTCACTCCTTCAGCCTTGCCCAGGTTCTAGACTATAAGGTGAATTCAGAGGCAGCAGAGCTACCTGAAATGAATTCAACTTCTTAAGAGATGTAGGATTCTTTTATTTCTCTGTCAACTACATTCAGTTGCCATAAGGATCAAATAACATGATGTGATAATTCTTTGTAAACCATAAACAAAGCAGGGGGTAGTCCTGATTACACAATCATTTCTGTAGCTTCAGAGCAATTTATATGTGTATTTTGCTTCATTTTTACTATTACCAAAAACTATGACTAAAAACTAATAAGACTGATTTCTTCTAATCACTTCATAGCAAGGCTCATGAATCTACATGCTTACAAGGCCAAACAGGTAACATAAATGAGCAAATTGTGGTGAGAAGGAATACATGTCCCACATGAAAGGGAAGTAAATCTCAGCTCAGGCCAACTGCTGCCAGAGAGTAATGTGGGCCCAGTATCACACATCATGCCACTTTCCCTAAAGGGACTGAACTCTTGGGATTTTTAAGTGTTTATACACATTTAAAAAATAACAACTGCAGAGACTTCCCTGGTGGCACAGTGGTTAAGAATCCGCCTGTCAATGCAGGGGACACAGGTTCGAGCCCTGGTCCGGGAAGATCCCACATGCCACAGAGCAGCTAAGCCTGTGTGCCACAACTACTGAGACTGCACTCTAGAGCCCACGAGCGACAACTACTTAGCCTGTGTGCCACAACTACTGAAGCCCACACGCCTAGAGCCCACGTTCCTCAACAAGAGAAGCCACTGCAATGAGAAGCCCATGCACCACAATGGAGACCCAACGCAGCCTAAAATAAATTCAAATAAATAAATAATAAAATAAAAAATAACAACTGCAAAACATATTTGCATGCCACATCCCAGCCTACTGGTCCACAGCCACATACTTTATAGTCGGCCAGAATCTCTCTAAAATAAAAACCACACAAAGTGAGGAGACAGCAACATTTTAGCACAAGAAAACAAAAGAGACTATACATCAGTAGAAGCCAATGCTGTTCAGAAATCAAAACTTATTGGACTCAGGGATTTTGAAGCTACTTAGTCCAATGCCTAGTAAAAAAAAAAAAAAAAAAAAAAAAGGCCCATGCAAAGTAACCCGTTCAAGATAACAAAACCAACCCACGCCAAAGAGGGCTTTAACTCAGGTCTGACTACTAGACAGTGACTTTTCCACTGTATCACACTGGCTCCCAAGGGAATAGACTTATAGAAAGAATAAGACATTTTGTCACGGGATGGCAGTTTGGAGTACAAACTCAGAACCAGGAGTCCAGTTCACTGATATCTTCTTGGAACAGACTCTGAGCTCAAGAATATTTTACCCTAAATTAAATGGTGCCCAATACCTAGCCCCTTCAGATAGTGGCTAATGATGTGTACATGGTGCCTTGTATTAGCCATGAGCAGAGCACACAAAGACCACCGAGTAGCCCTAGGGAAGAAGGGAAGGCGGGAAAACTTTCACCAACCAAATAAAGAAGGAAAAAAGAAAGCTAATGTTTGTTTTCATTTCTTCTTGTTTGAAAAGCAAAATCTCAAATGCACTTGCTCCATAAAAACAAATCTTTTAAGTTCAATTAAAAACAAAGGATTTCATTCTTTTTTATGGCTGAGTAATACTACATTTTGCGTGTGTGTGTGTGTGTGTGTGTGTGTGTGTGTGTGTACACCACATCATCTTTATCCACTCATCTACTGATGGGCACTTAGATTACTTCCACATCTTGGCTATTGTAAATAATGCTGCAATGATCACAGGACTCCATATATCTTTTTGAATTAATGTTTTCATTTTCTTCAGATACATACCCAGGAGTGGAATTGCTGGATCATATGGTAGTTCTATTTTCAATATTTTGAAGAACCTCCATACTGTTTTCCACAGTGGCTGCACCAATTTACATCCCCACCAGCAGTGCACAAGGGTTCTCTTTTCTCCACATCCTCACTAACACTTCTTGTTGTCTTTTTGATAATAGCCATCCTGACAGATGTGAGGTGAGATCTCTTTGTGGTTTTGATTTATTTCCCTGATGATTAGTGATGAGCATCTTTTCATGTGCCTGTTGGCCATCTTTATGTCTTCTTTGGAAAAATATCTATTAGATTCTCTGCCCATTTTTTTTCTTTTAGATTTTTTTTTTTTTTGTTGTGGACCATTTTTAAACTCTTTATTGAATTTGTTACAATATTGCTTCTCTTTTATGTTTTGGTTTTTTGGCCCCGAGGCATGTGGGATCTTAGCTCCCCGACCAGGGATTGAACCTACACCCCCTGCACTGGACAGCGAAGTCTTAACCACTGGACTACCAGGGAAGTCCCTCTCTGCCCATTTTTTGATTGGGTTGTTTATTTTGATGTTGAGTTGTATGAGTTCTTTGAATATTTTGGTTATTAACCCCTTATTGGATATATCATTTCATTGTAGCATGACTTACAATAGCCAAATTATAAAATAATCCAAGTGCACATCAATAGATGAATAAAGATGGGAGCGATACATGTGTGTATATGTGTGTGTATGTGTGTGTGTGTGTGTGTGTGTGTGTATATATATGTATATATATCTCAAACAATGGAATATTACTCAACCATAAAAAAGAATGGAATCTTGTCATTTGCAACAACATGGATGGACCTAGTGGGTATTATGTTAAGTGAAATAAGTCAGAGAGGCAAATACTGTATGATTTCACTTGTATGTGGAATCTAAAAAACAGAACAAATGAACAAACAAACAGAATCACAGATACAGAGAACAAACAGGTGGTTGCCACAGGGGAGGGGGCTAGGGGAGGAGAGAAATAAGTGAGGGAGATTAAGAAGTACAAACTTCCAGTTACAAAATAAATGAGTGATGGGTATAAAATGTACAGTGTGTCCCCACTTATTGAATTATTGTCCCCAATTATTGAATTATTATATTCAATAATTACATAATATCTTTGTATGATGAGAAATGGTAACTAAACTTATCATGGTGATCATTTTGAAATGTACAGAAATATCAAATTGCTATATTGTGTAACAGGAACTAACATAGTATTGTAGGTCAATTATACTTCAAGAACAAACAGGGACCTCCCTGGTGGTCCAGTGGTTAAGACTCCGCACTCCCAACACAGGGGGCCCAGGTTCGATCCCTGGTTAGGGAACTAGATCCTGCATGCCACAACCAAAGATTCCACATACTGCAACTAAAGATCCCGCACACGGCAACGAAGATCCCGCATGCTGCAACTAAAGACCCGGCACAGCCAAATAAATAAATAAAATATTAAAAAAAAAAAAAAAAAAAAAAACTCCTAGAAAAAGAGGTCAGATTTGTGGTTACCAGAGGTGGAGGGATAGGGGAAGGGGGAACTGGATGAAGGCAGTCAAAAGGTACAAACTTCCAGTTATGAGATAAATAAGTACCGGGAATGTAATGTACAACATGATAAATATAATTAACACTGTCTATGCTATATATGAAAGTTGTTAAGAGAGTAAATCCAGGAGTTCACATCATGAGGAAAAATATTTTTTTCTATTTCTTTAATTTTGTATCTATATAGATGATGGATGTTTAGTAAACTTACTGTAGTAATCATTTCAGGATGTATGTAAGTCAAATCATTATGTTGTACACCTAAGACTTACACCATGCTGTATGCCAATTAGATCTCAATAAAACTGCAAGAAAAGAATAAATAAAATGGAAATACGCAAAGAACAATCAAAAGAAAGGGGAGCAAAAGAAAAGTTATATGTCTTTTTTTTGTCAAAGTTCTGCAAAGGGCCTCTTCAAAAGTTTGTTGCTTTAACCATTTGCTAAATAATCTGTAAAATCATTTAATTCTCAAGTATTTAGAATCCTACAACTCTAGAGCTGGATGGAAGAGTGGAGGCCATTCAGATCATCTTTCTCAATTTTGTAGATTTATTCTACAAATATGTAGATTCATATGAAAACTCAAATCTACACTTTTCTGTTTAGGAAATCATTAGAAGATCTTTAAAAAGTTATCTCCCATGTGCTCTCTTTCTCAAGAAGTTACTGGAATACATGTTTCAAATATACCACGTATCTTTTGAATGAAGGAGCAAACCAAGATAGAACAAAATATGAGATTCAGGAAATTCATTATTAGAGAGAAACAAAGGGAAATTCCAGGCAACCACTTCACAGCAGGCCTGGAGCAAAACTAGTCCAGTCTGCAGCTCAGGGGAAAGTGTCTGGAGGGAAAGTCTCCAAGGAAAAAATATGGAATCAGTACATCATTTAATAAGTTTGGTCATGTGAGAAATTGTACTAAGCGGCTGTGGAAGCAACTGGGAAGAAGCAGAAATAAGTAAACAGAAAATGACAAAAGGCAAAAACAAAAATATGACAAGAAAAAGAATGTAATCAGATTACACTACTTAGCCTGGCAGTGAATAATATTTGCAAAGGCATAATAATATAAATACTGAAGACTGCTATATCCAAAATCTGTGATATAACTAGTTTGGTAAGATGGAGCAAGAAGGAAGGATAAGGGAAGAGAATTAAATCTTTATTTACCGTAAAAACAAATCAACAGATAATTCCTAAAATTAAGAAATCAAGGAATAACAGTATTAGCATATTATTTGGAAATATTAAAATAAATTTCAAAATAAATAGCTTAAAAAGTTGAATGTGGGGACTGCCCTGGCGGTCCAGTGGTTAAGACTCTGCCCTTCCACTGAAGGGGACGCAGGTTCCATCCCTGGTTGGGGAACTAAGATCCCTGCATACAGCGCAGTGCAGCCCAAAAAAAAAAAAAGTTGAATGTGGTTGCCTCTGGGAGCAGGGAACTGCTGTTTTTGCTGTAAACCTTTTAGTACTATTTAACTCTTAAAACTCTGCCTGTATTACTTTGGTAAATATAAAAATTAATTTTTAAAATCAGCCATGTATTAAATAGATTCATTTAAGTTTTCCCTTAAAAGGCAGAATGTTTGATTTTTAGCATATATGTAGTAGGTCATGTGTTCTTCAGAAAAAAAATCACCAGTGCAAGTACTGAATTCAGAATCTCATTCCTTAAGAAAGTCAATTACGCATTAGGTTTGCCCCACAAGGCATTTTTTTTGTATTTAATAGACAGAAGAAAACAAAAACAAAAACAAATGAGTTGCAGGGCCCATTATGCTAGTCATTGAATTGTTGGATATTTTTTATCCAGTTACTATTGCAAGTGAACTTGGATCCTTTGTGACAAAAAGCTCCATAATAAGCAGTATTATCTTCCTCATAAACTGATCTTGAGTGAGACTTTGTTGCTATACTACAAAGGCAACTATACAGCTATTTAAAAAATTAAAACTATTAAGAGCACCGATTACAAACATTGATATGTATCAGATGAGCTGTCAAAGGAATATTCTTTATTATTATAATGGTTAGAGTGGCAAGTGCAGAAGCGAGGAAACTGGTTAAGAGGCTATTATAGTAATCTGGGTAAAAGGGTGATCAGAACCAGGGTGGTGGCAGTGAGAAGAGTCTGAATCTGGATGTATATGCTGACTGGATGAGGGCTATGAGAACAATAAAGGAGTTAAGGATGATTCCAAGTTGTTAGCCTAAACAAGTGGAAGAGCAGAGGTGTCATTACCTGAGATAAGGGAGAAGTTGGTGGCAGGAGTAGGTTTTGACGTAGAAGATTTGGTGACGGGTTTTGGACATGATCAGTTTAAAATGTATATCAGGGGCTTCCCTGGTGGCGCAGTGGTTGAGAATCCGCCTGCCAATGAAGGGGACACGGGTTCGAGCCCTGGTCCGGGAAGATCCCACATGCCACGGAGCAACTAAGCCCGTGTGCCACAACTACTGAAGCCCGTGTGCCACAACTATTGAAGCCTGCACACCTAGAGCCTGTGCTCCGCAACGAAGGGGAGCCCCCACTTGCCGCTAAAGAAAGCTCGTGCCCAGCAACGAAGACCCAAAACAGGCGCAAAAAAAAAAAAAGAAAAAAAAAAAGGATGTATATCAGACATACAAAGGAAAATGTTGAGTAGGAAGTTTATTACCTAAATCTGAAATTCAGGGGAGAGGTTCTGGCTAGCGATACACATTTGGGAATTGCCCGAATACAGATCAAGCCAGTTTCATAAAACTTCTGTGATGATGGATATACTCTATATCTGCACTGCCCCATTTGGCAGCCACAAGCCACATATGACTTGAAATGTGGACAGGGTGACTGAGGAACTGAATCGTTAATTTTAGTTAATTTACATTTAAATAAGCACATGTGGTAAGTGGCTACAAATTGGATGAAACACATATATGTGATGAGAACCCTGGTGAGTGTAGGTAGAGAAGATTGGGTACTGGGGCAAGCCTACCACATGGATTATTTGTGATAGAAAAAAAAAAGAAACAACTCAAATCTCCATCAACAACAGAATAAAAAAATAATTAGTGACATTTTCACATAAGATTGTCTTTCAACAGTGAACACATACATCTATGTGAATGAATCTCAAAAATACTGTTAAATGAAAAAAAGTAACTCAGAGAAGAAAATTTTCCATAAAGGTCAACAACAGACAAAACTAAACAATGTACTGTTTAGGAATATATTAAGATTGATAAAGCAATAAAGAAAAATCAAGGGAATTAATATCCAAATTCAGGATAACATCACCTCTCCAGGGGAGGTGAGCACAAAGGGCTTCAAAGTTACCAGAAATTTCCTAAACTAGATGGTGGGTACACAGGTGTTCATTTTGTTATTCTTCTTTGTCCTATACACTCTGGCATGTATAATATTAAATAATTAAAAGAGTCAAAAATTATGAGGCAGTATATGGTTAAATGTAAAATGGGTATTTCAAAATATCTTAAAATCATTAAGTTCAGAAAAAGGAAAGATAACTGTGTGACCTGTATAAGGTCTAAAAAGGACAGGTTGAGTCATATAAAGAAAAGAGGGAAGGGCATTCTAGAATGGGAATCAACAGGTCATGTACAAGAACCAGTAAATTAGTGAGTCTGACTGGAGAAGAGTGAAGTTAGGTTGAAAAGTTGGGCTAAGACCAGCTTATGAGATGCTTAAATGCTAGGTCAAGAAGTTTGGACTTGATCTTGAAATAGCGCATAACCACTGGTGGTGTCTAAACAAGACAACAGCAATGATAAGCATCAACTAATAGGAAAATAGGAGGCTGGAAAAATCAGTTATAAAACTTGAAGATGTGAGACGTCAGGGAAGATTTATCATGGCCTGAACTAGAATCCTGATGGATAATCAAGTTTACTCCAAGAAACTTTAAGATGAAAGATTGAAGAGAGTTTGGTCTTGGGAATAGGCAGTGAAGGGAAAAGAGAGATTCATAGATTACTCCAATTTTCAAGCTAAACTGAGAAAATGATAACACCAACATATGCAAAACTAGGAAAATCAACAGAGAAAACCAGTGTTGAAGGAAGACCATTAATTCATTCATGGGATAAATATGTCAAGCAGTGTGATATCTTCCCCTCGGGGAACAGCCTGTGAAGTCCTACTTTTTTCTTTCTTTCTTTTTTTTTTTTAGTTACATACTTTTAATAGGCAAAGAGAAAGTATACAGTTCTCTAGGAAGAATAAAAGCTTTTATAGCTTTTAACTCTATAAGAATTTTATAAGTACCATTTTATTTTATTTATTTATTTTAAAATTTATTTATTTATTTGTTTTTGGCTGCATCCGGTCTTCATTGCTGTGCGTGGGCTTTCTCTAATTGCGGCGAGCGGGGACTACTCTTCATTGCGGTGTGCGGGCTTCTCATTGTGGTGGCTTCTCTTGTCGCGGAGCACGGGCTCTAGGCGTGCGGGCTTCATTAGTTGTGGCACGCGGGCTCAGTAGTTGTGGCTCACGGGCTCTAGAGCGCAGGCTCAGTAGTTGTGGTGCATGGGCTCAGTTGCTCCGTGGCATGTGGGATCTTCCTGGACCAGGGCTCAAACCCAGGTCCACTGCATTAGCAGGCGGATTCTTAACCACTGCGCCACCAGGGAGGCCCAGTACCATTTTAAAAGAAGAGTACTGTGGGGACTTCCCTGGTGGTCCAGTGGCTAAGACTCCATGGTCCCAATGCAGGGGGCCTGGGTTCCATCCCTGGTCAGGGAACTAGATCCCACATGCGTGCCGCAACTGAAGATCCCGTGTGCCTCAACGAAGACCTGGCACAGCCAAATAAATAAATAAATAAAATTTTTTTTTTAAAAAAAAAGAGGAAAACATGATCTACTAATTTAAAAAAAAAGAGTACTGTGATAATAATACTGAGTTGCTTTTCAAAATAAATTGAAAGAAGGAACAGAACACAAAAATGGAGATGTTCAGTGAAAGGTCAAAGGTGAAGGAATGGACGAGTCACTACATGACTGAACACTCCTTGAGGACAGAATTTATAACTGACTGTCTTTGCATCCCCCACAGCACTGAGCACAGTGAGTGATCACTACAGAACAGACATTCAAGTAAGGCTGAATGAACAGACAGAAGAGTGAGGGCAGACTGAAGACAAGCCAGTTAGGAAGACCCTACCCAAGCCTTCAGAGCCCAACATACCTTAGAGGATCTAACCCTATGGAAAGAGAGTTTAGCCTTATCACCCTGGCTGAAAGGTAGGCTGAGCCTCTGGTACCTGTTTAGGAGATATAAAATACCAACAGGAAAACGGAAAGGAAACCCATTCTCAAGGAAACATATACTGAACTTCCGCTCCCCACATTACTCTCTAATGAGACCGTGCCCAGCTCTAACCTTTAAGGCAGATAGGCAGAATGTAACTTTTTATGTGTGCGGCTAATGCTAAAGATATTCAAGGGCATCCGGTCCTTTTAAATTGTTAAAAGACATTGTTCTGGTTAAAAGTGGTTTAAAAGCCTGAATCTTAATAGGTAACCCCACCTGGCAAACCACTGTTTCTTAAGCCTGTAGAACAGAGAAAGGCAAAGTAGAGCTACCTGCAAAGTGAGATGACTGGTGCTCAAGTGCTTCAAGTGGTTGCCAGGAACTGGGCTATTACCTCCAGGTTCCCCTAGGTTCAGATGATTCTGCAGAGCTCCCGTTTATCCAATAAGGCTGAACAGAGAACAATGAGGCTGCTTTTTAAATGAATTGATCTTATACAAATGCTGTAAGACCACTTCTTTCTCAAGAGGTTAGAACAGGAAACGAATGCCCAAACACTGGCAAAGGCAGTATAAAATAACAGTTAAGAGCTCAGGCTCTGGCACCAGACAGACACTGGTTAAATCCCAGCTCTTCCAGTAAATAGCTACGTAACCATCTCTGTTAACGCATTCTTCCTACTATGTAGAGTAGGATTGAGTGCCTTCCTTAAGATCGGAATATATGGTAACTTCCGGTGGTAGTATGTTCCTTCCTAAAACTACGCCCTGATCCCTTTGATTGGACCTGCATTTTCCTTACTAGCTTCAGACACTAATTTTTAGTGTAGAGCTTTCTAAATGGTTGATCTCATTTATTACGCTTTGAATCTTGAATTTCCCTCTCTGAGAACCACCATATTTTGAAGCTCCGGTTGTTCAACCCATGCCCTGGACTTCATCAATGAAAGTGAAGAACAGTGGCAGAAAACCATAGAGAAAAGTGAATTGCAAGTAGAACATATAAACCTTTTAGTTGTATAAAACTTAAAATTGATGCTTTCTGTAAAATCACAAATTCTGTACACTGGAGATAAGGTGGAGCGAAACACAGCCTATTAGCAACAATTTTAAAAAGTGTTCTGACATGAAGGAGGCCCAGGAAGGTACCCCACCTATGCTCAGCACCTCCACTTCCCTTTCTAAACTCAGGGATCTTTTTGCATGTTGTAGTGGATTCTGGGATGTAGAATCACAAGAGGGAAAACAAGTTCCACAGATTCTTCATTTGCATTAGGCCTCCTTTAGTACCATTACTACTATCCTAGTTCAGGCAGTAAAGACTAAGGCCCAACCAGTTTCTCTGCCTCAGGCCTCTCCACTCCCTTACAATCCTGCACACAGCTACCAGACTAATTTCCTAAACAACCAGTTTCATTAGATCACTTCCCACCTCAAAAACTCCTAATGGCTCCCTACCTATTATTCACCAGAAAAAGCCCAACTAAAATCCAAAGGTCAAGCTGGCATTATCCTACTTTTATAACACAGGACTTGTTTCCTCCTAATTCCCCCAAGGAAATTCTCTAAGGCTCCGACTAATCTGCTCACCGTCCTCCCAACACAGACAGGCTAACCTGCACACCTAGGTAGGATTACACCCACCTTCTGCCTTTCCTTCAAAGGCCAGCCCAGACCCCCTCCTCTGTCTTTGTCCCGCACCATTCTCCTAAAACACATCCTGCCCAGCTTCTGACCCTCTCAGCTGGCTATGCTCTCGTGGCATCTCAATCCGCTCCAGCAATTATGAAGGCAGACCATATTACACAGAGGGTCATCACTGTACCCTGCACTTATTAGGTCCCAGATACTTGTTAAACCGGACGAAGAGTTCAAATAATGTACCTAAGTAGGGCAAGACAATACTACCCATCTTTGCCAATTCCTCTTTATTCACAGTAAAGGGTATTCAGCGTTCGCTACAACGCTGACAATTTCTACCACACACAGAGCAGCCAAGTGGAGAGAGCACGCCACCGGATGGCAAAAACCTGCGTCCCAATCCTGGTTTCTGCCACAATCTCTCCTGGACCTCGGCTGTCCCAGGTGTAAAACAAGGGAGCTGCGATGAAGGATCCCAGGGTATCTTTCGGCTCCCAAATTCCCTCCCACAGTAAAGCCAACATTCGGCTACTCGCTAAGGCGGAGGCCGGCAAACTTTTACACTTCCCAAGGCTGGCATTTCCATAGAGGAGTGGAAACTCAGTCCGCAGAGGAAAAAGCGGAGCTGAGAGGAAGGTGAGAAGCGGTCTCCCTGGACTCAGATCCTTTACCCCATGGCAAGGGACAGTCCGCCTCGGCTTCCCAGTCCCTCACAGGAAGACTCTCCCGAGAGTGGCGCGGCCCGGCGCGGCTCCCGGGAGCGGGCCGGGGTGACTGTCCGCGCCCGCGCCCCGCGCCCCCCGCACTTGTGACACACGCCCGCTGACCCCGGGTCACAGCCTCCGTCAGCCCTCACCGCCCGAGGGACACCTTCCTCTTCGGGCAAGGGCCCTAGCTCCCGCCCCGCGAGCAGCCCTTCCGGGCCCCGGGCGGCCTCAGTGCGGCCGTCCGGGCCCCAGGCCGGCGGGACAGGCGGCATGAGGGGCGGCGGCGGCGGCTTTAAGTGCTGAATCACCACTTTGCAACCCGAGCTCCAAACCACCGTGACCCAAGGGCCCCGAGGGCCCAGGCGCTCCGCTCGGCTTACCCACAGAGGCGCTCCGGACGGGGCAGGCGGCCGCCGAGGACCGAGCGGAAGGTGCTGGACAGCGCGGGGTGCAGCAGCCACGTTAGCCGGTACTGCATACCCCAGCGCAGCCGCCGGGACCACAGCGAACGCTTCCTTCTTGCGCCGGAGCCGGCCTTGCTCACTGCGCATGCTCAGTCCGCCGCGCCGCGCCGCGCCGCCTCCCGGGAGCCTCCGAGCGGCCGCCTCCCCGGGTTTTGCCTGGAGCCAGACAGGGCGGGGATGGAGGGCGGCCAGGGCCGGAGCTAGCGGGCGGGCCGGAGTCTGGCCGGGGAGCTGTGGGAACCCAGCCACCAGGCTTCCCGGAGCGGGGAGGGGCCCGGCAGGCTCACGCCAGGCGCACGCGTGAGGGCGGCGATGTGTATCTGGCTCTGTGTTAGCAGGGGTCAGGGGGCTCACGAATACTGTGAGGACCCAAGGGACCACGTTTGCGGAGGCGCCCTCGTTGGTTGTCGGCCCCGGCAGTGCAGGTGTTGGAACAAGGTCCGCGGACTAGGCGGCCTCGCATAAAACCAGTCGGCGGCGGGCGCGCGGCCCGCGGGCTCCCTCTAGAGCGCGGTGGGGACGTGGACCGCGGGGTAGGGGACCGGGGAGAAGTTAGACTCGAGGGCCCCCCCAGATGGAGGCCGGGACCCTGGGAGGAGTTTCCATCCTGGGAAACTAGCAACCCTTCAAAGAGCAAGGTGGAGATGGGACAGGCCACAGCAAAACAAGGCTTTCGGGGGTTTACAAATCTAGAATAGAAACTACCACTCTGTACTACTACTACTATATTTTTTTAAAAAACATTTATATGTAGTACTACTACTATTGTCAGTGTACTTCAGTCACTATTTGTAAGACAAGACTTTTTTCCTCCCGATGGCTTTCTGCTGTTTTGCATCCGAAAATAATTTAATAGTTGTTATGAATCTGACTTTCCGTTACATTATTTTACAGGGGTCTTTAAAGAAAAGCGAAATTAGGGTCAGCAACTCTCTAGCTTAAGTGCTTTTAGGTTCTTGATGTGGCATACCGGAGACTACAGCCAAAGACAGTGCTCTGAATCCTGTTATAACTTCAAATGGGAATTCAGGAGGATTCCTTAATCAACTGGTTGCTTCATCAAAGAGGTACTCGGGGATCTTTTTTACCAGTTTTTGCTAAAGGCAAACCTTTTATGGATGAAAACTGAGATAGCAGAGAGAAGGAAGCATTCCTAGTACAGTGTAAGGTAAAATTTCACAATGTTACTTTCTAGTTCCAGCCCATCTGTATTAGTTTCCTGTGGCTGCCATAACGAATTACCACTTAGTGGCTTAAAACAACAGAAATTTATTCTCTCACAGTCTGGATGCCAGAAGTCCAAATCAAGATGTTGGCAGGGCTGCACTCCCTGCAGAAGGTCTTAGGGGAGAATCCCTTCTTTGCCTCTTTCAGCTTCCGTGGCTTGAGGCCATATCACTCCAATGTCTGCCTCCGTCTTTACATTGCCTTCTCTTCTGTGTCTTTCTTCTTTTGTCTCTTATTAGGACATTTGTCATTGGATTTAGGGCACAGTCAGGTAATCCAGGATGATCTCATCTCATCCTTAACTTAATTACATCTGCAAAGACACTTTTTCCAAATAATGTAACACAGGCTACTGGGTTTAGGACATAGACATATCTTTTGGAGGGCCCTTACTCACCCCACCTTTCTAGCCTCTTCACCTGCCATCCACCAACTCCAATTCACACAGCTGTCACAGCTAATTGATGCTTACAACAATACTAACTTGTCAGTGCTCTTTCAAGCCCTGTTGAAAAGGCATTGCCTTTACAAAACTTTCCTTCAATTCCATTCCTCACATACCCCATTGGAAGTAACACTCTCTGATCTGAGCCGCCACTCTCTAAAGGCATTTATTTGACTCTTAACCTTCCATATGGGTAAGAAGCAGTAGATTAGGAATGATGTCTTTATCATTTTTGTATATCATCTGGCAGCAAGCACAATGCTTAGGCAATGCTTGTCAAGTGCATGTTTGCTGAATCTTATTAAGCCTCTAGAAGTAACTACCATTTATAGGAAATACAGGGGACAAATGTGTTAACTTACACCATAAGGATACAATCAGCAAAGTTTAGAATGTTTGGAACATTACATAACAAATGACTCTATTACTTTGACAAATAAATTGCAAAATAAAAAAGAGGAAGGAGAAGCCTATGGATTAAAAGGGACTTACAATTGTCAGGCTATGACAAGCTGTTATAAAATTTGAATGAAACTGCAAAGGGCCAGGAAGACCCAAGCCAATCTTGAAGCAGAATCTGAAACACTTAACGCTACCAAATTTTTTTCTTTTTTCTTCTTTCTTTTTTTGCCACACCACGAGGCTTGTGGGATCTTAGTTCCCTGACCAGGGATTGAACCCGTGCCCTCAGCAGTGAGAGCACAGAGTCCTAACCACTGGACTGCCAGGAAATTCCCACCACCAAATATTAAAAATTACTATTAAGCTATAGTAATTGAGATAATATGTTAATGGCATGAGGGCAAATAGGCCATGGAAAACTATTTAGTAGTATCTACTATAGCTGCACACATGCGTATGTTATGACCCAGCAATTCCACCTTTAGCTGTATACTCAGAAATGTAAACATACATCTACAAAAATACATGTACTAGAATGTTCATAGCAGCATAATTATTAATAGTCCCAAACTGGAAACAGTTCAAATGCCATCAAGAGTAAAATGCACAGGAAAAGTAAACTGGGGAATAGTCACACAATGGAATACTATACAGTGATGAAAATGAACATACACAAATTACACTGGACAATATGAATGAATCTCACAAACATGATGAAAGAAGCCAGACCCAAAAGAGTATATGCTATATGAGTCCATGCTCTTTCAAGACCTATTGAAACCAGACCAAACTAATCTATAGTATTAGAAGTCAGGTTAATGAGTACTCTGGGGTCTGCAGTGACTGAAAGAGAATGCAGGGAGCTTGTTTTACATGGGTGTGTTCAGTTTTTGAAAATTAATTGAGCTTATGATTTATATACTTTGCTTTTTGCAATACTTCAATAAAATCTTCAAAAACAGATCATCTTCAAAAATGTAAAGCAAGAAAAGAGACATTAACCAAATGAAATGCTTGGTTCTTGTTTAAATCCTGATTTGAACAAACCCACTGTGGAAAAGAAATGTTTATGAGACAATTAGAAAAATAAGAACACTGACTAGAATTTTGATGATATTAAATAATCAATTTGTGGGTTATGTTAGTGGCTGTTCACAGCAGCTTTTTTTTTTTATAGAGTCCTTTGAAATAATATGATGCCTAGGATTTGGTTCAGAATAATTCCATCTTCGGTGGAAGATGAGGTAAGAGGGGGAATATTGGTCATGAACCGATAATTACTGAAACTGGATAATGGATGTCTGGGGGATTTATAATACTATTCCCTTTGATTTTGTATATGTTTGAAATTTTCCATGATAAAAAGTTTTATAATGTATATTAGTTTTAAGTACAGTACTATGGTAATAAAATACCTAAAAGCAACTTTAATTTTTTCAAATGTTTATAGATAAGTGATTTATTAATTATAAATTTATTAAAAGTTTTCCTAAATGACTCCTACTTGCTAGTCCTTAATGGTGAATTTGACTTACTTTATGGGCAGTTCTTGAGATATTAATGTAAAAATTTATAATTCATATTTTCCACAGTTAAGACTACTCTTGATTTATCCATTCAACAAATATGGGCCCAGGCCTTGCTTTAGATGTTGAGGATACCTCAGAGAAAAGAGCAACCGGGTTTCTATTCTTGTGGGGTTGATACTATAGTGAGAGAGAGTAACAAATAAATTAATACGTATATAAAGTAATTATATAATTTGATTAAAATAATGTTAGAGGGGACTTCCCTGGTGGCGCAGTGGTTACGAATCCACCTGCCAATGCAGGGGACACGGATTCGAGCCCTGGTCCAGGAAGATCCCACATGCTGCGGAGCAGCTAAGCCCGTGCGCCACAACTACTGAGCCTGTGCTCTAGAGCCCGCGAGCCACAACTACTGAAGCCCACACGCCTAGAGCCCATGCTCCACAAGAGAAGCCGCCACAGTGAGAAACCCGCACACCGAAACGAAAAGTAACTCCCGCTCGCTGCAACTAGAGAAAGCCCGCACGCAGCAACAAAGACCCAGCGCAGCCATAAATAAATAAATAAATAAATAAATAAATAAATAAATAAATAAATAAATAAATAAATAAAATTAGAGTAACCGCGGTGGATTTTCCTGCTGTCAGCGTCACCCAATTAACAGTTCTGGGACTTCCCCTCCATCAACTCTACTGCCCCTCTGGGTAGAGGGAGGTGGCAAAGATCTCACCATCTATGCTGAGGGGCCTTATGCATGTCCTGGGCTGTTGACAACAGGAGTGTGCACGTGGGACAGTTTAGGTGGATGCGCAGCAAAAGTTCAGAGCATAGGGTTCAGGGTTTGGGCTGCATAGGCAGCTTGCCAATGGAGAGCCAGCTTCCATGGCCCTTCTCATTTGCTAACTCTCCACCAGTTCCTCTCCTGGGATTTATATGTGTGTGTGTGTGTGTGTGTGTGTGTGTGTGTGTGTGTGTGTTTTAACAGCCCCTGACCTCCATTAGCTTCTTCCTCCTACATCCCTTTCTCTCCATCTGAGGTACCACCCAGGAGTTTCTCAACTAGAATTTGAAAGTTGTGGAGGGCAGTCATCTGCTTCTCTCTCTGTCACTGCCTTGCTCAGGGTTCTTCTCAGGGCCTTTCCTTAAGAGCCTAGTTTGAAAATTACACATATTGAATATTGTTTTTTCTCTTTGCATTCCTGCTATAAGAACACTAATTCTCCTGGACACCCTCCGTCTCTGGAGAAAAAGTCCTGAGGTACGGCAGATAAAGGAAAACAGAGAGAGTAAAATTTCAGCATCTTCTTTTGCTATGTGGAGAAAGAAAGAAATGGGATTTCGGGCTTCCCTGGTGGTGCAGTGGTTGAGAATCTGCCTGCCAATGCAGGGGACACGGGTTCGAGCCCTGGTCTGGGAAGATCCCACATGCCGCGGAGCAGCTGGGCCCGTGAGCCACAGTTACTGAGCCTGCGCATCTGGAGCCTGTGCTCCGCAACAAGAGAGGCCGCGATAGTGAGAGGCCCGCGCACCGCAATGAAGAGTGGCCCCCACTTGCCACAACTAGAGAGAGCCCTAGCACAGAAACGAAGACCCAACACAGCCATAAATAAATAAATTAAAAAAAAAAAAAGAATGCAGGATCTAGCTATTAAAAAAAAAAAAGGGGTTTCATGAGAGAGATTGGGGGTCTCCTTTAGACAGAGTAGTTGGGGAAGGACTCTCCGAGGAAGTGACATTTTTTTTTTTTTTTTTCCTTTGTTTCTATTTCATTTATTTCTGCTCTGATCTTTATGATTTCTTTCTTTCTGCTAACTTTGGGTTTTGTTTGTTCTTCTTTCTCTAGTTTCTTTAGGTGTAAGGTTAGATTGTTTACTTGAGATTTTTCTTGTTTCTTTAGGTAGGCTTGTATAGCTATAAACTTCCCTCTTAGAACCGCTTTTGCTGCATCCCATAGGTTTTGGGTCGTCGTGTTTTCATTGTCATTTGTCTCTAGGTATTTTTTGATTTCCTCTTTGATTTCTTCAGTGATCTCTTGGTTATTTAGTAACGTATTGTTTAGCCTCCATGTGTTTGTCCTTTTTACGTTTTTTTCCCTGTAATTCATTTCTAATCTCATAGCGTTGTGGTCAGAAAAGATGCTTGATATGATTTCAATTTTCTTAAATTTACTGAGGCTTGATTTGTGACCCAAGATGTGATCTATCCTGGAGAATGTTCCGTGCGCACTTGAGAAGAACGTGTAATCTGCTGTTTTTGGATGGAATGTCCTATATATATCAATTAAATCTATCTGGTCTATTGTGTCATTTAAAGCTTCTGTTTCCTTATTTATTTTCATTTTGGATGATCTGTCCATTGGTGTAAGTGAGGTGTTAAAGTCCCCCACTATTATTGTGTTACTGTCGATTTCCTCTTTTATAGCTGTTAGCAGTTGCCTTATGTATTGAGGTGCTCCTATGTTGGGTGCATATATATTTATAATTGTTATATCTTCTTCTTGGATTGATCCCTGGATCATTATGTAGTGTCCTTCCTTGTCTCTTGTAACATTCTTTATTTTAAAGTCTATTTTTTCTGATATGAGTATAGCTACTCCAGCTTTCTTTTGATTTCCATTTGCATGGAATATCTTTTTCCATCCCCTCACTTTCAGTCTGTATGCGTCCCTAGGTCTAAAGTGGGTCTCTTGTAGACAGCATATATATGGGTCTTGTTTTTGTATCCATTCAGCCAGTCTATGTCTTTTGGTTGGGGCATTTAATCCATTCACGTTTAAGGTAATTACCGATATGTATGTTCCTATGACCATTTTCTTAATTGTTTTGGGTTTGTCTTTGTAGGTCCTTTTCTTCTCTTGTGTTTCCCACTTAGAGAAGTTCCTTTAGCATTTGTTGTAGAGCTGGTTTGGTGGTGCTGAATTCTCTTAGCTTTTGCTTGTCTGCAAAGCTTTTGATTTCTCCATCAAATCTAAATGAGATCCTTGCCGGGTAGAGTAATCTTGGTTGTAGGTTCTTCCCTTTCATCACTTTAAGTATATCATGCCACTCCCTTCTGGCTTGCAGAGTTTCTGCTGAGAAATCAGCTGTTAACCTTATGGGAGTTCCCTTGTATGTTATTTGTCGTTTTTCCCTTGCTGCTTTCAATAATTTTTCTTTGTCTTTAATTTTTGCCACTTTGATTACTATGTGTCTCGGCGTGTTTCTCCTTGGGTTTATTCTGTATGGGACTCTCTGCGCTTCCTGGACTTGGGTGGCTATTTCCTTTCCCATGTTAGGGAAGTTTTCGACTATAATCTCTTCAAATATTTTCTCTGGTCCTTTCTCTCTCTCTTCTCCTTCTGGG
This sequence comes from Balaenoptera musculus, assembly GCF_009873245.2. NCBI lineage: Eukaryota > Metazoa > Chordata > Mammalia > Artiodactyla > Balaenopteridae > Balaenoptera > Balaenoptera musculus. The sequence continues at coordinate 34,732,598 of NC_045800.1, read as the reverse complement.
ACCCCTATAATGCGAATGTTGTTGCGTTTAATGTTGTCCCAGAGGTCTCTTAGGCTGTCTTCATTTCTTTTCATTCTTTTTTCTTTAGTCTGTTCTGCAGCAGTGAATTCCACCATTCTGTCTTCCAGGTCACTTATCCGTTCTTCTGCCTCAGTTATTCTGCTATTGATTCCTTCTAGTGTAGTTTTCATTTCAGTTATTGTATTGGTGATCTCTGTTTGTTTGTTCTTTAATTCTTCTAGGTCTTTGTTAATCATTTCTTGCATCTTCTCAATCTTTGCCTCCATTCTTATTCCGAGGTCCTGGATCATCTTCACTATCATTATTCTGAATTCTTTTTCTGGAAGGTTGCCTATCTCCACTTCATTTAGTTGTTTTTCTGGGGTTTTTTCTTGTTCCTTCATCTGGTGCATAGCCCTCTGCCTTTTCATCTTCTCTATCTTTCTGTAACTGTGGTTTTTGGTCCACAGGCTGCAGGATCGTAGTTTTTCTTGCTTCTGTTGTCTGCCCTCTGGTGGTTGAGGCTATCTAAGAGGCTTGATGGGAGGCTCTGGTGGTGGGTAGAGCTGACTGTTGCTGTGGCGGTCAGAGCTCAGTAAAACGGAAGTGACATTTAAGTTGTGACTTGAAAGGTAAGAGGGAACCAATTACAAGAACAGGTGAGGGAAAGACTCTAGACAGCAGAAACATCAATCACAAAGGTTAAGGACAAGAGAGAGTCTGGCATGTTCTGGAACTTGACAGAAGTTCAGAGTACTGGAAACCTCTTCTTTCCCTTTCTCTCCCAATGAATCTTTGCTACTGAGATGCTACTATTAGAACACTAAATAGTAACAAAAATTTGCATTTGGGGAAACTCAATACTTAAGCATTTCAGGATTTTTTTTTTAACACATTTATGTACAGTTCATGAACTGATTTTTCCTCGGTTTATAAGCACAAGCAGACATGCTTACTATTTTTTCTCTTTGGCATTCATATCCATAGACATACAATAATTAAACCTAACATGATTCTGGCAACTATGGAAAATGATAGCTAAAGTCTATTACTCCTTGACTAGTCACTAAAGAATTGCATAGATGTTGCCCAAGAGCCTTAAAAGGTCATACAAGTAAAAATATTCATGAACACTTTTTTAGTGCTTGGAAGAATGTTTAAGTTATGTTAAATAAAAATTCAGGTTGTGAAACTACATATTTAACTATGATTTCAATTATTAAAAATATAAATACAGACATTGGAAAGAAATACATCAAAATATTAATAGTAATCACTAGGTAGTGGCAATCTATTTTATATATATATATAGGAGTTTAAGAAAGAAAGAACAGAAAAAAAAAAAGAAAACCAGTAGAAATATTCAATGGATACTTCAAAATTATTTTCCAGAACTGAAGGAAATGAGTTGCCAGAGTGAAAGGATTCACCAAATGTCAGCTCAGTGGGTGAAAATAGATGCACACCAAGTCAGATTATTGCAGAGTTTCAGCACGTTGAAGGGAGAGAGAAGATTATTTAAGGTTCCAGAGAGAGAGAAAAAAAAAAAAGAGGCCACAAACAAATGACTGGGAGTCAGAATGGCTATGGACTTCTCAGCAGGAGCAGAACCTAGAATACACTGTCTTCAAAGTTCTGGGGCAGCAATGCCCTTGTCCTAATGGTGGCACAAAAGCAGCAGAGTTCCCACTCTTCAGGAGCTATATGCAGTTGCACAATAGGCATATCAGAAGTAACTCACATAAATCAAAGCCTGGAGGGCTCTTCCCACATGTTTTTCTCTGTGTGAAACCCCTGGACCTTTGCACATCCCAGAGTGTGAGTTGTGGGGGGGATCTACAATAGTAATCAAGGTTGGAGTTTCCAGGTGGAAGAGGAACTCAGGGTCACCTTTAATATCATTTAAATAAAATAAAGTAATGTGATATTTCTTACACCACCCAAGATTGTGGTTGCAAAATCATATCTGCTATAATAGTTATTAGGGTAAAATTTAAGGACATAAAAATTATGGTAATAATCATAGGTATAAACTAATTACTATGGAAAATCAAATGTCGGTGAGTTGGTGGTTTATATAAAACACTAAGTTCTCCAGATTACTAATAACTTCCAACAGGTTTCACATAGAAGTTCCAAGATAGTAGCAAACGCCTGCCATCCTTAAATTATTCTTCGAAAAGACCTAGCTTCCTGCTTGGAAGGAAATACAGTGAGAACAAAACACAGATTTATATTTCAATAAAATATAATTCTGCACTAGGATAGTAGGATGCCTATTTAAAATGCTTTTCTTTATTGTGAAGGTAAAAATAAAGCTCTGTGAAATGAACAGAAGCACTTTTTTTTTTCAAGGTTTTAAAGACTATTTTTTTTAAGACCAGTTTTAGGTTCACAGGAAAAGCGAGAGAAAGTTTCCGAGATAGCCCATACACTCTCCGACCCCGCACTTGCATGGCCTGCCCTACTATCAACATCCTCCACAAGAGAGGTATATTTCCTACAATTGATGAACCCACATTGAAACATCACTACTACCCAAAGTGCATAGTTTACATTAGAGTTCACTCTTGATGTTGTACATTCTACGGGTTTGGACAAATATATAATGACATGTATCCATCATTATAGTATAATACAAAGTATTTTCACTGCCCTAAAAATCCTCTGTGCTCTGCCTATTCATCCCTACTTCCCCTCTAACTCCTGGCAACCACTGCTCTTTTTACTGTCTCCATAGTTTTGCCTTTTCCAGAATGTCATATAGTTGGAATTATTCAGTATGTAGCTTTTTCAGATTGGCTTCTTTCTTTTAGTAATACACATTTAAATTTCCTCTATGTGTTTTCATGGCTTGATAGCTCATTGCTTTTCATGGCTGAACAATATTCAATTCTTTGGATATATCACTTACTAAAAGGATATCTTGGCAGCTTTTAAGTTTTGGCAATTATGAATAAAGCTGCTATAAACATCCACAGGCAGGTTTTTGTGTGGACATAAGTTTTCAACCTTTTTGGGTATATACAGTGGTCCGTCAGTACCCACAGGCATTGGTTCCAGGACTCTCGTGGATACCAAAATCTGCGGATGCTCAAGTCCCTTATATAACTTGGTACAGTGTAGGTGGTCCTCCATATTAGCAGGTTCCACATCCTTGGATTCAACCAACCACAGATCAAAAATCGATCTACAGGGCTTCCCTGGTGGCACAGTGGTGAAGAATCCGCCTGCCAATGACGGGGACACGGGTTCAAGCCCTGGTCTGGGAAGATCCCACGTGCTGCAGAGCAACTAAGCTGTGCGCCACAATTACTGAGACTGCACTCTAGAGCTCGTGAGCCACAACTACTGAAGCCCGGGCACCTAGAGCCCGTGCTCCGCAACAAGAGAGGCCACCGCAATGAGAGGCCCGCGCACCACAACGAGGAGTAGCCCCCGCTCGCCGCAACTAGAGAAAAACCTGCACGTAGCAACGAAGACCCAACGCAGCCAAAAATTTAAAAAATAAATTAAAAAAAAAAGATTAAAAAAAAAATCGATCGACAGGGAATTCCCTGGCAGTCCAGTGGTTAAGACTCCCACTTTCACTGCCAGGGGCCCAGGTTCGATCCCTGGTTGGGGAACTAGGATTCCACAAGCAGCATGGTGTGGCCAAAAAAACAAAAAATGAAACAAAAACAAACAAACAAAAATCGATCTACATCTGTGATCTACTACGAGTTAATTTTTGTGACGGGTGTAAGGTCTGTGTCTAGAGTCATATTTTTTGCCAGAAACACTTTCTGTGTTTAAAAATTAATCACTGCAGAGAGAAGATGCAGAAGTACTTCTGTTTCAAATACCAAAAATCACACTGAAGAATATTTTTACTGAGATATAATTCACTTACCATAACATTTGCCATTTAAAAGTGTACAATTTAGTGGTTTCTAGTATATTAACAAGGTTGTGCAACCATCACCACTAATTTCAGAATATTTTAATCACCCCTAAAAGAAACACAATCAGCAATCACCACCACCCCAATGCCCCCCTCCCCCAGACCCTGGTAACCACTAATCTACTTTCTGTCTTTATGGATTTTCTTATTCTGAACATTTAAATTTTTTTTATTAAAATTATTTATTTATTTGGCCATGTCAGGTCTTAGCTGCCGCATGTGGGGTCTAATTCCCTGACCAAGGATTGAACCCAAGCCCTCTGCACTGGGAACGCGGAGTCTTAGCCACTAGACCACCAGGGAAGTCCTCTGAACATTTTATACAAATGGAATCATACAATATGTGGTCTTTTGTGTCTGGCTCCTTTCACTTAGCATAATCTTTTCAAGGTTTATCCATGTTGTAGCATGTATCAATACTTTATTCCTTTTTATTGTAGGATAGTAAGTAGTCCATTGCTTAGATGTACCACATTTTTAAAACATCCATTCATCAGTTGATGGACATGTGGGTTGTTTCCACGTTTTTTCCTATTATGAATAACGCTGCAATTGAATATTTGTGTACAGTTTTTTTTTTTTTTTTTTTTTTTGTGTACAGTTTTTATGTGGACATTTGTTTTCATTTCTACTGAGTGTATACCTAGAAGTGGATTTCCTGGGTCATGTGGTAACTCTCTGTTTAAACTTTTGAGGAACTGCAAGACTGTTTTGCAAAGAGGCTGCACCATTTTGCATTCCCACCAGCAATGTGTGTGGATTCCAATTTCTCCACATCTTTACACTTGTTATTACCCACTTCTAAAAAAATATAGCCATCCTAGTGTATGTGAGGTGGTACCTCCACACTGAGATTTTAAAAGTATTTGTGGAACAATTACTGATTGTAGACTAAATACTGATTGTAGAACAAATATTGATTATTTTGATCAGTGAGTTTTTCAAAGCCCAAAGTTCAGTTATTTCTGAAGTGATTAATGAGAGTGTAATTAATGAATAATCACTATCTCCTAGTCTAGCCATGTTTTATGACTTCCCACAAGTATCTATATCAAGTTACACAACCCAGACAATTATACAAATATTGAGTGATTGTGTTTGTGATGGATATAAACGGGCTATACAATAAAACCACTGACAGCTAGAGGGTCCCGTATAACAGCTCACAGAAAGAGAAATCTACTTTTGATAGAGAACAGAGTATAGCTACATTAAAAAAATTTTTTTTTTTGGCTGCACGGCACGGCATGCGGGATCTTAGTTCCCTGACCAGGGATCAAACCGGTGGAAGTGGAAGTGCAGAGTCTTAATCACTGGACTGCCAGGGTAGTCCCTAGCTACATTCGACTCGCTTGAGTAGTTTGAGCTCTACAGAGACAGTGTAAAATAACATATCATTTTTTTTTAATACATTTATTTATGGCTGTGTTGGGTCTTCCTTGCTGCTCGCGGGCTTTCTCTAGTTGCGGTGAGCGGGGGCTACTCATCATTGCAGTGCGTGTGCTTCTCATTGTGGTGGCTTCTCTTGTTGAGGAGCACCGGCTCTAGGCGTAAGGACTTCAGTAGTTGCAGCGCGCGGGCTCAGTAGTTGTGGCTCGCAGGCTCTAGAACGCAGGCTCAGTAGTTGTGGCGCATGGGCTTAGTTGCTCCACGGCATGTGGGATCTTCCCGGACCAGGGCTCGAACCCATGTCCCCTGCATTGGCAGGCGGATTCTTAACCACTGTGCCACCAGGGAAGTCCGCTACATTTAATCTTATTTGGGATATTTGTATTGGCTTGTTTAATCAGCTAACCAAAGCTCTTAAAAAAAAATCCATTAGAGTATAAATTCAGGTTCCTTATCAGCATTAAGGCATTTAACAGAACAGCATCAAAATAAATAAGGTATTTTTATGATATCCTTCCTGTGGTAGGCTGAATAACAGTCCCCCCAAAGATATTTATATCCTAATCCTTTTGAATGTTACCTTATGAAACAAAAAAGGACTTTGCAGATGTGATTAAATTAAGGACCTTGAGATGGGGGTGAGTATTCTGGATGACCTAGGTAGGCCCTAAATGTAATCACATGTATCCTTATAAGAGAGAGACAGAAGGAGATTTGACACAGAAGTGAAATCATGGAGGTAGATTGGAGTGATGTGCCACAAGCAAATGAATGCTAGCAGCCGCCAGAAGGCAGGAAGGCACATGGAACCGATTCTCCCCTAGAGCCTCCAGAGGGAGCCTGGCCCTGCTGACACCTTGATTTTTTGTTTTTTAAGGATGTTCTTTTTTTCTTAATTAATTAATTAATTAATTTATTTTTGGCTGTGTTGGGTCTTTTTTGCTGCCCACGGGCTTTCTCTGGTTGTGGCGAGAGGGGGCTACTCTTCGTTGCGGTGCACAGGCTTCTCATTGCGGTGGTTTCTCTTGTTGCAGAGCACGGGCTCTAGGCACGCTGGAGCTTCAGTAGTTGTGGCGTGCGGGCTCAGTAGTTGTGGCTCACGGGCTTAGTTGCTCCACGGCATGTGGGATCTTCCCAGACCAGGGCTCGAATCTGTGTCCCCTGCATTGGCAGGAGGATTCTTAACCACTGCACCACCAGGGAGGTCCCTGACACCTTGATTTTGATCCAGTGAAATCGATTTCAGACTTCTAGCCTCCAGAACCGTGAAAGAATAAATTTCTTTTGTTCTAAACCGCCAAGTTTGCTGTGATTTGTTACAGCAGTCATAGGAAACTGATAAACCTCTCAAAAAAAAAAAATCTGAAGTAAAAATACTTAGAATCTGGAACTCTATTTATAACCTACCTAGCAATCAAGAGTCAGAGTAGAATAAAAACATTTTCAGAGAAGCAAGTTCTCAAGAAATTTATCTCCTCTGCACTGTTTCTCAGGAAGCTACATGAGTAAATAAGGGAGTAAAGCAAGAAAGAGTACACAGATGAGATCCAGAAAACATGATCTCCAACCCAGGAAACTGGCAAAGGGAATTCCAAGATCCTGCATGCCACACAGCATGGCCAATAAATAAATAAATAGGAAAAAACCAAAAACAAGCCAAGGGAAACCCTAGGATGGCAGCTGGTACAGGCCTAGAGAGTAAGCAGTTCAATTACAAACAACTTGAAACTGATAGATTTCTGTTGTGATTGAATTGGTGGAAAGTTTTACTGAGGGGCTATAGGAAGAATTAGGAAAATAAGGAAAACTAATCAAACAAAACTGGGCAGTTATTAACTTTAGAATAGACAAAAAGTAAAGGAAACAATCTCACTAGATTGAAATGCTCAGCTATGAGTAGGCATATAACCTAAATACAGGTCTTTGATTTAACAAAAATTGTGATATTGTGGGTATGGGGGAGGGAAAGCAGAGGGGATAGTAAGGTTTGAGAACTAAATCCTCATCTTCCATAAGAGGAAGTCAATAAATGAAGTCTAAAATTGATTAATCAAAAGGTAACAGTACATACAAATTCTTTACAAAAATGAAAATGTGTAAATGCTAGAAAAGTAGCTAAGTTGAAAGTAGTTGTTTCTGGAGTGGAGGTCTGGAGGGATTGGGGTGAGATAAAGCAGGGAAATAGCTTTTTTGTTGTTGTTTTTATAAGCCCTTTAGAAACTATTTAACTTTCAAAATGATGTCTACGTTTTAAGAAAAATAAAATTCAATTAAAAATAATTTATACAAGAAATATACATACTCTTAAAAGAGAGAATGCCAGGTCAAACACATGGCCAATGATATTGCACTGGTAGAATTTAGGTTAACTATTCCTAGAGTATTAAAAATAATTTCTAAACATGGGCAAACTTTCAAGAGAGAAGTGTTGACTCGCTTGAGTAGTTTGAGCTCTACAGAGACAGTGTAAAATAACATATCAATGACAGCCACCTGCCTAGTGGAACAAAACTCTTACAAATTTCCATAAGACCCCAGCCATCTCCATTAGATTTAGTCTAGTCTTGAGGGCAGGAACTATAATTCAGCCTATTTCTACAATGCCTGGCTTGTAATAAGCAACTCAATAAGGGTATGATGAAAATGGGATGCAGGTACACTGACCACATGAAAAAATTAGGTGAATTAGGTGAGGGAGATAGCAGTTAACAATCTGGGATTTGGGATCAGAAAGAATTCTGAGTTCCTTCTCTGTTATTTATTAGCTGTAGACTACAGACAATATACTTAGTTGGCCTGTTTATTCATAAAAGAGTGAGAAATACTAGTTTCTGTTTCAAAGAGTTGTTCTGAAGATAAATAAGATGGTGCACACAAAGTCTTTCATAAAGTCTGACACATGGTAGCCCTAGATGAATGGCAGCTATAACTATTAACAAATGGAGACTCTTGAATTTCTTGCATCAACCCAAATGACTGCTAATGTAAATATTGTTTTTTGTTTTTTTATTTTTTTGGCCGTGCCACACGTCTTGTGGAACCTTAGTTCCTGGACAGGGATCTAACCTGGGCCCCAGCAGTGAAAGTGCTTAGTCCTAACCACTAGACTGCCAGGGAATTCCCTAAATATAGTTTAGATATTTACTAATGAGAAAGAAAAGGAGAAGAAATTAACATTTTTTGACCTATTATGTGCCAGGTACTTTACACATGTTATTATTTTAATTCTTACAATAATAGTAATAATTATTATCTCCATTTTACAGATAGGGAAACCAAGGTTGAGAGAGGTTAAGTAATTTCCTACAGGTACTCATATATTTTTTTAGTGACTACTTTGTGTAAGGCTCAATTCAAGACACTGGGAGGGACTTCCCTGGCGGTTAAGACTCCGCGATTCCACTGCAGGGGGCACAGATTCCATCCCTGGTCGGGGAGTATTGAGCAAAACAATCACAGTCCCTGAAGAATCTTTCATTCTAGCAAGGTAGACAGACAATACAGTGACAATGTAATTATAGATTATAGTAAGTGTTATTTAGGAAATAATCAGCATCTTGAGACAGAAAATTAAAGGAGGAATATGCTTTAGATAGAATGGTCCAGAAAGGCGTTTTTAAAGAGAAAGTTGAGTTGAGATCTGAAGGATGAGAATGGGTAAGCCATGCAAGGAGCCAAACGAGAGAGCTGTAGGGAGATGGTACAGCAAATACAAAGGTCTGGCTGCAGGAAAGAGCTTAGAAGTTCTGGAGCATGGTAGTAAGCTGTGTGGATAGAGGCTGGAGTTGTTTGTATTGGCCAAGGCCAGACCATGAGGGTGTTGGGGCCCATGATAGGCTGCCCCAAAAATGTACCTCAGTGGCATATTGATGATTTGGAATTAAAGTTACTTAAGAAAGGGACACTGCCACAGGGACACGTTGACCCTTCTGTCTCCCTGCGAGCAGGAAATAAACCTCTCATGTGAAAGGTGCACTACCTGCATCTAGAGGTAAAAGGACACCCTTATCGCCAGAGACAGGGAATTCAGGCAAGAAGCCTATATAAACAGATCTTGTTACTTCTTTAATTTGCTACCCCAAGCCTAAACTCTGTTTAGATTATTCACTAATTGAGCACCCCAAACTAAGTTTCTCTGTCCTGTCAATTTTTCATAAATTTATCGTTTCTTTGTCTAAAACTTACAAGCTGCCTGCTTTGGCCACTTCCTAGGTCCCATTTCTATGAGACCTCCTTGTGCTCCAATTAAAATTAGTTTTTTCTGCCTGTTAATCTGTCTTGTGTCAATTTCATTATTAGTCCAGCAACAAGAACTCAGCATGGGTAAAGGGAGAAATTTTTCCCTTCCTGACAAGGGCTTTACAGAACATGGTAAAGAGTTTGGATTTTATCCTAGGCATACAATGAGAAGCTAATGTAAGGTTATAAAGTACATGAAGGGCATAATCTGTTCGTTTTTAAAAATAGCCTTCCTTTTGCTGAATGGATGCAGTGGGAATGGAAAAGAGCAGAAGTGGCGAGACCTGTTAAGGAGGTTGTTAAGGACAGTTATTCAGGGAAGAGATAAAAGAGACTTGGAATAGAGTGGAGGACAGAGGTGATAAAAGCAACAGGACTGCACTGGACAGGGAGAAGAAAGGAATCAAAGGTCTGGTTAGCACCACGTGTCTAAATGAGAAAGATGAGGGTGGCGGTAAGGGGGGTAAAGAGTTCTGTTTTGGACAGGTCCATTGTGAGATGCTGGTGAGCCATCTAAGAGGAGATATCAGTAGGCACCTGGCTATGCAGGATGGAGAGGACCATCCATCTAAGCTGTAGATGTAGATGTTTCCTTGGGGGAATGTAGGAGGTTAATAAGCAGAGGAACACTTAAAGGGGCCTGAGAGCTTTCCACCCCACCTGGCTGTCACTTAAGAAACTACAACGTATCTTGGGACTTCCCTGGTGGCACAGTGGTTAAGAATCCACCTGCCAATGCAGGGGACACGGGTTCCAGCCCTGGTCTGGGAAGATCCCACATGCCACAGAGCAACTAAGCCCATGCGCCACAACTACTGAGTCCGCACGTCACAACTACTCAAGCCCACGCACCTAGAACCCGTGCTCCGCAACAAGAGAAGCCACTTCAATGAGAAGCCCGCGCACCACAACGAATAGTAGCCCCCGCTCGCCGCAACCAGAGAAAACCCGCACGCAGCAACGAAGACCCAACGCAGCCAAAAATAAAATTAATTAATTAATTAAAAAAAAAAGAAACTAGGATATCTAGGTTCCCGTGGGCTAAGTGTGGCCCAGAGGCGCAGTTCCCAGAGCCGACTATGGCACAGGCCCATGATTCATTATTTCCTGGGTCCACAACCCACATCTAAGCTCGTCGAGTCACCCCAAGCACTGCCCAAACGCCCAGAGTACCCTTACGGAAGCCAGCGGTCACTGAGGGCGAGTTGGGCCAGGGTGCGCGGGCTGCCGGGATTTGTAGGCTGACTGGGGCGGGCGTTTGCGCAACCTCCTTGAGACTCTGCCGGACGCTGCGCCACGTAGACAGAGGGAAGTGCCCCCTGAGCCTGCAGCAGTTACTGCAGGACGGCTGTCGGAAAGCGCAAAATTGATCTTGCTTTCTTTCTTCGAATCATTTGGGGATGACGATTTCTCATCAGTTGAAGGATAAATTCCTAGTCCTAAAGTGACATTCAGTGTCCTTTTCATCACGATTTCGTACCCGTGGTAGCCTTAACACTTCCTAATTATTCTTCAAGACTAGTCTGGACGTTTCCTCCGAGAAAGGGGCTTGCTTTGCACCTCTCTTCTGTGCTTCCACAGCACTCTCTTACAATTCTCTAATAACAATTATAATCACGGCCAGCCTTCCTGAGCGCTTCCATGCTCTAGTCTAAGCTATTTATCCGCACCACCTCATTAATTCTCACACAGTTCTCTGAGACGGTTGCTATTATTCCCATTTTGCAGATGAGAAAATTTTGGTTTAGAGACGCGATGTAATTTGACCAAGTTGAGCAAGTTGAAGTGTAACACTACTAAGCCCGGCGTCTCTCCCACTAGACTACGAGTTCCGGGTGGGCACAGTCGGATCTGCTATTTACTTTCCCGCGGGCCACGCCCCGGGGGCGGGATCTGGTGACGACACCGCGTCCCATGGTGCCTTGCGCGCCTGCGCTGCAATTGGCCCGGAGACTCGGCTCCTTTTTCAAATTGAGGCGCCGAGTCGTTGCTTGGTTTCCTGGGCTTCGGGCGGAGACTAGGTCGGTGATTCGAAGGCTCGGGCGGGTGCAGGACAGACGCCGGGGCCAGTCACAGTCCCTGGTGGAGAGCGATTTCCCCGGCCACGCCAATACCCGACAGGGGAGGAGGGCACCCGGGTCCGCGCCGGCCGCCGAGCCGCTCCCCGCCCCACGGCGCCCGAGTCCGCGACCAGGCCTTGAATTTTCGGCGGGGACCGTCATGGCGTCTCAGCCGAATTCATCTGCGAAGAAGAAAGATGAGAAGGGGAAGAACATCCAAGTGGTGGTGAGATGCAGGTAGGCCGAGCTTGGCATGATTCCGAGCCCCGGGCTTTGCTGCAGGGCTCCTTCCTGCGAGGTCCGAGGAGAGGGCTTTTGTTTGCAATTTCTGAAGGGACCAGACCTTCCTGTTTCATAGTTATCTGCGTTCTGTTTGATAAAATGACACCAGGTTGCTGTGAGGAGTAAATTAGTATTTTTTCTTTTTTTTTTCAGAAGAAAGGACATTTATATCTGAGTTTATAGTTTAAACTGCTATTGAGAAGGAGAATTTGGTCGCCGTTCTTTAGTGAAATGTGTTCTTTTCTAAAAAACTGCTGTCGACAAAGATTTAGGTGTCACTCCTTGCAGTTGGTCCGTTTGGAGATGACTGCACACCTACTTTACAGATGTTTTAGCACTTATGTTGGGATTACCATCCTCTCCATCACCTCTAAAAACGTAATCAGTCCCCTCTTCTCTTTATTCTAGATGGAATATTTCCTTAATCCCTACTAAACAAGTAAACATCACTGTATTTAAAATTTAAAAATTAAGTTGTAGAGTGAGTTTATGTTTTTAAGATCAAGGAGAAAACTTAAGTTCTGCTACATTTCCCAGTGAGTGGGTGAAAGGGTTCAACTCTCCCCTGATTGGTTTCCATATCACTTCCCAATTTTAAAATGAGCTAGGAGAGGAAGAACATACTTGAACATACTTGAGGCCCTCCACGGTTTACTGGTATTTGTGTGTTTTTTATGTCTGTTTTTGCTGCTGTTGTTTTAAAAACTACCAACTATCAGAAACTTTTCTGTAAGTCCAAACGTATTCTAAAATTAAAAGGTTATTTAAAAAGTGTATTAACAAACTTTCTTAGGTTATTGCCTACACAGCTTTGGTGACTTGAGTTGTAGATATCAAAGGTAATAGCTAACTTTCTAAAGTAGATGCCAGAGAAGACATTTGGTGGTAACCTTAAGTCTAGCCAATTACATTCTAGTTGCACTCTAGGGCTTCTGCTAATAGTTACTTGTTTTCAAGATTAAAAAAAACAGCCTATATTCAAATGCAAATTTTTAGATGATTTTTGATTGTTTAGTAAAGTCAAGTGGTATTACCTTTTCTGTGTGGCTTTATTTTCTTTAATTTCATTTTTATTGTTAGTTACAGAATATGTCAGACCTTTAAAAAGTTATAGAGAACAATGAAACAGACATCTGCGTATCCATCACCCAGATTAGAAACAGAACAATCATTACATCTAGAGTCCCGGAGTATCCCTCCGCATCCCTTTTCTCTACCCCAAGAGTTAAACATTATCCTGAACTTCATGTTTATTATCTCCATACATTTCAAGGCTTAACTTAAAAAAGATTTCTTTTACTTTATCACTAATGAAAATTGCTTAGGTTGTGTCTAATGTTTACAATAATTTCAGTATAAAGAGATGTTTTTCTTTTCAAGTTAGCCTTTTCTTTTTCAAATAGCCTTCCTAATGCAAATATGTCCTTAAACTTTACTAAATAAACAACTTATGAGGCCCTCGGAGGTTGTCAAATCTTTTCTGTAAAGGGCCCAGATAGTAAATATTTTAGGCTTTGCAGGTCATATGTGGTTTCTGTCACATACTCTTATCTGATTTTTTCCCCCGGTTTTTTTTTTAATTTATTAAATTTATTTATTTTTGGCTGCATTGGGTCTTCGCTGCTGCGCCCACGGGCTTTCTCTAGTTGCGGTGAGCGGGGGCTACACTTCATTGCAGTGTGTGGGCTTCTTATTGCGATGGCTTCTCTTGTTGTGGAGCACGGACTGTAGGCGCGCAGGCTTCAGTAGTTGTGGCTCACGGGCTTAGTTGCTCCGTGTCATGTGGGATCTTCCTGGACCAGGGTTCGAACCTGTGTCTGTTACATTGGGAGGCAGATTCTTAACCACTGTGCCACCAGGGAAGCCCTTTTCCCCCAGTTTTAAACTTTTAATTGGCACAGTTTTTTGTAGCCTAAGAGATCAGCAAAATTTGAAGAGATGACTTCATTACTTGATTACAATGAATACAGTCTTTACGATGTTCTTTACTTGTACAACAGCTATATGAATATTTATGGAATGAATGAATGGATTTAGCACTTCATTCAAAAAGTCCGCTGGACACGACTTTTTTTTTTAAAATCCTCAGTCTTTCTTTACCATTTTGGTTGTTTGAATTTTAATATACTGTAGTGAGGCCAACTAAAATTGATGGGTTTGCTAGTGTCATCAGCAGAAACCTTGCAATATCTAATTAAAGAAGTCTGGATAGGAAAATAGTTGCTTAGCAGCACTCTTTATTGTAGTGCAAACAGTCCCTTAAGCTTCTCTCTGGGAGCTTTGATAGCTCTTAGGAATGTGTGATTTGTGTGAATTTCTACTACTCTGCCCTGACAGCTTGAATGGTATTCATTTGGTAACTTAATCACACATCCAGGCAAGAGATTAGACCAATTGGAAAAGGTTTAACCACATGAGAGGAATTCATTCCACTTGATACTTTTGTCCTACCTCAGTACAAGTTGGTATTGACTTAATTTTGTTGAACTTTTAATAATACTGCATACTGTGACTTATGTGCATTGTGTAGGTTTCAGTACATTTGACAAATGACAGCATGACCAAATATTACTTGGAAGTTACTGAGTTAAATTTCCCAGGATCACAAATTTGGTCTTCTGACCAGTCAAACATGCTAGGGGGTGGGGCATGCCAGAGGACATTGAGGTATCCTTCTTAAAATAAATAGCACCTAGGTTCGTCTAGTAATGAGGGGAAAGATAATTTCCTATTTGGTGTTTCCTGTCACAGTATGTGATAATGAATGGGAAAAATGAACTCAGGTCAAGAGTACACCTTTCCCTTTGGCCCAGACGTGCGTTAAATATATCAATATCTTATAGATGCTATTCTGTGGACTATGGTTCTTTTTAGCTTTCCGATCATTCCCCTTAGGATGACATTTATTAAGCAGTGTAGTATAACAGATATTTGAGTGCCTGCTGTGTGCTAAGCATAGTAGACACTGGGGAAACAATAAATTAAACAGGATTTCTTTCCCTACACTGTGAGGTTGGTACTATTACCAACCTTAATTTTCAAATGAGGAGACAGGCACAAAGAGCTACATTTCCCAAGCAGACTGGATGGAGAGTCCTCACTCTACTGAAATGCCTAAGGAGGCATTTATTATCTTAGATTACTTCACAGGGAGTCTTTCCCGTCACCCATGCCTCTCCCCTCTCCCACCCTGTCCCAATTAAGGCCACATTAAACTTTTGCTGTATGTTCCTACCTTTTACGTACCCTTTCTAAACATCACCTCTCTTATAATCACTTGTTTTATGTCACTGTTCCCCACTAGACCTCACAGTGCTGTGAGGACAAACTGAGTTAATACATGTGAAGCACTTGGAACAGTGAGTACCTGACACCTAGTAAGCACTCAACGTATTAGTCATTATTTTAATCTGTTTTTTATTTTGTGCCATTTATCCACTGGCAGGTTAATATTTTGAACGCAAATCTGGCATGTTATTTCTACTACATCATAACCTAACTTGACCGGATTCTAAGAACAGTGGAAATAGAATTCTAAAAAATAAGTTTGGCATTTTTTACAAGTTAATTCTGTTAGCATCTACTCCAAGAAACTGTCAAAGTTGTACATGTCTTTCAAAACTTTTTAAGAAACTAATTTTATTTCTGGGAATTGAAACCTTAAAATTCTGCTGTCTGCCTTAGCAGTGTCATTTACTCCTCATTTAATCTCTATCACTAACAATGTAGTTAAAACTTCACATTGTTCTTGTCTGAGGTATTAACAAAAATGTCATCAGTAACCAGATAACTAAGAGTTCTTGAATAACCTTGTGTGTTTCTTTTTACAGACCATTTAATTTGGCAGAGCGGAAAGCTAATGCCCATTCTGTAGTAGAATGTGATCACATACGGAAAGAAGTTAGTGTACGAACTGGAGGATTGGCCGACAAAAGCTCAAGGAAAACATATACTTTTGATATGGTACTTACTTCCTAAAATGCTTCTACTTCTTTATTATTCACTAATGTAAAGTTATCCTAGTACACATATTTTCTGTAGGTTCTAGTGTACAGTTACAAATTTCAGTTAATCCTTTAAGTTGTCAAATGGTTTCTAGTGGGCTGAATAAGTTAATATATTAAAAACAAAATTATTAAAGTTATTCTGAAGTTTTTTTTTTTTAAGAAATGCCTTTTTTTTTTGATAGGTTTTTGGAGCATCTACTAAACAAATTGACGTTTATCGAAGTGTCGTTTGTCCAATTCTGGATGAAGTTATTATGGGCTATAACTGCACTATTTTTGCGTGAGTGAAACACTATTTTTCAAATTGATGAAAAGGTTTAGATGAGTGTATTCATTTTTTTGTTTAACACTTTTGTTAATTTTGACAGATATGGCCAAACTGGCACTGGAAAAACCTTTACAATGGAAGGTGAAAGGTCCCCTAATGAAGAATATACTTGGGAGGAGGTATTTATTGTTTATAACAGACTTCTGTCTCTAAAGTGGCTGAAGAATAGCCAAATAAAACTTGGTTGAAGGCCTGTCTTGAAATGGAAAAGATCACAGTACCCATGTCAAACATGAATTTAGGATAAACTACTACTACAGTAAAATTAAAGTATATGGTATGGCTTTTGTTTAAGAAACATACATTCTTATTGGGAGAGAGAGGAGCAATACATATGGCACAGTTACGTGATAAGAGAAGGGTCTGTTTCGGAGAGAATAGTTGGAGCAGACTATTGTGGGAAAGTGGAATGTGAGTAGGGCTTGAAGGGGAAAACCTTGCAGTGCGGGAGTTAGTATCATAAAGTTAGCATACGGGGGAAGCGGTATGGTACTTTATTAATGATGGCTTTGAGTGTTCAAGAAATTAAGATAGCTGTATTGTTGGATATTATAGAAAGCACATAGTACGTTTCACAAAGATTTCTATCAAATGTGTTTAAATGAGTTTAATGACTAAGTTAATTTTCCATATTATCAACATTTAGGTAGATCCTTTTTTCTAGTGGTTACATACCTGAGGTATTAACTTACTTTATGCATGGATAATAAAGTTATGGAATTGTAATCATAGGAGATATGGAACAGGATTAAAGCACAGTTTCAAAATTTAGAGAGTCGTAACAGTTTTATTAAGGATGCTTAGACATTTGAGAAACAACTTTGTTTTATGTCAGAATTAGAGAATATACTGTTAGATGAACCACTTCTGATTAAAATGATGGTGTTATGTTCTCATGAGAAAACTTGGAAAGGATTATTGAAATTGGCTTTTATAAGTAGCTTGGTTCAATTGGTTTCTGTGTAATGCTCAGGCATAAAGTGGCTGACAGGAATGACAGATTTGTGGAAGGTGTAAGGAAGAATAATTACTATTAAACAGACTGTTGTAAATGGCTTGGCTTCTCCAACAGGTTAGTTTTTGTTTTGTTTTTAAACCTGTTTTGACATACTTATGTTTAAATATACTATAAAGGAGGCCCTTGTTATATGTGTTTTAACTATTGCAGTAAACGGCATTCTTTAAAGTCTTTATTAACATTACAATTTCAGGATCCTTTGGCTGGTATAATTCCACGTACTCTTCATCAAATTTTTGAGAAACTTACTGATAACGGTACTGAATTTTCAGTCAAAGTGTCACTGTTGGAAATCTATAATGAAGAGCTTTTTGATCTCCTTAATCCATCTTCTGATGTTTCTGAGAGACTACAGATGTTTGATGATCCCCGTAACAAGGTAACTTCAGTCTTTGAGAATGAAATGTCTCCAAATGTTAATGTGTGATACTTTGGGAAGTCCATATATAGATATATATATTTTAAACCAATCTAATGGATGCTTTTTTGATATTTTGTCAGAGGGGAGTGATAATCAAAGGTTTAGAAGAAATTACAGTACACAACAAAGATGAAGTCTATCAAATTTTGGAGAAGGGGGCAGCAAAAAGGACAACTGCAGCAACTTTGATGAATGCCTACTCTAGGTGAGAAAGCCATTGTTTCCCCCACCGCTCCATTTCCTTTTTAAGAAGAATTATGAACTTGGGGAATCAAAGTGGGGTGAGTCAAGGTATGTGAGTCACACGTCTAGATTGTATGCTAGATTGCATGCCTTAGTAATTGGCTTGAGATTTATAGGGAGAGCACCAATGTTGGGAGAATGTTGAAAGGAGAACAAAGACAAGTTGAACTTGAGCAGAAGTATTAAGTCTTTTTAAGGAGAAGATTTCTTTTCCCAAATGAAATTATACATGGGAGCCCAGATTAAAATGTGGCTGCTGTAGTTGATTTGGCAGTGGGATGCTCAGAGGCTAACCTCCTCAGCCTTAGGAAGGTTTGCCCTGAGCACTTTTCTGGAGCCTCTCAGTGTACTGAGAACACAGTTTGAAAACCCCTGATTTGAGTAAGGATTAGAAGAAAATCAAATGACTTTATTTTATTTTTTTCCAGCTTTATTGAGGTATAAATGACAAAAATTGTATATATTTAGGTTGTGCAACGTGATTTTTTTTTTTTTCCCCAAATGGCTTCATTTTAATGTAGGAACACAAATGGTCACTAACACTGGCTTTCAAGAGGAGAAAGGGGCATATTTGATAGTACCCCTTATAGGATGCATCCCAAACCCTCCAAATGCAGTTCACCAAGTCAGAGGTGATTTTTTTTTCTGCTAGTCTTTGAAGGAAACATCAGAATGTAATTGAAAGAGCTATGGATTAGGAGTTAGATATTTGTGTTTAGTTCCAGTTCTGCAGTTAACTAAATATGTTACTTCAGGTAGTTAAACTTATCTGAATATCATTTTCCCTGAGCTACAAAATGACTTTTAGGGCTAACTCTCATTTCTTTGCTCTCTTATAGTTGGACATTTCTACAATATGCTATAACGATTATAATTGCAACTCTGTAAAAATATGTATGCATTTAAAGAAAGAAGAAAAATAGCATAACATGAAAGTAATTAAGATCATGGAATTATGGGTGCTTTTACAATTTTAATTAAATTTTCCTATAATAGCTTTCCATTTAAAAAATTAAGTTATAAACCAATCATAGAATGAAATTTCCATTTTCATTAAATGATTGGTTTATAACTTTATTTAGAATTTGAGGAATGAACTTAAGAAAATTTCTTTTCTCTAAATACTTTTCTCTGAAATATGAAATTCTTATTCTGTAAATTTGAATAATTAGGGATTCCCTTTTTTGTACATAGACTGGAATAAAGATCTCTTCTTATGAATGTATGTGATAAAGAGAAGGAAAACGTAATTCATTTTTCCAAAATCAGAGTTAACTTTTGTGCTTAATTACATTAATTCCATAATCTTCAATTAAGAATGGATAAATTATGGTAGGAAAACATGAGATGCATGTTATAATTCAAATCTATAGTTTATATTTTTCCATGTGCCCTTCCTCTTTTGTTATATAAAATAATTCAAATAATTTTGTAAAAATGATACTTATTGTAAAATTTTCCAAGTAACGTGAAAAGTACAAATGAGGAAATTAAAAATTACCATATGCCAACCATCAATGACATTAACAAACATAATGTCATTTACCAAATGTCACTGATGCAGAAAGGAATGATGTCTTTGGTTGTCTATATGATTTTGATATCTCTCAGATAAAAGTTGAATGTCAGTATACAGCATAAGACAGACTTTGGAAAACTTTATAGTCTAGCAGTGATTATCTTGTAGTGTTTTGGTAAACACTGCTGTTTACTAATTTCTGCTGTTCAGTGGAAGGAGCTACCTATCTCTGATGACATTCTCAAAGCAGAGCAATGTACTTTTAGAACAATTGACTTTGAAGGGGAGTAATCAGATGGCTTGCCTGGTGCTGTTTGAATTTATGGTAATGACATTTCAAGTGGTTCTTTTTTTAAAATTTTTTACTTTTTGGCTGTGTTGGGTCTTCATTGCTGTGCACGGGCTTTTCTCTAGTTGGGGGCGGGCTGCTCTTCGTTGCGGTGCACGGGCTTCTCATTGCGGTGGCTTCTCTTGTTGCAGAGCACGGGCCCTAGGCATGCAGGCTTCAGTAGTTGTGGCTCGTGGGCTCTAGAGCGCAGGCTCAGTAGTTGTGGTGCACGGGCTTAGTTGCTCTGCGGCATGTGGGATCTTCCTGGACCAGGGCTTGAACCCATGTCCCCTGCATTGGCAGGCGGATTCTTAACCACTGTGCCACCATGGAAGCCCCTCAAGTGGTTCTTATAAGTAGAAAGATCGATTGCAAGCCTTCCCTTTTGGGATCTCCCCTGCGGGCAGCAGGTACAAAAAAACAAAAACCTAGCATTCTATTCATCCACTGTCTTCCAAAATCTTATTAGTATCTTCTCTGATACTATCTTTTTCTACCCTGGTGGATTTAGATCTTTCTTTGCTGTTTTCAATATTTTATAGAAAGCAAATAATGTTTTGTATTATAATGACTGGGCAACTTGGTCTTGTTTTCTAGTCGTTCCCACTCAGTTTTCTCTGTTACCATACATATGAAAGAAACTACAATTGATGGAGAGGAGCTTGTTAAAATTGGAAAGTTGAACTTGGTAAGCATCAACCTTAATACCACTGTTTCATTCTTTCTGTTTTTTTTTTCTGGTTTTATTGAGGCATAATTGCCAAATAAAATTATGTATTTAAAATGTACAGTGTGGCAGGATATCCTTTCTCATGGCTGAATAATATTCAAGTGTGTATGTGTGTATCACATCACATCTTCTTTATCTGTTCATTCATCAATGGGTACTTAGGCTGTTTCATACCTTGGTTATTGTGAATAATGCAATGAATGTGGGAGTGCAGATATTTCTTTGAGATAGTGATTTCATTTCCTTTGGATACATACCCAGAAGTGGGATTGCTAGGTCAGATGGTAGTTCTATTCCAATGTTTAATTCTTTATCACCTCATAAAGCAGCTTGAAGGTTTGTATTTATAGACAATATTTTTGTAGTCACTGGGTTATTAGGTTTGTAGTGGATTGTTAATTATAGAAAAATTACTGGCTATTTAATATATTTATGTACAATACGAGAATGAAAGTCTTCTATTCCAAATCCAATAGACTGAGAACTTACTTTTATTTTTAAAATTTAAGGTTGATCTTGCAGGAAGTGAAAACATTGGACGTTCTGGAGCAGTTGACAAGAGAGCTCGGGAAGCTGGAAATATCAATCAATCCCTGTTGACTTTGGGAAGGGTTATTACTGCTCTTGTAGAAAGAACACCTCATGTTCCTTATCGAGAATCTAAACTAACTAGAATTCTCCAGGACTCTCTTGGGGGGCGTACAAGAACATCTATAATTGCAACAATTTCTCCTGCATCTCTCAATCTTGAGGTAAGCTCTTTGAAAGGTATCCGGAAGTGTAGTAGCTATAATTCTTATTTAATATCACATATTTTTAAAGTTCATCAATTGGCTTCATTCATTCTATACTACAGTAAAAAGAATCTGGACATTGCATGTGGACATGTAGAGGAGGACACCACTGAAAAAATTGTCTTTCTCCTTTCTGACAGTTTTTAATCTTAAAAAACTACTTACTGGGACTTCCTGGGCATGGTGGTTAAGAATCCGCCTGCCAATACAGGGGACATGAGTTTGAGCCCTGTCCGGGAAGATCCCACATGTCGCGGAGCAACTAAGCCTATGCGCCACAACTACTGAACCTGTGCTCTACAGCCTGCGAGCCACAACTACTGAGCCTGCGTGCCACAACTAATGAAGCCTATGCACCCTAGAGCCCGTGCTCCACAACAAGGGAAGCCACCGCAATGAGAAGCTCACACACTGCAACGAAGAGTAGCCCCCACTCGCCGCAACTAGAGAAAGCCAGTGTGCAGCAACGAAGACCCAATGCAGCCAAAAATTTAAAAATAAAAAATAAATAAATAGTTACTTAAGGGGGGGTGGGATGAATTGGGAGATTGGGAATGACATATATACACTACTGTGTATAAAATAGATAACTAATGAGAACCTACTGTATAGCACAGGGAACTCCACTCAGTGCTCTCTGGTGACCTAAATGGGAAAGAAATCCAAAAAAGAGGGGATATATGTATACATATAGCTGATTCACTTTGCTGCATAGCAGAAACTAACACAACTTTGTAAAGCAATTATACCCCAATTAAAAAAAAACCAAACTAGTTACTTAATTGCATTTTTCCACACAGTCTTCAAAGAAAATTGCTGTGGTCATTAGCAGTGGATGGTCTGATTGAGGACTTAGAAGTGGGTTAAGTGAATGCTACTGTTTTAGAGGCTGCTTAGAGAGCACTGAAGATGGGGTTGGATGTGTGGGAACAGGTAGGAAAACCAAGAGAAACAACAAAGATGGTAAAATCTTTTATTGGGTTATGTGCTTTAAATGGAATTAGGAAAGGTCTCTAACTCCCCTTTCATTTAAAAAAATATCTTTATTGGGATATAATTCACATACCATAAAATTCACCCATTAAAAGTATATAATTCAGTGATTTTACTGTATTCACAGAGCTGTGCAACTATCACCAAAATCTAAGTCTAAACATTTTTTTTAAATTAATTAATTAATTTTATTTATTTATTTTTGGCTGGGTTGGGTCTTTGTTGCTGCACGCAGGCTTTCTCTAGTTGCGGCGAGCCAGGGCTACTCTTTGTTGCGGTGTGTGGGCTTCTCATTGTGGTGGCTTCTTTTGTTGAAAATTAATATTTTCAGTAATTGGCCTTTTCTTTTCATCACAGGAAACTCTGAGTACATTGGAATATGCTCACAGAGCAAAGAACATACTCAATAAGCCTGAAGTTAACCAGAAACTCACCAAAAAAGCTCTGATTAAGGTATTTGTGAATTTTTGTGGAGTAATGTAATCTTGTTTGACAAATGTGAAAATGAGGAACTGAAATAGATAATTGTTAAAAAAATTTATTAAATTGCCTATGGTAAGGCTTTTCATCTAATGATTTGAACTAAATACCCTATGTGTTAAAATGTTTTTCCTAATGCTAATATGTTGACTTTACCAGCTCTATCAAGTCAGCAAAATTTAAGTGTATAATGGTGCTTCAAGGAAGTTTTAATTAGTAGTTCCCTAATGAATAATGATATTGAGCATCTTTTCACATGTTTATTATCCATTTGTATTATCTTTTTTTGTGAAATATCTACTAAATCCTTTGCCCAATTTTTAATTGGGTTGTCTTTTTATTAAGTTGTAAAGAGTTGTTCATATCTTCTTGATACAAGCCCTTTATGAGATTGTTTGTAAATATTTCCTCCCAGTCTGGCTTGTCTTTTCCTTTTCTTGGTATTGGTTTTTTTTTTTTTAATTGAAGATTTTATTGAGGTAACTGTAGATTCACATGCAGTTGAAAGAAATAATACAGAGAGATCCTTTGTACATTTTATCAAACAAAATAGTGAAAAATCACCACAGGGATATTGACATTAATAACAACTCACTGATCTTATTCCCCAGTTTTCCTTGTATTCACGTGTGTGTGTTTAGTTAATGCTATACAATTTTGTCACATGTGTAGGTTCATGGAGCCACCACCACAGTCAAGATACTGAACAGTTCCATCACAATAAGGATTCCTCATTGCCCTTTTATAATCTTTTCCTTCCCACTTTCACCTCCCCTCCCTAATCTCTGCTATCCACTATCTGTACTCTATTTCTAAACCTTTGCCATTTCAAAAGTGTTATTGAATGGAATCATATAG
Organism: Balaenoptera musculus; assembly: GCF_009873245.2. Taxonomy (NCBI): domain Eukaryota; kingdom Metazoa; phylum Chordata; class Mammalia; order Artiodactyla; family Balaenopteridae; genus Balaenoptera; species Balaenoptera musculus. The sequence goes on along the minus strand of NC_045800.1, from coordinate 34,708,966 downwards.
TATGCAAACTTTTGGAATTGCCTTTTTTTTTTTTTTTTTTTAATATTTATTTATTTACTTTTGTCTGCATTGGGTCTTCGCTGCTGCGCGCGGGCTTTCTCTAGTTGCGGCGAGCGGGGGCTACTCTTTGTTGAGGTGCGTGGGCTTCCCATTGCAGTGGCTTCTCTTGTTGCGGAGCACGGGCTCTAGGCGCACAGGCTTCAGTGGTTGTGGCTCGCGGGCTCTAGAGCGCAGGCTCAGTAGTTGTGGTGCACGGGCTTAGTTGCTCCGCGGCATGTGGGATCTTCCCGGACCAGGGCTGGAACCTGTGTCCCCTGTGTTGGCAGGCGGATTCTTAACCTCTGTGCCACCAGGGAAGCCCTGGAATTGCCTTTTTTTCACTCAGCATAATTCCCTGGAGGTTCACCTGACTTGTGCATATCAATAGATTTTCCTTTTTAGTGCTGAGGAATATTCCATGGTATGTGTATACCATACATACAGTTTGTTGTCACATTCACCTGTTGAAACACATATGGGCTGATTTCAATTTTTCACAATTATAAATAAAACTGCTTTGATCATTTGTTTACAGTAATTTGTGTACACATAAATTTTCATTTTTCTGGGATGATTGCCCGAGAGTATAATTGTTGTATGGTAATTGAATGATAAGTTTTTAAGGAACTGCCAAGCTGTTTTCCAGAGCGGCTGTACCATTTTACATTCCCACTAGCAATGTATGAGTCATCTAGTTTCTCCACATCCTTACCAGTATTTGGTGTTGTAACTATTTTTTATTTTAATCATTCTGATGAGTATGATAGGTAATAAATAATATCTCACTGTGGTTTTAACTTACATTTCTGTACTGGCTAATGATGTTGAATGTCTTTTCATGTTCTTATTTGCTGTTTGTTACCCTCTTTGGTGAAATGCCTGTTCATGTTTTTAGGCCCATTTTCTAATTGGATTATTTGTTGTTGTGGTGGTGGTTTGAAAGTTTTGAATATATTCTACATACTAGTCCTTTGTCACAAACATGGTTTGCAATTATTATCCCCCAGGCTGTACTTGTCTTCTCATCATCTTCTTATGGGCTTTTGCAGAGCAAGTGTTTATGATTTCGATGTGGTCTAATTTGTCAATTTTTTTCTTTTATGCATTGTGTTTTTGGTGTCAATTGCAAGAACTCTTTGCCTACCTCTAGATCCTGAAGATTTTTTCCTTTTTTTTTTTTAAATGAAGGTTTTGTATTTCTACATCTCACATTTAATTTCATGATCCATTTTGAGTTGATTTTTGTATAAGGCATAAGACTTAGATCAAGGTACATTTTTTTCACCTATGGGGTGTCTGGATGGCTTTAGCATTCTTTGTTGAAAAACCTATGTTTTCTCCATTAAACTGATTTTGCACCATTGTGAAAAGTCAGTTGGGTATATTTGTGTGGGCACATGTCTGGGCTTTCTATTCTGTTCCATTGATTTATGTCTGTCCCTCCACTAATATACAGTTTTATTGTTTTATTTTTTATTTTTTTTTATTTTTTTATATACAGTTTTAATTACTATAGCTTTTTAAAAAAAATTTTTATTGGAGTATAGTTGATTTACAATGTTGTGTTAATTTCAGGTGTACAGCAAAGTGTAATACCTCTTGGAATCAGGTAGACAGTTTAAAGGAAGTTTATTTGAGAAAACCTCTTTTTTCATAAAGAGCCTCAAAATTGTCAGGACCTGAGGAAAACTACAGTGATTTTATAGTCATTGTTTTTAAAATGCCAGGCTCCTTTATAAGCATTAATTTTATTTAGACACTTGAATATTTGAACCCTAATGTTATTATTAAATCTAAAATATTTAACAGTAATTCTTTAAGATGATAAAATATTCGGTCATTTTAAAAATTTCAATTGTTTCAGTGTATATTTTTAATAGTTTGTTTTAGGATCCAATTAAGGTTTACCCTTTGCAACTTTTGGATCTATCTTTAGGTTTCAATACATTGGTTCTTCTTCCATCTACTTTCTCTCTTATAATGTATTTGTGGAAGTATCTGTATTATTGTCCTGTAGAAGTTTCCTATACTATCTTGACATGTTCTATTCTTCGTATTTTCTATAAATTGGTAGTTGGATTTTGAGGCTTGATAGATGCAGGTTTTATTTATTTATATATTTTTGGCCAAACTACTTCATAGGTGGTGGTATATTCTCCCACTAGGAAGCACATAATGTGTGGTTCTTTCTCTTTTTGAGGGGAATTGATTATATTCAAGTGACTTGATCCATTAGTTCTTTAACGATCGCAAAATGATAATTTTCTAATTCAATTATTCTTTCTTAGTTGATTGCTGGACTACCTCTATAAAGAGGAACTTTCCCTCAGCTACCCAAGTGTATAATTCTTATAGGAAAGGCAGGACAAATGCTTGATTCATTTCCTTTGACAGTTTTGAGAATAATGAGTTGGTTTCCCAGCTTTCTTAATATCATTATAAACTCATGGACTTAAAACATTTGTGCTTACCAATTGTAGTTAATATCCTCGCTGATGTTCAAACTGTCCCGTCTTTGATCAGTGGGTACCTCTTAAGTGGGTTCTTGAGTCCTTTTCACTAGCCTAGGCTTCTTTGGCTTTCTTCCTATTTTCTTTGCCAAGATGTTGCAGGTTCATCCTGAATGTTTCTTGCTCCAGTCCTAGAGTCAGACACTTCTCTAAGAAATCCTGGTTCCTTTTAATGCGAGATGCTATTTAGAGACCAACCTGGGTACTGGAGGTTGTGTTTTTTCTTCAGAAGCCTGTATTTTTATAATGAGTGCATTTAAAGGAGTTTTGGAAGCTGTTGAAACACTTTATTCTAAACAGAGTAATATTGAATGAAAAGTATGGTTATGACTTTTTACCATACATTTTTATGCTTTAAAAAACATAGGAGGGCTAACTTTGTTTTATTTATTGCATATCCTCCCCAAACTGAAGTGCTAAATTGACATGACATTCTTCTTGCATAGGAGTATACAGAAGAGATAGAGCGTCTGAAACGAGATCTTGCTGCAGCCCGTGAAAAAAATGGAGTGTACATTTCTGAAGAAAATTTCAGGTAAGCCCTTGGCTATGGAAATTAATTTCTAAGAATAAGCATTTTCTGGTAATAGGCTATTTGAAGTGCCTCCTCTAGATGCTTCTTTTCGTTTTGACATTAACAAGTAGTTATGAAACAGTTTAAAACTCTTTTATGTAACTTTATTTTTAGATAATGATAGATTCATATGAAGTTGCAAGAAGAGTACAGAGGTTCTATGTATTTTTCACCCAGTTTCCCACATCTTAAGTCACTGTTTGTACAGTATCAAAACTGGGAAATTGACACTAGTACAATGTGTGTGTATAATTCTACCTCATTTTATCACATTTGTAGATTTGCTATAGTTCTACAGTTAAGATGCAGATTTATCCTATCATTACAAACATCTTGCTCCTGCTACCCCTCTGTAGTCATATTCATTCACCCTTCTTCCCCAATGATCCCTAACCCCTGGCAACCACTAATCTGTTCACTTTTTTTTTTTTAATATTTATTTATTTATTTATTTATTTGGCTGTGTCGGGTCTTCGTTGCGGCATGCAGGATCTTAGTTGCGGCACATGGGCTTCTCTCTAATTGTGGCGTGCAGGCTCAGTAGTTGTGGCATGCGAGCTTAGTTGCCCCGCAGCATGTGGGATCTTAGTTCCCCGACCAGGGATCGAACCCACATCCCCTGCATTGGAAGGCGGATTCTTAACCACTGGACCACCAGGGAATTCCCTCTGTTCACTTTTTAACCCTGGAGTAGTTTGTTTTAAGGAAAGCTTCTACTGAAGCTTCATGTAGAAACAACAATAATAACAGAGGCAGAAGGCAAGTGGGATGCTAAGGATTATAACTTGAAAATTCCTGAATGCGTTTATCCTTGAAGATACTAAGGAGGGTGACTTTCACAGGGCATTTCTGATAATAACCAAAAGCATTTTAATATAACCTTTTACTCTTTTATAGATGTTACATTACATGATCATTCTAATGGTGTATAAATCATTTAATAAACTCATTTTTTCCATTTATTTTCAATTACCATAATGTGCTATATCCTCCTGATCGTTGTTCATATGTTAGTTTTCCAAATGCTCCAATTTATATTGTGTATTTATATTGTGTAGGGTATTAAACAATAATTCTCCTTTTATTCTTCCTGTGTGACTTTAGTTTTGTTTGTTCCTTTCATGGCCCATACCCAGTTGGCAAAAACATTTTTACAAAAATCTTTTGTAAATTTGTACTTAATTCTTAAACTTGGTATTTTAAAATGTTTTCTTTTTTCTGTTTCTCTGGTTTTCAGATATACTCCTCTACCATACACACTAGTCCTGCATTATTTTTTTTCAAGTGTTCACTTTACAGGTGTCCCTATTTCTATCATTTTAATATTTTTTATATGTTATACTCAATAAAAACATTTTGTATTTTAAGTTTGGTATCAGAATGCTAGAAAACCCAACTTAAACTGACTTAAAACAGCAAGGATATTTAGTCCAGTAACTGAAGGATCCTGTTTCCTGTCCTGAGTGGTAACTTTCTTCTAGGGCTAGCTGTTCATCAAGGAAGATGGTCAGCAGCAGAACAGCTACCTTCTCTCGTTCATGTCTCGTGTGGATGAGAGGCTGCCTGTCCTTTAACCATCAAGACTGGCCAGGGGAACATCACTTGTTGATTAGTTTAGTCCTCAGTTATGTCCTTGTATGAACCCATACAAAGGCAAAGGAGTTGAATTTCCCTGATTGTCTTGAGCCAGTCAGGCTTATTCCCTGGATTTAGGGATGGATTTAGCTCCCCCACCACCCCGGCCCCCATACAGCTTGGCTGCTGTACAGTCAGGGGAGAGTAATTCCCCAGAGGAAATCTGGATGCTGGAAATAGGTGCTTAGTAGGCAACCAGTGGATATCTACAAGTGGTTTTGTCTCTTGATTTGCTAATATGGTATCTTCTGCTGTTAATAGTCAAACGTTGGACACTGCAGACTAATTTTCTTATCTTCTGTTCATCTCTCTGATGTAGTTTAGATTAAGAAATAACTTTAGTTTGTCCATCCCATTATTTTAAGGACAGTGTGTACTCATAATAGGCATGAGGCATGATCTGAAATAAAGTTCATTCTGAGAAAGCTCTTAGAATTATTATACTATAAGTCAGAGAAGGATCACAAAAGCTGCAGCCAACATTTAAACATTTATCCCAAGTTTAATAGACCTTTTAAAACTATATTAAAACTATATCATTCCCTCCAGCCTCTGCCTACTCCAGCTGGCCTGCCATAGCAACCCAGCACATGCTGTCTGCACAGGGGATGTGTCTATACAAGGACATCCATGCCTTTAAGACTGGGAGAGGTGGTATACTAATTGGAAAAGATATATGTTCCCATATGTTCATTGCAGCACCATTTATAATAGTTAAGATGTGGAACCAACCTAAGTGTCCATTGACAGATGAATAAAGAAGATGTGATACATAAATAATGAAATACTACACAGCATGAAAAAGAATGAAATCTTGCCATTAATGACAACATGGATAGATCTAGAGTGTATTATGCTAGGTGAAATGAGTCAGATAAAAACAAATTTATGATTTTACTTGTATGTCGAATCTAAAAAACCAAACAAATGAACAAACATAATAAAACAGAAACAGACTCATAGATACAGAGGACAAATTGGTGGTTCCCAGTGAGGAGGGTGGTGAGGGAGTGGGCAAAAGAGGTGAAGGGGATTAAGGGGTACAAAATTCCAGTTATATAAGTAAGTCACAGGGATGTAATGTAAAGCATAGGGAATATAGTCAATAATATTGTAATAACTTTATATGATGACGGATGGTAACTAGACTTATTGTGGTGACCATTTTGTGATGTATAAAAATATCAAATCACTATGTTGTACACCTGAAACTAATATAATATTGTAAGTCAATTATACTTCAATTAAAAATTATTTATCAAAACTATATCATTCATTAAATAACAATGTTGCATCCCTCTTGTATATTCAGTATAGGAAAAGCATTTCAAATATCCCATTCTACTTTAAAGAGCTATTTCCAATAAAGAACTAATATAGTTATCAAAAGACTGTTAGAATTAACTCTCCTCTTATACTTCAGTTCTGTCTTTTCCTTTAATTAACAATATCTCTAGCTAATAATTTGAAGAAATCTACATTCTTAAAATTCTTTGCCATTTAAGCACAGTGTGGAATAGAAAATGATTGGTAGTTACGAGGGAACTAGAAGAATGCAAAAGATAGCACTGACTTCTGAAACTTGCTAATGCTCAAAAAATCAGAGAGCCCCGTTAAAGCAGACCAGAATTATCTGGTCCAAAATGTCAGTAGTGCTAAGGCTGAGGAACTGTGCTTTAGAGAATAATCGTTTATCTCATGAGGATTTTTGCGGTGGTGTGACAGTGGTATGTGTGTGTACGGGGGTATGGGTGCTGGGGGCAGGGGGTGTAATTGCTCTATATACATACTTTAGTTTCCCAGGTTTTAGCCCCTTACCTCCACCCTTCCTCCTGTGACACCTCATGCCTTCACATCACAAGCCTCTCCTGGATTCTTTGTGTCTGGTTTATACTTTATATTCCTGATTCCTGATAGACACCTAGCTGTATGTCCCACCTCTACTTTTTTTATGTGGGTTATAATCTTCTGTCATCTTTGTAGCTTCTTAAATTATATATACACACATCTTTTTTCCCCCTCGTAGGTAGGGATTCTCAGTTTCAAAATGGAGAAAACAAGAAAAAGTCTATTTATAAACCAAGGACAAAGAATACATTTGTTTTCTGCACTTAGTATCTATCGCTTGACACTTAGGCATCATTGTCATGATAGTGATAAATGGTAGAGATTATATGTAACTGCCTCAATTGTGTTAGAATAAATTTTATAAGAATTAGGAAAAAATATTAACTGTCAAACTCCTTTCAAATTTTATTTTAGAGCCATGAGTGGAAAACTAACTGTTCAAGAAGAACAAATTGTAGAATTGCTTGAAAAAATTGCTGCTGTTGAGGAAGAGCTAAGTAGGGTAAGCATTCAAAACTGTATTGAATGTCATGCAAAAAGCAAATATTAAAAGACAATTTCAGAAGGTGAGGAACCTGATATTTTTTCTTTAAGATTTTTTTTTCTTGCTGACCTTTAAACTAAAAGTAAGTTGTATCACAATTTTTTTACTATCATCAATGATAATGAAGAAGCTATTTTGACACATATTAATGCAACATTTTAAGAAATTAACTGAATTGTACAATTTAATGTTAAAGCTAAATAGTGAATGCTGAGACATTTTCATCAACATGTTTATCAGCTGAGGAAATGCAGATGTTGGGAGAAACCAGATGTTAAATAACTAAGGTAGAAAGACCTGACCCTTCAGTGCCACCCTCACACTGGCAGTGTTGGAAGGAATCTGAAGAATTAACACCACTCCATTAGACCTATTACTTGTTTTTTGTTTGTTTGTTTGTTGCATGGCTTGTGGGATCTTAGTTCCCTAACGAGGGATCGAACCTGTGCCCCCTGCACTGGAAACGCAGAGTCCTAATCACTGGACCGCCAGGGAGCTACCCTGTTACTTGTTTTTAATGAATTTATAGGAAGAAACCAGATGCCGTATAAAATGTTCTAACCTACCTGGTAACTTGTTACAACTTTTACATGGAAATAATTTGTTTGGTTCTTCTGATATTATATTATGAACTAGCCAGGTATCTCAACAACCAGTTCAGCATTTTTTTAATTCTTAAAAAAAAAATGTTTAATGTGTTATATATAGGTTACAGAATTGTTTATGGATAATAAAAATGAACTTGACCAGTGTAAATCTGACCTGCAAAATAAGACACAGGAACTTGAAACCACTCAAAGACATTTACAAGAAACTAAATTACAGCTTGTTGAAGAAGAATATTTCACGTCAGCTTTGGAAAGTACTGAGGAGAAACTTCATGATACTGCCAGCAGGGTTTGTCCTTTGTTTTAATTTGTACTTGCATTAAAGAAATTAAAGAATGGGTAGAAGTAACTCTTAGCTTAAGCGTTAATTGTGAAATTCTATTTATCCACCCCAAATGATACTTCCACCCATTTAAGAAACATTATTTTACTATTTTGTATGAATTTTCTTCACTGGAGATGCTAAGTTAAGAAAAAACTATTCCTAAAGTTTTGAAAATAGAACATGACTTTAATATACTTTGTGGATGTTTAGAATAATGGTGTTGTAATGCTTTACCTGTGGTCATGGTTGAGATTAATCAGTCTTCAAGAATTTAGTATCTTCTAATGAGTATTCAATTTTTTTTATTAGGTGTACTTTTCCTAGGAATTAGTAACACATAATGGGGAAAAAAATTTGTGAGGGAGCATAATTACTAAAATAGATTGGCAAAATCAGTTTTCCTTGTCTAGATGGCTAGGGGAGGGGAAATAAACATTCCTGGATAAATTAGCATAAGTTTAAATTTTTCTTCTGATACAATATATAAAATTTACTAGTTCTTATCAGGAGAAATCCTTATGAAGCACAGATATTTTCATTAGACTGCTTTTGTCATATCCATCTTATCAACACTTATTTTTAAAAATCATATATAGTTGCTTAACACAGTTGAAGAAACTACAAAAGATGTATCTGGTCTCCATTCTAAACTGGATCGTAAGAAGGCAGTTGATCAGCACAATGCAGAAGCTCAGGATATTTTTGGCAAAAACCTGAATAGTCTGTTTAATAGTATGGAAGAATTAATTAAGGATGGCAGCACAAAACAAAAGGCCATGCTAGAAGTTCATAAAACCTTGTTTGGTAAGTTCAGGCATTTCTAATTCTAATCTTTGTGTGTTTAGTGTGAGACTAATTTAAAAACTGATAATTAAATATCATAAAAACTCAGGTGACAGTGTCACTAGTCCCCTCCAATGCACACACTATTCAGACTAGGGATTAATGCCTTTTTTTTTTTTTTTTAAAGGAATTCCTTTATTTTTATTATTTATTTATTTTATTTATTTATTTTTGGCTGTGTTGGGTCTTCGTTTCTGTGCAAGGGCTTTCTCTAGTTGTGGCAAGCGGGGGCCACTCTTCATCGCGGTGCGCGGGCCTCTCACTATCGCGGCCTCTCTTGTTGCGGAGCACAAGCTCCAGATGCGCAGGCTCAGTAGTTGTGGCTCACGGGCCCAGTTGCTCCTTGGCATGTGGGATCTTCCCAGACCAGGGCTCGAACCCGTGTCCCCTGCATTAGCAGGCAGATTCTCAACCACTGCGCCACCAGGGAAGCCCGATTAATGCCTTTGAATTAAAACAAATGTTAGTTGAGTTTTTTCTATAAAACTCATATTACATATCTTGTTACATATCTTGTGTTTCCTTATTGAAATTTTCTGTGCATAAACATTGTCCAACTTTTTTTTCTTTTGAGAATGTGTATTTTGAATGTTTGCTATATTGTCAGAATATGTGGGTATTATTCTTAACCATAACCATTGTTGTTATCTTCATTTAGGAAAGTAAGTATCCATTCGTTTATTATTATTATTATTTTAAATTTATTTATGTATGTATGTATGTACATATGGCTACGTTGGGTTTTCATTGCTGCACGCGGGCTTTCTCTAGTTGCGGCGAGCCGGGGCTACTCTTCATTGCCGTGTGCGGGCCTCTCATTGCGGTGGCTTTTCTTATTGTGGAGCATGGGCTCTAGGCTCCTGGGCTTCAGTAGTTGTGGCACACGGGCTCAGTAGTTGTGGCTCGTGGGCTCTAGAGCGCAGGCTCAGTAGTTGTGATGCACAGGCTGAGTTGCTCCCTGGCATGTGGGATCTTCCCGACCAGGGCTCGAACCTGTGTCCCCTGCATTGGCAGGCGGATTCTTAACCACTGCGCCACCAGGGAAGTCCCCCATTTGTTTATTATTAAAGTATTGTCTTCACTATAGAAAAGTTGGAAGATGCAGAAATGTAAAAAATTGTAAAAATCACCTAGAGTCTAGTCACTCTAAGCTAACCACTAAAAATTTTGTTTATTGATTTCTAGTTTCTCTTCTTTAGCCTCTTTTATCTACAGTAATACTGTGTATTACCTTCAGTTAGAGATTAGTTTTTAGAATATTCTAACTCTTGATTTACACTGAGTTACAGTTTTGGGTCTGATACATCTACAGATGTGCCAAGTGCTTACTGAGTACTGCAGGAACGTATTTAATTTATATTTACAATAATTCCATGCTTATGTAGTGAGGCAATTATTTTAAGCTTATTTGTTATTACAAATTTCCACAACAAGGATATAATTTTGCCAACCTCTTTGAAGGTTGTATTTGTATTTAAATATATTTATTGCCGAGTTTAAATCTTCTTTTTCTTTTTTCTTTTTGGTATAGGTAACCTGCTGTCTTCCAGTGTCTCTGCACTAGACACGATTACTACAACAGCACTTGGATCTCTCACATCTGTTCCAGAAAATGTGTCTACACTTGTTTCTCAGATTTCTAATATGATATTAAAAGAACAGTCATTAGCAGCAGAAAGTAAAACCGTACTTCAGAAATTGATTGTTAGTAAATCTCTTATTTTTGAAGGGTTACATTTGATAAGTCTTCAAAAACAATGTTAACTGCTATTCTTTCATCTTAAGCTTTACTAGACACAATGGTAAACATATCACTTTAAGAGAGTAGGTTTATATTTTTAAAGGCAAATCTCTTCATTGTTTTTTTCTCCCAGAAAGATTAATTTCCAAATGCATATATACAACTTTTGAAACTTTTTTCACTTAAATCCTGTAACATAAAGAGTAGGAGTTAGTAAGCCTTTTAATAACTAGAAAGAGTAGGTTTAGCTCCACATGAATTCAAGGGACCCATGACTTGTTAGCTGGCTCAGAAATTGGTCATTCATCTTTTCCTCAAGGGTTCTGGAATAGTCATGCTAATGTTACACAGACCCAACCAGGAGATATTAGGTAGTTAATTTTAAAACTACAGAAATACAGAAAAATATACAAGAAAAATGACTTATAGAATTTGGAGAATGTATATAATAATTTGTGGTGTCAGGTATGTGTGGTCAAGCCCTTCTGGACTTTAACTGTGAGGTTGTTTTTCATCATTCTGTAGAAGCCAGCCATCTAATTACACAATGTTGTTTACCTTTTCCATACTTGATTTGTATATACCCTTTATTTTGTAATTGTATCATTTGTCTAGGAAGTTCTTGGTCATCTCACTTTTTTTTCTTTGTACAGGCTCTCTGCCTCCCTTTTTGAGTTTAACAATATTTGTTGAACATTTTCCAAGTGAATACTGCCAATGTTCACTGACACTGCCTAAATTCAGTGCTGTATGACATTATTTGGTAGATTTCTTCAGTCACCCAAATTTAACAAAGTTAAAAGATACTCTGTTGGTACTAACTTTTTGGAAATTGATTCATTCACTAAATGGTAGTCTGTATTTATTGATGTCTTTCTATCAAGCTATAAGCAAGCTTGAGTCTGAGGAGATGATTGCTGCTCCCACAGAATGAGTTGAAATTAGTATGCTCGCTCTTCTTTCAAAAGAAAACCAGTACCCTTTTAAGTATTTACTAATTATTTCTGTTATAGTTCCTCATGCTTGCCCTAGTAAAAGGAGCTTGGTTCAGAATTGTTTTCTTCTTTTTATAAAAATTCCCAATCTACAGTACTTTCTCAACTCTTCTATGTAACTTGACAAGAACAAGAAGAACCTTGACAAGTTCTTCTGATACAATAGGATATAAGTTGCCAGGTCTTCAAATTTAAATACCTCCAGCCCAAGGCCTACTCTTGAAGACTATTTGGTTTCAGCCTTTTTGACTTAGTAACCTAAACTTGTTTGAGATTTATTTCGTTAAAATATAGTTGTAGGTGTTTTTTTTTCTTCCTTTGTTTGCAATGCTGAAATCTTATCAAATGACTGTCATTTTCCTCTCATCTGAATTCTTCTGACTTCTGTTGCATTAGACTGTTAAAAATCTATTGTACATGAAGCAACCATTTTCGTAATTACTGTATGCAGGATTAAGTAATTTATGATGAATATAAACTCTAGTAATAAATAGGCTCTGTAGGGTATACAGAATAGAGAATGGATACGTAGGATTTTAATATGCATGTGTTCAGTTAACACAGTATTTAAGATATTATCATTTATTTAACCAGCCAGATTTATGGAAGTGAAAATATTCTTTTTAAAGAGTTGTTTGTTTATTTTCAAAACCAGAATGTACTTAAGAGTGACCTCCTCAGTTCACTGGAAACAGTTTTATCCCCCACTGTGGTATCTATGCTGGAAATCAATAGTCAACTAAAGCATATTTTCAAGACTTCATTGATACTGGCTAATAAGGTAACAAATATTCTTATTATCTCAAATTGTTGTTTAAGAAAGAAACTCTATCTGTGGCCACATCTAGAGAGATGTCTACATGCAAAACCCATGGGTTGTGAGAAGGAATCTGGAAGAGGGAGGAGATAGGATGCTCTCTGCCATTGATGTGGTCAGCAGAATCATGGTGAAGAAAAATAAGAGGGAATGATCTTCAAGATAAATATTTAACTTCACATAGTAGCATATATAGCGGTCTATCATATGGTGGGGGAGGAAGATATACATATGAACGTATACCCATATATGTATGCATAAATGCCTCAACATGGATAATAAAAAATCTCTGAAAGTGTTTAGAAATAGTAACAATCATCTCTCAGAGGTGGGAGTGGGACTGGGTGAGGTTCTAGGGGCTGAAGGGGAAAGGGACTTTTCTCTGCATACTGTTTTCTACCTTTTCTATTTTGTATGTATTCAAAAAAATAAAAATAAATAAATAAATAAACTTAAGACCTTTTTCTAAAATTTTTATTTATTTATTTATGGCTGTGTTGGGTCTTCGTTTCTGTGCGAGGGCTTTCTCCAGTTGCGGCAAGCGGGGGCCACTCTTCATCGTGGTGCGCGGGACTCTCACTGTCACGGCCTCTCTTGTTGCGGAGCACAGGCTCCAGACGCGCAGGCTCAGTAGTTGTGGCTCACGGGCCTAGCTACTCCGCGGCATGTGGGATCCTCCCAGACCAGGGCTCGAACCCGTGTCCCCTGCATTGGCAGGCAGATTCTCAACCACTGCACCACCAGGGAAGCCCAAAACATTTTTAATTTAAGAAAAGAAATTAATTTTTTTTAACATCTTTATTGGAGTATAATTGCTTTACAATGGTGTGTTAGTTTCTGCTGTATAACAAAGTGAATCTGCTATACATAAACATATATCCCCATACCTCCTCCCTCTTGCATCTCCCTCCCACCCTCCCTAACCCACCCCTCTAGGTGGACACAAAGCACCAAGCTGATTTCCCTGTGCTATGTGGTTGCTTCCTGCTAGCTATCTCTTTACATTTGGTAGTGTATATATGTCCATGCCACTCTCTTACTTCGTCCCAGCTTACCCTTCCCCCTCCCTGTGTCCTCAAGTCCATTCTCTATGTCTGTGTCTTTATTCCTGTCCTGCCCCTAGGTTCTTCAGAACCTTTTTTTTTTTTTAGATTCCATATATATGTGTTAGCATATGGTATTTGTTTTTCTCTTTCTGACTTACTTTGCTCTTTATGACAGACTCTAGGTCCATCCACCTCACTACAAATAACTCAATTTCATTTCTTTTTATGGCTGACTAATATTCCATTGTATATATGTGCCACATCTTCTTTATCCATTCATCTGTCAATGGACACTTAGGTTGCTTCCATGTCCTGGCTATTGTAAATAGAGCTGCAATGAACATTGTGGTACATGTATCTTTTTGAATTATGGTTATCTCAGGTTATATGCCCAGTAGTGGGATTGCTGGGTCATATGGTAGTTCTATTTTTACTTTTTTAAGGAACCTCCATACCATTCTCCATAGTGGCTGTATCAATTTACATTCCCACCAACAGTGCAAGAGGGTTCCCTTTTCTCCACACCCTCTCCAGCATTTGTTGTCTGTAGATTTTTGATGATGGCCATTCTGACTGGGGTGAGGTGATACCTCATTGTAGTTTTGATTTGCATTTCTCTAATGATTAGTGATGTTGAGCATCCTTTCATGTGTTTATTGACAATCTGTATATCTTCTTTGGAGAAATGTCTATTTAGGTCTTCTGCACATTTTTGGATTGGGTTGTTTGTTTTTTTCATATTGAGCTGCATGAGCTGCTTGTAAATTTCGGAGATTAATCCTTTGTCAGTTGCTTCATTTGCAAATATTTTCTCCCATTCTGAGGGTTGTCTTTTCGTCTTGTTTATGGTTTCCTTTGCTGTGCAAAAGCTTTTAAGTTTCATTAGGTCCCATTTGTTTATTTTTGTTTTTATTTCCATTTCTCTAGGAGGTGGGTCAAAAAGGATCTTGCTGTGATTTATATCATAGGGTGTTCTTCCTATATTTTCCTCTAACAGTCTTATAGTGTCCAGTCTTACATTTAGATCTTTGATCCATTTTGAGTTTATTTTTGTGTATGGTGTCAGGGAGTGTTCTAATTTCATTGTTTTACATGTAGCTGTCTAGTTTTCCCAGCACCACTTAGTGAAGAGGCTGTCTTTTCTCCATTGTATACTCTTGCCTCCTTTATCAAAGATAAGGTGACCATATGTGTGTGGCTTTATCTCTGGGCTTTCTATCCTGTTCCATTGATCTATATTTCTGTTTTTAAGCCAGTACCATATTGTCTTGATTGCTGTAGCTTTGTAGTATAGTCTGAAGTCTGGGAGCCTGATTCCTCCAACTCCGTTTTTCTTTCTCAAGATTGCTTTGGCTATTCGGGGTCTTTTGTGTTTCCATACAAACTGTGAAATTTTTTGTTCTAGTTCTGAGAAAAATGCCATTGGTAGTTTGATAGGGATTGCATTGAATCTGTAGATTGCTTTGGGCAGTTGAGTCATTTTCACAATGTTGATTCTTCCAATCCAAGAACATGGTATATCTCTCCATCTATTTGTATCATCTTTAATTTCTTTCATCAGTGTCTTATAGTTTTCTGCGTACCTGTCTTTTGTCTCCTTAAGGTTTATTCCTAGGTATTTTATTCTTTTTGTTGCAGTGGTAAATGGGAGTGTTTCCTTAATTTCTCTTTCAGATTTTTCATCATTAGTGTATAGGAATGCAAGAGATTTCTGTGCAATAATTTTGTATCCTGCAACTTTACCAGATTCATTGATTAGCTCTAGTAAGTTTTCTGGTAGCATCTTTAGGATTCTTTATGTAGTGTCATGTCTCTGCAAAGAGTGACAGCTTTACTTCTTTTCCGATATGGATTCCTTTTATTTCTTTTTCTTCTCTGATTGCTGTGGCTAAAACTTCCAAAACTATGTTGAATAATAGTGGTGAGAGTGGACAACCTTGTCTTGTTCCTGATCTTAGAGGAAGTGGTTTCAGTTTTTCACCATTGAGAATGATGTTTGCTGTGGGTTTGTCATATATGGCCTTTAGTATGTTGAAGTAATTCCCTCTAGGCCACCTTCTGGAGGGTTTTTATCATAAATGGGTGTTGAATTTTGTCAAAAGCTTTTTCTGCATCTATTGAGATGATCATATGGTCTTTCTCCTTCAATATGTTAATACGGTTTATCACATTGATTGATTTGCGTATACTGAAGAATCCTTGCATTCCTGGGATAAAGCCCACTTGATCATGGTGTATGATCCTTTTAATGTGCTGCTGGATTCTGTTTGCTAATATTTTGCTAAAGATTTTTGTATCTATGTTCATGAGTGATATTGGCTTGTAGTTTTCTTTCTTTGTGACATCTTTGTCTGGTTTTGGTATCAGGGTGATGGTGGCCTCGTAGACTGTGTTTGGGAGTGTTCCTCCCTCTGCTATATTTTGGAAGAGTTTGAGAAGGATAGGTGTCAGCTCTTCTCTAAATGTTTGATAGAATTCGCCTGTGAGGCTATCTTACCCTGGGCTTTTCTTTGTTGGAAGATTTTTTTTTTTTAACATCTTTATTGGAGTTTTGGAAGATTTTTAATCACAGTCTCAATATCAGTGCTTGTGATTGGTCTGTTTATATTTTCTATTTCTTCCTGGTTCAGTCTCGGAAGGTTGTGCTTTTCTAAGAATTTGTCCATTTCTTCCAGGTTGTCCATTTTATTGGCATAGAGTTGCTCGTAGCAATCTCACATGATCCTTTGTATTTCTGCAGTGTCAGTTGTTACTTCTACGTTTTCATTTCTAATTCTATTGATTTGAGTCTTCTCCCTTTTTTTCTTGATGAGTCTGGCTAATGGTTTATCAATTTTGTTTATCTTCTCAACCAGCTTTTAGTTTTATTGATCTTTGTTATTGTTTCCTTCATTTCTTTTTCATTTATTTCTGATCTGATCTTTATGATTTCTTTCCTTCTGCTAACTTTGGGGTTTTTTTGTTCTTCTTTCTCTAATTGCTTTAGGTGTAAGGTTAGGTTGTTTATTTGAGATGTTTCTTGTTTCTTGAGGTAGGCTTGTATCGCTATAAACTTCCCTCTTCAAACTGCTTTTGCTGCATCCCATAGGTTTTGGGTCATCGTGTTTTCATTGTCATTTGTTTCTAGGTATTTTTTGATTTCCTCTTTGATTTCTTCAGTGATCTCTTGGTTATTTAGTAGTGTATTGTTTAGCCTCCACATGTTTGTATTTTTTACAGATTTTTTCCTGTAATTGATATCTAGTCTCATAGCATTGTGGTCAGAAAAGATACCTGATACGATTTCGATTTTCTTAAATTTACCAAGGCTTGATTTGTGACCCAAGATATGATCTATCCTGGAGAATGTTCCATGAGCACTTGAGAAGAAAATGTATTCTGTTGTTTTTGGATGGAATGTCCTATAAATATCAATTAAGTCCATCTTGTTTAATGTATCATTTTAAGCTTGTGTTTCCTTATTTATTTTCATTTTGGATGATCTGTCCATTGGTGAAAGTGGGGTGTTAAAGTCCCCTACTATGATTGTGTTACTGTTGATTTCCCCTTTTATGACTGTTAGCATTTGTCTTATGTATTGAGGTGCTCCTATTTGGGGTGCATAAATATTTACAATTGTTATATCTTCTTCTTGGATTGATCCCTTGATCATTATGTAGTGTCCTTCTTTGTCTCTTGTAATAGTCTTTATTTTAAAGTCTATTTTGTCTGATATGAGAATTGCTACTCCAGCTTTCATT
Organism: Balaenoptera musculus; assembly: GCF_009873245.2. Taxonomy (NCBI): domain Eukaryota; kingdom Metazoa; phylum Chordata; class Mammalia; order Artiodactyla; family Balaenopteridae; genus Balaenoptera; species Balaenoptera musculus. The sequence goes on along the minus strand of NC_045800.1, from coordinate 34,691,701 downwards.
TGATTTCCATATGCATGGAATATCTTTTTTCCATCCCCTCACTTTCTGTATGTGTCCCTAGATCTGAAGTGGGTCTCTTGTAGACAGCATATATACAGGTCTTGTTTTTGTATCCATTCAGCCAGTCTGTGCCTTTTGGTTGGAGCATTTAATCCATTTACATTTAAGGTAGTTATGGATATGTATGTTCCTATTATCATTTTCTTAATTGTTCTGGGTTTGTTATTGTAGGTGTTTTCCTTCTCTTGTGTTTCCTGCCTAGGGAAGTTCCTTTAACATTTTTTGTAAAACTGGTTTGGTGGTGCTGAATTCTCTTAGCTTTTGCTTGTCTGAAAAGGTTTTAATTTCTCCGTTGAATCTGAATGAGATCCTTGCTGGGTAGAGTATTCTTGGTTGTAGGTTTTTCCTTTTCATCACTTTAAATATGTCCTGTACTCCCTTCTGGCTTGCAGAATTTCTGCTGAAAGATCAGCTGTTAACCTTATGGGAGTTCCCTTGTATGTTATTTGTTGTTTTTCCCTTGCTGCTTTTAATATTTTTTCTTTGTATTTAATTTTTGATCATTTGATTAATATGTGTCTTGGCATGTTTCTCCTTGGATTTATTCTGTATGGGACTCTCTGTGCTTCCTGGACTTCATTGACTGTTTCCTTCCCATATTAGGGAAGTTTTCAACTATAACCTCTTCAAACATTTTCTCAGTCCCTTTCTTTTTCTCTTCTTCTTCTGGGACCCCTATGATTCAAATGTTGGTGTGTTTAGTGTTGTCCCAGAGGTCTCTGAGACTGTCCTCAATTCTTTTCATTCTTTTTTCTTTATTCTGCTCTGCGGTAGTTATTTCCACTATTTTATCTTCCGGGTTAGTTATCTGTTCTTCTGTCTCAGTTATTCTGCTACTGATTCCTTCTAGAGAATTTTTAATTTCATTTATTGTGAAATTTCATTTATTGTATTGTTTATCATTGTTTGCTCTTTAGTTCTTCTAGGTCCTTGTTAAACGTTTCTTGTATTTTCTCCATTCTATTTCCAAAATTTTGGATCTTCTTTACTATCATTACTCTGAATTCTTTTTCAGGTAGATTGGCTACTTCCTCTTCATTTTTTTGGTCTTGTGGGTTTTTACCTTGCTCCTTCATCTGCTGTGTTTCTCTGTCTTCTCATTTTGCTTAACTTACTGTGTTTGGGGTCTGCTTTTCGCAGGCTGCAAGTTCGTAGTTCCCGTTATTTTTGGTGTCTGCCCCCAGTGGCTAAGATTGGTTCAGTGGGTTGTGTAGGCTTCCTGGTGGAGGGGACTGGTGCCTGTGTTCTGGTGGATGAGGCTGGATCTTGTCTTTCTGGTGGGTAGGACCACGTCTGGTGGTGTGTTTTGGGGTGTCTGTGACCTTATTATGATTTTAGGCAGCCTCTCTGCTAATGGGTGGGGTTGTGTTCCTGTCTTGCTAGTTGTTTGGCATAGGGAGTCCAGCACTGTAGCTTGCTTGTCGTTGAGTGGAGCTGGGTCTTAGCGTTGAGATGGAGATCTCTGGGAGAACTTTAGCCATTTGGTATTACGTGGAGCTGGGAGGTCTCTGGTGGACCAATGTCCTGAACTCGGCTCTCCCACCTCAGAGGCACAGGCCTGACACCCGGCCGGAGCACCAAGACCCTGTCAGCCACACGGCTTTTGGGAAGTCTGAGGTCTTCTGCCAGCGTTGAGTAGGTGTTCTGTAGGAGTTGTTCCACATGTAGATATATTTCTGATGTATTTGTTGGGAGGAAGGTGATCTCCACATCTTACTCCTCCACCATCTGGAAGGTCTCCTCGAAATTAATTTTTTTTTTCTTCAAAGATAGAAGATCAGAAGAAGGAAATGGATGGATTTCTCAGTACACTGTGTAACAATCTACATGAACTAAAAGAAGATACAATTTCTTCCTTGGCTGAAACACAGAAGCTATGTGAAAACTTAACTGAAGACCTGAAGACAATAAAGAAAATCCATTCACAGGTATCTTATTTAGGTGATTTAAGGAGTGTAAAAAGAAAGTATTATGATCTTTAACTTGATAATCCCTGTTACAGACTGAAAGCTATATAACTAAATTAGAATCCTGAAAATACTGTAGCCACTTTTGCTTATGACAGTAATTAATGTGAAATAATTGAGAGTACTTCTCTTGATCAGTTAATATTTGATGATTTGCTACACGTAGAGCCCTATGCTAAAGCACGATAAGACATACAGTCCTTTCCTCACATCAAGAAGAAAGATGAACTGCAGAAATATACCATCAGGAGTACAATTAGAAGAAAATGGTCGTAGCATTTAAAATGAACATGTATCTACATCTTAACTTGATGATTTTTGTTGTTGTTGTTTTTGTTTTTAATGTAACATGGATAGTTATTCTCTTTCACAAACTATTCCCTGCTTTCTTTTACTATTTTTGTCTCATCAGTATCAGGCATTTACATGTAGTAAATTGATACAATTCTTAATTTTTATTGATAAATGTAATTTATGACTTGCTCCATGTAAACTATTCCTCAGTATATGACACTTTAAATCAAAACCAAACCTTCAAGCCAGGCAAGTCATAATCTATAAATATCAGATATATGGAAAATAATTTCTGGTATTCTTAAGCCCTTAGTAATGAATTCTGAAGTTCTGTTAAATGAGGCTATTACTACATGACAGAACTCTTTGGTCAGTGAAACTGTTGACATGGTTTAGTGACCAGTAAAGAATTCTTTGTTTTGGGAAGTGAGGGAAAGGGAATTCATATCCACGTCACCTGAAATGAGAAGGGAAACACATCTAAGGTTTTTAGATAAGAATTAAAGCAACTTTAGCTTTCTGCCCATGGACGCCACCGAGCGAGCATTGTTAAAGTCTCCCCCCCTCCAGGGCCCTCATGTCTAAGTCAGAGTCTCCCAAAGAGCCCGAACAGCTGCGGAAGCTCTTCATTGGAGGTTTGAGCTTTGAAACAACTGATGAGAGTCTGAGGAGCCATTGTGAGCAATGGGGAGCACTCACAGACTGTGTGGTAATGAGGGATCCAAACACCAAGAGCTCCAGAGGCTTCGGGGTTGTGACGTATGCCACTGTGGAGGAGGTGGATGGGGCCATGAATGCAAGGCCACACAAGGTGGATGGGAGAGTTGGGGAACCAAAGAGGGCCGTCTCAAGAGAAGATTCTCAAAGACCTGGTGCCCACTTAACTGTGAAAAAGAGTTTTGTTGGTGGCATTAAAGAAGACACTGAAGAATATCACCTAAGAGATTATTTTGAACAGTATGGAAGTGATTGAAATCATGACTGACCAAGGCAGTGGCAAAAAGGGAGGCTTTGATTTTGTAACCTTTGATGACCATGACTCCGCAGACAGGATTGTCATTCAGAAATACCACACTGTGAATGGCCACAACTGTGAAGTAAGGAAAGCCCATCTCAGCAAGAGATGGCTAGTGCTTCATCCAGCCAAAGAGGTCAAACTGGTTCTGGAAACTTTGGTGGTGGTCGTGGAGGTGGTTTTGGTGGGAATGACAGCTTTGGTCATGGAGGAAGCTTCAGTGGTCGAGCTGGCTTTGGTGACAGCCAGGGTGGTGGTGGCTATGGTGGCAGTGGGGATGGCTATAATGGATTTGGTAATGATGGAAGCACTTTTGGAGGTGGCGGAGGCTACAATGATTTTGGCAGTTACAACAATCAATCTTCAAATTTTGAACCCATAAAAGGAGGAAACTTTGGAGGCAGAAGTGCTGGCCCCTGTGGTGGTGGTGGTCAGTACTTTGCCAAACCATGAAACCAAGGTGGCTATGGTGGTTCCAGCAGCAGCAGGAGCTATGGCAGTGGCAGGAGGTTTTGATTACTGCCAGGAAACAAAGCTTAGCAGGAGAGGAGAGCCAGGGAAGTGACAGGGAAGCTACAGGGTCAACAGATTTGTGAACTCAGCCGAACACAGTGGTGGCAGGTCCTAGCTGCTATAAAGAAGACATGTTTTAGACAATACTCCTATATGGGCAAAAAAAACTCAAGGACTGCATTTGAGACTAATTGTATAACAGGCTGTTTTAGTTTCTGTTCTGTGGAAAGTGTAAAGCATTCCAACAGAGGGTTTTAATGTAGATTTTTTTTTTGCACCCATGCTGTTGGTTGCGAAATGTAATAGTCTGATCATGACACTGAATAAACATGTCTTTTTTAAAATGTGCTATGTGAAGTTAGAATTTCTTCATGGTGATGCCAGGTTCCAAATTTATTTACAACCTGCTTGGGTGGAGAAGACATTGTCTTCAGAAACCTTGGTGTAGTTGAACTGACAGTTACTGTGTTGTGACCTGGAGTTCACAGTTTTAAAAGGGTCACCTAAGCAAAGTCATGGAGGTTTTTGGTTATTAATATGATTGTTGGCACATCCTATGCAATATATCTAAATTGAATTATGGTACCAGATAAAGTTCTAGATGGGAATGAAGCTTGTGTATCATCCATTATCATGCGTAATCAATAAATGATTTAATACCCTCTTGAGGGAATTCCCTGGCATTCCAGTGGTTAGGACTCGGTGCTTTCACTGCCGTGGCCTGGTTCAGTCCCTGGTGGGGAAACTAAGATCCCGCAAGCTGCACAGCACGGCCGAAAAAACAACAAAACAAAACCCTCTTGAATGGAATGAAAAAAAAAAAGAAAGCAACTTTAAAATAAGATTATTTGTTTCCCTAATTGATAAGCATGTAACTTTTCAGACAAAAGGTTAATATTGGAAATTAGTACAAATGATAGTTAACATTTATTGAGCAACTCACTGTGTGTTTATTCCTCACACCAATATAGATACAGGTTCTATTACTAGCCTAGTTTTCTAATGAGGGAACTGAGGCCTCAAGTTCATCTAACAATAGTTAGCTCCCCTTATAGCCGTGGTGGTGATTATACTGCCTGAAAGGCATCCATTTATGAGGGGCTCTTCTATATGTTTCTAGAACATATTCTTGCTGTTTGAAATTGCAACAAGTTTACCTTAAACCTGCCTAGATCTTTTTAGGTATGTAGATCAGCTTTTTATTAATTAGCTGTTTTGAAATGTTTAAAATTGGCAAGCAACTGTTTAACAACAAACAAAACGGGACTTCCCTGGTGGTCCAGTGGTAAAGAATCCACCTTACAATGCGGGGGACGCGGGTTCAATCCCTGGTCAGGGACCTGGGATCCTGCATGCCGCGGGGCAACTAAGCCCGTGCACCGCAACTACTGAGCTAATGCAACTTAACTAGAGAGCCTGCGTACCGCAAACTACAGAGCCCACATGCTCTGGAACCACAACTAGAGAGAAGCCTGCACGCTGCAAGGAAGAGTCCACACACCGCAATGAAAGATCCCGCATACCTCAACGAAGATTCTACATGCTGCAACTAAGACCCGACACAGCCAAAAAAAAAAAAAAGTGCTCTTAAAAACATCCTAATATTTAAAAAAAAATTAAAAAAAAAAACCCACCTATGCCATGAAAAGTATTTTAGCATGAGTGGTTTGACTTCCCTGGCTTAAAGGAAGCAAGTTTACTAACTGAGCTATTTCTGAGATATTCTAGAACTTGAGGTTAGTGCTGACAAACCAATGATGTAAACTCTGAACACCTGGCTACATGTAGATAAATCTGAAAATACCTGCATTTCCCTCTACTTTGAGATAAGTAAAAATACTGACACTCTATTCATAATCAAAGTGTTAGATGTGTATTGTCAGCTTATGTGTTGTTCAGAAATGTGTTTAAAGATCCCAAGTATGAGAAAAGGTTAAGCTCTATTTATTTGGCCACACCTTGAGGCTTGCGGGATCTTAGTTCCCCAACCAGGGATTGAACCCGCACCCTTGGCAGTGAAAGCACAGAGTCCCAAGCACTGAACTGTCAGGGAATTCCCTCTATTTACATTTTATTAATATGATCCAACTAAGTTCTGTAAAATGTTTCAGCTCTATTAACTGATAATATTTTTGCACTTCTTGACCCATTAGATTTTCAGCATTACTTTGTCTTCTAGTAGTGTTATCAGTTAAGAAGCAACTATGTATATCTGTCAAAGTGGTTCTCAAACACAATGTGACATTTTGGTGTATTTGGTTAGTTTTGAGGTACACGGAAAGTAACTTGTTACTTATAGTTAAAATAAGAAAGTTTGCTAATTATTTACTTTTTTAAAAAATGCCTGTAATATTATTATCCTTGTAATATCACTTCCACAAATCTCCTGTATGTGAGAGAGATGGAGTTAAAGATCCCTTGTCAGGAATTTTTATAATTCTCACCTATGGGAAAATACTTTATATCAGTATAGAAAAAAGTTTAACTGTTATAATTTCAGTCTTTTCCTTCCCCACACCTTTCTTACAGGAACTTTGCCAGTTAATCAATCTTTGGAAGGAGAGATTCTGTGCTTTGGAGGAAAAGTGTGAAAACATGTGGAAACCACTTAGCAGTGTTCAAGAAAATACAGAGCAGTAAGATGTTTTAAAATTCTTTTTAATATATCTTTTCTGAATAAGTTACAGCCTTTATAATCTCCACTTTCCCCCCAAATACTTCAGTGTGTATCCTAAAAACATAAGCTACTGTCTTATATAATAATTATTTTATTTTAAAAAAATGTTTTTATTTTTTAACTTTTTTGGAGTATAGTTGATTTACAATGTTGTGTTAGCTTCAGGTGTACAGCAAAGTGAATCACTTATACATATGCATGTATCTATTCTTTTTTAGATTCTTTTCCCATACAGGTTATTACAGAATATTGAGTAGAGTTCCCTGTACTATATAGTAGGTCCTTATTAGTTATCTGTTACAACAGTTATTTTAAATTAGAAAATTAATATTGAGAACTACTATTATCTGATATACAGACCTAATTCAAATTTTGCCAATTCTCTCACTAATGTTCTTTATAAGAAAAGAAAAAGATTTTCCTCCTGGTCCAGGATTTACTTCAGGATCACACATTGCATTTAATTGTCATGTCTCTTGAGTCTCCTTTAATCTGGAGCAGTTCCTTAGTTTTTGTCTTTTATAGCCTTTTCTTTTTCGAAGAGCATAGAATATTTATTTAGTACAATGTCCCTCAGTTGGGGTTGGCTTTCATGATTAGTTGCAGTTGTCAAGAAAACCACAAAGATGGTATGTTCTTAGTGCATCTCAGATATCAAGAGGTTTAACTTTTTTTTTTTTTTAATTTTATTTATTTATGGCTGTGTTGGGTCTTCGTTTCTGTGCGAGGGCTTTCTCTAGTTGTGGCAAGCGGGGGCCACTCTTCATCGTGGTGCGCGGGCCTCTCACTATCGCGGCCTCTCCCGTTGCGGAGCACAGGCTCCAGACGCGCAGGCTCAGTAGTTGTGGCTCACGGGCCCAGTTGCTCCGCAGCATGTGGGATCTTCCCGGACCAGGGCTCGAAACCGTGTCCCCTGCATTGGCAGGCAGATTCTCAACCACTGTGCCACCAGGGAAGCCCAAGAGGTTTAACTTTGATAATTTGGTTGTAATGTTGTCCTCTAGATTTCCTTTGCAATTGATAAAGAACATAAGGGGAGATACTTTGAAACTATATAAGTATCCCGTTCCTCTTAGAATCTATTGATATGTATTTCTGAAACGATTATGATAGTGGTTGTCAAATGATCTTTTTTTCTAATCCCATCATTCCTTCAACATTTGTTAGTTGGCATTCTACTGAGAGGAAGAATTTTCCCTTTGTCCTGCCATTTATTCTTTTTTTAAAAAATAAATTTATTTATTTTTGACAGCGTTGGGTCTTTGTTGCTGCATGCAGGCTTTCTCTAGTTGCAGCAAGTGGGGGCTACTCTTCCTTGCAGTGCGTGGGCTTCTCATCGTGGTGGCTTCTCTTGTTGCGGAGCACAGGCTCCAGGTGTGCTCGCTTCAGTAGTTGTGGCACATGGGCTCAGTAGCTACAGCTCATGGGCTCTAGAGCACAGGCTCAGTAGCTGTGGTGCATGGGCTTAGTTGCTCCACGGCATGTGGGATCTTCCCAGACCAGGGCTCGAACCTGTGTCCCCTGCATTGGCAGGCGGATTCTCAACAACTGCACCACCAGGGAAGTCCCCTGCCATTTATTCTTATTCATTTATTTATGTTAGCATGTACTCATGGATTCTTTTATCCTCTGGGTATAGTCCACTATTATTTATTCTGATGTTCAAATTATCCCAGTTTTGACTAGTAAGAGCGTCTTCAACTTGTCTCCTGTGTCCTTTTGATATGATCTGTCCTTTTTGATCATTTTCTTACTTTCTGATATAGCAAGACATTCCAGGTATCTTGTACTTTCTCAGCCCTAGCTCTGAAATCATATTAATATAAACCAAGATCTGGGCACTAGATGTTCTTTTTTTTTAATTTGTGTCATGCTTTATTTATTTATTTTATTTATTTATGGCTGTGTTGGGTCTTCGTTTTTGTGCGAGGGCTTTCTCTAGTTGTGGCAAGTGGGGGCCACTCTTCATCACGGTGCGTGGGCCTCTCACTATCACAGCCTCTCTTGTTGTGGAGCACAGGCTCCAGACGCGCAGGCTCAGTAATTGTGGCTCACGGGCCCAGCTGCTCCGTGGCATGTGGGATCTTCCCAGACCAGGGCTCGAACCCGTGTCCCCTGCATTGGCAGGCAGATTCTCAACCACTGCGCCACCAGGGAAGCCCACTAGGTGTTCTTATTGCTACTGGGGTGTCATTTCTTCTAAGGCTCCCCAGGTGGACATAGCTAGAAATACATGTGTGAATGTGTATATATATGTGCACTTAAATATCTTTCTATTCTGTATTTGTACTCCCTTTTCAGACAGAAACCTGGCTCTCATCCACAATATATCTACCTATTTGCTCAATTTTAGAATACACATTAAGTAATTTCACAATTTCTAACCCATATCCATGATGAAATATATACTTACTAATTAGAGTAGGGTTTGGCAAACTATGGCTGCTGGGCCGGATGCCTGCTACTTCAAGTAATTTTATTGGACACAGTCATGTTGGTTTACTCAATCTGCCTATTTGTTTATGTGTTGCCTTTAGCTATCTTTGACTGCCTTTGCACTGCAAAGGTTACATCAAAGACTATATACCTGTAAACCTAAAATATTTGCTATCTGGATTTCTAAGAAAAAGTTTTTAAGAAAAGCTGATTCCTGCACTAGTGTTTAGTGTTGCTTTATAGCCTCATTGCTTGCCAGTCTCACATCCTTATCATATATTCCAATCAGCTTTATGTTTTCTTTTAGAAGTTTTATAGTTTTATGTAAGATTTAAATCCATGATCTATTTTTAATTTTTTGTTTAAGGTATGGGGTTTCTCAAGATTCAGTTTTTTGCCTATAGATATTCTAAACTCATGAGGATCAGGGTATTCTGATATTTACCCCTATTTTTGGCCATTAAATTGTTCCTTCCTGAAGTTCCAAACAGGTCTGCTGGCCACAAATGCTATTTTCCTTTGTCTGAGAATATCTTGATTTTCCTTTCATTCCTGAAAAATATATTCACTGGCTATAGAATTCCGGGTTGACAGGTCTTTTCTTTCCGCACCTGGAATATGTTGTTTCATTTCCTTTTGGTCTCCATGAGATGAGAAATCCCATCATTTGAATCCATGTATTCAAATGATTGTTCGCCTATAGGCAATTTCTCTGTAGCTGCCTTCAAGATTTTTTCTTTGTCCTTAGTTTTTAGAAGTTTGATTATATTGTGTCTTCTTATGTATTTCTTTGAGTTAATCCAATTTGGGTTTGCTCAGCTTCTTGAATCTGTAGACTTATGCCTTTCACCAAACTTGGAAATTTTCATCCATTCTTTCTTTTCTTTTTTTTTTTTTAAACCAAGAATTGTTTGTCTGTTTGTTTGTTTTTTGGTGGCACTGCTTGGCTTGTGGGATCTTAGTTCCCTAACCAGGGATTTAACCCAGGCCACAGCGGTGAAAGCACTGAGTCCTAACCACTGGACCACCAGGGAATTCCGTTCATTATTTCTTTGAACATTTTTTCAGCCTTATATTTTTCTCCTCTGCTTCTAGAACTATGATGACACAAATGTTAGATCTTTTATTATGGTCCCATAGGTCTCTGAGGCTATAGATACTAGTCTATTTTCTCTTCGTTGATTGATTGAATAAATCCTGTAATCTGTCTTTGTCTTTATGTCCACTGACCCTTCCTTTGTCATCTCTAACCTAGGTTGAACCCATTCAGTGAGGTGTTTTATTTCAGTTACCATGTTTTTCAGTTTTATAATTTTCATTTGCTTCTTTTTTTTAAATTCTCTTCTATTTCTTTGTTAAGATTCTCTCTTTTTTTTTTTCTAAATGTGTTTTCTTTTTTTTTTGGCTGCACCTCGCAGCCTGTGGGATCTTAGTTCCCCGACCACGGATTGAACACAGGCCCTTGGCAGTGAGAGCATGGAGTCTTAACCACTGGACCGCCAGGGAATTTCCTTTAGATGTGGGGTTTTTTTTTTTTTTAATTTTTATTTTATTTATTTTTTCATACAGCAGGTTCTTATTAGTCATCAATTTTATACACATCAGTGTATACATGTCAATCCCAATCGCCCAATTCATCACACCACCATCCCCAACCCCCCACGGCTTTCCCCCCTTGGTGTCCATACATTTGTTCTCTACAACTGTGTCTCAACTTCTGCCCTGCAAACCGGTTCATCTGTACCATTTTTCTAGGTTCCACATACATGCGTTAATATACGATATTTGTTTTTCTCTTTCTGACTTACTACACTCTGTATGACAGTCTCTAGATCCACTCACATCTCAACAAATGACCCAATTTTGTTCCTTTCTATGGCTGAGTAATATTCCATTGTATATATGTACCACAACTTCTTTATCCATTCGTCTGTCGATGGGCATTTAGGTTACTTCCATGAACTGGCTATTGTAAATAGTGCTGCAGTGAACATTGGGGTGCATGCGTCTTTTTGAATTATGGTTCTCTCTGGGTATATGCCCAGTAGTGGGATTGCTGGATCATACGGTAATTCTATTTTTAGTTTTTTTTTTTTTTTTTTTTTATAAATTTATTTATTTATTTATTCATTTCTGGCTGTGTTGGGTCTTCGTTTCTGTGCGAGGGCTCTCTCCAGTTCCGGCAAGCGGGGGCCACTCCCCATCGCGGTGCGCGGGCCTCCCACCATCGCGGCCTCTCCTGCTGCGGAGCACAGGCTCCAGACGCACAGGCTCAGCAGCCGTGCCTCACGGGCCCAGTCGCTCCGCGGCACGTGGGATCCTCCCAGACCAGGGCTCGAGCCCGTCTCCCCCGCACTGGCAGGCAGACTCCCAACCACTGCGCCACCAGGGAAGCCCTATTTTTAGTTTTTTAAGGAACCTCCATACTGTTCTCCATAGTGGCTGTATCAATTTACATTCCCACCAACAGTGCAAGAGGGTTCCCTTTTCTCCACACCCTCTCCAGCATTTCTTGTTTATAGATTTTCTGATGATGCCCATTCTAACTGGGGTGAGGTGATACCTCATTGTAGTTTTGATTTGCATTTCTCTAATAATTAGTGATGTTCAGCAGCTTTTCATGTGCTTCTTGGCCATCTGTATGTCTTCTTTGGAGCAATGTCTATTTAGGTCTTCTGCCCATTTTTGGATTGGGTTGATTGTTTCTTTAATATTGAGCTGCATGAGCTGTTTATATATTTTGGAGATTAATCCTTTGTCCGTTGATTCGTTTGCAAATATTTTCTGCCATTCTGAGGGTTGTCTTTTGATCTTGTTGATGGTTTCCTTTGCTGTGCAAAAGCTTTGAAGTTTCATTAGGTCCCATTTGTTTATTTTTGTTTTTATTTCCATTACTCTAGGAGGTGGATCAAAAAAGATCTTGCTGTGATTTATGTCAAAGAGTGTTCTTCCTATGTTTTCCTCTAAGAGTTTTATGGTGTCCAGTCTTACATTTAGGTCTTTAATCCATTTTGAGTTTATTTTTGTGTATGGTGTTAGGAAGTGTTCTAATTTCATTCTTTTACATGTAGCTGTCTAGTTTTCCCAGCACCACTTATTGAAGTGGCTGTCTTTTCTCCATTGTGTATTCTTGCCTACTTTATCAAACATAAGGTGACCATTTGTGCGTGGGTTTATCTCTGGGATTTCTATCCTGTTCCATTGGTCTATATTTCTGTTTTTGTGCCAGTACCACACTGTCTTCATTAATGTAGCTTTGTAGTATAGTCAGAAGTCAGGGAGCCTGAGTCCTCCAGCTCCGTTTTTCTTTCTGAAGATTGCTTTGGGTATTCGGGGTCTTTTGTGTTTCCATACAAATTGTGAAATTTTTTGTTCTAGTTCTGTGAAAAATGCCAGTGGTAGTTTGATAGGGATTGCATTGAATCTGTAGATTGCTTTGGGTAGTAGAGTCATTTTCACAATGTTGATTCTTCCATTCCAAGAACATGGCATATCTCTCCATCTGTTGGTATCATCTTTAATTTCTTTCATCAGTGTCTTACAGTTTTCTACATACAGGTTTTTTGTCTCCTTAGGTAGGTTTATTCCTAGGTATTTTATTCTTTTTGTTGCAGTGGTAAATGGGAGTGTTTCCTTAATTTCTCTTTCAGATTTTTCATCATTAGTGTGTAGGAATGCAAGAGATTTCTGTGCATTAATTTTGTATCCTGGAACTTTACCAGATTCATTGATTAGCTGTAGTAGTTTTCTGGTGGCATCTTTAGGATTCTCTATGTATAGTATCATGTCATCTGCAAACAGTGACAATGTTACTTCTTCTTTTCCAATTTGTATTCCTTTTATTTCTTTTTCTTCTCTGATTGCCGTGGCTAGGGCTTCCAAAACTATGTTGAGTGAGAGTGGACATCCTTGCCTTGTTCCTGATCTTAGAGGAAATGCTTTCAGTTTTTCACCATTGAGAATGATGTTTGCTGTGGTTTTGTTGTATATGGCCTTTATTATGTTGAGGTAGATTCCCTCCATGCCCACTTTCTGGAGAGTTTTTATCATAAATGGTGTTGAATTTTGTCAAAAGCTTTTTCTGCATCTATCGAGATGATCATATGGTTTTTATTCTTCAATTTGTTAATATGGTGTATCACATTGATTGATTTGCGTATATTGGAGAATCCTTGCATCCCTGGGATAAATCCCACTTGATTGTGGTGTATGATCCTTTTAATGTGTTGTTGGATTCTGTTTGCTAGGATTTTGTTGAGGATTTTTGCATCTATATTCATCAGTGATATTGGTCTGTAATTTTCTTTTTTTGTAGTATCTTTGTGTGGTTTTGGTATCAGGGTGATGGTGGCCTCATAGAATGAGTTTGGGAGTGTTCCTTCCCCTGCAATTTTTTGGAAGAGTTTGAGAAGGATGGGTGTTATCTCTTCTCTAAATGTTTGATAGAATTCACCTGTGAAGCCATCTGGTCCTGGACTTTTGTTTGTTGGAAGATTTTAAATCAGTTTCAATTTCATTACTTGTGATTTGTCTGTTCATATTTTCTATTTCTTCCTGATTCAGTCTTGGAAGGCTATACCTTTCTAAGAATTTGTCCATTTCTTCCAGGTAGTCCATTTTATTGGCATAGAGTTGCTTGTAGTAGTCTCTTAGGATGCTTTGTATTTCTGCAGTGTCTGTTGTAACTTCTTCTTACATTTCTAATTTTATTGATTTGAGTCCTCTCCTTCTTTTTCTTGATGACTCTGGCTAATGGTTTATCAATTTGGTTTATCCTCTCAAAGAACCAGCTTTTAGTTTTATTGATCTTTGCTATTGTTTTCTTTGTTTCTATTTCATTTATTTCTGCTCTGATCTTTATGATTTCTTTCCTTCTGCTAACTTTGGGTTTTGTTTGTTCTTCTTTCTCTAGTTCCTTTACGTGTAAGGTTAGATTGTTTATTTGAGATTTTTCTTGTTTCTTGAGGTAGGCTTGTATACCTATAAACGTCCCTCTTAGAACCGCTTTTGCTGCATCCCATAGGTTTTGGATCGTCGTGTTTTCATTGTCATTTGTCTCTAGGTATTTTTTGATTTCCTCTTTGATTTTGATTTCCTCTTCAGTGATCTCTTGGTTATTTAGTAACATTGTTTATTTAGCCTCCATGTGTTTGTGTTTTTTACGTTTTTTCCCCTGTAATTCATTTCTAATCTCATAACGTTGTGGTCAGAAAAGATGCTTGATATGATTTCAATTTTCTTAAATTTACTGAGGCTTGATTTGTGACCCAAGGTGGGATCTATCCTGGAGAATGTTCCGTGCGCACTTGAGAAGGAAGTGTAATCTGCTGTTTTTGGATGGAATGTCCTATAAATATCAATTAAATCTATCTGGTCTATTGTGTCATTTAAAGCTTCTGTTTCCTTATTTATTTTCATTTTGGATGATCCATCCATTGGTGTAAGTGAGGTGTTAAAGTACCCCACTATAATTGTGTTACTGTCGATTTCCTCTTTTAGAGCTGTTAGCAGTTGCCTTATATATTGAGGTGCTCCTATGTTGGGTGCATTTATAATTATAATTGTTATATCTTCTTCTTGGATTGATCCCTTGATCATTATGTAGTGTCCTTCCTTGTCTCCTGTAACATTCTTTATTTTAAAGTCTATTTTATCTGATATGAGTATTGCTACTCCAGCTTTCTTTTGATTTCTATTTGCATGGAATATCTTTTTCCATCCCCTCACTTTCAGTCTGTATGTGTCGAGGTCTGATGTGGGTCTCTTGTAGACAGCATATATGTGGGTCTTGTTTTTGTATCCATTCAGCAAGCCTGTGTCTTTTGGTTGGAGCATTTAATCCATTCACATTTAAGGTAATTATAGATATGTATGTTCCTATGACCATTTTCTTAATTGTTTTTGGCTTGTTTTTGTAGGTCCTTTTCTTCTCTTGTGTGTCCCACTTAGAGAAGTTCCTTTAGCACTTGTTGTAGAGCTGGTTTGGTGGTGCTGAATTCTCTTAGCTTTTGCTTGTCTGTAAAGCTTTTGATTTCTCCATCAAATCTGAATGAGATCCTTGCCGGGTAGAGTAATCTTGGTTGTAGGTTCTTCCCTTTCATCACTTTAATTATATCATGCCACTCCCTTCTGGCTTGTAGAGTTTCTGCTGAGAAATCAGCTGTTAACCTTATGGGAGTTCCCTTGTATGTTATTTGTCGTTTTTCCCTTGCTGCTTTCAATAATTTTTCTTTGTGTTTAATTTTTGCCAATTTGATTACTATGTGCCTCGGTGTGTTTCTCCTTGGGTTTATCCTGTATGGGACTCTCTGCGCTTCCTGGACTTGGGTGGCTATTTCCTTTCCCATGTTAGGGAAGTTTTCGACTATAATCTCTTCAAGTATTTTCTCTGGTCCATTCTCTCTCTCTTCTCCTTCTGGGACCCCTATAATGCGAATGTTGTTGCATTTAATGTTGTCCCAGAGGTCTCTTAGGCTGTCTTCATTTCTTTTCATTAGTTTTTCTTTATTCTGTTCCTCAGCAGCGAATTCCACCATTCTGTCTTCCAGGTCACTTATCCGTTCTTCTGCCTGAGTTATTCTGCTATTGATTCCTTCTAGTGTATTTTTCATTTCAGTTATTGTATTGTTCATCTCAGTTTGTTTAATTCTTTAGGTCTTTAATTCTTCTAGGTCTTTGTTAAACATTTCTTGCATCTTCTCCATCTTTGCCTCCATTCTTTTTCTGAGGTCCTGGATCATCTTCACTATCATTATTCTGAATTCTTTTTCTGGAAAGTTGCTTATCTTCACTTCATTTAGTTGCTTTTCTGGAGTTTTATCTTGTTCCTTCATCTGGTACATAGCCCTCTGCCTTTTCATCTCGTCTATGTTTCTGTGAATGTGTTTTTTGTTCCACAGGCTGCAGGATTGTAGTTCTTCTTGCTTCTGCTGTCTGCCCTGTGGTTGATGAGGCTATCTAAGAGGCTTGTGCAAGTTTGCTGATGGGAGGGACTGGTGATGGGTAGAGCTGACTGTTGCTCTGGTGGGCAGAGCTCCGTAAAACTTTAATCCGCTTGATTGCTGATGGGTGGGGCTGGGTTCCCTCCCTGTTGGTCGTTTGGCCTGAGGCAACCCAACACTGGAGCCTACCTGGGCTCTTTCGTGGGGCTAATGACAGACTCTGGGAGGGCTCACGCCAAGGAGTGCTTCCCAGAATTTCTACTGTTAGTGTCCTTGTCCCCACTGTGAGCCACAGCCACCCCCTGCCTCTGCAGGAGACCCTCCAACACTAGCAGGTGGGTCTGGTTCAATCTCCGCTGGAGTCACTGCTCCTTTCCCTGGGTCCCGATGTGCACACTACTTTGTGTGTGCCCTCCTAGAGTGGAGTCTCCGTTTCCCCCAGTCCTGTCGAAGTCCTGCAATCAAATCCCACTAGCCTTCAAAGTCTGATTCTCTAGGAATTCCTCCTCCCGTTGCCGGAACCCCAGGTTGGGAAGCCTGACGTGGGGCTCACAACCTTCATTCCAGTGGGTGGACTTCTGTGGTATAAGTGTTCTCCAGTTTGTGAGTCACCCACCCAGCAGTTATGGGATTTGATTTTACTGTGATTGCACCCCTCCTACCGTCTCATTGTGGCTTCTCCTTTGTCTTTGGATGTGGGGTATCTTTTTTGGTGAGTTCCAGTGTCTTCCTGTCGATGATTGTCCAGCAGCTAGCTGTGATTCTGGTGTTCTCACAAGAGGGAGTGAAAGCATGTCCTTTTACTCTGCCATCTTGGTTCCTCCCCTTTAGATGTGTTTTAGTTGCTCATTGAAACATTTTTATGATGGCTACTTAAAGTCCTTGCCAAATTGTTCCAACATTTGAAGTATCTCAGTGTTGGTACCTGTTATCTTTATTCATTCAAGTTGTGATTTTCCAGAGTGGTTTTTAATTGTATCTTGAACATTTTGACTATTATGTTAGGAGGTTCAGAATCCTATTTAAGTCTTCTTTTTTAAGTAGGCAGGTCCTGGGCCACTTTTTTGGGCTGTGGTTCCAATAACAATTTATTTTTCAGAACATTAGTAGTTTTATTCTGGCATGCTTCGTTTCTATGCTACGCATATGTGAAAAATCTGTATTCTGCTTTTGATGGATGAAGTGTTCTAAACACATCAGTTAGGTCAAGTTAATTGGTAGTGCTGTTCATGTCACCTGTATCCTTACTGAGTTTCTGTTTACTTATTCTATCAATTACTAATAGAGGGGTGTTGAGATCTCCAGCTGTAATTGTAGATTTCTCTATTTTTCTTCTCAGTTCTGTCAGTTTTTGCCTCATATAAGTGATGCTCTGTTGTTAGATGTATACACATTAGGGTTGATACATCTCTGATAATTGACCCTTTTATCATTATGTAATGTCCCTTTTTATCCTTGATAATTTTCCTTATTCTGAAGTCTACTTTGTCTGAAATTAATACACAAACTTCAGTTTTCCCTTGATTGTTATTTGCATAATAAAGCTTTCTCCATTCCTTTACTTTTGGCATGAGTCTTTTCTTTTTTTTTTTGGCTGTGTTGCTTCTTTGTTGCTGCACACAGGCTTTCTCTAGTTGTGGTGCGCGGGCTTCTCATTGCGGTGGCTTCTCTTGTTGCGGAGTAGGGGCTCTAGGTGCAAGGGCTTCAGTAGTTTTGGCTTGTTGGATCTAGAGCACAGGCTCAGTAGTTGTGGTGCATGGGCTTAGTTGCTCTGTGGCATGTGGGATCTTCCCAGACCAGGGCTCAAACCCATGTCTCCTGCATTGGCAGGTGGATTCTTAACCACTGTGCCACCAGGGAAGTCCCTTGGCGTTATTCTTTATATTTAAAGTGGATTTCTTGTAGACAACATATAATTGGGTCTTGATCTTTTATCAGATTTCACGATGTATGGCTTTTATTTGGTGTGTTTAGACCATTCTCATTTAAAGTATTGATATAGTTGGGTTAAAGTCTACCATTTTGTTTTCTGTTTGTTGCATCGTTTGTGCTTTGTTTCCTTTTTTCCTTTCCTAATTTAAGTTGAGCATTTTTATGTTTTCATTTTATCTCTCCCATTGACTTATCATTTATACTTTTAGAATTACTTTTTTAAACTGTTTTTTCTAGGATTAATAATATATATTTTAAAATAATTTTAATCCACCTTCAAGTAATTTGCTGTTTCATGTGTAATGAAAGGACCTTAACAGTATATTCCCAATTCCTCCTTCCTGTCTCTTATGCATTGTTTTCATGTATTTTACTTCTACATATGCTATATTTACCCAATACAGTGTTACTCTGATTATCTATTTTCTTTTTCAGTATGACTTCTAGAAATTTTTAAATTACATATGTGGCTCACATTATATTTCTACTGAATGATTCTGCTCTAGAATTCTGGCTATCACCTATGCTACTACCTAACTCCTATCATCTGTTTTTCAATCCTGTTGTTGGTCTATTCATTATGTCATGTTTCCACTCTGAATTCTTCTTTCTAGATTCTGAATCTAGAAAGTGTTTCCCCACTTTTTATTCCTAGTGGGTTTTGATTCCTTGAGGGGATAGATTTGTGTTGATAGCCTCCAAGCTTACCACTTAATTTTCTTTTCCTTTTTCAATTATTTTCACTTAATTTTTAGTTGAACTTCGGTTTTCAGCACATTTGCTTCCTCATGTGATTTGCTCACATGGTGTACCATCTAGTGGTAGTAGAGGGTAACCTTCATTCCCCAAAGTTTAACTCTGCTCCTGTGAGATGACTTTGAATGCTATTATAGGGAACTTTACTGAGAAGGAAGCCATCAATGAATTTTAAATGTATATTTTGATATTAGTTTTATATCAGGGTTATGTTACATTGTACTATGTGTGCTATATGTATAGTTTGTCTCACCCCAATATAATTTTCTTTTAATTGTTAGATAGCTTTATAGTTGACTTTGTTTTATAATATTTATAATTTTTATGATTTATTTTGTATCATAGGCAAGGCAGAACTGCTTAAGAACAGAATAAGTAACTGATTGTGGACAGTTTAGGGACTAAACTAGAGGCTAGAGGCTGTAGGAGGTGTCCTTAAGTAACATAATCTAGTAGGAGGAGTAAAACACATTGGCAGAGTTCATTTTAATAACCATATAGTTAATATTCTAAGAGGTACAAAGTAAAGTGTCATATCTGGAAAAGGTTTTATAAGAAAAGAGATATTTTCAAAGGTCATTTAGTTGTAGATGTGATGCCAGTCTGCTGTGAAAAGACAATTAAGGGCTTGTGCTCTGGAATTAGACTGCTTAGGTTTGAATGTGCCATTTTTGAGCTGTGTGATCTTGGGCAAGTTATGTATCCTTTGAGTCTTAGTTTTTCAAGTTAACAGTGTTATTCTCTTTTCCTATAGGAAATCTAAAGATATAATCAGCAAAACAACTTCTCACAGTGAAAAATTTGGTGCTGATTTTGATGACTTGTCAGCGGAACTCAGACATTTTAACCAGGAAGGTACAAAACTGGTTGAAGAGTCTGAGAAACACTGTGATAAACTCAGTAGCAACCTTGAAGTAATATCTCAAGAGAATGAACAGAGATGTGAGGCTCTGAACACAAGCACACTTTGTTTTTCTGAACAGTGGGTATCTTGCTTAAATAAAAGGGAAGAGGAACTTCAGAATTTATTGAAGGTAATAACTTTGTAACTGGAACCTCCTTTGGGGAGAATAGTGATAATCAGAAAATTAAATATTCTTGGCTAAGAATTGGTTTCAAAACACATGATATTTTAAAGTATAATTTTTTTTTTTTTTTTTTGGCTGCATTGGGTCTTCGATGCTGCGCGTGGGCTTTCTCTAGTGGCAGCGAGCGGGGGCTACTCTTCATTGCATTGCGCAGGCTTCGCATTGTGGTGGCATCTCTTGTTGCGGAGCGCGGGCTTCAGTAGTTGTGGCTCGCGGGCTCTAGAGCTCAGGCTCAGTAGTTGTGGCGCAAGGGCTTAGTTCCCATGACATGTGGGATCTTCCCGGCCCGGGGCTCAAACCCGTGTCCCCCGCATTGGCAGGCGGATTCTTAACTACTCTGCCACCAGGGAAGCCCTTAAAATATAATTAATGACTTAAAATTTTAAGTGTAACAGTTGGTATGCTTATATATGATCTTGTTTCACATATATGTTTCCTAGATCTTCAAATTATTTAACATTTATCTGATCTGTCCTATATCTATCTGTAGTTTTTGACTTGTTAGTTCCTTCAGTTAAGAGCACCCCGTCTTTTGATATATAATACTTTTCACTTATGTATGCTTTTTACTTTTCTCCAGGTACATTCAAACCTGTTATTGCTTTAATTATTTAGGATATTGTTCTGGTTACTCAGAAGATATCTGATAGATTTGTGGGTTTGCTTTAACTTAACACTTGCATGAGCCCTTTGTGGCTTGGTTTTTCTTCTGTGCAATAAAAGGATTTTACTAATATTCTCAGGAATTAGGTAAAAGAACTTAAGTATTTTAAGCTATATAAGCTATTTTCACTAAAAGGAACCATGACTAGTGGAGAAATAGGTAATTTCAGGTTTGGTGCAGGAAGTGTACCAGATGAGCCTACAGATCTTGTCATACCAGAACGTAAGGAAGCTGTTAAGGATTAGTGGGGCTGTGTCAAAAAGACTTAGGAGCCAACTTGATGACACTCCCCTGTTTAAAGGTGGTACAATTTGAGCATCAAAAAGAGTAATTGCTACAATAGATTAAGATACGTCAAATATGTTAAAATTGATGAATTCATAAAAATTTCATTAGTCTCCTTTGGATCACGCTAAGGAAGCAAGAAATGATTCTGAGAAGTGGTAAATAAAGGGAAACAATTGAGCATCCATCTGTCTTTCCTGAAAGAACTCTATTTTGGTTCAGCAGGGTAATGGATGAAGAAAACTGTTTCAAAGAAGAATCCCAGCTAATAAAATGCAGAAGAAATGACAGAATTAGGATATCACAATTTTGCAACCCTTAGTGAAATAATCCCTGTGGACATTAATGACTGCTTACACCATTTGATCAAAAGCTGAAGGAGATCTTTATAATTAAGAGGGTGACCACACTCTAACACATGGATTAATCTTTTTTTTTGGCTGTGCCACGTGGCTTGTGGGATTTTAGTTCCCCGATCAGGGATTGAACCCAGGGCCTCAGTAGTGAAAGCGTGGAGTCCTATAACCACTGGACCACCAGGGAGTTCCCCACACTGATTAATCCTAACGTGAGAGACACGACCAGGCATTATGTGCTTTCAGTACCACCTATGAAATATGCTTGCCCAAAAGTTAAAACCTGATTTAGATCAAGGCTTTAGATCTAACTAATTTGTAGAAAATACAGAGGACAGATGAACATGTGAAAATAACAGCTTAGAGGTGCAATCGACAAAATCCAGAAATTGAGATATTCAGTAGAGCACAAAGACCTGGTTTCTTCAATGAAAATTTTTTTCAAGGAGAAAAGTATGAGGAAGGATAACATATCAAGAGAGAGTTAAGACTAGAGGGCCTTAAGACCCGGTTTTCCTGAGATAGTCCTTGTTTATATCTATTGCACTGGGGTTATTATTATTAATGGCCCTTTTTACTCTGAGAATATCTGTTTGGATGATAAATTATATAGTCAGTTAAGACATATCAGCCAAATATAATGATGAATTCTGATTCAAACAAAACAAGTCTGAAAAACAGACAATTGGTGAAATTTGAACACTGACTAGACATTTGATATAAAGAAACCAATGTTAAATTTTTTAGAAGTGAGAGTGGTCTTAAGAAGCTCTTAACTCTTAGAGAAGTATGCTGAAGTAAATGGATGAAATAATATAGGATTTGCTTCAAAATAATCCTGGTGGAGAGCAGGAGTAAGTGGCCAATCTTGTTTGATCTATATCCCATGTAGTAATAAATGTTGAGGCTGGGAGTGAATATAAGGGGGTTATTATTATTATTTCTACTTTTGCAGTTTCTAAAACTTTTATTATGGAAAATTTCAAGGTAAGGAGAAGTTAAATATTGCATAAAGCACCGACAACTTTGATTTTAATAATGAAGTCTCATTTGCATCATTTACAGGTTGTACAACAAGGTTGTGAGGCTTCAAGTTCAGAGATTACTGAAAAATTAATTGGGCATAAAGCAGCTAATGAGAACCAGCATAACATTCTTCTTGGTCAGATAACTATTGATGAAGAAGAATTAATGACACAAAGTCAAGAACTTAATAAAACTGTAAAAATTGGTTTGACTAAGCTTAATTGCTTTCTGCAACAGGATCTGAAACTGGATATCCCAACAGGTACTTTAAAAGGGAAATGGAATTGTTAAATTTTTTGAAGTTGAATTCAACTGTATACAGTGCTAGATGTTCAGAAAAACCAGGTCCTGCCATTGTCTGATAGGAATTTACCATCTCACTCTGATCAACTCAAATATGGAAAAATTAGAACACCAAAATAGCTTTGATCAAGCATTAAATGATGCACATGACATATACTCCCAGACACTTGGGCATCATAATTCAGTAAAAGTTTACAAACATTCAGGGAACTGGCTTTGATTAAGAGCGTACATTTTAAAAGCAAATAAAAAGAAAACCAACCATCTATCTAGCACTGTTTATAAAAGGACATTTTAATACCAAAAATAGTGGAGGAATGTAATTAAATAAATCTAGTTTAATGCAGAGCTTACCACATTGCGCATTTTCTTATGTGTACCTCTCATTTTGTCATGACTGTTAGATTGGCATTTAGGAATTACCGTTTTGGGAGGTCAGAGATGGCAAGGATCAGTGTAGGCTATAATGATTCAGGGACGCCTTCATGAAAGAAGGTGTAACAAACTGTTTCACACAGGATGCGTAATTGAGTTATTCATTAGATTGTGGTAGGGCTAGCAGACCCTGTAAGTTTAGTAAAAATTACTGAGTGAATTTTGTGGTGTGTAAATTACACTTTAAAGCTTTTTTTTTTTTTTTTTTTTTAGCAATTGTAAAAGAGGATGGCACTAAAGGATGTCAATTTATTTTTTCCCCAAGACTCTTGATATTTATTGTCCACTTTTCAATGAAATAAGGAATATAAACATTAAGTGAAAAAGCAAGTGCCTGTGTAAATTATGAGAGCATGAGTTATTATAAAGAAAGGTAACTGGTTAATATGTAGCTGCCACCAAATGTAGTGAAATGATTATCCCCGTCAAACTGATCATGCTGCCATTCCTCAGAACACTCTGAATCCTTTTAGAGCCTACAATACATCTTCTATACATGCTCAGAGATGGAAAATTTCATGTTTTGGTGTAGGTGGAATCTTGAAAATGGTTGAGTCTATTTAAGATCAGTTGTCAAGTTAGGAAATATTTTAAGCAACATATGCCTGACAGATAGCAAGACTGATTCTCATATGTGGCAATGGTTCTATTTTTGGAAGACAAAGACTTATTGGGAGGTATAAGTTCTAGCATTTAAAAAAATACCTTACTCATATCCCACACTTCAGTTTTTACCACTTATATTATGTCCACTAAAGGTACGACACCACAGAGGAAAAATTATTTATACCCATCAACACTGGTGAGAACCCAGCCACGTGAACAGCTCCTTGATCAGTTGAAAAGGAAACAGCCTGAGCTGTTAATGACACTAAACTGTTCAGAAAACAACAAAGAAGAGACCAGTCAGGTAAAATTTATTTTAGGCATCATAATTTTAGAACTCTCCCATGAACTCTTTTTTTAAAAAAAAATAGTTATTTATTTATTTAGGTTGTGCCAGGTCTTAGCTGCAGCAGGCAGCCTCCTTAGTTGCGGCTCATGGGCTCCTTAGTTGCGGCATGCATGTGGGATCTAGTTCCCTGACCAGGGGTCAAACCCGGGCCCCCTGCATTGGGAGCGTGGAGTCTTATCCACTGCACCACCAGGGAAGTCCCTCCCATAAACTCTTGATGTCATCATCTTCACGAGAAGAATTTTATTCTTTGCCCTTCAGTCCTACCCTGTCTCATTAAGGATAGTTGACTGCTAAGCCTGTTTGTTTTAATTGGGCCATTTTTTATGATTAGACTCATAGATAATTATAATAGACAATGTTTATGTTGTGTTTATTATGTGCCCGACACTGTTCTAAACACTTTACATATATATTTACTCAGTTAATTGTCTCAATAACTCTATAAGGTGAATGCTAGTACTATCCCCATTTTAACAGGTGAGGAAACTAAGAATTACCTTGTCCTAAGTCACAAGGATGGAGCTGGAATTAGAACCTAGCTCCACAATCTGTGCCCTTAACTATAGTAATTATAGAAAAGTTGGGAAATTGGAAAGTAACAAAGAAGATAAAAAATAAACTGTAATCTCTTTATTCTGAGATTACCATATTTAACATTTTATTATAGGTACTTCTCTATATGAAAACATAATAGGAATTATTTTCATTACTTTGTAGACTCCCTACTGATTTTGTTGAGGTTTAACTTTTATGTAATGGACATTGTGTTATTTTCAAAGAAGAAAACTGCCTTTACTTGTGTGAAGGTTTTTAAGCCCTGGGACTTAATCACTTATCAGCTTCTTATTTTAGGACTTGGATGAAGAAAAGGCGGTTCTGGTGCACACTGTTGAAGAACCTCTAAGTCAAGAGCCATCTGTAGACACTAGTTTGGATTGTTCATCAAGTGGTGGGGTTCCATTTTTCCAGGTACCTCATTATATCCTATCAGATAACCCTTCCACATCTGATGTAAGTCAGTCATTTGCGATTCAGTATAAAGGCATTACTCTTGGTGGGTGGAATAGAAAAAATATTTTAGTCATTCCTTTGGGATGGCTTGTTAACTTTTCTGATTTAAATTATTTACACAAGTATGATAATCGATTAGGGGTTTTTGGTAGGATAAATAAAGGCAAAATATGACTTAATCCCATCCTTAGCTGGTAATCTTCTGCTGTTATATTTATCCCTTTATCTGCTTCCTACATACTAAGAGTGATACTAAAAACAGTCATTTCTCTCTTCCTTCACCTTTGACGTGGAAGTCCTGGAGCCTGTCTCTGTCTATGATCAGACTTTGAAGGCTAAGAAGTTTAAAAGATTGAGAGACCGAATGCCTCTCTGTTAAATGACTGATTCTCCAACTTGAGGCTTTTCTCCTATTCACTATTCCCCCACGTAGCCTCCTGCCTTGATCTTGTGTGTTTAAATCCCATGCCCTCTCCTATCACTTTTTCATCACTGTTGGGAGTATGGCACTGTAAACTATCTACATCTTTCCCTCTAATTTGAAGTCATGAGCCTAGACAGTCTGTGAGGTAAGGATTTCCTTACTTACATAGGACATTGATGTCTACATTTTATAGTTGAAGTGCTGCTTCTGATATGTATATGCTTGTACCTGTCTTTAATAGACCTGCAGGTCTTTCCACCAAGATCTAAAGATTCTCCATCCCTGATTTAAGCTGTTAAAACTTCTAGCTCAGATTTTATTAAATTCCTCTCTGTCTGCATCAAGGCAGTTTTATCTCCAAAGTCTTCCTACCTTTTGCTTCATTCTTTACTATTAGAAAACTCTAGATATATTTCTTTCTATTTATCGACCCTCTCTTCTATCTTATAAAGTTAAGAAAGGGGGAAAGTTAAGAGAAGAGAACCTTAGTGACTACTTAATCCCTGTTTGGAAATCCTTTCGTTATTAAAGTTTATGATGTTTTGAAGGCCAGGCTTAGTGGTTCAGCTATGGAAAAGAAGTTCCTATAGTACCAGAAAAGACTTGGGATTGGATTTTAGACCTTTAGCTGAAGTACAGAAATTATTTTTACTCTGATAGCCGTCTGATATGGGGAAATTTTCTGGGTTAAAAACTTTAAAGTTGGTTTATGATTTGTCTAAGAATTGTTGAGTGGGTCTACAATGAAAGTCGTCAGTTACTTAAAGCCTCTCTAAGGGCAAGTACAAGGATTCCAATGAAATATTTCCAAATGAGAAATATAAGATTTTTAAAAGATAAGATACAATTTAAATAAAAAGTGTCTTGAGGTAGCCTGTATATCAGATTCTGTGCTTAAAATAGAATTGCCTTTTGTTTTTTTTTTTTTTTTGCCCGCACTGCACCTCTTGTAGGATCTTAGTTCCCTTACCAGGGATTGAACCCAGGCCTTCAATAGTGAAAGCACGGACTCCTAACCACTGGACCACCAGAGAATTCCCAGAATTGCCATTTTTGTACAATAACAAATCTTTGTTTCCCTAGAGCAAGATTTCTAGCAGCCACACTATTGACATTTTGAGCTGGATAATTCTTTGTTGTGGTGACCTGTCCTATGTATTATGTTTAGCAGCTTCCCTGGCTTTTGTCCACTAGAAGCCAGTAGCAACCCCCTAGTTTTAACAACCAAAAATGTCTCCAGACAGTACCACATGTCCCCTTGGGTGCAAAATCTCCCTACTGAGAACCATTGCCCTACAGTAAAATCTGTAATTATTCCTTGGAAAATCATACAGAAAATTAATATTTCTTTCAACCCCCTCTTGGTGATAAAATGAAGAAGGCATTCATTTCTACTTGCCAGATTGTTGGCTCAAATTTGTGCTGAGTGTTTTCTAAAGTTTTCCACACCTAATTTCTTGCCTATAAACCAGAGAACTATGAAAATAGAATATGATTAATATGTATTAGATGTTACTTTATATTGACTTAATTTTCCCCCTTAAATCCACAGCATAAAAAATCACATGGAAAAGATAAAGAAAACAGAGGCATTAATCTACTGGAGAGGTCTAAAGTAGAAGAAACTACAGAGCAATCTGTTATGAAGAGCAGATTACCTCTACGAGCCCAGAACAATTTTTAGTTAACTTGAGGACAGGTAATTTTACTTTCTAAGAAAAATGAAAAATAAAACCTGTAACCCCAGAACTTGAGCCTTGTGTATAGATTAAAAACGAGTAGAAAATATCAAGGCAGTACTGTAAATTAGTTGAATTTATTATCTACCCATTTTTTCTGTCATTGCTGTAGTTTACTGTATATTAAGTTGGGTTTCATTTGGGATTTGCATTGAGTAAATATGCATTTCTCGCTTTTGATATAAAATAGCTCTTTCATAACAAATGAAAAATATTTTTCTAGTATATTACTAAATAGCAGATATATAGAAGCTGCAGTGTTCTTTTAGGCTTGAACTTATATACGTAAATATCACCAGCGCATGGTTTTAGGAAGGACCGTATCCTTTCTTTTCTTGGTATGATTGAATTATGTTTATATTTGCTTGCCTCCTTCCCTAGACTTTTTCATTCTGCCTTCTCAGCAAACTTTCTCCCTTTTTTTGTCACCAAACCATTTGTAGAGCTACAAAATGGTATCCATTATTATTATGAGATAGCCAGAATTTTACCTAGGAATCTTTTACACTTTTCTGTGGTTATCTCTAAAATTGCTGTCAACAGTAAACACAACCCTAGAAGTATCCCTTCCTTCAATATTTTAATTTGTTTCCCCCTAGATATGAAATCATTTCATTCCTTTTTGAGGCCTAACACATTAGTCCCCACAGAGTTCATAAGAAGCCATCTTCTCCAGAATATAGATTGCTATTATGAGAGAACTACCTGGAGTTCTGATTAATGGCTATGTGACCCTATTTTGAAGCCTGTATCTTGTGCAAAAGCTCAAAGTGTTTAAGCGCTTTTTGAAGCTATTAATTATGACTATCATTTATATTCTTTTGTTTACCTGGTGAAACTTTTTGTTGTTCTTTGTATATAATAAAATATGTGTGTATATATTTTTCGCTATTGAAATCTTAACCCTTTTTAGAAGGGCCCTGACAATTTTGATCTGGCAGCCAAATTTCTGGAAGTTGGGATGTTTGAACATGAAGAACCAGAGCACTTAGAAGGAATATATGTGAAGAATAAATTCAGTGCACACATCAAGTTTAAGTGTATAAATTCAGATTTGATTCTGATAGCTAAGTAAAACCAAACCCTGTTGGAGAATTAGAAAATGTGCTACTTCAAGGAACTAAGTTTGCCTTGCAGAGTGCTAATTATCTTAATAAAAATGATCATATAATTTCTCTGCAAAATCAGATGTCAACATAAGCTATGGATAATATCTAAAAAAATAAGCTACCCTCAGTAAATCCATGATTAATAAATTTGGTTTCTACATTAACTTATTTGTCTCATTATTTCTTATTTGGCAATGGGTATGTTTACAGAGTTAAGCCAGTTATATTAAAATTCCTAAAATAAAACTTCTACAGAAGTACCAGCAAGGAAGAAGGGCCTTGGTAAACATCCCGGCTTTCAGTTGCACTTGAAGGGGCTATGATTTAGTGTAAGATTAATGAGAAACAGATTGGGCCTCACAGGGCGTGAAGTCCAGCTTTAAGTCATCTCATTCCCTAAGTTTTAAAGTTATCTAGGAATGCTAATGCAACTGGTTGAACTGCCTGACAGAAGCAAAAATAAATCTGGAGAATTTTAACATCCAGAGCCTTAAATTAGCTCTGTAAATTTTAATATACAATGTCAAGGACTCAACAAATAACCCTCAGCAAAAACAGAGTAGGTAGCTTCAAGGACCCATTCCTCCTCAGAGGCAAAAACATTCAGAAGCAATTTTGTCAGAACTTGGAAGCAAATGTTGAATCAAGAACAAAGTGACTTAAAAACTAGGAAAGCTTTTTGGTGTTTTACTTGCCCTTGTTCCATTCCCCTTCCCAGCTATGTGGTGGTCTTGAAGACATGCAGAAGCCCATCGTTCTCAGAGTGAGACCCTGTTCCCTGGTCCTGAAGGAGTAGAGGAGATCTTAATCTCAGAAAGTTGTTTGTTGAAACCTGTCTAAGCCAACCTGAAGGACTGAAGCAAGGCACTTGCCTTTGTTTCATCTAACTCAGAACTCAGGGTGGAAAAATGGCAGGTATTTCTCAAAAATATTGTAAGGCAAATGAACAACCTGCTGCCACCTTTGGCAAAGGATTACAGTTGAGGTAAATAAAGGAGTGCCTAAAGCCTGAGAGGAAAAAATGGGAGAGAATTTCCTAGGGAAATTAGGCTACTCACAAACAACAGTGTATACTAGGGAACTGAGAAGGCCATCAGTTAGGCCAAGTTGCATGCTTAGAAAAGACCTGAGAAGACCTGAGTGTTCACTGCTGGCTGAACTCTAGGCTCAGCACAAGCAGGAAGTGAAGGCTAAGCAGATTTAAAATGACCTAGCTAAGCACTTAAAGGAGTGCTCCAACACAGCCAACCTACAAAGACTGGGAGGATTTTTTTTTTCCTTTTTTTTCTTTTAATTCTTGTTTTATGTATTTATTTTTTGGCTACTAGCATTCAAGGAAATCTGTCAACACACTAGCTGAACACAAGCAAAAATATAGTCTTTAGAGACTACGTAAGTCAAAGAATTGAGACTTTACAAAAGAATAGTTTAGAAAAGTCACTAAATAAATTGCTACAGCCCACAGCAAGGAACAAAAACAAACCCCGAAGCATGAAGAATCTGATTTCCAAAGTTACCCTATTATAATATTCAAATGTTCAGTTTTCAACAAAAACTAGGAATTATGCAAAGAAAGTATGGCTCATTCACAGAAGAAATGAACATAAACCATCCCTGAGGGAGCAGAAACTTTGGACTTTAAATCAACTGTCTCATATATGCTCAAAGAGCTAAAGGAATCCAGTATGAAAATGTCTCAACAAATAGAGGATATCCGTGAAGAAACCATAAAAAGGAACCATACAAATTTGGAGCTGAAAAGTAAGATAACTGAAATGAAAAAAATCACTAGAGGCTTCCAATAGTAGATATGATCAGGCAATAGAAAGCCAGTGAACTTGAAGCTAGGTCAATTGAAATTGTCCAATTGAAGAAGCAAAAAGGGAAAAGAATGAAGGAAAAAGTAGAACTTAAGAGACATGTGGAGCACAATGAAGCATACCAATATTTACAAAAAAGAGAGTACCAGAAGAATAGGAGAGAAAGAAAGAGGCAGACAATACTTGAATAAATGATGGCTGAAAACTTCTTAGATTTGTTAAAACACTCAAATCTACACATCCAAGATGCTCAATAAATCCAAACAGGATAAACTCAAAGAGATCCACAACAAGACAATCAAACTGTTAAAACTGAAGACAGAATCTAGAAAGCAGCAAGAGTGTAGTCTTCAGGAAAATGCAAATCAAAACCACAATGAGATAACCCTACATCCACAAGGATAGCTATAGTAAAAACAGAAAATAACAAGTCCTGGTGAAGATGTTCAATGGGAACTCTCACATATTGCTTGTGGGAATGTAAAGTGGTTCAGCCACTGTTTAAAAGTTTGGTGGTTCATAAACAAGTTAAATGTAGAATTACCATTTAACCCAGCAGCTCTACTCCTAGGTATCTACCCAAGAGAAAAGAAAAAATTTATCCACACAAATTTGTACACAAATGTTCGTGTTAGCACTATGAGCTAAATGGTATAAACAATCCAAGTGTACATCAACATATGAATGGATAAACGATATGTGTTATATACATATAATGGATTATTACTCAGCCATAAAAAAGAATGAAGCACTGATACATGCTACTGTGTGGATAAATCTTGAAAATATAATGCTATGTGTAAAAAGTCAGATGTAAAAATTCATATATTGTATGTTTACATTTTTATGAAATATCCAGAATAGGTAAATTCATAGAAACAGATTGGTGGTTGCCAAGGCTGTTTTGAGTTGAGGGAAAGGGCATGATTGCTTAATGAATATCGAGTTCTCTTTTGGGATGTTAGAAATGTGTTGGAACTAGATAGATGTGGTGGTTGTACAACGTTGTGAGTATACGAAGTGCCACAGAATTATGTACTTTAAAATGATTTATTTTAGGGACTTCCCTGGTGGCACAGTGGTTAAGAATTCGCCTGCCAATGCAGGGGACACGCGTTCGATCCCTGCTCCAGGAAGATTCCACATGCTGTGGAACAACTAAG
This sequence comes from Balaenoptera musculus, assembly GCF_009873245.2. NCBI lineage: Eukaryota > Metazoa > Chordata > Mammalia > Artiodactyla > Balaenopteridae > Balaenoptera > Balaenoptera musculus. Next base: position 34,660,729 of record NC_045800.1, on the reverse strand, counting down.
CCTGCATGCCACAAATACTGAGCCCGTGTGCCACAACTACTGAAGCCCAGGCGCCTAGAGCCCATGCTCTGCAACAAGAGAAGCCACCGCAATGAGAAGCCCATGCACCGCAACGAAGAGTAGCCCCCACTCACTGCAACTAGAGAAAGTGCGCGCAGCAATGAAGACCCAATGCAGCCATAAATTAATTAATTAATTAAAAAAAAATAACCTAGTATACCAAGAGACAGACCAAAAACCCACAGAAAAGACAACAGAAACAAATTACAGAAATTACAGCTAACTGAGTTGCCAAACAAGATCTTTTATTTATTTATTTTTTGCCACACCATGCAACTTGCAGGATCTTAGTTCCCCGACCAGGGATTGAACCCAGGCCATGGCAGTGAAAGTGCTGAGTCTTAACCACTGGACTGCCAGGGAATTACCAAAATTCTTTAAATGTTTAATTTTATGGAATTCCCAAACAAGATCTTTTAAAATTAAAAAAAAAAGAATCAGATGGAAATTCTAGAACTGAAAAATACAATAAATTATGAATACAGGGGATGCGTTTAGTTGCTGAATAGACAGTTAAAAAGAGTTTCAAAAAGTGGATGATAGGTTAGAAGAAAATTGTTACACTGAAGCATAGCAAGACAAAAGGATGAGAAATATGAAAGAAACAGGATGTGGTGAAGATATCTAACATCCATATAATTAGTGCCTCATAAGGAAAAAGAGAGAATGGGACTGAAGCCCTGTAATTCCTGAGCAGGATAAACGCAAAATCACACCTAGGTACACCATAGGCAAACTGCTAAAAGGTTAAATGAAATAAGAAAGTAAAAACAAGAGAGATACTTAAACTGCTGAAACAAAATAACTGATTGCCATCACAGAACTCTATACCTAATGAAAATATTTTTCAGAAATGATGGTTCATTAAAGGCATCTTATGTGTCTAAGAAATGAAAATTGATTTTTGTCATCACCAAACTGGCACTAAAGGAAACACTAAAGAGTGTTCTTTAAGTGAAAAGAAAATGATACCAAATGGCATCTCAGAGATGCAGGAAAGAATAAAGAACAATGGAAAATATAAATGCATCAGAAAGGTAAATAATCACTATAAAACAATAACAATGTTTTATAGTTTCTAAAATATATATGGAATTAAAACCCTCAAGAATAGCACATAAAATGGAAGAAGGATGGGACTTCCCTGGTGGTCCAGTGGGTAAGACTCCATGCTCCCAATTCCAGGGGCTGGGGTTTGATCCCTGGTTGGGGAACTATATCCCATATTCATGCCGCAACTAAGAGTTCACGTGCCTCAACTAAGAAGCCTGCATGCCACAACTAAGAAATCTGTATGCCACAACGAAGATCCCGTGTGCCGCAACTAAGACCCAGAGCAGCCAAAATAAATATTAAAAAAAAAAAAGATGGAAGAAGGTTAAGAGGAGCTAAAGGATTCAAAGATTCTTTGATTATCTGGGAGGTAGTAAAGGTTCTAATTAATATTAGACTGATAAGCAAAGTCTAAGTAAAATATTAAACTTGAAAAGAATGTATTTTATCATTGGATGGATTTTTCTGTAAATGTCAGACCAAGTTGATTGATAAGGTGGTCAGGTCTTCTGTAACCTTACTGATTTTTCTGTGTAGTTGTTCTATTAATTAAAATGTTGAAGTCTTGAGAATTCCCTGGTAGTCCGGTGGTTAAGACTCCATACTTCCATTGCCAAGGGCCCATGTTTAATCCCTGGTTGGGGAACTAAGATCCCACAAGCCATGCGGTGTGGCAAAAAAAAAAAAAAAAAAAAAAAATTGAAGACTCTAACTACAACTGTGAATTTTTAAATTTCTCCTTTCAGTTCTTTCCATTTCTAGCACCTGTGTTGTGACGTACATACATCCTTAGAATTGTTATACTTCTTGATGAATCGACCCCTTTATCAGTATTGTCCCTTTTTATCCTTTGTGACATTCCTTATTCTAATGTTAACTGTTATATTAATGTAGATACCCCAGCTTTCTCTTTTTTTTTAAATTTCCTTTTTAAAAAATTAATTTTAAAATTGAGGTATAGTTGATTTACAACTCCAGCTTTCTCTTTCTTAGTGTTTGCATGATACAGGCATACCTTGGAAAGCCTGCGGAATCAGTTCCAGACCACCACAACAAAGTGAATATAATAAAGCAAGTCACACAAATATTTTGGTTTCCCAGTGCATATAAAAGTTATGATTACACTATAGACTGTAGTCAGTTAAGTGTGTAATAGCATATGTCTAAAAAAATAGGGATTTCCCTGGTGGCGCAGTGGTTAAGAATCCGCCTGCCAGTGCAGGGGACATGGGTTCGATCCCTGATCCAGGAAGATCCCACATGCCGTGGAGCAGCTAAGCCCGTGTGCCACAACTACTGAAGCCCACGTGCCCTAGAGCCTGCATTCCGCAACTACTGAGCCTGTGTGCTGCAACTACTGAAGCCTGCACACCTAGAGCTCATGCTTCGCAACAAGAGAAGCCACCGCAAATGAGAAGGCCCTGCACCGCAGTGAAGAGCAGCCCCCACTCGCCGCAACTAGAGATAGCCAGTGTGCAGCAACGAAGACCCTATGCAGCCAAAAAATAAATAAATAAATAAAATAATAATAATAATGTACAACCTTAATTTAAAAATACTTTATTGCTAAAAAATGCTAATCATTATCTGGGCCTTCAGAGAGTTATAATCTTTTTGCTGGTGGAGGGTATCACCTCGATGTTGATGGATGCTGACTGTTCAGGGTGGTCTTTGCTGAAGGCTGGGGTGGCTGTCGCAATTTCTTAAAATAAGACAACAGTGAAGTTTGCCACATCTATTGACTCTTTCAGGAATGAGTTCTCTGTAGCATGCAATGCTGTTTGATAGCATTTTACCCACAGAAGTACTTCTTTCAAAATTGAAGTCAATTCTCTCAAACAGTAGGCTTAAAATATTTAGTAAATCATGTTGTAAGATGACACGCTGTCATCCAGCCTTTGTTGTTTCATTTGTAGAGCACAGGTAGAATAGATTTAGCATAATTCTTAAAAGCCCTAGGGATTTTGGAATAGTAAATGAGCATTGGCTTCACGTCTTCACCAGCTGCATTAGCCCTAAACAAGAGAATCAGCCTGTCTTTTGAAGCTTTGAAGCCAGGCATTGACTTCTCCTCTCTAGCTATGAAAGTCCTAGCTGGCATCTTCTTCCAACAGAAGGCTGTTTCATCTACATTGACTCTGTTTAGTGTCGCCACCTTCATTCATTATCTTAGCTCGATCTTCTGGATAACTTGCAGCAGCTTCTTCATCAGCACTTGCTGTTTCACCATGCATGTTTATGTTGTAGAGACAGCTTCTTTTCTTAAACCTCATGAACTAAACTCTGCTAGCTTCAAACTTTTCGTCTGCAGCTTCCTCACCTCTCTCAACCTTCATAGAATTGAAAAGAATTAGGCCCTTGCTCTGAATTAAGTTTGGCTGAAGTGACTGTTGTGGCTGGTTTGATCTTCTATCCAGATCACTAAAACTTTCTCCATATCAGCAATAAGGCTGTTTCTCTTTCTTATCATTTGTGTGTTCACTGGAGTAGCACTTTCAATTTCCTTCAAGAACTTTTACTTTGCACCCACAACTTGGCTATTTGGCCGTTTGGTGCAAGAGGCCCAGCTTTTGGCCTCTCTCAGCTTTCGACGTGCCTTCCTCACTAGGCTTAATCATTTCTAGCTTTTGATTTAAAGTGAGAGATGTGCAACTCTTTTATTCACTTGAACACTTAGAGGTCATTGTAGGATTATTAATCAGCCTAACAATTTCAATATTGTTGTGTGTCAGGGAACAGGGGAGCCCAAGGAGAGGGAGAGAGATGAGGGAATGGCTGGTGGGTGGAGCAGTCAGAACACAGGCAACATTTATCAATTAATTTCACCATCTTACATGGGCATGTTTTGTGGCACTGCAAAACAATTACAATAGCAACTTCAAAGATCACTGATCACAGATCACCATAACAAATATAACAATAATAATGAAAAAGCTTAAAATACTGAGAGAATTACCGAAATGTGACAGAGACATGAAGTGAGAAAATGCTGTTGGAAAAAGGATGCTAATAGATTTGCTTGATGTGGGGTTTACCACAAACTTTCAATTTGGAAAAAATGCAGTATCTGTGAAGTGTAATAAAACGAGGTATGCCTATAATATCTTTTTCCATTCTTTTCCTTTTAATTGTCTATCTTTTCTATTTGAAGTGAGCCTTTTATAGATGATAATTGCTCTGTATACAGTCTGACAATCTTTTAATTTATTTATTTGGACTACTTATATTTAATGTGATTATTGGGTTTAAATATATAATCTTGCTAGTTGTTTTCTATTTGTTCCCTCTGTTCTTTGTTTCTTCTTTCTGTTTTTTTAGCAGTACAAATTAATTTTTTTATTTCTTATCTTTTTTTAAGGTTTCTTTTTTTTAAAGATTGAAGTATAGTTGACTTACAATGTTGTGTTAGTTTCAAGTGTACAGCAAAGTGATTCAGTTATACATACATATATATTTCTTTTGGATTCATTTTCCTTACAGCTTATTACAAAATATTGAGTATAGTTCCCTGAGTTATACAGTAGGTCCTTGTTCATTATCTATTTTATATATAGTAGTGTGTATATGTTAATCCCAAACTCCTAATTTATTCCTCCCCACTTTCCCCTTTGGTAACCATAAGTTTGTTTTCTATGTCTGTGGGTCTATTTCTGTTTTGTATATAAGTTCATTTTTATCATTTTTTTTTTTAGATTCCACATATAAGCGATATCATATGATATTTGTCTTTGTCTGGCTTACTTCACTTAGTATGATAATCTCTAGGTCCATCCATGTTGCTGCAAATGGCATTATATCATTCTTTTTTAGGGCTGAGTAATATTTCACTGTATAAATATACCACATCTTTATTCATTCATCTGTTGATAAACATTTAGGTTGCTTCCATGTTCTGGCTATTGTAAATAGTGCTGCAGTGAACATTGGGGTGCATGTATCTTTTCAAATTATGGTTTTCTCTGGATATATGCCCAGGAGTGGGATTGCAGGATCATATAGTAGCTCTATATTTAGTCTTTAAAGGGACCTCCATACTGTTCTCCATAGTGACTCTACCAATTTACATTCCCACCAACAGTGTAGGAAGGTTCCTTTTTCTCCACATCCTCTCCAGCATTTATTATTTGTAGACTTTTTATGATGGCCATTCTGACCACTCTGAGGTGATACCTCATTGTAGTTTTGATTTGCATTTCTTTTGTTCTGTGTTTCTTTTTTTCTCTTTTTCTTCCTCCTTTAGAATTAATTGAATGTTTTTATGAATCCATTTTATCTCCATTAAAAATTTTGTTTAGGGACTTCTCTGGTGGTCCAGCATTTAAGACTCCGTGCTCCCAATGCAGGGGGCCCAGGTTCAATCCCTGGTCAGGGAATTAGATCCCACATGCTGCAGCTAAAGGCCCAGTGCAGCCAAATAAAAAAATGTTTTTTGTTTAGTTTTTGTCCAAAGGCTTACAATATATATATTGAATTAATCACAGTCTGCCTTCAAAAAAAAATTATACTGAGTCATATATAGCTTCAGAACCTAACAAAGCACACTTCTAATTATTCTCTCTCATCTCTGTGGTTTTCATTTTACTTTCATATTTGCAATAAAACCACAATACACCAGTACTATATTTCTTTTTGAAAGACAATGATCTTTTGGAGAGATTAAAAATAAGAGAAAGAATGTCTTTCTATTATTTTTATTTTAACCATTTCCAGAGATCTTCATTTAGTTTTATAGATCTATTTCTTTGTGTATGATACCAGATTCTCTGATATACTCCTCTTGCTTGTAGAACTTCCTTTAATATTTCTTATAGTACAGGACTACTGGTAATGAATTCTGTCATTTTTGTTTTCTAAAAAATTCTTTATTTTGTCTTCATTTTTGAAAGATATTTCATTGTGTGTAGAATCCTGGGTTGACAGTTATTTTCTTTCAGTACTTTAAAAATGTCGCTCCATTGTCCTCTGGTTTGCACAGTGTCTAATGAGAAGCCTGGTGTGTAATTCTTATCTTTGTTCTTCTGCATTTAATGTCTTCTTTCTCTGGCTGCCTTCTAATTTTTATTTTGGTTTTCAGTAGTTGGATTAGGGTAGGAGCTAGGTTGCTAGAGGGCTTTTTCAGTGTTCCTACTCCATCCTCAGCTTTCAGCCTTCCCTGTGTGCCTGAACTGGGGAAGGGTCTCTGAGCACACTTTTGCCCTTCCGCCATGGGAAGGCTGCTGTTCCCTTCCCTCATTCGTGGGTCTTGCTGGCCTGGAGCTGGGGATTGGGGAGGGTTTTCTGCTGCCCAGGTCCAGCTTTAGTCCTAGCAGGCCCTGTGTCCTGGGTCTCAGGGGATTTGGGCTTTCTCAGTGATCCTGTCCCTCCCTGGGGTAGCAAAACTCTGCCAGTAATTTTGGCAGGTTCTTTGCAGGAGAGAGTTTCCTGCTCCTCCCCTAGAAGTAGAGGGTTTTTGTTAGTTTTTTTACCTTGATCTCAGTCACAGTGGTTTTCACCTGTTCCCTGGGAGCCACAAGTTTTTCTACCCTTCTCCCTATGGCTTTGGTCTGTAAGGAAGAAGGGTCTGGGCAGAGCTTCATGCCTTTTTTTGTAGTGGTGGCTGCTCTCTTTTCCAAGCATGCATCACAAATGGCGGCTTTCTCTGGTCTCCTGCCTGGGCTTCTGTTTTTCTTGAGCACCTGGTAAAGTCTGTGAAGAGCCTGTTAGTGTGTGCCAATTCCCACTGTGTCTGCAGCTCCCAGGGGTTCTATACTTTCATGCTAGCTCACATTAAACCTTTGGCAATTTGTTAAATATTTTAGCTGAATTCTTACCTGCTTGCACGATATCTGGTGTCTCCTCCTCCAGGTCAGCTACTGCTCATCCCTGTCTCTGGGAAGTCTTCTCTTTCCTCAGATTGCTTGGCTGTCCTAAGACAGCTCTCTGATTGGTTCAGAAAAGCTATGATTGTGTGGTTTGTCTAGTTTTTTCTTGTTAGAAGGGCAACAGTGGTCTTTTCAGCTTTCTACATCCTAGGTGGGAGCAGAATCAGTGTACTTTCCTGCTAACAACTTCTAACTTGTTAGATAAATAGTGGGACTGATTTCAAGAGAGGTTTCCTTTTAGATGTGTGCCTGTTTTGTTCCCATTTCACTCTTCTTAAAAAAAATTGTTATATGTTGACTTATTATTTCTTCTGGCCCCTTAGCAGCCGAGTCTTTCTCAGTTTTTATGGTCACCACCTATGCCTTCAAAGATACTTCCCCAATGTGTACTTGAAAAGTCCTGAGCATGTAAGAATTTGATCTGGGACTTCCCTGGTTAAGAATTTGCCTGCCAATGCAGGGGACACGGATTTGATCCCTGGTCCAGGAAGTTCCCACATGCCACGGAGCAACTAAGCCTGTGAGCCACAACTACTTAGCCTGTGCTCTAGAGCCCGTGAGCCACAACTACTGAGCCCGTGTACCACAACTACTGAAGCCTGCACGCCTAGAGCCCGTGCTGTGCAACAAGAGAAGCCACTGCAATGAGAAGTCTGCGCACTGCAACGAAGAGTAGCCCCCGCTCACCGCAACTAGAGAAAGCCCATGTGCAGAAATGAAGACCCAAAGCAGCCAAAAAAAAAAAAAAAAAAATGTGATCTGATATCCTGTTAGGTTTAACCTAATCTCCATACTGAAAAGCTTTTGTTTTGAAGGAAATTGAAAACCTTGCTACTGTACCTTGCATGGCAAATTATCTGCTGCAGCAAGTGGCTTTGGTTCAACAGAAGCATCAGTGGCAGATCTCACTTGGTACTTGTTCCCCCAAAGAGGAAGAGAAAGAAGAGAAACTGGTAAAAAACATTTCTTAGATATTTTATTAAAAGTATTATTTTAAATGGCTGTTGTTACTTTCTCACTGAATTATAGATCACTTGGTTGGATAACTCAGAATTAGAAGAGCAAAAACAAAATCAGGCTACACTTTTAGAATCAATCTGATTTTTCTTTTTATCAGTGGGGATAGACCATGAATTGATGAACCTACTAATACTTGCTTGAAGTTTCTATAAAGATAAATAATGGGCTTATTGTCTATCCTTTGTATGAAAAAGTGTCTTAGACTTATTTAAAGTACAATATTGGATGATTAAAATGTAATCAAAACAGTTTTAATTTATGGAGTTTGAAATAACCTAGTGCAAAATTGGAGAAGTTCCTGGGCAGCTGCAATACCAGAAGCAGATATTCTCGCCCTGGCTACAGGCTTCAGCACGGGATCTGGCTCCCGCTCCTGCTGCAGCTCCAGCTCCAGCTCCTGCTCAGCCCAAAGAGCCTCCACCAGCCTGTGCTTTAGGAAATTCAGCCCCTCCTTATGCTTCAGACTGCAAGGCCCTGAACCAAGATGGCAGAGTAGAAGGATGTGCTCTCACTCCCTCTTGCGAGAACACCAGAATCACAACTAGCTGCTGGACAATCATTGACAGGAAGACACTGGAACTCACCAAAAAAGATACCCCACATCCGAAGACAAAGGAGAAGCCACAATGAGACGGTAGGAGGGGCGCAATCACAGTAAAATCAAATCCCATAAATGCTGGGTGGGTGACTCACAGACTGGAGAACACTTATACCACATAAGTCCACCCACTGGAGTGAAGGTTGTGAGCCCCATGTCAGGCTTCCCAACCTGGGGGTCCGGCAACAGGAGGAGGAATTCCTAGAGAATCAGACTTTGAAGGCTAGTGGGATTTGATTGCAGGACTTCGACAGGACTGGGGGAAACAGGGAATCCACACTTGGAGGGCACACACAAAGTAGTGTGTGCATCGGGATCCAGGGGAAGGAGCAGTGACCCCAGGGGAGACTGAACCAGACCTACCTGCTAGTGTTGGAGGTTCTCCTGCAGAGGTGGGGTGTGGCTGTGGCTCACCGTGGGGACAAGGACACTGGCAGCAGAAGTTCTGGGAAGCACTTCTTGGTGGGAGCTCCCAAACTCATTCTATGAGGCCACCATCACCCTGATACCAAAACCAGACAAAGATACAGACTGAAAGTGAAGGAATGGAAAAAGATATTCCACGCAAATAGAAATCAAAAGAAAGCTGGAGTAGCAATACTCATATCAGATAAAATAGACTTTAAAATAAAGAATGTTACAGGAGACAAGGAAGGACACTACATAATGATCAAGGGATCAATCCAAGAAGAAGATATAACAATTATAATTATATATGCACCCAACATAGAAGCACCTCAATACATTAGGCAACTGCTAACAGCTATAAAAGAGGAAATTGACAGTAACACAATAATAGTGGGGTACTTTAACACCTCACTTACACCAATGGATGGATCATCCAAAATGAAAATAAATAAGGAAACAGAAGCTTTAAATGACACAATAGACCAGATAGATTTAATTGATACTTGTAGGACATTCCATCCAAAGACAGCAGATTACACTTTCTTCTCAAGTGTGCACAGAACGTTCTCCAGGATAGGTCACATCTTGGGTCACAAATCAAGCCTCAGTAAATTTAAGAAAATTGAAATCATATCAAGCATCTTTTCGGACCACAACGCTATGAGATTAGAAATGAATTACAGGGAAAAATACGTAAAAAACACAAACACAGGGAGGCTAAACAATATGTTACTAAATAACCAAGAGATCACTGAAGAAATCAAAGAGGAAATCAAAAAATACCTAGAGACAAATGACAATGAAAACACGACGATCCAAAACCTATGGGATGCAGCAAAAGCAGTTCTAAAAGGGAAGTTTATAGGTATACAAGCCTACCTCAAGAAACAAGAAAAATCTCAAATAAACAATCTAACCTTACACCTAAAGGAACTAGAGAAAGAAGAACAAGGAAAGCCCAAAGTTAGCAGAAGGAAAGAAATCATAAAGATCAGAGCAGAAATAAATGCAATAGAAACAAAGAAAACAATAGCAAAGATCAATAAAATTAAAAGCTGGTTCTTTGAGAAGATAAAGAAAATTGATACACTACTAGCCAGACTCATCAAGAAAAAGAGGGAGAGGACTCAAATCAATAAAATTAGAAATGAAAAAGGAGAAGTTACAACAGACACCACAGAAATACAAAGCATCCTAAGAGACTACTACAAGCAACTCTATGCCAATAAAATGGACAACCTGGAAGAAATGGACAAATTCTTAGAAAGGTATAACCTTCCAAGACTGAACCAGGAAGAAATAGAAAATATGATCAGACCAATCACAAGTAATGAAATTGAAACTGTGATTAAAAATCTTCCAACAAACAAAAGTCCAGGACCAGATGGCTTCACAGGTGAATTCTATCAAACATTTAGAGAAGAGCTAACACCCATCCTTCTCAAACTCTTCCAAAAAATTGCAGAGGAAGAAACATTCCCAAACTCATTCTATGAGGCCACCATCACCCTAATACCAAAACCAGACAAATATACTACAAAAAAAGAAAATTACAGACCAATATCACTGATGAATATAGATGCAAAAATCCTCAACAAAATCCTAGCAAACAGAATCCAACAACACATTAAAAGGATCATACACCATGATCAAGTGGGATTTATCCCAGGGATGCAAGGATTCTTCAATATATGCAAACCAATCAATGTGATACACCATATTAACAAATTGAAGAATAAAAACCATATGGTCATCTCTATAGATGCAGAAAAAGCTTTTGACAAAACTCAACACCCATTTATGATAAAAACTCTCCAGAAAGTGGGCATAGAGGGAACCTACCTCAACATAATAAAGGCTATATACGACAAACCCACAGCAAACATCATTCTCAATGGTGAAAAACTGAAAGCATTTCCTCTAAGATCAGGAACAAGGCAAGGATGTACACTCTCACCACTATTATTCAACATAGTTTTGGAAGTCCTAGCCACAGCAATCAGAGAAGAAAAAGAAATAAAAGGAATACAAATTGGAAAAGAAGAAGTAAAACTGTCACTGTTTGCAGATGACATGGTACTATACATAGAGAATCCTAAAGATGCCACCAGGAAACTACTAGAGCTAATCAATGAATCTGGTAAAGTTGCAGGATACAAAATTAATGCACAGAAATCTCTTGCATTCCTATACACCAATGATGAAAAATCTGAAAGAGAAATTAAGGAAACACTCCCATTTACCACTGCAACAAAAAGAATAAAATACCTAGGAATAAACCTACCTAGGGAGACAAAAGACTTGTATGCAGAAAACTGTAAGACACTGATGAAAGAAATTAAAGATGATACCAACAGATGGAGAGATATATCATGTTCTTGGATTGGAAGAATCAATATTGTGAAAATGACTCTACTACCCAAAGTAATCTACAGATTCAATGCAATCCCTATCAAATTACCAATGGCATTCCTTACGGACCTAGAACAAAAAATCTTAAAATGTGTATGGAGACACAAAACACCCCGAATAGCCAAAGCAGTCTTGAGGGAAAAAAATGGAGCGGGTGGAATCAGACTCCCTGACTTCAGACTATACTACAAAGCTACAGTAATCAAGACAATATGGTACTGGCACAAAAACAGAAACATAGATCAATGGAACAAGATAGAAAGCCCAGAGATAAACCCACGCACCTATGGTCAACTAATCTATGACAAAGGAGGCAAAGATATACAATGGAGAAAAGACAGTCTCTTCAATAAGTGGTGCTGGGAAAACTGGACAGCTACATGTAAAAGAATGAAATTAGAACACTCCCTAACACCATACACAAAAATAAACTCAAAATGGATTCGAGACCTAAATGTAAGACCAGACACTATAAAACTCGTAGAGGAAAACATAGGAAGAACACTCTTTGACATAAATCACAGCAAGATCTTTTTTGATCCACCTCCTAGAGTAATGGAAATAAAAACAAAAATAAACAAATGGGACCTAATGAAACTTCAAAGCTTTTGCACAGCAAAGGAAACCATAAACAAGACCAAAAGACAACCCTCAGAATGGCAGAAAATATATGCAAACGAATCAACGGACAAAGGATTAATCTCCAAAATATATAAACAGCTCATGCACCTCAATATTAAAGAAACAAACAACCCAATCCAAAAATGGGCAGAAGACCTAAATAGACATTTCTCCAAAGAAGACATACAGATGGCCAAGAAGCACATGAAAAGCTGCTCAACATCACTAATTATTAGAGAAATGCAAATCAAAACTACAATGAGGTATCACCTCACACCAGTGACAATGGGCATCATCAGAAAATCTACAAACAACAAATGCTGGAGAGGGTGTGGAGAAAAGGGAACCCTCTTGCACTGTTGGGGGGAATGTAAATTGACACAGCCACTATGGAGAACAGTATGGAGGTTCCTTAAAAAACTAAAAATAGAATTACCATATGATCCAGCAATGCCACTACTGGGCATATACCCAGAGAAAACCATAATTCAAAAAGACACATGCACCCCAATGTTCATTGCAGCACTATTTACAATAGCCAGGTCATGGAAGCAACCTAAATGCCCATCGACAGACGAATGGATAAAGAAGTTGTGGTACATATATACAAGGGAATATTACTCAGCCATAAAAAGGAACGAAATTGGGTCGTTTGTGGAGACGTGGATGGATCTAGAGACTGTCATACAGAGTGTAGTAAGTCAGAAAGAGAAAAACAAATATCGTATATTAACGCATATATGTGGAACCTAGAAAAATGGTACAGATGAACCGGTCTGCAGGGCAGAAATTGAGACACAGATGTAGAGAACAAACGTATGGACAGCAAGTGGGGAAAGCGGCCGGTGGGTGGGGATGGTGGTGTGCTGAACTGGGCGATTGGGATTGACATGTATACACTGATGTGTATAAAATTGATGACTAATAAGAACCTGCTGTATAAAAAAATAAAATTAAAAAAAAGAAAAAAGCAATAACCTAGTGCAATTTTTATAATTTTAAAAATAAAAGGTGGTAGAAATCTAATTTATTTTGAGCATGGTGCTGATTAATAATTTTGTATACACTATCTATATATGTATGTACTTATGTACCTGATCATAATAGACAATATATGCTTGCTTATACATTTAGATTAATAAAGAGACTTCCCTGGCAGTCCAGGGGCTAAGACCCCACGCTTCCACTGCAGAGGGCACGGGTTCGATCCCTGGTCACGGAACTAAGATCCTACGTGCTACATAGCATGGCCAAAAAAACCAAAAAAAACCTTTGCTCTCCTTTTGTTTTCTTTCGTGGAGACTTCCTGTTTTTCACTTTAATGTCCCAGAATACCCAGGAATGGGTGCATATGCAGGGAATAAAGTGATAGGTATGGCCTTCTTGTTTAAAAATAGTACTTGCACCTCTTACAATTGCTTAACCAATAGCAACGGCTTTATGGCACCACAGAAAGATCTTGTTCAAGAATCATATCCAAGATTAAATCCTTGCTTTGCTATTTATTCGCTCTGTGCCTTTGGACAAGTTGTTTAACTTCTCTGGGCGTGTTTCCTCATTTATAACATGGAGTTGTTACCTATCTGCTGGATTACAAAAAGGGAGCAAAAGTTTCTTGGGTTTCCAGCCTTAGAGGGTTAATGAGGTGGAAAATAATGAGCCTACAGTCATTTTGTGGCTAGTGTTCCATCAACTCGAAGGCTGGAACTCCATGTGTAACATCCTCCTGCTCTACTTCCACAATCATTGCTCCTGATGATCAAGAAAGAGAAAGGCCTCACAAACTGTGGCTCAGTGCCATGAGCCACCCAGTTTAGGAGCTGCTGTCACCACAGCAACTGCCTGTGACTGCTGCTCTTGTCCATATTCCTTGTCCTCATTCCCTCTGAGACTTCTTAAATATTCTGCTCCATCCAGATGTTCACCTTCGGATTCAGAAAAACAGAATGGCTCGTTCTCCCTAGAAACCCAGCAAGCCCCTTTTGTACTCAGGGTTGGGCTTTCAGCCTATATAATCCTTCTCTTTCTCCGAGAAGTGCTGGGGTGATACTCAGTGACCCACATTTGATGATGCCATCCTGATGCCAGGGACAGTGCTGGGTGCTGGTGGAGGACAGGGATGACTAAGACACAGCTCCTGCTCTTCAGGAACCATTAGGCCTCTCCCGTCCTGGGGACTGTACGCTCTTAAGTTCAGTCCCCCAAATCAACCTGGGCAGTCATCTTCTCTTTTCCTCTTTTCCACTACTCCCACTTCAACTATTCAATCTCTCTTCTCTCTGCTTCCCTCTTCCCCATCTCAAACACGGCTCTTCTCTTTTTAGCTTCAGTGGCTGAGTGGCTGGAGGGACTAATAATCAAGATCATGAACTCAGAAGGAGAAACAAATCAGAACCATCTTCCCTAAACTAGCAAAGATTTAGGAAATGTACAGCCCCGCTCCTTTTATCAATTTTGTTTTCCTTCAACATAAGCCATGCAAATAGTATTTTGTATAATTTATGAGGTTAAAAAATCAAACAACCAAAAATTGTTTGCCTTTCAACTTGGGAGAAGGAAAGACGGGCTAAACTAATTTCTTTACAGCTTATTGCTTGCCGCCAGGCAAAATTTATTCTACTCCTTTCAAATAGAAGGAAATTGAGAACTGACCGGGTCAGGTACAGTGCTAAAAATTTTAAAGGCAGTGGTACATTTAATCCTCACAACTGTATGATATAGGTGTGATTATTAGCTTTTTTTTTTTTTAGGCTAAAATAAAAAACATAGGCTGAGAAAAAGTAAATGCTTTGCCAAGGTCATAGAGTTAGGAAATGTCAGAGAAAGGTCCATGTTTTTAACCAGTGGGTAATACTACCTTTCATATCTATGCATATATAAAAACAGTATACAAAAAGCCCAGATGCTAAGCAAAGAAGAGGGAAGAAGATTCGAATGTCGTCCATGTGATATCTGGTTCATTGCTACACTAAGAACTGTAATAACTGCAGAATCTTGAGTATTAGCTTCATTGAACTTTCCAGCTCTTGAATCTTCATGCAGTGTGTTCATTTTAATTAATTCACTACAACAACAGCAATCAGATAGTCTAGAGTTTGTTTTTAAGACATTCATTCACCCATATTATTATAACAAAGCTCCTTGAGGGCAGGGACCTTTTCTTATTAATCTTTATATCCTCTACAGTATAATAGACCTCAAGTACATTTCTAATTGAAAAACCTCCTTGTAATAAAAGATTCCCGGGCTTCCCTGGTGGCGCAGTGGTTGAGAATCTGCCTGCTAATGCGGGGGACACGGGTTCGAGCCCTGGTCTGGGAAGATCCCACATGCCGCGGAGCAACTAGGCCCGTGAGCCACAACTACTGAGCCTGTGCGTCTGGAGCCTGTGCTCCGCAACAAGAGAGGCCGTGATAGTGAGAGGCCCGCGCACCGCGATGAAGAGTGGCCCCCGCTTGCCGCAACTAGAGAAAGTCCTCGCACAGAGACGAAGACCCAACACAGCGAAAAATAAATTAAAAAAAAAAAGTTAAAAAAAAAATAAAAATAGAAATAAAAGATACCCAAATCCAGATGATGCACATTTATTTCAAGCAATATTGACTAGAGCAATGCTCTATTTTCGTAGAAGAATTAGTAGATCCCTCTGGTCTGCTTCTCTTCCACCATCGTTGTTGTAGTTGTCATCATCATCATCATCATCGTGATCATCATCACAGCAACTACTCTTTATCGACTGTTTAGTGTATGCCAGTGATTTACATGCAATAACTCATTTAATCCTCATAACAGTATTATGAGAGAGACATTATCACAATCCCTATACTGCTTTTGAGGAAACTGTGGAGCTCAAAATGGTTAAGAAACTAATCAAAGCTTGCAATAAAAATGGTGGAGCTAGCATTAAAAAATCACGTTGTTTTTTTTTTAATTGAAGTAGAGTTGATTTACAATGTTGTGCCAATCTCTGCTCTACGGCAAAAAATCACATTTGTTTGACTCCATTCACCCTTTCAAAAATATCTATTGAGCACCTACTACATGCCAGACACTGTTTCAGGAACGGTGTTCAAAATTCAAAAAGTACAAAAGGGTATACAGCATAAAGCCACTTCCCATCTCATTCACACTCCCCTCCCCTACATCTGTGCCACCATGCCATTCCCTTCTAAGCAACTGATGTTATCAGTTTCTTGGGACCTATAACTTCAGGTAGGGATTTCCCTTTTAGGTCAAACATTGGCATGATCAATATTTCCCACCCCTCCTGATAGTCTCAGACATCTTTGCTGAGTTATCTGAAACAATTCAGTATTTCAGACCCATTTCACAGCTGGGGGAAAAATGTGTCCTCGGGAAGCCAGATTATGTTTTATCTGAGGTCATTGCCAAGCAAGAGAGTGGGTTCCTGTAGGCAGCTCACAGTGTCTTTACCATGAAGCACTTTACTCAGTTTTCTAGGAGGTGATCATCTCCAGCTCTTATTGATTCCCACACTTAGGATTTCCAGAATGTTTCCCCTCTACCTCTCTGAACTGAAGATTTCTTTATGACCCCCACAGTCCTGCTGAATAAGACCTGCGACTTCTTTGTGGTCGGGGCATCATGACATTTGTTGCCTTTTCCTTTTCTCAGAATAGAATGTTGTTTTTTCCAGCTAAACTATTTTTTAAACATTTTTATTGGAGTAGAGTTGCTTTAAAATGTTGTTAGTTTCTGCTGTATTGTAAAGTGAATCAGTTATACATATACATATATCCACTTTTTTTAGATTCTTTTCCCATATAGGTCATTACAGAGTATTGAGTAGAGTTCCCTGTGCTATAAAGTAGGTTCCTATTAGTTATCTATTTTATATATAGTAGTGTGTATATGTCAATCCCAGTTCATCCCTCCCCCCTTTACCCCTTGGTAACCATGTTTGTTTTCAGAACAGAATCTTTAGAGTGCTCCTTAGAGTTAAGGACAGGGGAATTTTATGCCCGTAAGATCTCAAATGATTTCATGAAAATTAAAAAATCAGGACCAGAATCTAAACTGGCTTTAAATTTTTCTTCCGACATTTGGTTCCTTGGTAATAAACTTCTTCTTCCTCTCCTTTCTAGGGGGTGATTAGAAAGAAGGGCACCTGCCTGGTGAAAAAATGCAAATGAGGGAACACAGGCTCCAGGGAAGTAGGTTGGTGTGCTGAATAGAAAGGGCCCATGGCTTCCCTGGTGGCG
The DNA here is from genome assembly GCF_009873245.2 of Balaenoptera musculus. Classification (NCBI taxonomy): domain Eukaryota; kingdom Metazoa; phylum Chordata; class Mammalia; order Artiodactyla; family Balaenopteridae; genus Balaenoptera; species Balaenoptera musculus. The sequence continues at coordinate 34,643,474 of NC_045800.1, read as the reverse complement.
CAGTGGTTGAGAGTCTGCCTGCTAATGCAGGGGACACAGGTTCGAGCCCTGGTCTGGGAAGATCCCACGTGCCGTGGAGCAACTAGGCCCGTGAGCCACAGCTGCTGAGCCTGCGCGTCTGGAGCCTGTGCTCCGCAACAAGAGAGGCCACGATAGTGAGAGGCCTGCGCACAGCCATGAAGAGTGGTCCCCGCTTGCCACCAACTGGAGAAAGCCCTCGCACAGAAACGAAGACCCAGCACAGCCAAAAATAAATAAATAAATACATAAAATTAAAAAAAAAAAAAAAAAAAAGAAAGGGCCCATGGTCCACACAGCAGGAGTCCTGGTTCATCATTTCTGGTTCTTTCTCAAGGATTGTTGCCTGGGAGCTTAGATGAATATCCACAGATTTGGATTACATGTCAAAATATCACTTCTGACATTGTAGCCTTTGTTAAAATTATTATTCATGTGACGTCCTTTCATCATTAAAAAATAACATAACAGCTCTACTTAGATATAATTCACACCATATAATTCACCCATTAAACATTTTTCTTTTCTGGATACTCTCAAAGTTGTGTAACCATCACTACAATAACTTCTAGAACATTTTCATTACCTCAAAAAGAAACTCTGTACCCATTAGCAGTCCACCCTTCATTTATCCCCAACTTCCTTAGCCCTAGGCAACCACTAATCTACTTTCTGTCTCTATAGATTTGCCTTTTCTGGACATTTCATATAAATGGAATCATCTAATATGTGGCCTTTTGTGTCTGGCTTCTTTCACTTAGCAAAATGTTTAAGTTCACCTATGTTGTAGCACGTGTCAGTACTTCATACCTTTTTATTACCGAATAATATTCCATTGCTTGGATGTACATTTTATTTATTCATTTATCAGTGGATGGACATTTGAACTGTTACCGCTTTTTGGCTATCATGAATACTTCTACTATGAACATTTGTGTACAAGTTTTTGTATGGATAAATGTTTTCATTTCTTGGGTATACACCTAGGAGTGGAATTACTGGGTCATATGGTAACTCTATGTTTAACCTTTTTAGGAACTGCCAGAGTGTTTTCCAAAGCAGCTGCTTCATTTTACATTGCCACCAGCAATGTACAAGGGTTCTAAATCTACACATTCTTACCAACATTCATTATTTTGTTTTTTTATTTATTGTTGGCTGTGGAGTCCTCACCACTGGACCGCCAGGGAATTCCCGTTTAGAGTCATTCTTTTCTTTTTTTTGTTTTCTTTTTGGCCACACTGCACAGCATGTGGGATCTTAGTTTACCGACCAGGGATCGAACCTGTCCCCCCTGCAGTGGAAGTGCAGAGACCCAACCACTGGGCCGCCATGGAAGTCCCTATTTTGTTTTTTTAAAAAGAAATTATTATAGCTATCCTAGGAGGTATAAAGTGGTATCTGCTTATGGTTTTGATTTTTGTTTCCCTGATGTCTAATGGTATTGAACAGTTTTTCACATGCTTATTGACCATTTGTGTATCTTTTCTGGAGAAATGTCTATTCAGATCTTTTGCTCATTTAAAAAATAGGGTTCTCTTTTTGTTATTGAGTTCTTCATCACTTTTTTAAATTGAGCAAATAAATATCATAAGCTCCACCCAAAGCTCAGTGGTTGCTAAAATTTACCCACATTACAGTGTTATGTAAAGTACATTACAGTATGTAAAATGTGAACACCACTGAATCAACATCGTGATGACTACTGCCTGTGTTTTCCAGAGCTCTGATCCCATTCATGACATGGACAAGATATTTCTTTTGATCGCAGTAGCATCTTTTAAGTTAGTAAAACCCTAAAACACTAATTAATTAGATTTTGTCAAATTTTAAATAAAATACAATACAGTGAAATAGAATTAAATGTTATAATAAAATCAATTCATGCTCTCAAGCTAGAGCTCATTTGAAGTTTTACTTCTATGTACATTTAACTACTGAAAATAAGTTGCAAAAAATTTACCTAAACTCCTACTAGATAAACTAGAGGTGAGAACCACATTCTCTTCTTACAAAGTTTGGTATCTTGCACAATAGTAGTGACTAAAATAAATGGTGCCAAATTTTTAAAGTCTTCTTTAATTCAGAATATAATTAAAATCTCATGTAGCTTTATTGGTTTTAGTATCCAGCAGAGAAAAAATATTGAAACTCCAAGAGATTCTGAATTAAATGGCTACAACAGTTTTGTTTTATTAGTTCTGACTGGGTGAAAAAAAATTTTAAGGACAACTTTGGGAAAATCTAGTTCTTTTAGAGCCCCAGATGACTTTTAAAACAATAAAACAAACTATAAAACCTACACAAGTGATATTAAAAATTATGTAGTTCAATGAATGTGACATTCACAAATGTGGTTGTAATTTTTTTTAACTATAGTGAAATGAACACGGATCTGACGATTGGATTTAGAAGACATGGTGTTATACAGCTTAACAGAATTAAGTGCTTCAATTTGCTGGTTAGGATTACGTAGCTGAGTTGGAATGTTATACCAATGCCTTATTAGATCCCCATCACCTCACAGGGTCTGTGCCTAAATCAAAGAAAGGAATGATGCTTCCTTTTCCTATATTGATTATTTCCCTAGTATTTTAATATATACTTTTGGAATGTTTGTAGACTTAGATCTTTTTGGCTGGTGGCCGAGTCATGCACAGAATAAACTATAAACTCATACTATTTATGAAGATGGAGAATGAAGGCTGGCCAGTGATTTACTGTAAGGGCATTAAATGAGTTGGAGTAATCATCTCAATTACTTGCTAGGTAGAAGGGGCAGGAAAAAGGAGAAAAAGATGAGGGAGAAACATTTTGTGAGAAAATAATAATCACAGTAACCTGCTTAGTTTAAAACAGACATAACTTCTGAAGTCCTTTAACATAACAACTGTCCTTTCTTTGTCCCCAAATCCCGTCTCTGTCCTTGATACACAGAAGAATACACTTCACTTTCAGTCTCCCAGCACCTTCCTGAATTCTCCATCAGGCCATGTGAGGAGAATTATGGCTGGTGGAGGGGGCACGACATCAGACCAGACCCCAGAGAGACCGATGATTCGCAAATGGCCCTCCACAGATGGTTTCCAGGAGGAACGCACTGCCTGAACTTGTATGCAGACTTAACAAATAATTCAAATAATTTTTAGCTTTTAAAAAAACCGAAACAGTGTTTTTATTTTTTAACATATAGATTCATACTTATTTTTAAAGTTTTTATATTAAAAAATTTCAAACCTACAGAGAAGCTGAAACTAGTACAATGAACATCTGTATACTCTTCACTTAAATTCACAAATAAATAAATTTTCTAATTTGGTTTATCTCCCTCTTTGTGTATATACATATACACATATGTATATATTTGTGTATGTGTATCAATTGGAAAGTAAGTTGCAGATTTCATGACCCTTCACACCCAAATACCTTAGCTTGTACCTCCCAGAATAAGGACACTTCACCCACAATACCAATATCACACCTAAAACAATGAACATTAATATAATAATGTCATCTAACATAAAATCCCTATTCAATTCTCCCCTATTATCCCCCTAAATGTCTTTTAGAGCTTAAAAAAAATCCAGAATCCAATCAATTGTGGTGATACTATGAGATCTTGTGAAAATCCTCATCCTCAACGATGTTTCACTTGATGGTTTTGGATGATTCTTGAATGAATTAATACATTTTCTGATTTTATCAATGTTTCCACATTTGTTAGCTAGCATTCTTCCAGCTTTACCATCTACCATCCCTTTCTCTCTCTGAGTATCACTATGAACAGTAATACTATGAACTCTTATAATCCATAGTTTTGATGCTTAAATTACCCCAAATTTGGCCAATGGAAAACCCTTCAAGCCGGTTCCTGTTTTCTGTCTGTGGTTTCTGGCACAAGATACCTGGAGCTCACCTTGTACGTTTCCTGCCCCAGACCTAGAATCAGCCACGGCTTCAAGGACCTACTTATACGATGAATAGGTCACACATCCACACAGTTCAATTCTCCAAAGAGTCACAAAGTGTACAGTACATTCTCCATCTCCACCTCTCTCTTCACAGACAGCCAATGTTATTAGGTTTTTGTGTATCCTTCCAGAGATAGTTTGTATAATAAAGGCACAAATATTCTTACCTTCTCCCAACGTTTTAACTGAAATGACAGCATATTACACTTGCTGTGTTTGTCTGTAGCTCTTGTCTGTCGTCAGATTTTGAAAGACGCCTATGACCCCAACCCAAAAAGATCAGAAAGCTTTAGGTTAAGCCCTAATTGTTTCAGATGAGAAAAGCTCCGGGAGGGTGACTTGAAAAGTTGTATTGAGGACACTCACATGTTATTCCCTGGACTTGAAATGTTAGTTCCTCTCTAGGCTCCTAGACACCTACTCATTTTTCAAACATCACTTCCTTGGGGAACACTTTCTCTTCCTTAACACATCTCCCTCACCCAGCTAGGTGGTGTCCGCTTGTTATAAGGTTTCGGGTTATCACGTACTTCTCCTTCCTAGCACATATATAAGTCACTGTATTAAAATTTGTTTCCTGCCACTGCGAGGACAGGAACTACATCTGTTCTGTTCACTGCTGGCACACAGTAGTTGCTCAACAAAAAAAGTGCGGACTGAAACTTGAACTCAGGCCATCCGGCTTCCAGCCCACTCTTCCTACCGCCTTCCCACTGCAGTCAGAGAAATAATCCCAAGATGTAAACAAAAACTCTCAATAGAAAAAGCCGGGAAGTTTTTTCATTTCCACGATTAATGGAGGACCTTGGCAGAAACCACTCACCGCGAGGTGTGACAGCCGCAGGAGGGCGTCAATCAAGAAAATGCCCCCTTGCCCCGTAGGCGAGTGGAGCCGCACAGAGCTGAGGCCACACCGGGTAGCGTCACAGCTTCAATAGCAAACACGTGCAAAAAGGGAAAGCGGGGCTGCGCGCAGCTGCGATCCCCCAGGACCCGGGGATAGGGGACAGGGAGCAGCCCCCACTGGGTCAGAGAAGACTGCACAGCTTCTGCCTGGCGCCGTAGGATGCAGGCCTTCCCTTGATTCCTGCCCGAAGGGACTTCTGCCGGCGTCCCCGGGGAAGTGGCTGAGTCCCGGGGCCCACAGATGAAACGGGCTAGAGAGCAAGAGTCCGCAGCACCTAAAGTCTAATCGTCCTTACCACGCTGGGACGCAGGCAAGGGCCGTAGATCTCTCTCCTTGGAGTTGCCCCAGGAACCCAGGGCACTCTCTCCCGCTACGAGCACTCCCGAGACGCCCGGGGCAACAGCCAATGCTACCGTTACTCCAGGGAGCGCGCTGACCACGGAGAGTGCTCTCAGGCCTGCGAAGGCGCGGCCCGACCAGGGGCCTCTACGCCTGCGGGGCCCGAGTCCAGTCGCCCCTTGCCTGGGCCGGCTACCGCCTCCCCGGTCCCGGGCCTGGACCAGTGCCCCCGAGTTTCGGCGGAGATGCCTCGCCGCCGGGGCTAGGGCCGCTTGAGGCCGCCTTCCAGGCAGCTGCTTGCCTCGCGCCTCGCCTGACGGACGCGGCCCTGGGCTTCCTTCGAGGGCGTCCCGGGGCTGGGTGCCTGGAGCCCCGAGCGCCGGCGGCGAGGGTACAGCTGAGCGCAGGGTCCTAAGAGCCTGGAAGCAAGCGCGTCCCAGGGGCGGGGACCTCGGCCGGCGGGGGCGGGCCAAGGGTGGGGGCGGGAGACGGCTCCGGGGGCTCCGCGCCATTGGCCGCAGGGCCCAGCGGCAGGAAGGGGCCAGAGAGCGCGGCCCCACCCCGCGGCCGGCAGAGCCTATAGCCGGGAGCGCGGAGCGCGGATAAATGTAGCGCCGCGGCGCGGGCCGGCAGCTCTCCGAGGGCCCGGAGCGCGGCGGAGCCATGCAGTACCCGCACCCCGGACCGGCGGCAGCGGGCGCCTTGGGGGTGCCGCTGTACGCGCCCACGCCGCTGCTGCAGCCAGCGCACCCGACGCCGTTCTACATCGAGGACATCCTGGGTCGCGGGCCCGCCGCGCCCACCCCCACGCCCACGCTGCCGTCCCCCAACTCCTCCTTCACCAGCCTCGTGTCCTCCTACCGGACCCCGGTATACGAGCCCACGCCGATCCACCCCGCCTTCTCGCACCACTCCGCCGCCGCGCTGGCCGCCGCCTACGGACCCGGCGGCTTCGGGGGCCCTCTGTACCCCTTCCCGCGGTCGGTGAACGACTACACGCACGCCCTGCTCCGCCACGACCCCCTGGGTAAGGCGGCCGGGGTCATGGCGGGGCCGAGCCCGGGCGGCGGCGAGAAAGGCGCCACCCGGCAGGTGGCAGCGCCCAGGAGGCGGCGGGGGCGGAGGGGAGGCAACAGAAAGTTGTGGCAAAAGAGATTGAAAAGCGGCTGTCGGGCGCGCGCGGGGGACGGCAGGCGCGGGCCCCGGCGGCGGGCAGCCCAGTCTGCCCGCACCATGACTCAGATTGGTTTTCCTGCACCTTGCAGGCGTCGGGGCGCGCGGGCCCGGGCCGGACCTCGGGCGCTGCCGCTGGGGCCCGCGGCTGGAGGAGTCCTGGGGGCGCGTGTCGCCCGGGTGGGGCTCCCTTAGCTGGAGGGACTGGGAAGGGAGAGCCAAAGCGCCCCGGGCCGCCCCTGCGGGGCAGGGATAGCTGCCGGGCCGGGGTGGTTACGGGGCTGGACCTGGTTCAACAAGCTTGTGCAGTGAAAGAGCCTGACCCTTTCCGTTCATACAGGAAATCTTGAGTTCTCGATAGGAGTAAATCTGGTTTCAGAAGCTGTTAAGTGTTTTCCTGGCTGCATGAAGCAGACCCTTCCCCCGGAGTAGTGCACGCTGCTGATTATTTTATCGACATCCTCAATACAGACAAATTCAGGAAACACTCGACTTCTGATAGCCGGGATCCGTTTTTCTGATATTGTTCATTTCCTCTGTGTGGGATGTGACTTTATGGCAGCTAAAATAACCAGTTGCTTCCCTTTTTTTTTTTTTTTTGAGGCTGTTTTGCCCCAGTCTGAATCCTGACGTAAGCAAAATCTCGAAAAAACAACATTGCCAACTTTCAAAGCATTTAGCGCAGGCCTGCAGACCCACGGACGGACGGACGGACTGACCCACACGTCTTTGGAATAGGAAGGGCAGCGCGGACACGTCGGCCGCATAGAGTTTGCGGGACTTGTCCCCTCAGTGCGTGGCCTAAGAAATAAGCCACCCGTGATCTGCGCTCCGGGTGGCCCTTGGTGCCCCCGGGTAAATAAAACGGGGCTCCTTGCCTTGGGCCGCCAGGGTTTTAAATCTACTCTGTTATTGGCAGCTTCTGCAGGCACCCTGGAGACAACTAACATATTAATTGACATTTTAATGTCATCAATATTATGGTGTGGCCCCTCACTCAGTTCTCCACCTTCCTTTCTCGTCGCTAGAGATTTGGGGGGGATTATATTTTAGTTCTTTTTTTTTTTAAGTTATTATATTGTGTTTTTGATTCCATTCTTGAGGGTTTGATGGCGCAGGCCCGGTGCGGCTCTGTTTGCCTTCTGGGCCCCGAGGGGGACCCTCAGCCAGGCCGGGCCTGGGGGCAAACGTTTTCACAGAGCGCGCCCTGGGTTTCCTTGGGTTACTGCTGGGACTGCGCAGGAGGAAGCAAAGGGTTTTTCGAGATAGACCAACAGGAAACACATTGACGGAAATGTTGCCATAGCCCACGGGGTGGCTCTAACTGGCCGCCCCCACCGGCCGGGTGTGAAATCAGAGGAGGCCCGGCGCCCTCCAGCCAGGATTGGAAGCTCCACGCGCCCTGAAGCTTGCTCTCGGGCCGGAGGGCTTCCGTTGTAGCCAGGCCGCCGGCCCCTGGCAGCAACGCCTTGGCTAGTGTGACAGACCCACTCTTCCCCAACCTAACGGGTATTTGGAAAGTGCGGTTCACCAAGGGAGAGGACCTCTCTGCAGGTCCTCTAGACTAAAAAAGTTGTGTATAAATTTTGAGAGCGACTGATTAAAGAGGGTCATGGTATTTTAAGCTCAACCTAGAGTCGGTGTTCTTTTGGGGATCAAAATAATTGTACTTAGCCATGGGTGTGATGGTGTGTGTCTGTGAGCATACACGTGTGATCTTTGTGCACATGCCGTGTAGGTGTGTGACTTTGGATGTTCCTGTGTCTCTGGGTATGATGTGTATTGGTGGGAGCGTGTTGGGTCCACGTCTCAGGGGGTATACGTGAATGTGTCTGCTTGAGTGTCCCGTAGCCTCCCCTCGCCTTCTTTGTCATCCCCAGTGCAGGCAGGTCCGGGTGGGCCACGCCGCTTCAGGGCCCTCACTAACCGTTTCTTTTGCCCGCAGGCAAACCCCTGCTCTGGAGCCCTTTCCTGCAGAGGCCTCTGCATAAAAGGAAAGGCGGCCAGGTGAGGTTCTCCAACGACCAGACCATCGAGCTGGAGAAGAAGTTTGAGACCCAGAAATACCTCTCCCCGCCCGAGAGGAAGCGTCTGGCCAAGATGCTGCAGCTTAGTGAGAGGCAGGTGAGCTCACTCGCGGGGCGCAGGCAGGCTCCTGGGGCGGGGGTCGCGGGGCAGAAGGGAGACAGTGGAGCCACCGGGAGCTCTGGCGCGCCTGGAGCGCTGGTTGGCTCAGCAGCTCCTGAACGGCTTCTCCCCTCCTCCCCAGGTCCCTCGGGATTCTGGGCTCCTGGCAAGTTTTCTTTCTGTCTTTCCTGTAGGTCAAAACCTGGTTTCAGAATCGACGCGCTAAATGGAGAAGACTAAAACAGGTATTGACATGGTTCTGTTTCTATGGAAATAAATATTTTTATCATGTTATCTCAATGCGAGGCCTGTTACAGGTTGTATGCAAAAGTCATTTGAGGGACTATTTAACCTCTTCACCTTGATTAAAAAGGCAAATAGTCCTGCTGAAATTCAGGATGAGTTGTTCAGGCGGCAGTAATGCTAAAAGCACCTAATGCGGTTCCTATATCAATTATGCTTGGGTTTTCACACACTGGCTAGTAAAACTCCCAGCTAATTGTTTTATAAACCCCATATGTTGTTTATCTAATTAACGCAGGAAAGATAAAGTAATTGACAGTAAATGACTTAAGCAGTTATCTTTGGGAGAAAATTGTTTCTTTTATTTACACAGCCACAATAAAACTAGGCAGAGCTCAAGGGTAAATATAAGGAAATAAACACTTTTAAGTCTTGTTTGCACTGTTTTTTAGAAGAATTAAATATCAAAGTGTTTAAAAATTATTTTCCCTCTAATTCTAGCTCTTAAAATGAATATAAAAACAGTAAGAGGATATCCAAGCCTGTTTGAAAGGCAGCTTAAACTTTCTAACAGTCTTTCTTCCAATGACCTTGTTATGCAATATGTGATAAAAAGTAAAGGCTAATTCAGTTTTTAAAGAAGCTCTGTTGACTTAAAGCTAAAGATTTGTTTTTGATGTCCTAATCTGGATGTCTTCTCCAAAGTTATCTGACAAATGCTTAATTTTTCATTTGCCAGTCTATATACGGTTTATAATAAATGAAATAGTTTTGAAACAATAATGAGTGGGGAAATTGAAAGCAGCGTGCATTTTAAAATTTAGCGATAAATTTCACATTCCCTCTTAATATCTGAACTTGTGACTTGTTACATAGTTGTAAGCTTGGTAAATCTATTATTCTATAGTCTTGCTTTAGAAAAAAAAACCTTAGCAGTATATCATAATATTTCCTCATAGTGTCTATGTGCATTTTAGACAAAAACAGGATTAAAAATTTACTAACTTATTTGGTTCTTGGTCAAAGGTGGTTTACCAGGGACTTTAAAAACAGTGGTTCCTATGTAATATGGGAATATTTTCCAGGAATTTCCTCCAGATTTTTTAAGTAAATGATATTTGTCTCCCTTTCCAGTTAGCAACGTTCTTCCAGTTCTGCATTTTTTTCTTTGCCATGATTGTGTAACTTGCTACACATATTTATGTGTGTATATGTTTGTGAACTTACTCCAGAAAATGCATTAAAAAAGGATTCAATCTAATAATTTTGAAACTTTATCCTTAATTCACTATTTAGCATTCATATTTTTTAAATGTCGGAAGACTTTGTTAATTGGCAAGGTTTAAATATTTGAAGAATAAAGATAGTGTGTATCTGTAGTGATCTAATTTCTTTTTCTCCCTAAACTTTTAAGAACCTTGAGACCATGGGTCTGGGCTGGAGTTAAGCCTTCATTTGACATAACACATTTACATTTATATTTGTGATTGGTTGTTCTTATCTGGCAAGAGTATAATCTTTCTCTGGCTATGACAGGAACTTTATTTCTTCCAAAGTGAGAAAGAAGCACAAGTATGTATTTTCTGAATAAAAATATTATACCTGAAAGCAGTTGATAAACTAAAAATTAAAAAGATGATAGAAGATGAAAAGACATTTGATTTATGTCTCTCACTTCTTCATATCTCATGATCCCACCAATCTCCATTTTCATCCTCTTCATTCAGGAGAATCCTCAAAGCAATAAAAAAGAAGAACTGGAAAGTTTGGACAATGCCTGTGACCAGAGGCAAGACAGTGAACAGAATAAAGGTGCTTTGGATAGCTCTCAATGTTCGCCCTCCCCTGTCTCCCAGGAAGACCTTGAATCAGAGATTTCAGAGGATTCTGATCAGGAAGTGGACATCGAGGGTGATAAAGGCTATTTTAATGCTGGATGATGACCACTGACATTGGCATGTTCAGAAAACTGGGCTTTGGAATAACATTTGCTACAGAAAATCTCCATAGATGAACTGGGAAACTATATGAGAAAGGGAATCAATTTTGGGTATTCTGGAAACCTAAAATGTTTGGTGCACTGGCTAAATAACAAACACATTGAAACCTTAATTTTGACTTAAATAGTTTATGAACTGATTTTAGATTGTATGATAAAGGGACTCTTCACTGATTAAATTCACCCCCTTTTTAAAAAAGTAACTTGTGTTTTCTATTTATAAAAAGTAATTTTGAACTTTTTTGTTAAATTTTTAAGTTATAACTTTAAAGATTTTAATAGGAATTTCTTGAATGATTTTTCTATAACCTGTTTCTACATCCCACTTAATGGAAAAGTAAAGGGACATCCCAAATCCAGAGGTATGCCTTGGAAAGGGGGCCCACAATTCAGGCAGCCTTGTAATATTTTAAAGGAAACATTCCTTACTTTTTTGTTACATTCTTACACTGCTGCCTTAAATCCAAAACCATCTCAGAGCTTTTGTCTCGGGGATGCATGTGTTCTTTTTGTCAGAGAGATATATAATCAGTATAAGTTGATAATCTTAAATGCTTGTTTTGCACTGTCACTTAGAACCTGTTTGACCAAGGTGTTAAGGGGATAGTACAGTCCAGTTCAAGCAGAGAAACTGACTCTGATTCAGTGACTAAAATTAATCACAGATGAACTAGAAGTAGCAGATTAATTAAATGTAAGTAGATTGTAGATATTGTGTTTTATATTAAACAGTGTTTATAATGTGTGTATATATAATTGTTCACTGTAAAAAAGACATGGCCAAAATGGTTTGTTTGTTTTTTTTAAATGAGTAACTTGTATATAAAATAAATCCGTCGGTGGGATGACTGACCTCTTTGGACCTCTCATTCTTCGATTAAAACAAACCCACACCTTTTCTTCCAGCGCCTGGGGTGACTGGCGCGGTGCTGGGCGCTGGGGCCGGGGCCGGGGCGTGGGGTCCTGCGTAGGAGCCTCTGGCGGTGCGTCTCGCCGGCGCTCCTGCGGCTCGAGGCCCTGGCGTCCTGGGGGCGCGGTTCTGGGGCTGGCACCTGAAAGGTAGATGTGAGCCTTTCCCCGGGGGTTTGCTGGGGGTTGGCGGTTGGGGGGCAGGGAGTGGTGTGTGTCTGGAGCAGCGGAGGAGGCCAGCAGACCCCGAGCCCCGGGCGCGCCAGGCGGCGGGAAGGGAAGAGCAGCTGCGCCGTGGCGGAGCGCGGGGGCCGCTGAACGGCATCGATTCACCTTGGCTGGCCGGGCAGCCCGGGCCGCCGTCCTTGACCCGCGTGAGTCAACACTGCGTCATCCTTGGGCTGCCGAGCCCGGGTTGGGGGTCCGCTTAGGGGGAGGGGAGTACTTTGTGCCAGGACAGCGGTTCTCCTTCTCCAGCGAGCTTCAGAATCACCTGCAGAGCTTGTTGGAACTCATTGCCCAACCCATCCCCAGAGTTTCTGATTTGGGTAGGTCTGGGGTGGGCCAGGGAATTTACACTTCTGACAAGTGCCCAGGTGTTGTCCAAGCTGCTGGTCTGGGGCTCTAAGGTGCTCCTTGTGTGGAAAAAGCAGGTGGGACCCGCGTTCACCCCTCACTCCCTCAGCTGCTCCCTTCCTCCCGACAATTCCTGCCAGTGTGGGAACAGGAGGCTGGTAGCTTTGAGAAGGAGGACGAGGGGAGGTGGGAGCAGGGTTCCTGGTTGAGGGGAGGGAGCAGGGTTGAGGAAGAGGTATTGTGAGCTGGGGAGGAATGAAGTGCTGAGCTGGGGGTGGGTGTGGAGCTGCGAGGAAGGGTGGGCTGAGGTTTCTGACTGGGCCGGGTATGGCCAGCCCAGCTGCTTGCCTACTTGGGCCGTCAGGTTCCTGACATTCCAGGAAAATGATGAGCGAGATCTGTGAGGGGAGAGTCCAGAAATCTCTTCCTCAGATTGGGATTGACATATACACGCTACTATATATAAAATAGGTAACTAGGGCTTTCCTGGTGGCGCAGTGGTTGAGAATCTGCCTGCCAATGCAGGGGACACGGGTACGAGCCCTGGTCTGGGAAGATCCCACATGCCACGGAGCAACTGGGCCCGTGAGCCACAATTACTGAGCCTGCGCGTCTGGAGCCTGTGCTCCTCAACAAGAGAGGCCGCGATAATGAGAGGCCCGCGCACCGCGATGAAGAGTGGCCCCCACTTGCCACAACTAGAGAAAGACCTCGCACAGAAACGAAGACCCAACACCGCCATAAATAAATAAATACATAAATAAAAATTAAACTTAAAAAAAAAGACAAGTCAGAAACTGTATACTATTACAAGAAAATTTTCACAAGAAAAATAAATATTATTCATAAAATTAAAAAAATATATAGGTAACTAATAAGGACCCTGTGTAGTACAGGGAACTCTACTCAATACTCTGTAATGGCCTATATGGGAAAGAATCTAAAAAAGAATGGATATACGTATAACTGATTCACTTTGCTGTACACCTGAAACTAACACAGCATCGTAAATCACCTACACTCCAGTAAAAATGAAAAAAAAAAAAAAAAAGAAATCCCTTCCTCTAGCCTGGGCCTCCATGGAGGCCTCTAGTTATTGTGGAGTTGGGTGCCTCTGGGCTGAGGTCCTGTGAAGGAATGCCTCTGCCCCTGGCCTGGCTTGACCAGGGCTGTGGCTTCCCAGACGTGAGCACTCAGATGAAGAGAGTGAAAAAGTCGTTGCACTTAGAGGGTTGTCACACCCCGCCTCCTTAGATTCCAAGAAGGCCCCTGGAATTACCTGTGAATTTTATTTATTTATTATTTATTTATTTTAATAATTTTTTCCATCAAACTTGCTATATTGCTACTTTCAGATAATTTTTTTTTTAATCAACAGGGGACTCCTTTTTAAAAAACATTTATTTATTTATTATTTATTTTATTTATTTATTTTTGCTGCACTGGGTCTTAGTTGCGGCACGCGGGATCTTCCTTGCGGCATGCAGGATCATTTTTTAGCTGCGGCAAGTGGGCTTCTTAGTTGCGGCATGCATGTGGGATCTGGTTTCCCAACCAGGGATCGAACCCAGGCCGCCTGCATTGGGAGCGCAGAGTCTTACCCACTGGACCACCAGGGAAATCCCTACCTGTAAATTTTAATCTCTGAGAAAATTTGTACTGGGTCCTGAAGTAGAGAGGTGTGCATTGGCCTGGAAGTTTGAAGATTTGGGTTGGAGTTTTAGTTCTTTGCCTCAGTTCTTTCATCTATTGAATGAAGATGGTCTAGTTGATCTACATGACCCTTACCAGCACCCCAATTCCCAACTCAGTTCTCCTCAATGTCGGAGCCCAAAGTAGACATCCAGTGGGAGGGTCTCCTTTCCCCTCAACTGTAGGCTCCAGGCTCCCTGTCCCTGCTTGACAGGTTTCATCAAGGTTTCAAAGGTCATAGTCAGTCTCATTTGAAAAGAGGACTGTCTGTATCAGAGTTTGGGGAGAACAGGAGGCTTATGGGCCTAATATTGAATTAAAGCAATCCTGAAATCAGTGTGTGTGTGTGTGTGTGTGTGTGTGTGTGTGTGTGTGTTTCGCTCCTGGAGATAACCTCTGGTTAATGTTTATTCTTGAGAATAACTGTATCATGACTATCAAGCAGAAGAATACAGGTTTATGTATTGATTGGCACTAGAAAAATTGAGGAGTGAAATCCTGTTTTAAAGTAGACAATCCCTGAAACCAGGCCATTTTCCAATTTAAAGCTATTCCCAGTTCTCTTCAAGTTGATCATGTTCTGAATCTAAACATGTCCTTAAGAATCCACAGCATGTTACCTGGAGGAAGTACAGTATTTTCAGGACACAGGTTGGCATTAACTGTTTTCTAAAGTGCCCCATTGCAGATTGCCAATGAATATTTACAAATTCTTCCTACAATCCAGGCATTTTTCATTTGTTTGTCTTTTGGCTATTTCATGTTGAAGCAGCATGTATGACCTTTACAGCACAACTCCTGTCTTGTTTTTAACTCTTTTTATCAGGAGATTCAACTTGAAAACGGTTATCATTTAGCAGAAAGACAAACAGAAAAGCACATTTTTGTAAGCAAAACGTTAATGATTGGAAGAATTGCCCTAATTTCACCATGACAGTGTGTGATTAATCCCCTGGGTCATGTACTTATACTTTAAGTTATTCAGTTCGTCAGTCTTTGATATTCAGAACCCTTTCTAACTTAATAGGATATTGATTTTGTTGGATGATGTACTTTGACTCTTTAAACAACATCACTTTTAGGAATGACTAGGCCGCTGTGTAGTATTTTATTTAGAGAACTGTTGCATAAGGTTTCTTTTTCTTACTTTTTATGGTTTTCTCAGGGTGAAGGCTGATAAGACATCTTGTGGGAAAAGAGGAAACCATCTCTGATAGTGAAAGTACCTATTCTCTTTCAACATTTCTGACAACCTTTTTTCTGTGTGTGGTTTCATTGTTGTGAATATTCATTTTAGTTAATGGGGGCAGGGCAGGGATTTAAGAAAATGTATCTAGACTTGGGGGAAATGCATTTAGCTGGGGACAGAACACACTTACCAAAAACCCCCATTCCAGTTATACTGCCTTGTGGAAGACAACGGGAACTCAAAATCTCACCCTTTTGATTCTTCTTTAAAATCTAATGATTTTGAAATCTAATGCTCCTCTAAATCTGTGATTGGAGGTGATATTTATGTGAATACTGACAGCATGGGACAAATGTGGAAAACTAAACAATCACTCACGATGCCTCTAATTAGGAGTTTGGTATCTCGTAGTAAAAATAATCAGATGTTGTACTAACATTTACTTTTCATCCCTTTGGGTTTCATGAAATTCCAGCTGGAATCTCTATCTAATCTGATTTTATCCCTTGATACTTTTTTTTTTTTTTTTGTATTGTTGTTGAATACGAATGAGAAGCACTTTGGAGATTCCTCCCACCCACCAGTATACCTGAGGTCCAAGGTCTACAGAACATTAGCTACCCCTTCAGATATGGCTGTGGGGAACCCTACTCAGGAATCTTACCGTTGTGGATAAGAGCAGGGCTGGAAGTAAGGCAGACGAGTCCCCTCCACCTCCCTTGCTGGTTGGGGGCCTTGGGCTCAATTCTCAGCCTCAATTCCTCGAGAGGTGGGCGGCTCACCTGAGAGGAGGCATCAATACCTGGCACACAGTGGGCGCCAAGTGTCAGCCAGAAAAGCTAGAAAGCCCCCACTGAGTCCCTTCTTTTGAAGCAGCTCTTTGATTCGCAGTTGCAGGCGGGAAACCTCTTCAGTCGGATGTACACAAATCTCTCCAGACAATAGAGAGGGCCGCGGGGAGGAGACCTTGGGGCTGGAAAAGGCATTTCCTGTCTGCGGAGGATCTTGACTTTGGAGCATCCGGCGGTAGCCGCGAGGTTTTCGAGGCGGCCGAAAACTTTCTCGTGTGGCTGCTTAAAAAAGTCACTGCCAATTTCAAGCGATTTTCTCGATGAAAGCTAAGGAGATAACTTCTCACTTAAAAAATTTTTTTAAGCGTTAGAATTTTTTTTTTTCTAATTTGGAAGGGGAGTTTGGTATCATTCAAAATCTTAAAAATTCAAAAATCTCATCACCCATCTCATCACTCCATAACACTACGACAAGAAAGGGTTAACGTAACCTCATCCCTGCCCGACCCCCAATTCATAGAGACTGGCAGGAAGAGAAATACCTATTCAGTTTGTCTCCATTCAACTTGTTTATATTTTTCTTTTGTAGTTTATGTCCTTTATCCCTCCTCACCTCTCCACGTTTTAAAAATTTATTCCCTTTTTACAACCTTCCCCCCTTTCCTGCATCTCAAGATTCCTCTTCCTCATTCAGTTTATTTCCCCATTAAGAATAGAAAATGACTAGTTTCAATTCTTTAGACGTCACAATGAGGGCTAAGATTTTCTTCAAATATATAGAAATTTTCAGCTTTCAGGTGAAAATTCTAAAGTTTGAGGGCGATGTTGCTGGAGTCCTAATACACTGCCCCCATCCCTCCAAGGACAGTTCTTTTAGTTTAGCTTTTTATTTATTTATTTATTTTCTTTTTGAACCAGGATAAGCAGTAATAGTGATAATAATAATCAAAAAGTAATAATACTTGCGTCCCCAGGGGTCAAGCATTTGTGCACTGGGGGGTAGTGGAGCTGCCCAAGAGATGGTGCAAGGGGTAGGCTCAGGATGCCCTGGCAGAGCCTTCCAGAAGTCCTAACGCAGAGGAAAGTAAATGGAGTGCTGTTCTAGAGAGAGAGATAATCATGTTCACAGACCTGGAAGGGAAGGAGGGCAGGGAATAAGTATGACTAGAATCTTCAGAGGTGTTTGGGTTCCAGCATTTTGGAAAAAGGGATTATGGACTGCATCCTCCCCTTCCAGTCACACACATCTCTTTGCTTTTACTTTTGCACTTTCCTCCATCTGGAACTCTCCTTCCCCAGACAGTCTCCTGGCTGGCTCCCTTGCCTCCCTCAGGCTTGGCCTTCCTTAGCCATCCTGTTTAAGATCACAACTCCCTCTTCCCTATTCCCCTCCCACAATTTAATGTTCTCTATTTCCCTTATTACAACTGGATATCATATTTCAGCTTATTTATTTATTACTTATTTGTCTCTCAATGAAATGTTATTGCCGCAGCATAGGAATTTTTATCTGTTTTGTCTACTGCTATGTATCTCCAGCCTGACACATAATAGGTGCTCCCTGGTATGTGTTCAATGAATGAATGAATGAATGAACATATATTGAGCACTTACTATGCATTAAATATTATATGAGTCCTTCACATAGTTTATATCATTTAATTCTCACAAAAATCTTCTGAGGTGGCTACTGTTATCACCCTGTTTTCCTGATAAGGAAACTGTCACCAAGAAGTTAAGCCCAAGACCTCAATTACTGTACCAGTCAATGTTGTAATGTGAAATTCCTCATTTAATCTTTTGTACCCTTGAGAAGGTATCAAGCCAAGTCTAATTCTAGCTGTAAGAAGAGAGTTGAGGGTTTTTGTTCATTTTATGTAATCTTTTTGTTTTAATTCAAGTCCGGCATTAAATCTGGAAGGGATTACCACACAGTGTAGGGGTTGTGCAGCTTCTGTGTGTATAGCACATTATTCTGTTACACAAGAAACTAATAAGCTGACTGGAGCACCATTTCCAGTTTTCTGGGGAAATGAGCGTTATAAAATACACTTTAGGAATTCCCTGGCAGTCCAGTGGTTAGAACCATGTCCACTGCAGGGTGCCCGAGTTCGATCCCTGGTCGGGGAACTAAGATCCCGCAAGCTGTGAGGTGCGGCCAAAAAAAAAAAAAAACCACTTTATATCTGTTAAAGTGTTTAAAAAAATATCTGTCCCTGGCTTATGTTATTTGGTGTTCCCATTATATAAACTGTCTAGTATCATTACATTTCTTCCTCATCTGATCCACTAATGCATATTCCACAAGGGCCTCTGAACACAGAGCAGCTCAGTGGCTTACTATGGGGTCCCCAGCATCTAGCACTGGGTTTGGCATGCAGTAAGCTTTTTTTTTTTTTTTTTTTTGATGTGGACCATTTTTAAAGTCTTTATTGAATTTGTTACAATATTGCATCTGTTGTTTATGTTTTTTGGGTTTTTGGCCAGGAGGCATGTGAGATCTTAGCTCCCTGACCAGGGATTGAACCCACACCCCCTGCATTGGAAGGTGAAGTCTTAACCACTGCACCGCCAGGGAAGTCCCATGCAGTAAGCTTTTAATAAATATTGTACTGCAGAATGAAAATGAAAACCACGTGCCCTCCCCAACGGAAAGGAGAGACATTTCCCCTCCTCTCCAAGCCTTTCACTCTCATTATGTTTCCTCTTCCTTGACCATCAGAAATATAGCTTCTCTGGATGGTTCCCACAGCACAGTAGAAAGCGTAGTAAGGGCTGCAAGTACAGGAGAGTCTATGCCAGGCTTGGTCATGGGTGGGAGGAGGAAAGGTTTAGGTCTGTTTAGTGCTTTAAACAAGCGCTAAAAGATGTTCTCCCCCCTCTTTTAATACTATTTTTTTTTTAATTTTATGTATTTATTTATTTATTCATTTATTTATGGCTGTGTTGGGTCTTCGTTTTCTGTGCGAGGGCTTTCTCTAGTTGCGGCAAGTGGGGGCCACTCTTCATCATGGTGCGCGGGCCTCTCACTATCGCGGCCTCTCTTGTTGCGGAGCACAGGCTCCAGATGCGCAGGCTCAGTAATTGTGGCTCCCGGGCCTAGCTGCTCGGCGGCATGTGGGATCTTCCCAGATCAGGGCTCGAACCCGTGTCCCCTGCATTGGCAGCCAGATTCTCAACCACTGCGCCACCAGGGAAGCCCTCCCCCCTCTTTTTATGGACATGAATTTAAAAAAATTTTTTTAACATCTTTATTAGAGTATAATTGCTTTACAATGGTGTGTCAGCTTCTGCTCTATAACAAAGTTAATCAGCCATACATACACACATGTCCCCACATCTCCTCCCCCCCACATCTCCTCCCCCCTGCATCTCCCTCCCAACCACCCTCCCTATCCCACCCCTCTAGGTGGTCACAAAGCACCGAGCTGATCTCCCTGTGCTATGCGGCTGCTTCCCACTAGCTATCTATTTTACGTTTGGTAGTGTATATATGTCCATGCCACTCTCTCACTTTGACGGACATGAATTTTAAGAGGAAGTCCTTCTGTGGGTTTATATTGGCCATCTTTCCCTTAGATTTGGCAATTTCATTCAATTTCCAATTCACACTTCTCAATTTCAATCAAGAGTTTCATTTAAAATATACCTGGTTTACTGAAAAATGACACCATTTGGAGTAGCCTGTTATTACTACTATTTTTATCAGCATGATCCATTTAGCAAATGGAAGCAGGAAATCCAGATGTTTTTAAATGATTTCTTAAAGTACATGAATTGCAAAGAAATAAATGTAGAAGGAACATTAAATGTGTTTGCTTCACACCCTGGTTCAATGTTTTAGCTTTCCTCAGCAGCTTATGGAGTCTCTATTACTACGGACTTCCCATTAATTTTAAATTAGGCAGACTAATTCAATAAATGTTTAAAAAATGGCCCCTGAGCGCAGGTTCAGATGTCCAGAGGAAGTGGTTTCTTAGACACCTGCCTCCCATGTATTGAGTTGATGGTATGTAGGTGGAAGGGAGTGAGATAGTTATGATGATGTATGGTGCTGTTGATTAGTTAATTGAAGGTAAAATTTTTAGCTTTACCAAGCAATTACCTGATCTCATTAAGGTCTTTAAAATCACCAAATATGATTTTGCCTGAAGCAGCTGCCCCTTGTTTAGATGTTATTTCAGGCATTAAGAAAAACACAATACTAATGGTAACCAGGGAATTTAAGCCTGCAATTTCTGGAGTATATTGTTCTGAATCTTAGCCATTATTGAGTACTATCTGAACATGGGACGCTAAAATATATTTACATTTGTATGGTGTTTTATTTTTCAAAAACTTTTTAAAGTATATGTTTATAAAATATATATTTTTAAACAAATGAAATTTTTAATGTTGATTTTATTTTAATTTTTAAGAAAATGTCTTAGTAAACTATAATTTACATACAAAAAAGTTCACAAATCATAGGTGTATGGCTCACAAAATGTAGACACCAGGTAACTGGAATCCTTATGATGACATAAAACTACTAGATCCCTAGAAGCTCCTTTTATAGCAACTCTGGGTCACTGTGCCCACTTCTGCCCCAAAGGAAGCCACTATCCTGAGTCCGAACAGTGTAGACTCATTTGTTGATTTTTGAACTTTATATAAATAGAATCATACAGTCCTCTTTTGTCTCTGGCTTCTTTAGTTCACTTTTTTATTTGTAAAATTCACCCACATTATTGTGTGATGTTGTTTGTTCATTCCAACTGCTGTGTAGTAGTTCATTGTATGAATTTTCACGCTACTTTAAATAATCCATCTGAAATTAAAAACTGTACCACAAAGTTTACAAATATTCAAAAACAATAACACTTCACATATTATAACTAGACATTTATTTTTCAAATGACATGATCCATTTGTAATTCCAAGACTCCTAGGTGCTTGGAAGGAAAGAAAGCAGGAAGACCACAGGCATCATCAAGAAGCAAATGACAGGGCTTCCCTGGTGGCACAGTGGTTAAGAATCCACCTGCCAATGCAGGGGGCACGGGTTTGAGCCCTTGTCCAGGAAGATCCCACATGCCATGGAGAAACTAAGCCTGTGTGCCACAACTACTGAGCCAGTGCTCTAGAGCCCGTGAGCCACAACTACTGAAGCCTGCGCGCCTAGAGCCCGTGCTCTGCAACAAGAGAAGCCACCGCAATGAAAAGCCTGAGCATAGCAATGAAGAGTAACCCCTGCTCGCTGCAACTAGAGAAAGCCCGCGTGCAGCAACGAAGACCCAAAACAGCCAAAAATAAATAAAATTAAATAAATAAATAAATTTATTTTTTAAAAAAAGAAACAAATGACAGCAACCCTTTGCATACCAGGAGGGTTGGGAATATTAGTAACTAAGCTACTGCCTATTTTTTTCCACTCAGGAAAGTTAAAACAATTTTTTTCTAAAAACAACTTTCCAAGGTTAATTTATGTTACACATGGTTGTTCATGGTAAGAAAGCTAAGTAATAACAAGTCAAATGAGCAAAGAAGAACCTCAAATTTATTTTAATTCTGGACATAGGGTCTCCTAGTAGTTATAGTATTTTTATGCAGTAATTTTAGGAATTTTGTTTGCATCCTACTCTACTTTTATGTTCCTTTTACTTTGCAGTTAATGATTATGAAGGTGCCATGAAAAGGTGGCCTGGTTTTGACTCCTGGATTTGCTGTTAAGTAGTGATGTGACTTTGGACATATCCCTTACCCTCTCTGAGTCTGTTTCTTCATAATAAAATGAGGGTCTTGGACTGGGTCTTTTTTTTTTTTTAGAAAAATTTAAAATTTTATTATTTTTGTTGTTGGTCGTGCTGCACAACTTGTGGGATCTCAGTTCCCTGACCAGGGATTGAACCTGGGCCATAGCAGTGAAAGCCCGGAATCCCTACCACTAGGCCACCAGAGAACTCCCTGGGTCATTTTTAATGTTGCATTTAACACTAAGATGCTACGTTTTTCTATTCTGTATCTTTCTAAAGAACACGTTAATCTGTATTTCACTGGTTATACATTTGAGGTGTTGAGGGGGTGGAGGAATCTCTCATTTTACTGGCTCTCTGGTGTTAAGTTCCTGTGCTGGGCTGCTGCTTTTACTTGCACTCAGTAAGGTTGACTCAAGGCTCAGTCTCTTTCAAGGCCTATGACAGCTCACCATAGGGAAGTGTTCTAAGGGAAAATCTTTCTAGTAATTCCCAGACTGGCCATAAAATAATAGAGTATTTAAGTATGCTAATGTTGATTACAATTCTTCCATCAAATTATTAAATTAATTCAGCCATTCATTCAGCAAGCATTTATTGAGCACCTACTATGTGCTAGTGGCTATGAGAAGCACTGGGGATATAAACCTGAATAAGACAAAGTAGTGTGACTTTGAAGACCAGAGAAAACATCCTTTGAATTTCCGATAAAGACAAATATATTTCTATTCCAAGCATAATAATGATTTGCTTGCTATATAACAATTCCATACTATTTCAGTTCTTGAGTTTGCCATTACAAAAGCTCTTAACCAAACAATCCATAGCAAAACATTTAATGACACATGGGCAGTCCAGAGTTCTAAATAACCAACTGAGGCAGTCCTGTTTATAGAACTGCCCCACCAATGTCCTCTTCTCTCCTCATTTTCATCCTGGGCCTTATGTGCCCACTTCTTCCCCCAACATAGTGTGATCAAACGACAATCAAAGCATCCCTAACAAATGACGTCATCTGGCATCCCACACCCAGAACTGTAGTCTCTTTGTCACCATTTCCTTTCCATCTTCCCTGGCTTCATCCAGGTGACTCCCACTCGGGCAGGTCCACGGTTGGCCAGCTCTCTTCCTTCCTCCTCCTTCCCCTCTAATCCTGCCCTTCCTTCCTTTTCTCACCCTTCTCTTTCTTTTGCTTTACTTGGAACCAAAAAATCCTTCAAGTAAAGTTGAGGAGAGTTGATGTACAATTATGTTGTTTGAAGCCTTTTGCTATTACATGCAATGCTACAATAAATATCTTGCATACGTGTCATTTCTGCTGTAGAATACCTAGGACAAATTCCTAGAATTGCATTTGCTGGGTCAAGTGATATGTGCATTTTAAATCTGGATAGATACTGCCAATTCACTCCCTATGTTTTACCATAATTGAGATTATACTGAATGTGCAATTTTATTTCCTGTGTTTAAAATATTTTATGTAAATATGAATATTTTCTTTTTTTTTAAATATATTTTTCTTAACCATATTTGCTTATTTATTTATTTATTTATTTTTATTTTATGGCTGTGTTGGGTCTTCGTTTCTGTGCGAGGGCTTTCTCTAGTTGCAGCAAGTGGGGGCCACTCTTCATCGCGGTGCGCGGGCCTCTCGCTATCGTGGCCTCTCTTGTTGAGGAGCACAGGGTCCAGACGCGCAGGCTCAGTAATTGTGGCTCACGGGCCTAGTTGCTCCACGGCATGTGGGATCTTCCCAGACCAGGGCTCGAACCCGTGTCCCGTGCATTGGCAGGCAGATTCTCAACCACTGCGCCACCAGGGAAGCCCTGAATATTTTCTTTTATAGATGTCATTTTAATGATTGCATAATACAGTATATGTTTATGTAGCAATGCCATATTTCTTAATTCCTAATTGTTGGGTTGTGTAACATTGTTTGTTGCTATAACATTTTCTAAATGGAGCTCAATTTACCTCCATTTCAGTTTAATTCATTCTAGAGCACATTCATAGTGAGTCAGAGGGATGAATATTTGATAAATATTGTGAAATTATTTCCTGGGAAAGTTCTATTAATTTACATCAGTGGAGAACAAGGCTCACTTCACCACACCTTCACCAGTGGGGAGTGCTATTTTTCTAATCTTTCTTAATCATACAGGAGGAGAATAATATATTAATTTTATGTTTATTTATTATTATTAAAAATTGAATTATTTTATATGCTCTTTATTTCTTTTTCTTCTTTAGCATATTGTCTTTTGTATTTTAGTCCTTTCCTTATGGATTTACTTGAACTCTTTATGTTGGAGAATGTGACTTTTTGTCTCATTTATTATAGAAATATTTCTCAGTTTCTAAAATACATGCTTGTAATTTTGACGTGAAAAATTCTGTGTAGTCAAATGTAGCAGTATATTCTTTATGATTTCTTTTATTTCACTTAAGCTTAGAAAGTCTTTCCTCATTTAGAGAGCTAATAAGCATCCATGTACATTAAAAAAATTCCCCCTAAGGCTCTCCCTTCCATTCTCCCCCCAGCCCCTTCCCTTTATCTCTACATTTAATTCTTAATCTATCTGGAATTTATTTTGCCCTACAGTATGAGGTGAGGAACCAAATGAAAAATTTCCCTCAAATATCTAACCGATATTCAATAGTCATTCATTCAATAATCCTTGCTTTTTGGCCCTTTTCCTATATTAAATATCTAAAAACATGTTGGTTTCTGGACTAATTACAATGTTCTTACAATTTGGTTTCTGTACTTCCTATATTTGTGGCTGGGCTTAAGGACCAGAACTTGTGTTTTGCAGCAGAAGGAAGAGATCTCCTACTCATCCTTAGATATAATCAGCTTTCTCCTTCTTGCAAGGTGTGGGCCAGCTTTTTGAATAGACAACATCTAGCATCCAGTTCTACCATACCTAGGTCTTCCTGCTCATTATTCTTACACCATTATTCAGCTGAAGGGACTGTCAGACGTACAAAGCACCAGACTGAAGAAGCCCAGAACTTAGGAAGCTTTATATGTCTCACTGTCTGAATCATCTGACATGGAGGAGCGGATGTCCTGCTGTCCAGTCCACTCATATTTTAAATTATACTATTTCAGTGTTGTATTAGGCAAAACCTTAGATTAAAAAAAAAATAGCTAACACTTACTGGAGGGTTATCTTTTTTTCCATTTCTTCAAATCTTCATTAATGTTCTCAGTAAAGTTAAATATTTTCTAGATATAACTCATACTCAAATTTTGAATTTATTGAGGCAAAATACACATGACATGAAGTTAACCTTTGTAAAGTGAACATTCACTTAGTGCATTCACAGTGTTATGCAACCACCATCTTTATTCTGTTCCAAAACATTTCCATTACTGCAAAATAAAACCCTGTACCCATTAAGCAAGCACTTGTCATTCTCCCTTGCCCCCAGCCCCTGGTACCCACTAATCTGCTTTCTGTCTCTATGGGTTTACCGATTGTAGATATTTCATATAAATAGAATAATACAATACGTAGACTTTTTGTCTAGCTTCTAAAACATTAGCATAATGTTTTTGAGGTTCATCCATGTTGTAGCATGTATCAATACTTCATTCCTTTTTGTGGCTAAATAATGTTCCATTGTATGTACATACTACAATTTGTTTATCTGTTTGTCAGTTAGTAGATATTTGGGTTGTTTCCACCTGTTGTCTATTGTGAATAGTGCTACCACGAATGTGTGTGTTCACATATTTATTTGAGTACCTGCTTTTAATTCTTTTGGGTATATACCTAGGAGTGGAATTTCTAGGCCATATGGTAATTCTATAACTATTTGAGGAACTGCCAAAACGTTTACTGTAGTGGCTGTACCATTTTACATTCCCACCAGCAATGTATGAGGAGTCCAATTTCTCCATCTTCACTGATACCCGTTATTTTCCTTTTTTTTTTTGATTATAGCCATCATTGTGGTGTGAAGTGGTATCTTGTGGTTTTGATTTGCATTTCTCTAATGACTGATGATGCTGAGCATATTTTCATATGCTTATTTGCAATTTATATATTTTCTTTGGAGAAAATGTCTATTCAAGTAATTTTCCCATAAATTGGGTTGCTTGTCTTTTTGTTGTTGAGTTGTAAGAGTTCTTTACATATTCTGGATAAACTAATTATACAATTTACTACAGCCTTATCAGATATATAATTTGCAGATATTTCCTCCCATTCTCTAGGTTGTCTTTTCATTTTCTTGATAATGTCCTTGGACACACAAAAGTTTTAAATTTTGATGAAGTCAAATCTATCTATTTTTTTCTTCTGTTGCTCATGCTTTTGATGTCATATCTAAAAAATCCATTGCCAAATCCAAGGTTATAAAGATTTACCTCTATGTTTTCTTCTAAGAGTTTTATGTATTTTGCTCTAATATCTCAGTCACTGGTACCTTTTGAGTTAATTTTTTTATATTGTGTGAGGTAGGGGTTCAACTTCATTCTTTTACAGGCAGATATCCAGTTTTCCCGGCACCACTTGTTGAACAGATCATTCTTTCCCCATTGAATGATCTTGGCACCCCTATGGAAGAGCAATTGGCCATAAATGTATGGATATATTTCTGGGCTCTCAATTCCATTCCATTGGTCTATGTGTCTAACCTTGTGCTAGTACCACACTGTGTTGGTTACTGTAGCTTTGTGGTAAGTTTTGAAATTGGGAAATGTGACCTTTCCAACTTTTTTTTTCAAGACTGTTTTGGCTGAGAGTTTATTATATGCCAGATACTACTATAAACCTTAGCACACATTATGTTATATAATTTGTGTGACAACTTTGTAATGTGACTATTAATATCCACATTTTTCAGGTTAAGTGGTTTGGCCAAGGTTACAGACTTGGTAGTAGATATAGGATTAAAACTAAGATTATCCAACTCCAGAGCCTGCTTTCTTAAGAATTACACATACTGTCTCTGTCAAAGATGAAAGATGACTGGAGGTTAGTAACATTGTTTTCTTTAGGTAAAAGGCTAGAAATCTGTTTGTAATAGTGAACATTTCTTACTTGGTAAGAAATGACCTGGTTACACCGAATAGATATACTGAAACGCCTTTTTTTTTTGCATTTAATACTTAATTTTTAAGGTTTGTGACTGCTCAGACAGTTTTGCATCTTCTTCTGCCTTCCTCTTTTTTGTGATCTTATTTTTTTCAGATGGATGTTATTTTCTATTTTGAGAAAATTACACAAATCTGATTTATTATCACAACAGTTCAAAAGTGGTTCCTGTTGAAACCCTCCACATTGTCAATATTGTATGCTTCTGTCATTCTCCTTCACAGGACAGGAAACTACTGACTATGGGTGATGCTCAATAATGTGTTTTGAACTAAATTGTTGTTGAAAGAAATCTTAACCTCCTTAGATGTGTCAAAGCAAATATACAAATGAAGATTTTGCCATCATTTGTGTGTACGACATTGAAAGCAAATACACAGTGCTTATTATATTGGCAAGCTGTTTCTATAGCTTTGATGTAGTATTTATTTATTTATTATTTACATTCAGTAAAATTCACTCTTTGCTGTATACTTCTGTGAGTTTTGACAATGCACCATTGTATAACCACTACCATATTCATGATAGAGAATGGTTCCATCACCCCAAGAAATTTCCTCCTCATCCTGCCCCTCTTCTCACTCCCAATCCCTGGTATCCACTAATTTTCTCTCTGTCTCTGTAGTGTTTCCTTTTCTAGAATGTCATACAAATGGAATCATACAGTGTGTTGCCTTTTGAGTGTGGCTTTTTTCACTTACCATAGTGCATTTTCTATTCATCTATGTTCTTACTTTTAGCAATAGTTAGTTCTCTTACTGCTGAGTAGTATTCCATAGTATGGATGTGCCATAGTTTGTTTATCCATTCACCACTTGAAGGACATTTGGATTGTTTCCAGTTT
The DNA here is from genome assembly GCF_009873245.2 of Balaenoptera musculus. NCBI lineage: Eukaryota > Metazoa > Chordata > Mammalia > Artiodactyla > Balaenopteridae > Balaenoptera > Balaenoptera musculus. The sequence goes on along the minus strand of NC_045800.1, from coordinate 34,615,853 downwards.
TTGGAGATTACAAGTAAAGCTTCATAAACAGTTCATGTAAGGGTTTTTGTGTGAATTTCTCTTGGGTAGGTACCTGAAAATGGGATTCCTGAGTTACGTAATAAATGCAGGTTTAACTTAATGAGAAACTGCCAAACTGGTTTTCGCTTTCTTAGAGCTGCTGTAACAAATTACCGCAAACTTGATGGCTTAAAACAACAGAAGTCTATTCTTTCACAGTTCTGGGGCCTAGAAGTCTGAAATCAAGGGGTTGGCAGGGCCATACTCCATTTGAAGGCTCTAGGGGAGAATCCTTCTTTGCCTCTTCCTAGCTTTGATGGCTCCTGGCAATCCTGGGAATTCCCTGGCTTTCAGCTGTGTCACTTCAATCTCTGTCTCAGCCTTCACATGATTTTCTTCTCTCATGTGTCTTTCTGTGTCCTCTCCTCTTTTTTCAAGGACACCAGTCATAGAATTTAGGGCCCACCCTAATCAATTCTGACCTCATCTTAGCTAATTATATCTGCAAAGACCTTACTCAAATAAGGTAATACTCTGAGGTTCAGAGTGGACATGAATTTTGGGGGGGACACTTATTCAATCTGCCACAGTGGAGTCCCACCTGCAGTATATGAGCATTCCAGTTGCTCCCAATCCTTACCAGCAGTTAGTACTGTCAAAAAAAATTTAAGAGCCATTCTAATAGGTCTTATAGTGTTGTCTCATTGAGGTTTGAATATGCATTTCTGTAGTGACTAATAATGTTGAGCATCTTTTCATGTACTTATTTTCCATTGTATGTCTTCTCTGGTGAAGTGTCTGTTCAAATCTTTTCCCCATTTTAAATAATTTGTTTTTTCTTTATTGAGTTTTGAAAGTTCTTTATATATTCTGGATATAAACACTTCATCAGATATGTGATTTGCAAATATTTTCTCCCAGTCTGTGGCTTGTCCTTTCATTCTCTTAACAGTGCTTTTCATAGAACAGAATTTAAAAATTTTGATGAAGTCCAATTTATCAATTTTTTCTTTTATGGCTCATGCTTTGGATGTTGTGTCTAAGAACTCTGCCTAATTTGGGGTCACAAAGCTTTTCTCTTGATGTATTTTTGAAACAATAAAGATTTTTAAAAATTTTATTGAAGTATAGTTGATCCAAAACACTGTGCTAATTTCTGCTGCACAGCAAAGTCACTCAGCTATACACACATACACATTCCTTTTCATACTCCTCTCCATTGTGGTTTATCACAGGATATTGAGTATAGTTCCCTGTGCTACACAGTAGGACCTTGGTGTTATCCATCCCATACATAGTAGTTTGCATCTGCTAATCCCAAACTCCCAAATCCTCCTTTTCCCCACCCAACCTCCCGCTTGGCAACCACAAGTCTGTTCTCTATGTCTGTGAGTCTGTTTCCACTTTGTAGATATGTTCATTTGTGTTGGGTTTTTAAAAAATTTTTATTTATTTATTTTTTGATCATGCCATGTGACATGCGGGATGTGAGTTCCCCGACCAGAGATCGAACCCGTGCCCCCTGCAGTAGAAGCTTGGAGTCTTAACCACTGGACCGCCAGGGAAGTCCCTGTGTCGTGTTTCAGATTCCACATATAAGTGATATCATATGGTATTTGTCTTTCTGATTCTGACTTACTTAGCCTAGCATGACAATCTCTAGGTCCATCCATGTTGCTGCAAATGGCGCAATTTCATTCTTTTTTTTATGGCTGAGCAATATCCCATTGTATATATGTACCACATCCTCTTTATCCATTCATCTGTTGATTGACATTTAGGTAGTGAAACAACAAAGATTTAATTTGGTCAAATATCAAATTGATTTGAGAGAAAATGCTTGGGTTCACTCAATATTAGAAGGAGATTAATTCAGTTAAATTAATTGATGGTTTAGCATTCAATGTCTTCAGGACTCCATCATTATTTTTCAACTCTTCTTTCCTCTTAAACACAGAGGCTTCCATCTCAGGCAGGGTCTCTCTTTATGGTCAGTGACTCCAGGTTTAGCGACTTCAGGAGAGAGAAGTAGTTCTCTTCCCCAACAGTTCCATCAAAAGTCCCAGGACTTTCTCTCATTGGACTGCCTTGGTGAACATGCATTTATCTCTGAACTGATTACTATAGCCTGGAGATGGAATATGACTGTTGGCCATGTCTTGGTCTTGTCCTCACCCCTAAAGGGAGGGATGGAGAGGGGTCAGACCCACCTGAATCCCATGAATTAGGAGTGGGTAAGTGAATTCATAGTAGAAAACTAGGCATATGTTAACAGAAAAGGGGGAACCAAATAATTGTCAGGTAAGAAAAACAATTTTCCACTACAATTGGGAAAGTGCCCTTTGTAACTTGCTAGGGACTGAATTTCTATATCCCCAAATTTCTATATTGAAGCCCTAACCCCTAATGTGATAGTATTTGAAGATGGGGCCTTTGGGAGGTAAATAGGTTTAGATGAGGGAGTAGGGCCCTTGTGATGGGATTACTGACCTTGTAAGAAGAGACATCAGAGAGCTAGCTCTCTCTGTCTCCCTCTGCTCTCTCTGCTATGTGAGGACACAGCAAGAAGTGACCATCTGCAAATCAGGAGGAGGGCTCTCACCAGAGCCTGGCATGCCAGCACCCTGATCTCACACTTCCGGCTTCCAGAATTGTGAGAAAATAGTATCTGTTGTTTAAGCCACCCAGTCTATGGTATTTTATTATGGCAGCCCTAGCAGACTATTACTCAGCTGTTCTTTATCAGTTTCCAACACCTGCTGTAATCAAAGCAACAGCTACCCTTCATTGATTGCTTTCTGTGTGCCAGGCACTGTGCCCCGTTTTCCCAACAATTCTCTGAGGAAGATACTATTACTCTCATCCTGACATTACATAAGGAAACTAAAGTTCAGTGACATTGGGTAACGTGCCCAAGGTCACATAGCTATTCAGTGGTAGCCCATGGGCCCCAAGCCAGGTTTGTCTGACCTCAGTGCCCACCCTAGTAACCACTATGATATCCTGTTATCTCTCCCCAGCCTCCCAACCAGCCAGCCTTCCCTCTTCCACCTTGACTTGACCCTTTCATTGACATGAATAAATTCGCCAGGGTGGTGATTTTTCAGTATTTCAGCCCTTCCCCCCCCCCCCACAGTGACAGGCAAACTCTGCCTCCTACTAAGTTCTGGATTCAGAGCACAGGCAGGTTTCCTGCCCTTTCCCCCATAGCAACTAAATTCTGCTTTGTATTAGTAGGGGATCTTGGGCCCAAGAGGGTTTCCTGTCCCTCACCCAGCTGTTGCAGACCTCTGCTTTGTATCAGAGCTGAATCCTGGGCACAAGAGTATCCCTTGCCCCTCCTCCCGGGGCAGACAAGCATCACCTTGTCCTCCAGGCTAGGGCTCGCAGTATGCATGGGCTTCTCCAGGTACTCCTGCTCCACCCTCAAACCTTGGCAGACACTGTAGGACTGTAGCACCAAGAGAAAGGATCTCTCAGGTCTACGGTCGGCTTCCAATCTTTCTCATGGGTACCAAGTAGAAGCTGATGGAAGAGAGATGGCAAGCAGGTAGGGATTCCTCTTGCGTCTGGAGTGCTTAGGGATTTTCAACTGTCATGCTAGCCCACGCTCAGCCTTTAAAACTTTTTCATTTTACCCAGTTTTATGGTGATTACCTATTCTTCCCACTCTTTGCCATGAGAGAAACAGTTGATATGTCTTTTCTCTCCTCAGAAGGGCTTGTCATCCTGTAGAACTCAGTTACCCTGGTTGTTTTGCACCTCAGTTTTCTGATGGGCTCAAAAATTTTAGTTTTGTAGATTATCCATTTTATTATTGTGGGAGCAGCATTCCCTTGAGGCTTTCTACATTCTAGGTGGAAGTAGAAGTTCTCAGTTCCAAGCTTAGAAAAATAGTTTCCAAAGTAATTGTTAGAAAAATACCAGCCTCACAGAGTGTGGATATGGGGAAGAAAAGATTCTGGGGTCAAATAAGCTTGCAAAATTTGGCATACCTTATTCTCTTTTGGATATTTACATGGCCATAATAACATCGTAAAGGCTCTGAGAAGTCCTGCAGAAAAGAGAAATAAATTTAACTTTGTTTAACAAAGTATCCTTAACATTTGTTTGGTCCCAGAACTCTTTGCTTGTGTAGCACCCATTATTTCCCTTAGAATTACTATTCTGTGAACACAGCTTGGAAAATAGAGGCCTAGATAGTCATACTTTATTCCCTGGAAACCTGGGACCATAACAGAAAGCAGAGATCCCTCAAGATAGTACCAGAATCCCTGTGGGTATTCCTAGAACCAAACGCCATCCTGAAGATTGGGTAGGGGTGATGGGTGGTACTGAAGCACTCAGAAATGGCCTCCGTCACAGTTCGTGTCTAATTTTGTGTGCTGTGACTTCAGAGAGGATACCTGAATGAATGAAACAAAATGATGAATCACAAAGTCAAAATCAAATATCTGAAAGTCTATAGATCATTTCACTGGCTCTCCTGGAGAGTCTGACACACCCCACTACACTTTCTAAAACCAACCATAAATCTCTTCCTCTAGACTATGTTTATACAACTTGCTCTGTTGGCTTGTGGTAACCATACCCGCTGTGCTTGGGCTACACCTTGAATATGGAGCTGCTATTGTATAGTAGGGCTGGATGTGAACCTATTCTATGGACCCTCATGCTAGTTTGAAATGAATCTTCAGCCTCAACTTATACGCCTTAGCTTTTGGGCCCTGGTCTGTCCTATGGATTTGAGAGTCTCTGCCCTCCACCCCGCAGTTACATTATCAACCTTTGAAGTAGCCTAGACATCTGTTGTTTCCATCTCCTTGTATCCCTTTCGTTTCTCCTCTTGGGACACCACCTCACTTCCTTTGAAGAACTAACCCTCCTCCCTCTCTTATTCAGGTGGGTCTGCTAATTGGTAATTGCTGGCAAGGACCAGAGCTGGGATTCAAATCTGAGTAGTCTGACTCCAAAATCTACTTCCATAAAATTACACTAACCTGCTTCCTCGTTCTGAATGGTATCACTTTTCATTTATATAGCATTTACTACTTTTTGTTACTCTGAGTAGTGAATTTCTTTTTTTTTGGCTGCGCCAGGCAGCTTGCGGGATCCTAGTTCCCTGACCAGGGATTGAACCCGGGCCCTGGCAGTGGAAGTGCCAAGTCCTAACCACTGGACTGCCAGGGAATTCCCGATCTGAGTAGTGAAATTATCTTATATTACAGAGTTTCTCCCCAGCCATTTGGATAACCACATATGACATATCTGAGTCAAGAGTTAAGATTATAAAAAAAAAGTTCTCATTTCATAATGGGGAAATTATTTTATCTTATTAGTTTTAGTGATGGCACAAATTAGGTTCTTTTTGAAAAATAATCATTTTTGCTCTGAAGTCTTTGGTCCTTTTTATTCCTTAGCTACTTCAGCGCCACTGTGGCCATGAGTGATAATTAGGGAAGCGAACAGCTTTTTCAGAAAGATACTAGCCTAATTAAGCTAGAACTGTTAACCATGAATCAAGAAGTCTATCATGACTTCATTGTTCATTACACAAAAATTATATGATCCCTTATTTCTTCCATGCCTGTCTCTCAGTCTAAAAGTGTATTTAACTAAGCAATCAGGGATATTAACTATTCACAGCCTAGGCAAGTGTGGGCAAATAACCCCTGCAATAATCCACTGGCAGCCTCAGAAATGGCTGGCTGTGAATACGCACACAGCACTTAGTCTGGTCCTTCTTATGTGTTTGCTGATACATTTACAATTTCATGCACAGTTTTAAATGTTAAGCACTAATTGGAAATGGGTACTGAAGCATCAATAGAGTCTACATTTTGCCCCTGTTAATGAAAATGCTAGATACAGATTTAATGCAAAACTAAACAGCTCGGTGTGTGCTACTCCAGTAAATTAGCCAGTGTTTGTCATCTTTTTAAAAAACTGGGAGTTTAATGCCTCATTTCACATGGTTTTGTTAGGGACAGCTAGAAAGCTGATAAACAATCCATTTGTTCTATTACAGGAGCTCCTAGCCACACCACTGGAGTTAAGCTTCAGTGCTCATTGCCTTTACAAACGCTGTTGTGAGTTGAAGTGGCCTCTTTTGAACATTTGACTGAAGCAGAGCCTTGGCAAGAGTGCTTTCTCAGAGGAACACAGACTCGGCTTTGTTGGACAGTGGCCCCAGAGTAATGGGCTCTGAAATGACCCAATGAACCCAAAAGGGAACATAGCATCAGTGAGCCCCTCCTGTGTGCTGTTCTAGGTTTTCACATGCATTCGTCCCACAACAATCACCACAACCCCGAGAGATCCATGTGACTACCTCCACCTGCCCAGATGAGGAAACCAGGGCTCAGAGGTGAAGCTGAACAGCTAGTAAGTGGATTTGAACCCACTCACTATATCACGCTGCCTGGCAGCAAGGGACTGCACTCCCCCATCTCTACCAGTAGTGCACTATTTGTCATTCAAGGAGGTTACCTGTGTCACCTCCACTAGGAAGTCATTGCTGATTGCCTGCTTGTTGACTATCCTTGTTAATTTTTTTTTTTTGTATAAAGTTATTTGTTTTAGGCAGCGTTGGGTCTCCGTTGCTGCACATGGGCTTTCTCTAGTTGTGGTGAGCGGGGACTACTCTTCGTTGCGGTGCACAGGCTTCTCATTGCAGTGGCTTCTCTTGCTGTGGAACACGGGCTCTAGGTGCCCGGGCTTCAGTAGTTGTGGCTCTTGGGCTCTAGAGCGCAGGCTCAGTAGTTGTGGCGCACAGGGTTAGTTGCTCTGTGGCATGTGGGATCTTCCCGGACCAGGGCTCAAACCCGTGTCTCCTGCACTGGCAGGCGGATTCTCAACCACTGCACCACCATGGAAGCCTCTTCTTACTGTATTTTTATTGCACTTTATCTGTGCCTCCAATGTAGCCCTCAGGACTTTCAACCTTTGATTATATTAGTTGAATACCTGTCTGACTCCCTGTGAGAGGAAGGGTTATCTCTCAGATCACCTTTGTAAACACTGTAGGACTGTCCCTATCAAAGATAATGAATGTTCATTAACATTTTTATAAAGTAGATGGATCTTAACATCTCAAATCCTATTTCCAGAATTATGAGGAACTCCATGGTGAAGGGGCAGGTCCTGCAGGAAGTCTCCCTCTATTTGAATCCCAGCCGAATGACCTAAGGCAAGTCACAGAGCTTCTCTGAGTTTCAGATTTCTTACTATATAAAGTAGGGACAATAATGGTACCTACCTCAAAAGGTTGTTGCAAAATTTCAATAAGATAAGGCATGCATAGTGCTTGGAACAGTGCCTGGTGCATAGAAAATGCTCAATAAACGTTGGCTGTTATTCTTCTGAAAGCTGGAGATTCTACAGCATAGCAAGAAACTATGTGGCACTTGATTTGTCTACATTTTAAAATCTAAAAGAAGGGGGATTGGATTGAGCTATGGTGGAACTGACAAACCTGAAGGACCATTTGATGATGACCAATCAGATAAGATATGGAAAGAGAAATGATTGCAAAGACCCAGGTTTTGGCAAGCCTTGGATTCACCACGCGCTTGGACCCAACAGTGTACTCCAGCTGCAGTCCAGGATGTGGGCATGAGATTTATGTAAGGAAGACGTGTAGGCAATATGTATAATGCTTTCTGACAATGACTTTCCACTGACACAGGTGTCATATTTTCCAAACCTACCTAATAATTATATACCAGAGGGACAGACAAAGAGAGAGATGCTCACACAGTTCAGAGAGCTAGTTTGGTAAACCAGGGGGCCACTCTGTCCCTGTTCTGGATCGCTAACAAATGAACTGACTAACTGCTTGCCTATTTAACACAATTTGACTCAGGGTGACCCTCTGAATGTCTCTTTGAGGCTGAATCTTCTCATAGATAAATATGGGTCAAAACAGATACCTCCCCTCTGTTTCCCTCTCTGGGCCTCAGATTCCCATTCATCAAATGACCACGCAGCCTCTCAGCCCCTCCCCTGGCCAACCTCCCATGGCTCTGCCTTCCTTGGATGCGGTGAAGTCAGTTCGGTAATATTGACCAAGCTGTTTTGGACTTCCTGACCCCTGGCTCTGCCAGACACCAACCGACCAGAAGAGTTGATGGATACAAAGGGAAAAACTGTCTTTCTCCCCTGGCAGGAGGACAGCTGCCTGACCGGGGTTTCTCCTGAGTGACTCCTCAGAAAGGAAAGGGTGGGGCAGCTGGACGGCTATGTCTCCCCCGCTTTCCTGGCCACCTGGCCTCTGCTTGCATGTAACAATTCTCCCTTTGGGCAGCAAGCAAATGGCAGGAGGGCCCAGATGTCTACATTTTCTTAAGCAAACAGGCACCTTCCAGGACCCTTGCCCTGACACAGCAGCCTCACTCTCATGGAACTCTAGAAGCAGCCCACCGTGAAGGGAAGAGAAGGGCAGGAGGTCTTGCAGCCTAGACTCTTTGGCTCCAGCCGGCCGGAAAAGTCAACAGCCTTAAACAGAGGTTCCCAAGCCCCGTGTACACCAGCAGCATCTGGGGAGGTTGTTCTAAGACAGATTTGTGGGCTATAGACTAGAACACTCTGATTCAGTAGGTAAATGGTGGGCCTGAGCATCTTATTTTTAACAAACTCCCCAGGGGGTTCTTGTGCACAGTCGGGCTTGGGAATCCCGTTGGTTTAGGTCATAGTGTGATAGAGGAGATTAGAGGAGTCTCGTTGGCAAAACACTTCAGCTCCACCCATGCCCCAGTGGGGTGGGCCGTTTCTGGTGTCCCAGCTCCTTCTAGCTGTGCCCACGGGTGTTAACATCTCAAAGCCTCAGTTATCACATCTCTAAAATGGGAATCATGGTGATGACCCCAGAGTCCTAATGTGCAGGTTAGATAGACAGTGTCCACGGAACACCTGGCAGAGGGCTTGGCACTGAGTGAGCATTGAAGAAATGTTAGCCGTTGTCATTGTTATTGTTACTGTTGTTATGACCGCTGAAAGCAGTTTGACTCTTCTCTGACTAGTGTGTCAGGAACTCGCCCTATTCCAAAGAATCTTTCTGAGAGGCCAGTAAATCTTACACTGACTTAAAAGTAAATAAATAAATAAAAGGAAAAAGGCATAGCTAGATTTTGGGTGGGGCCTGAGTCTTCTGAAAAGGCAAAGGGAGGTACAGGCAGACAGCTGGAGGACTTCGGGCTGTGGGTGGAGGGGAAGGAGTGCTGCGTGGGAGTCAGGAGACCTGGGTCTAGGCTTGGCTCCGAGCACATGTCAGACCTTGGGTGGGTGGTCACATGACCACCCCTGGCCTCCTTCTCCCCCCTCGTTTGTACAGTGGAACTGCCTCGGATGACATCTAAGGTCTTGTTCTCTAGATGATTTACCCCAGAGCCCCCTGAGGAATCACACTTCCAACACTTTTTACAAAGATGGCTTATGGAATTAGGCTAAAAATATGTCAATATCTGTTCAATCGCATACATGCCTGTTAGAATATTCCTTCAATTGCTTGTACTTTTGAAATATTTAACCACCACAACAAACTATCATTTACAAATGCCAGCTGATTGGTTCACGTTAATCCCGGCTGGCATGACCCTGATTGAAATGGGGAAGCAGGCAAAATGGCGTTCAGTGGTCCTCCAGCTGTGTGACTGCACCCCCCTTCCCTTTGGGAGTCCCCCCTGCACTCCCTTTCAAGTTCTTCAGCCATCCAAAGCCTCCCTTCCTCAAGGACTTGTTTTTCCAAGGCTCCCGATCTCATTGTGGGACTGCTTGGACCTGAGGTCATGAACAGCTGATGTGACTTAATTTCAATTCCTGCTTCTATTCGTAAACCAAACAGCATGCGTGTCAGACCCATGCTTGTGGGTGGGGAGGCTGGTGAGGACGATTTGTTGGGGGGCGGAGGTCACACACTGCCCCTCAAACTCAGATCTGAGCACCAAACAGATTTTTTCCATTTGATTTCAATCCAAATGATGGATCTTAAACTGAAAAGCTAATACCCTTCTCTTGAAGTAATTTACTGTTATTTAACTCTTACAATGATCCCTTATACAACAGGTGACTACATCCCATACTTTGGAGCTCTGGACCCTTGCAGAGGGTCTTCTAATCACACTACTGGTTCTATCCTGGCCTTAACCCACCCAAGCCAGCCCCTCCAGTGTTAGCTTTAGATGTCTTGCATTCTCTCCCAGGGCTCTTCTCCAAGTCTCTCGGGCCTTTGCACCTTGCCTCACTAGACACTTATTCGAGTCTGTGCCGAGGCAAATTTTGCCCAGGGATCAGTCTTCCCAACCCCTGCCTCCAAATATTTCCAGGGAGGGTTGACTGTGTAGCCTCTCAGAGGCTCTATTTTGTCATCTGCAAATCGAGGAAATATAAAAATACTTGCTGCAAGGATTAAATGATCCAGTGAAGAGAAAGTGCCTTGCACATGGCCATAAGTGCTCGATAAGCAGTAGCAACTCTTGTTAGCCATTAAGACATTAAGTCTGACCCCAGTGCCAGCTGCTTTCAAACACTCAGCTCTTAAGCCACCCCCTTAGCCCTTGCTACACGCATTCACTGACTCTAACAAATGCCAACAAGTGATCGGTTTACTTAAACTCCTGGTCAGTGACGGTTGATTGTCTGGAATGCCATTTGTGTTTGCGTGGTACATCTCAGATCTGAATTAGCCACCAAAGTCAAGTAGCTTGAAAAGGAGTGTGATTGGAGGGCATGTCATTGTTTCCCAACTGAGAGGCTCATGGCTTCCTGGGGAGACCTTTGTTTTTCTCCCTTAGTGGACATGTGTAGAGGGGCAGCTTCTAAGAAGGGATATGGCCTTTAGCTCTCAAGGGGCTTTGGAGTGGCTGTGTCCTCCTGCCGATTGGGCAATACATTCATGGTAAGTGCAGTTCCTTTGTGTGGGCCTTTCTTTGACTTACGCACTAGACTCTTGGAAGCCAGGCTCATCCTCTTATAAAGGGACGCCGAGCAGAGAGTCATACAGTAAAGGGAGGTAAACATTCTTTTAAACTAATTTATCAATTTAACACAGCATAGTGGTGTTGGGTTACTGGGGTCAACAGCCAGCAGTCACATTCCTCAGTTGTTTGATTGGTGAAATGCATTAACAAACAGCCAGTAAAACTCTTTCTGATTAATTATGTTGATAAGTTTTTTTTTGTTGTTGTGTGCTACTAGCTTTTTAATTTAATCTGCTTGGACAGCAGCCATTCTGATGAAGTGTCTTGACTTATCTAAAGAAGCCTTGATGAGAAGGCTACCGGGCCTGGAATTTTACTGTGGTATCATGTAATCATTAACGCATGTGGCTACTGCCTTCCTGCATTTTGCTTCCTTTCTTGAAATGAAGTGTTTGTAGGGTGAGGGCGTTAGGTAAGCAAGGATGAGCTCCAGAAGCAGTGAAAGGAAAGGAGGATGCTGTGAAGAGCTGAACGTGAAAACGTAGTCTTATTGTCAGGAATAAAAATATTTGAAAACGCTAGTAAGAACTGCAACGAGCACTCATCTTTTAAAGGCAAAAGAAGGCAAGTCTACATTTCTCTCATGAAGTGGAAATCTAGATCGGGGTTTTCCCACCTTGGTACTGCTGACACTTTGGGTTGAGTAATTCTTTGTTGTAGGGAGCTGTCTTGTGTATTGTGGGATGGTTAGCCTCTACCTAGTAGATGCCAGTAGCTCTCCCTTCATTCCTTTGTGGCAACCAAAAATATCTTTAGACATCACCCAATGTCCCCTGGGGGACAAAATTGCCCTCAGTTAAGAGCCATTGTCCTAGATGTACAGTTCTAAAATTTCAAATAACCTATTATGACTCTGCTGACCCCATTTCATATTATTTAAGACACAACTGAACATTTAATTCTTCCAGGGGTCCTTTGTCACCCGGACTGTTCCTTCATCTGTTCTCTCTACATCAAGACCTTCAGTCTACACTGTCTCCCCCTCCTGCTCCTTTTTCTCTTCTTCCTCCTCCTTCTTTCATACACAGAAGCCTGTACTGAGCAACTGTTCAATACCAGCTTGCCAATTAACCGGGGGATTCTTTCTCCCTTAGGCTTGAGACACCTCGGAGGCAGTCTAGATAAAAATCCCCTCAATTATTCAGAGATTAAAATGAATATTCTTTAATTAAAAATAGATGTCTAAATGATAGCAATTTAAATGGGGTGAGAGGCAGCAGGAAGAAGTGGTAGAATTGCTGAAATTAAACATACTTCACCACTGTTAAGTACTTACTAGGTACCACACACACTACCTTATTTAACTAGATGTTATCCCCATTTTACAGATGAGGAAATAGAGGTTTAGTGAAGTGAAGTAATTTGTTCAATTACTTGAACCGGAGCTTGGCAGACAGGAGTGCCTCAGGGGTGGGCAGTCAGCCCCTAGTCATACAGCTGCAGCCCTAAACAGGTGGAGGATCACTGAACGAGGCTGGGGACCAGGAGGAGTGACTTTTCAGGAGTTGTAAGAACAACTCAGCTGAATTCTAGAGGCCCCAGCTTTCAGTGTCTCGGCTGATGCAAATCTTGAAGTGAAAGTGGTCCCATTTCTTTGTTTCCATCTGTCTTAGTGAAACTGTCTCTGCTTAGCGGTGTGGAGTATTGCTTTCCCAGTTTAGAAAGTTAATTTAAAAATGCAGCTGAAGTGAAGAATATGGTTCAAGAGGGTGCCCAGCTGGCAGGTGTTAGGGGAATAGGGTGGGGGCAGGGAATGCAGGGCTGGAGAATCGAGAAATAAATTGAACCTTTGACCCTTGAAGAATGTGAGAAAAAAGAAAAAAAAAAAGCATGGGCATAAGTCCAGAGCCTTGGCAGTACCTATCCCTGGACCTGTCCTAAAAAGCCCGTTTTTGCTCATTTTGTAGTTCTGACACAAAAGCACAAAGAAGTAGTTGTTTCCAATGTCTTGGTGGCAAAATTGTATGCAAACACTGAAAAAGATTTCCCCACTCCCTTCTATGTTACAGAAGTAAACATGTTTACTGGAGAAAAATTAGAAACAAGAAAGAAAAATTTAAAAATAACCAACAATCCCATCACATAGCAGAATCCACTGTTTACATATTGTGAACCATACTCTTGCAGGTCGCAAATAAAGTCTTCAAGTGAGTTGTAATCAAATGATCGGATGAACAAGATGGGAAGGAGGGAGGAAAAGGGAGGCCATGGTAAAGGCCAGAGTGAACAAAATCAACCCTCTTGTATCAGCTGTTCTCGGCCTGCTTTAATAAGCCTTACGCGTTTTGCAGGGAGCAGAATGTCAATTCGTAAAGATGGGACCCTCCTTTACAACTGACCGTAGGCATCATCTCTGCCTCGCTCTAAACCCCCTCCTTAAGCCTGGAGCAAGGCCGCTCAAGGGCCTTTGATAACCCTGCATCCCCCCTAGAGGACCCTCCAGGAGCCAGCCATCCGTGCATGCGTTCCTGAACATGCTCTCCTGGCCGTCTCTCCTGAGTAGTGCTTCAAGAACCACAGCCCTAAAAGACTCTCTAAACTCTAGGGTTCTCTCTAGAAACTACCCCTCCTGGGCCTTCTGGAGGGCTGCACCACTGGAAGGCGTGAGGAAAGATAAAGTCACACCATCATTGGGAAAGCTCTTCTTTGTGCTGAAATCTGCTGTCAGCCTGTCGTCCGCTCCATTGCTATGTAACCCAATGTTGTGTGTCTGTGTGCCATGACATGTGATTTAGATGTTTTTTGCCTTTGAGGATGGGAGATGTTTTTCTCCTAAAATGATTGTTTGATTTGCTTTTTTTAAACCCATAACATTTTATTTATTATTATTACTTTTTTATGGAAGTATAGTTGATATACAATGTTGTGTTAGTTTCAGGTGTACAGCAAAGTGATTCAGTTATAGATACATATATTCTTTTTTTTTTTTTAAGATCTGAAGGTCCTACCTCCTTTTTTTTTTTTTTTTTTGATTAACCAATTTATTTATTTATTTTTGGCTGCATTGGGTCTTCGTCTCTGTGCGAGGGCCTTCTCTAGTTGTGGCAAGCGGGGGCCACTCTTCATCGCGGAGCGCGGGCCTCTCACTATCGCGGCCTCTCCTGTTGCGGAGCACAGGCTCCAGACGCGCAGGCTCAGCAATTGTGGCTCACGGGCCCAGTCGCTCTGCGGCATGTGGGATCCTCCCAGACCAGGGCTCGAACCCGTGTCCCCTGCATTGGCAGGCAGACCCTCAACCACTGCGCCACCAGGGAAGCCCATAGATACATATAGTCTTATCCAGATTCTTTTCCATTATAGGTTATTACAAGATACTGAATATAGTTCCCTGTGCTATACAGTAGGTCCTTGTTGTTTATGTATTTTATATATAGTAGTGTGTATCTGTTAATCCCAAACTCCTAATTTATCCCTCTCTTGCCCCTTTGCCCTTTGGTAACCATAAGCTTGTTTTCTATGTCTGTGAGTCTATTTTGTAAATAAGCTCATTTGTATCATTTTTTTAGATTCCACGTATAAGTGATATCATTTGATATTTGTCTTTCTCCATCTGACTTACTTCACTTAGTATGATAATCTCTAGGTCCATCCATGTTGCTGCAAATGGCATTATATCATTCTTTTTTATGGCTGAGGAATAGTCCATTGTATATATGTACTACATTTTCTTTATCCATTCATCTGTCGATGGACATTTAGGTTGCTTCCATGTCTTGGCTATTGTAAATAGTGCTGCTGTGAACATTAGGGTGCATGTATCTTTTCGAATTATGGTTTTCTCCGGACATATGCCCAGGAGTGGTATTGCAGGATCATATGGCAACTCTCTACTTTTAGTTTTTTAAGGAACCTCCACACTGTTCTCCATAGTGTCTACACTAATTTACATTCCCACCAACAGTGGAGGAGGGTTCCTTTTTCTCCACACCCCCTCCAACATTTATTATTTGTAGACCTTTTGATGATGGCCATTCTGACTAGTGTGATTTGCTTTGAATGGAAAATCCATCAATAGTACAAAAGGGCACATACAGTGAAAATTGTCTCCCCCAGCCTCTTTTACCTAATCTCTCAGTTCCTTTCCCCAGAAGCAACCACTACAACTAATTTCTTGTGTATTCGTCTGGAGAGATTCCATGCATGTGCAAACGTGGCCCCTTCGATCTTTTCCATGTGGTCAGAGTGAATATTTTTAATGGACAGCTGAGTCTGTCATTCCCTTTCGAGTCTTCCCAGGACACAGAGGACCGAGACCTTTGTGCTCCAGCCACACTGGCCTGCCCTCCGTTCCTGCCTCAGGACCTTTGCCCATGGTTTTGGGACCTGGCCACTCCACCTGGGTTCTCTCTCCCCTTGTTTTGAGCAACCAAGCTCTTTCAGGTCTTCATTTACATACCACTTCCTCAGAGAGGGCTTCCTGACCTCTGTCTCTAAACTGAGTCCTTCACTGTCCTCTCAGCACAGCCAGATCACCTTGGAGCATTTTCTTAACTTGTGCTTATATATCTGTTTGTGTGACTATGTGTTTAATGTCCCTCTCCTGCTAGACCATGAGCTCCCTGAGGGCAGGGACCCCAGCGTCCTGCACAGCGAGGGCACACGATGTCCCGCACAACAGTGCTCCAGTCACTGAGGGAATGCATGAAGTCCTGACTAAATATTTGGTTGGTTTGGAGGCAATTGTGCTTT
Organism: Balaenoptera musculus; assembly: GCF_009873245.2. Taxonomy (NCBI): domain Eukaryota; kingdom Metazoa; phylum Chordata; class Mammalia; order Artiodactyla; family Balaenopteridae; genus Balaenoptera; species Balaenoptera musculus. The sequence goes on along the minus strand of NC_045800.1, from coordinate 34,600,188 downwards.
TGTGTGTTTTCTGCCTTTTTATTTATTTGTTTATTTTTTGGGCCCCACCGCGCAGCTTGCGGGGTCTTAGTTCCCTGACCAGAGATTGAACCCGGGTCCCGGAAGTGAAAGTGCTGTGTCCTAACCACTGGACCACCAGGGAATTCCCTATTTTCTGCTTTTTAACTTAAAAAAATTTTATGGAAAATTTCAAATATGCATAAAAGTAGGAAGACGGATACATTGAACCCCTATGTACACATCACCTAGATTCACCAGCTGTCAAGATTTTTGCCACATTTGCACAATTTTTCCCTCTTTTACTTTCTTTTTTCCCCTAGCCTTTGGAAGGCACAGAAAAATTAATGATAGCTGGCATTTATTGAGTATTTACTATGTGCCAGTAACTGTGTTAGATGTTTCTTACATACATCAACATTTAATCCACTCAACAACCCTGCTAGTGGGCATTATTATCCCCATTATTTTAGAGATGAGGAAGCTGAGTCAGTTTAAGTCATTTTGTGCAGGGTCCCCCATTTAGTAGATGGAAAAGCTGGGATTCAAACCCAGGTCTTCCTGACTCCACAGCCCAGGTTCTCAACTCCCAAACTGCTTGATGCAAACTTCATCAGTGCACTTCTCTCCCACCTGCCATTCTTCTTCATACCTATAGACTTTAAAAATGTTCAAAGCATTTTTATTGTGCTTAAGCTGTAAGGGAAATGCTCTCATGCATGTGAAAGGAGTGCAGCAATTGGCTTTATTATTCCTCTATAAAAAAACAGCAATTCAGCCAATAAATATTTATTGAGCCCTTTCTATTTACCAAGCACCATGTTAAAAGCTGGGAAAACAGTAGTGAGAAAAAATAAATACCGTCCCTGGTCTCATGGAGCAGAGCCAAGTCAGGTCCTTCAACATTAATTCAGATAGTTTGTGGTTAAATCCATCCTATGTAAATATACTCTTGGTTTTTCAGCTGAGGCTGTGGGTTTAGAATGAGAGAAGTAAGATGGAACAGCCGATGCCGAGAGTTCGAAAGAGTCAACTCCATTATTCAGAGGCTCCTGCTCTGGGATCCTCTGCTACTTTTTGTCTTTCCTTCTGCTCCATGACTACCTGAAGCAATACTGCTTTCAACTCTGACTGGACAGAGGAAGGGAAAAGATACGTAGTTCACAGTGACTCTGATAGCTTATCAGGGATGCTGTGGACGGTTGCACAGTTGGTGCACCGCAGTTTAGGTGCCTGGTTGAGGAGGCCAGTTGGAGCTGCATCCAGCCTGAGCCCTACTTGCCAAGCTGTGACCCTGGCCTGAGGCTGCACAGCCCTGAGAAAGAGATGTCTTCTTCTTTCCCCAGCCTTCCCCCAGGCTTTGTGATACACAAAGGCATCACATAAGCTTGAGGTGGTTCTCTTGGTAGAGCTGGAAAAAGAATGGAAAGCGATATGGTTGAAACTGCTGTGTCAGATTCATGTTGTGTGAAATTTACCATTTGTGTTCTCCATGTCTCTGTTGACTCAGTTGATGTAATTCAAAGTGCTTTTAGTTTTTTTTTCCTTTATTTTTCAGAGCAATTTCAGGTTCACAGCAAAATTGAGCAGAAGGTACAGAGATTTGCCATGTACCCTTTGACCCCACACATGCCTAGCTTCCCGAATTGTCAATATCCTCCACCAGAGGGGTGCAAGTGATGAACCTATATTGACCATGTCATTGTCACCCAAAGTCCTTAGGGTTTTTTTTTTTTCCACGTCTTTTTTGTTTGTTTGTTTTTCCACATCTTTATTGGAGTATAATTGCTTTACAATGTTGTGTTAGTTTCTGCTGTACAGCAAAGTGAATCAGCTATACATATACATATATCCCCATATCCCCCCCTCATGAGCCTCCCTCCCACCCTCCCTATCCCACCCCTCTACGTCATCACAAAGCATCGAGGTGATCTCCCTGTGCTATGCAGCAGCTTCCCACTAGCCATCCATTTTACAGTCCTTAGGTTTTGATGGCAGTAAGAATGCAAGTATTGGTTCAACATAGGAAAAATGCATGGTGGTAAAAGCATAAGCTTAGCAGGGTACATATTGTGAATTTAAGAAGAAAACTTCCTGCCAACAGGTAACTGGGGAATTAATGAGAAGAATTGGTAATACTTTTGGCTGGTTTTCTTCCTCCTTCCGTCTCCCCTCCAATAACCCCAGCCGAAGTCAACCCCCTAACTTACTCGGTAGTATCTGACCGCCTCTACTGATATTGTCTTTTTTTTTTCTTTTCTTTATTTCTTTAGTTCTTTCTTCTTTCTTTCTTTCTTTTTCATTCTTTTCTTTCTTCTCTCTATCTTCGTTTTTTCTCCTCTTCCTTTCTTTCTTTTTCTTTCTTTCTTCTCTCTTCTCTCTCCCTCCTCTCTCTCTTCCTTCCTCCCTCCCGCCCTCCCTTCACTCCTTCCTTCCTTCCTTTTTGGCTGTGCCCTGCAGGGCTTGTGGGACCTTATTCCCACCAGGTGATTGGAACCTGGCCACCGCAGTGAAACTGCCGAGCCCTAACCACTGGACCACCAGGGAATTCCCTAGGTGGTTTATTCCTTATACTTAATTTCTAGAGTTAAGTTGATCATCTCATCATAATGATGAAGAAAATAATAACAACTGTATAGCCCTCTATGAATAAACCCAGAGGTTTCCCATTTGGAACGCATTCACCCTGGTTTTCTTTTTTTTTTTTACAGAGGTATAATTGACCTGTAACATTATATAAGTTAAGGAGTACAACATGTTGATTTGATACCTCTATATATTGCAATATGATTGCCATTGTAGTGTTAGTAAACACCTTGATCACATCGCATAATTATCATTCCTTTTTTGTGGTGGGAATAATTAAAATCTAGTCCCTTAGTAAGTTTGATGTTTATAATACAGTATTGTTGTCTATAATCACTATACTGTACATTAGACCTGCAGGACTTATTTATCTACTAGTTGTAAGTTTTTACCCTTAAACAACATCTCTCCTATCCCCCCACTCCCCAGTCCCTGGTAGCTACCAGTTACTCTCTGTTTCTATAAGTTTGGCTTGTTTAGATTCCACATGTAAGTGATATTCTACGGTGTTTGTCTTTCTCTGTCTGACTTATCTCACTTAGCATAATGTCCTCAAGATCCATCCAAGTTGTCACAGATAGCAGGATTTCCTTCTTTCTCATGGCTGAATAATATTACATTGTATGTATATCACATCTTCTTTATCCATTCATCTGTTGACAGACACTTGGGTTGTTTCCATACCTTGGCTACTGTGATTAATGCTGCAGTACACATAGGAGTGCATATTTCTCTTCGCTATCCTGTTTTCATTTCCTCTGGATACATACCCAGAAGAGGAAATGCTGGATAATATGGTAATTCCATTTGCAATGTTTTGAGGAACCTCAGTACTGTTTGCCTCAGTTGCTACACCAATTTACATTCACACGAACAGTGCACAAGTGTTCCCTTTTCTCCACATCCTCATCGGCATTTATCTTTTCTCTTTTTTTTTTTAAATTTAATTTTATTTATTTATTTTATACAGCAGGTTCTTATTAGTCATCCATTTTATACACATCAGTGTATACATGTCAATCCCAGTCTCCCAGTTCATCACACCACCACCCCCACCCCACTCCGCTTTCCCCCCTTGGTGTCCATATGTTTGTTCTCTACATCTGTGTCTCAATTTCTGTCCTGCAAACCAGTTCATCTGTACCATTTTTCTAGGTTCCACATATATGCGTTAATATATGATATTTGTTTTTCTCTTTCTGACTTACTTCACTCTGTATGACAGTCTCTAGGTCCATCCACGTCTCAACAAATGACTCAATTTCGTTCCTTTTTATGGCTGAGTAATATTCCATTGTATATATGTGCCACATCTTCTTTATCCATTCGTCTGTTGATGGGCATTTAGGTTGCTTCCATGACCTGGCTATTGTAAATAGTGCTGCAATGAACATTGGGGTGCATGTGTCTTTTTTTTTTTTAATTTATTTTTATTTTTATTTTTATTTTTATTTTTCCACACACACACACTGTATTTTATTTTTACAAGAGATAAATAGACTGACACCAAGCATTGTACATGGATGACCACAACAAAAGCAACTATGATTGCAATTACCAAACATGAAACACACTCATACTGTGTCATAATATTGACATTCAGTCCAGTAATCCTCCACTGTAACAGCTCCTTTACTTTGCAGTGAAAATTGATTTGTATATTCTTTGCCTCTGAGTCCTTGTGGGATTTTTTTTTTTTTAATTCAAACAGAAAGTCACAAAAATTATACTCATCCTCATCAGTTCACTCAGTCCCATGTAATTAATTTTTTTTTCATCTTGATCTTTTGTTAGCACTTTTATGAGTTCATCAGTTTTTCATTAGAGTTCTGAAAATGCTTATTCATTCAGTTCAGCAGTACAGTCAGTTACCAGAAACCTGTACTTGTCAGAGTCTTTTCCATGAATTTCTTGAAGATGAAAGCCTTTTATAGGAACATATTTGCAAAAGCATCAGAGTACACCCAGAACTGTCTGTAAATGACAAAAGACTTAAAAATGACCACTGTTAAAGATTTGATGAAAGTTCATAATAATGCAGTTGACAAGAAAATTAGTTATTTCTGAGATATACATTTTAAAGTAATAACTAGGATTATTACTTATAACATTATACCAGAACATATAAGATTTTTAGAAATTTCATGTAATGTCTGAAACATTTATATTAACATATTTCCATACATATTTCCATACAAATACAAATATAAGATTTTTAGAAATTTCATGTAATGTCTGAAACATTTATATTAACATATTTCCATACAAATAACCCAATGAAAGTTTAGTATTAGTTGTTTTGTTTGTTTTTTTATACTGCAGGTTCTTATTAGGCATCAATTTTATCCACATCAGTGTATACATGTCAATCCCAATCGCCCAATTCAGCACACCACCATCCCCACCCCACCACAGTTTTCCCCCCTTGGTGTCCATATGTCCATTCTCTACAACTGTGTCTCAACTTCTGCCCTGCAAATCGGCTCATCTGTACCATTTTTCTAGGTTCCACATACATGCATTAATATACGATATTTGTTTTTCTCTTTCTGACTTACTTCACTCTGTATGACAGTCTCTAGATCCATCCACTTCTCCACAAATGACTCAATTTCGTTCCTTTTTATGGCTGAGTAATATTCCATTGTATATATGTACCACATCTTCTTTATCCATTCGTCTGTTGATGGGCATTTAGGTTGCTTCCATGACCTGGCTATTGTAAATAGTGCTGCAATGAACATTCGGGTGCATGTGTCTTTTTGAATTATGGTTTTCTCTGGGTATATGCCCAGTAGTGGCATTGCTGGATCATATGGTAATTCTATTTTTAGTTTTTTAAGGAACTTCCATACTCTTCTCCATAGTGGCTGTATCAATTTACATTCCCACAAACAGTGCAAGAGGGTTCCCTTTTCTCCACACCCTCTCCAGCATTTGTTGTTTGTAGATTTTCTGATGATGCCCATTCTAATTGGGGTGAGGTGATACCTCATTGTAGTTTTGATTTGCATTTCTCTAATAATTAGTGATGTTGAGCAGCTTTTCATGTGCTTCTTGGCCATCTGTATGTCTTCTTTGGAGAAATGTCTATTTAGGTCTTCTGTCCATTTTTGGATTGAGTTGTTTGTTTCTTTAATATTGAGCTGCATGAGCAGTTTATATATTTTGGAGATTAATACTTTGTCCGTTGATTCGTTTGCAAATATTGTCTCCCATTTTGAGGGTTGTCTTTTCATCTTGTTTATGGTTTTCTTTGCTGTGCAAAAGCTTTGAAGTTTCATTAGGTCCCATTTGTTTATTTTTGTTTTTATTTCTATTACTCTAGGAGGTGGATCAAAAAAGATCTTGCTGTGATTTATGTCAAAGAGTGTTCTTCCAATGTTTTCCTCTAAGAGTTTTATAGTGTCTGGTCTTACATTTAGGTCTCTAAACCATTTTGAGTTTATTTTTGTGTATGGTGTTAGGGAGTGTTCTAATTTCATTCTTTTACATGTAGCTCTCCAGTTTTCCCAGCACTGTTTTCCTCACTTGCTACACCTATTTACATTCACACGAACAGTGCACAAGTGTTCCCTTTTCTCCACATCCTCATCGGCATTTATCTTTTGTCTTCTTGATGATAACCATTCTAACAGGTGTGAGGTGATATCTCATTGTGGTTTTAATTTGCATTTCCCTGATGATTAGTGATGTTGAACATTTTTCATGTACCTGTTGGCCATTTGGATGTCTTCTTTCGAAAAATGTCTATTTAGTTCCTCTGCCAATTTTTTTAATCGAATTGTGGGTTGTTTTTGTTGTTGTTGTTGTTATTGAGTTGTATGAGTTCTTTATATATTTTGGATATTAACCCCCATCTGTGTTTATTATTGTGTATAATAGTATTAAAAACTTAAATTTAGTGAGCACAGATATTTGCAGGGCATCGTGCCGAGAATTTCACATATGTTGCTTTATTGAATTCTATTCATAGCTCCATAAGGTAGGTATTACTATCTCAGTTTTATACATAGGGACACTGACATTTGAGTTACCCAAGGTTACATAACAAAGAAGTGGTGAAAGTAGATGTTACTATCTCAGTTTTATACATAGGGATACTGACACTTGAGTTACCCAAGGTTACATAACAAAGAAGTGGTAAAAGTGGGTCTTGAACCCTGGTCTATTTGACTCCGAAACATACATGTATAACTATGATCTTTTATACTCCTTTGTTGTGGAAGGAGAGATCTATTTAGTCCGCTTTGAGGTCTCTATGCTGACCTGGGTACCCACGGCACAAATTTCAGACCTTCATAGAATATTTCCAGTCTCCTCCAAGTTGGAATCTTTCTCAGCTTTCATTATACTTGCTACCCTCATAATGCATAACTGATGACCAGGAATCCTTCCTGGGTAGTGCAGCACAATGACTACTCTCCTTAGTTGTTATAACCACAATTCACACTTATGTCACAAGCCCTGAATCGATCCTGGCCTTTTATCTCTGCTAGCCTCATTGCTCAGCAGAACTACTGACATAAGAGTGTACAAAATCTCAGAAGGATTTTTCTCTTTGACAATCTCCTCATAGCTGTTCATAAGAGAGGACAGTAATTTATAAGGAGTAAGTTGTATGTAATGGGATTTGGGGGGATCAAAGAAACTTCAGTTTAACAGGATGAAGAATGTACTTCTGTGGGAAGTTGGGGCAGGAGGCGGTGGCACTGAGAGATGGTTTTCATGGTCCTAAGATCACAAGTATGATCAGGAGTTGACTGTAATTATTTTTTGCTTTGGGTTCAAGTAAAATAATTGGTTTGCAATTGGCTAGCATGGTATTTCATTTCACCTTTTAATCTAAGGGGCCCATAGTTTTCATAAGACAACCTCACCAGTAATAATAACTCACATTTATTTTGCATTTACCCTTGATTGTTATAGGCACTTTATAGACTTTCTGTCATTTAATCCTCACAACCATCCTGTGAGGGAGGTACCATCATCGCTGGCATTTCATAGATGACAAGACAGAGGTCCAGGAGGGTAAATAACTTGCTCAAGATCACAGGACTAGTAAGCAGCAGAGCCTGGATTCACAACCAGGCAGCCTGCCTCCAGGCTGGGCTCTTAACCACTGTTCATGTACCGTCTAAATTCTTTCTGGGGAATTAAGGATGCTGATACAATCCATTTTGCATATAGAGATTGTTGGTAGCAAATGCTTAGAATGCTTCTGGCCTACTTTTTGTTTCCAGGGTGAGGGGTTTTCCCAAAATACTCTTGGCATCTGTTCCATCTTCACTCCTCCCCTGGGGAGATGGAGTGAGTTACCTGAGTAGGAGAGAGAAGGGACCTGCATGGCCTATCTTCTTTCTCTCATTCCTTCCTTGGGGTGCAGTCTGTCTATGGAGACTGCACATTTTGCTCTGCTCCCTGTGGGTGGGGTGGGGAGGCCTGCAGTGGTCCAGTGCTCCAGTGTAGGGAAGTCTGCCTAACTTTGGGTTTCAGTGTGAGGAGGCCCCTTGTTCCATATAATCAGTCTCCATATCAGCTTAATAAAGAGGATACTTGGAACCCTATTTGATTATTCCTTTGTCTTCTTTCTCAGTTGGTCTAGAACTCAGATGGATAAGACAGGTATTATGCATCATCACTACACCCTCCCCCAAGACCTATTGAGGGAAATAAATTTAAGAATATAGATAAGTAATAAAACATCACATGAATTAAAGACTCTTGATCTAACATCCAATGAATCCATCCCCTTCCAAGGTAGCCAGTTCATCAATTAAACTAAAGAAGGGGAACATAGCAGGTACTTTTCTTACATGATCTCATTTAACTCCTGTAACAATCTTGTGAGGTGAGATTTATTATCCCTGTGTTATCAATAAGGAAACTGTATCTTATTCAGTCAATAAATATTGGGTGTGACCCATAGGCCAGGCTTTGTTCCAGGAGTCTCAGAGAGGTAATGGGAATTGCTCAAGGCTATATAGCTAGTCAGTGGAAGAGGTAGGATTTGAACCCACATCTGACCAGTGACACAGGTTAGGCATTCCTTGAAGAGAAGAGAGAGTGGGAACGCATTTTTAAAATGATAATAAACACATATTGAGCCCTGGTTTTATACCAGTGTGTAGCTTTATACCACTCAGTGCTTTGTGGTGCATTATCTCATTAAATTCTTGCATCATCCTTATAAAGTAGGTGTCAACTTCCTCACTGTACACACAGGGACCCTGAGGTTCAGTGATGTTAAATAATTTTCCAAAGGCTACACAGTGAATGGCAGAGCTCCAACTGTAAACCAGGTTCTTCTTGTTCCAAACCTTTAGCTCCCGTGAAGAACTGCCTTTAGTTTTTCTGGAGCTTACAAAGGTAAATGGGAGACATAGCCTCTGAAATGACACCAGAGCATCTTGAAATCACTAATTAACAAATGCAGATCAACCTGGTGGATGTGCATGGAGGTGGTGAAGGGCAGGGAGGGAAGCCAGAGGAAGAGGTATGTGGGAGAAAGTTAGGGCAGAGCAGAGTGATCGACATTGGGTAGGTTCACCCAGACTTCATGGAGAGGACTTTTCAGCTAGGTTTCAGCTGATACATGCTTGATGATGGTGAAGAAAAATAACATGATAAGTTTGAGAATCAGGGAAAATTTTTGAATCGCCTGCCTTTGTACATGGTAAGTTAGTTGTAAAAAAGAAACCAAACAACCCAGCAGCAATAACAAAACCCCATCCTCTCTGAAAGTAAGGAAGAGCCCTGGCAAGGAGATGGCTTCCCTCCAGGTCTTGAGAATTTTGTTTCGGTGAGGCTCTAAAGACCCGGATCTTTCCATGGCTTTCTGTTAACTAACTGGTGACAATAGGGAGTCATTTAACATTTCTAGACCTTAATATCTTTATCTCTGAAATGGGGAAGTAGAATATGTGCCCTCCAAATTTCCATTGAGCAATAATATTCTTTCTGTTCCCTTGCAGAGCAGAGAAGAGTATTAGCCTTTCCCAGAGTTTCTGACACATAGATGATGGTTAATAAATGTTTGTTGAATTTAACTAATTAAAGGCAATGATACTAATTGAAAAACACATTCCCCCACATAGTAGGCATGTCTTGTTTGCTATATTCTTGTTGCCTATGTTCCATACTTCATCTCTTCTTGCCTCTGAGTCATCAAACTTGTCACTTCCTTGTTGAGGAAACCTCTACCCACAAATCACTCTGGTTCCTTCATTCTGAACTCTGTCTAGGATGGGCTCAATCACTCTGTGAATTCCTTGTATTCTTAATTCTGTTTACGTAGCCTTCTGATCTCCTAGTTCTTAACTATAGCTAAATTGGCTTTGTGCATATTCTGCATTTTTCATTTAATAGACGTGTGGAGGGCTTCCCTGGTGGTGCAGCGGTTAAGAATCCGCCTACCAATGCAGGGGACACGGGTTCGAGCCCTGGACTGGGAAGATCCCACATGCTGTGGAGCAACTAAGCCCGTGCGCCACAACTACTGAGCCTGAGCTCTAGAGCCAGCGAGCCACAAATACTGAAGCCCATGCACCTAGAGCCGGTGCTCCGCAACAAGAGAAGCCACTGCAATGAGAAGCTCGCGCACTGCAACGAAGAGTAACCCCCGCTCGCCGCAACTAGAGAAAGCCCGTGCACAGCAACGAAGACCCAACGCAGCCAAAAAAAAAAAAAAAATAGACGTGTGGAGAGTCTCATTTGCTCCTGCTGTAGCTGAACAAGTATCTGCATGAAGGGTGTGAACGAAACCATATGATTGAAGGAACAACACCTAGTGGTAGCAGGCTTTAATTGCAGGCTCAAATTTTGACTGAATTAACTTGAAATTTGAGTTTTGAAATTAAATGTATACAGTGATAGGAATAACATTTCAAGGAGGAAAGATTATTCCATATTTAGGATTATAGAGATAAAACAACATGTATTTGATGGCATTTTTCACTTTCATCCACAGGGCTTTGCAGCATATATGCAGAGCCTGAATCTCTCAACTCAAAATTCTAAATTGAAAAAGATGGCTTTCATGTAAGATTCTGAGATTGAGTCAGAGCCTTGGAATCCAGGTGATCTGGCTGTCTGTGGCAGTAGTGTGGCAGACACTCCTGGCTGACCTCACGATCTCCAGTCTCCAATTGGATTCTTCACTAACAGATCTCCTGTTGTTTTTAGGGCAGCAATGCACTCGTTCAGGAACATGCACCTTCTTTAAGACTACTTTGAAGCTAGAGTGGCCACAACCCAGGTCTGGCCAAAGAGATACAGGTAGCAGTTTCCTGTGTGGAGCTTTCAGGAAACCATTGTTTTCCTGATAAAAAGAGATGAGTCCAATTGGCAGAGGCATTTTGCCTTTTACTCTTCCCCTTCTTTCTGCATAGAGTATGGATACTATGTTGGAGGGGAAACAGCCCAGCTTTCAATTCTGAGGAATAAAGTCAGGCACTAAGAGTGGCAGAGAAAGAAGCTAGAAGGAGTCTGAGACCTTGCTGACTTCCTTAAACAGCTGCCTCAGCCTTACCTCAAAATGTCTATTATGAGAGAAAGAGAAAACCTCTGTTTGGTTAAGCACTATGGTCAGTTATTTTCAGCTACGTGAAATCCTAACTGATGCAAATATAAAATAGAGGAAAATATGAAGTTTTTAGGCTTCAAGAAAAGCTTAACATATCTTGAAGATATTGGCAATCAAATGTACCAGATCATAAATATATTTTGCCAAGCTTTGGTCTATCCAGATTTTGTCAGTGATTACTTGAATCTTTTCCTTCCTTCTTTCCTTTTTAGACAAATTTTGTTGACTAGCTTCTCTATGATTTATGTGCTGGAGATGTCACAGTGAGCAGAACAGGCATGATTTCTGCCCTCAAATAATCATGCAAATATATAATTGTAAAACAATATAAATACAATGAAAGGAAATACAGGGAACAATGAGAACATGTAAATGAGAGACTACATCTGGTCTGGGGAGGCTTCTCTGAGGAGCTGAGGCCTGAGCTGAGGCTAGAAGGATGAACAGGGGTTTATTAGGCAAAGGTGGTAGACAGAGTGAAAAGAAGAAACAGCAAGTGTAAAGGCCCCAGGGCTGTAGAGAGCAAGGCACTTTTGAGGAACTGAAAGTAGTACCCTGTGACTGAAATATTGAGAAGAAGGAAGAAAATAGCACAACATTTGGCTGGAGAGGTAAACGGGCCAGATAATGCAGGGCCCTGTGGTCATTTATATTACAGACTTGGGTCTTTATCCTAAGAACAATGGAAAGTCATTGAAGATCCTAAGCCTTTAAGGATGACCTGGCAAGATTCAAGTTTAAAAACCCAAATGCTGTTCTATCCATATGACCTAGAACTGATTGGTGATATGAGGCTGTAGTTAATGTGGGGAGTCTGGTTAGGTTACCAGATGGAAGATGGTGGGCAAGGTAAGAGATAGCTTGGATTTAGGGGGTGGCAGTGGAGATGAAGGAGAGTTGTGGGATTTAAATACCATTGGGAAAGTAAAGTCAATAAGACCTGGTGATGGATTAGACACAGAGGTTGACAGGTGGGAGAGTCTTCCAAGGAAGACTCCTAGATTCTGACTTGCAGAATTGGATGGCTGGTTACGGGGTGGCGGCGGCGGCGTGCGGGGTGGGGGGCAGGTGGCATTTGCTGAGAAAGAAAAGCTGGAGGAGGCTTGAGTTGGGAGGGGTGCATTATGATGAGTTTTCCCCAAACATGTTGAGTGTGAGGGCCCTTGAGACACCCATGTGGGTATGTCACATAGGCAGGTGTGAGGAGAGGTCTGGGCTGGAGGCATCGGCACGTAGATGGTGGATGAAGTTATAGATCATGAGATCATTGGAAGAGAGAGGACAGAGTGAAAAGAGAAGGGGGCTCAGGACCAATTTGATATATAGATGAATAACCTTGTTCTCATCCTCAGGAAGCTTATGACTTGGTAGAGGTGTTGAGTTACATGCATGTATAATTTTAGATAGAAAAGGATTTGTATACTGCCAATGGCATAAATGAGGCATTCAGGGGAGGGAGGGAAACACTATATCAGCTGAAGGGATGAGACTGTTTCACGGAGAAGCATTTAAGAACATCTTTGCTAGCTAGCTAGCATAAAGTGAGGTAGATGAGAGGAGGAATAGGCTTCCTTCCAGGTGGAGAGGATGACTGAACAAAAGTTCGGAGGCTGAAAAGCAAGACACATGGAGGGAATTCCAGGGTTTTCAGTTTATCTAGAGATGGGGTATAAGTAGGGGAGTCATGAAAAGGTGAGTTGGAGCCAGATTGAGGAGGGTGGTAAATGCCAGGCTGATTTACTGTAGGAGTGGGGACCTGGCTAAGGTTTGTGTGTATGTGGAGGAGAGGGTGACGTGCTGAAACAGTAATCACGCCTCTGGTTTTCCATGTGGGGTGCACCGGAGAAGACAGATACTGGAAAAGGGGACACCAGATAGGAGGCTGGCGTGGAGATTGTTTGAATGCAATGACTGAACCTACAGAGCTAGTTAGCTTTAAAGGAGATTTATTGAAAAAAATATGAAAATCTCACGGAAGGCAATCCAGATGTCCAGTTGGCTCCCAGGAGATGGACAGTTGTCAGACTCTTTCTGTACCTCCCTCTCCCTGGAGACATGTGGTCTTTTGTTTCTCTTTGCTTCTCTCAGAACTCGTAGTCTTTTCCGACAAGGTTTCTCTGTGAGGCTCTTGGCTTCTGCTCTCCCTGCACCATGGTTTGCGTGGGGTTTGGGTTGCCATGGCACTCACTCTGACCTGAATCCACAGTATATCTTACAGCTCCAGAGCCCTCCAGTTTTTGCTACAGTGTCTACAATGATCATGGCATGAAGACATTCTATACTTTTGGGTGACAAAGTAGACTCCAAATTGATATCCCAGTCACCATCAATACAATAATATAACAAATCTTCTTCCCATGTTGCATGTTGGTGGGAAATCATAGCATCTGTACAGGTTTGCTGGGCATGATTTGACTCCCAGTGTTTCCACATTTGTGTAATAGTAGGTTATCAACTGCTCCCAGAGTGGGAACAGAGACCATGTTAGTCTTGTCCACCACTGTGTCTATTGCTATATAGCAATTCACCCCAAAACTTGATGGCTTAGAACAATAATAGATATTTATTATTTCACACTTTCTGTGGGTCAGGAATTTGAGAGTAGCTTGACTGGGTGGCTGTGGCTTGGGGTCTCTCATGAAGTTGCAGTCAAGATGTTGCTTGGCTGCATCATCTGAGACTTGACTGAAGCTGGAGGATCCACTTGCAGGATGGCTCCCTCACATGGCTGTTGGCAGGAGGCCTCAGTTCCTTACCACATGGACCTTTCCATAGGGCTACTTGAGTGTTCTCACAACACAGCCGCTGTTTTTCCCCAGAGTGAGTGATCCAAGGGAGAGCAAGGAGAAGCCACTGCCTTTTATGGCCTAGTCTCAGAAGTCATACTGTCACTTTTACCGCGTTATGTTTCTTAGAAGTGAGTCACTAAGTCTGGCTCACACTCAAGGAAAGGAGAGTTAAGCCCTATCATTTGAAGGGAAAATTGTAAAAAAAATTTTAGACACATTTTGAAGTCACCGGAACCACTATAACTTCAGCACCTGGTACAGTGCCTGACACATAATAGGTGATTAATAAAGATTTGTAAAAGGAATGATTATTCTCTCTTTTAAACTTAGAGTCACCAACACTGAGACAGTAGTAGCACTAAGGCAGGCAGTCACACTGAGGAATGGCCATTTGAGGCTTCATTCAGCATCAATGTATTCTGCTATGTTATCCCATCAGCCAAAGGGCCATTTTGAGAAGTTGTCTGGCCATTCACACAACATGTGAGCTGCTAGGATTCCTTCCAGAATTGGTACAAAACTGGAAAAAGAAGTATGAGGTCTCAGAGGTACATGCAAGTTAAGTTTTGTTAGTGAACTAGAATTGTAAATGAATGTTTATAATAGGGACCATTATTATTATTATTAATTATTATTATTATTTGAGGAGCAGCTACTTTATATTTCTTTAAAGACTTGGGATCTCTGATATACTTAAGATCAAGTACAGAGCTTCCCTGGTGGCGCAGTGGTTAAGAATCCGCCTGCCAATGCAAGGGACATGGGTTCGAGCCCTGGTCCGGGAGGATCCCACATGCTGCGGAGCAACTAAGCCTGTGTGCCACAACTACTGAGCCTGCGCTCTAGAGCCCGTGCTCCGCAACAAGAGAGGCCACCTCAATGGGAAGCCTGCACACCGCAACAAAGAGTAGCCCCCGCTCGCCACAACTAGAGAAAGCCCGTGCACAGCAACAAAGACCCAATACAGCCAAAAATAAAAAAAAAAAAAAAAAAAAAAAAGGATCAAGTAGAGGTCAGAGTGGGTGCTACGGGAGCCCAGACCCCACACAAACCATAGGGGAGGGAGAGCAGAATGAGGTTCTTTAATACAGGTTTTTAAATCCCTGAGAATTTCCAAGAGAAAAAGAGGTGAGTGGTAGGTGCACCAGTGATGGAGGTGTGCCGCTCAGCTCTCTCTTCAAGAAAGAGCCTGGCTTTCATCTGGGGAGAGTGCGATTAGTACAGCACCTCTGGCGTCCACCCTAGTTTTGTAGTTTCGAGCTGAGGCTGCACTCTTCCGGCGGCCCCCAGCCAATGACAGAGCATGGTGAGGGCAGGCCTAGCTCTTTCTGTGTAATGTGCTCAGCTCAGGTGGCTGAGACTTCGTCAGATGTGCATTGTGATCTGAGGCTCTCCCTGCCCAATTCCGCAGCCTCCTCCTTTATCTTCCACAGGCGCCTCCCTCTCCCCAGTAACCTCTTGCACTTGTAACTCCTTCTCAGCATCCTGGAGGACCCGAATGGACACCGTAGGGATGGCGTAGCGGGCATGTGGTCATGGTAATTATGGAGCTTGCTTAAGTAAAGGACAGCAGAGTGCAGTGGTTAAGTGCTTTGGAGGCAAACAGGTCTGGGTTTGAGCCTGGCTGTGGTATCTACTAGCTTTGTGATATTGGACGAGTAACTCAAACTCTTTATCTCTCAGTTTCCCCTTTGGGCAGATGGAGAGGATAATATGAATCTACCGCTGAGATTTGCTGGGAGGATTAAATAGGTTCATTCTTATAAAGTGCTCAGCATCATTCATGATTGAGTCAGGCAAAGTTCTTAGTTGTAAGCAACAGAAGCTGACTCAGGCTGATTGAAATAGGAAAAGAATTGATCACAAAGACAGTGGGCAGCTCTCAGAATTCCCAGAGAGGCTGGGGAAGGAGCTCGGAAAAACAGAAACAAAGGCAGCAGCCAGGGCTGTAGTCAAAATCATGCTACAAAATCAGCCTGACAAGGACACTGCTGCTGCCACTCGTGCTCACTGGATGCCAAGGCATGTCCCACTGTCTCCGCCATTGCCATTCCCAGTTGTGGACCCCAGACCCTTCCCCTGGCCTTGCTGCCACTGTTGTCTGGAAATGTGATGTAGCTGTCCCTAACCGCACCAGCCCAGCCATCAGAATAGCTTCTCTGTGGTCCTCAAGATCTTTTCTCCTTTCCCCCCTCTCCTTCTCTCTTCCTTTCTACTTCTCCTTCTCCCTTGCCCCCCCAACTTTTTCTCTTCCTCCTCTTACTTCTGTGTCTCTGTCTCTCTCTCATGTTTATCTCCAACTCCATCATCTCTTTCTCTCCATCCCCCTTCCTTTTCCTCCTCCCCCTCCCCTCCCCCTCCTTCTTCTTCTCTCTCATTTTCTCTCTCTCTCTCTCATCTCTATCACCTCTATCTCTATCTCTCCTTCTATTTCTTCCCTCTCCACTGGCTCATTGTCCTTGTCAAATAGCTGTACCAAATCTATTTTAAAAAATGTGACCCAATGATCTCTCTTTAACTTCCTTTCTATCCTCTTCTTTCCTTCCCCAAACTTTGAACAAGTCTGTATTTCTTCCTCACTTCTTATTCACTCTGCTACAATCTGGCTTCCATCTCTTTTACTTCACTGGAACTTCTCTTTCCAAGGTTGCCAATGACCTCTGTGTTAACTTGCCGGGGGCCACCTTTTCTGTCCCCCTGCTTGACTTCTTGGGAACATGTGATTTTGTTGACCATGACCTCCCTTTGAAATTCTTTCCTGTTCTTGGCTTGGTGATGCCATACTTTCCTGGATTTCCTCCTTACTTGGACTTCACCATCTTGGTATCCTTTGTAGGCTTTTCATTCTCTGTTTACCTCTGTATTTATTCTCTAGGGCTGTCAAACAAAGTATCACAAACTAGGTGGCTTAAGCCAGCAGTCCCCGACCTTTTTGGCACCAGGGACCGGTTTCGTGGTAGACAATTTTTCCACGGACTGGGGCGTATGGTTCAGGCGGTAATGCGAGCAATGGGGATGGGCAGATGAAGCTTCACTCACTTGCCCGTCGCTCACCTCCTGCTGTGCGCCCCGGTTCCTAACGGGCGGCGGACCGCTATTTGTCCGTGGCCCGGGGGTTGGGGACCCCTGGCTTAAAGAACAGAAAATTATCGTCTCAGGGTTCTGGTGGCTTGCAGTCATAGATCAATATGTTGGCAAGGTTGGTTCCTTGGTTTGTGAAAACATCACCCTGATCTCTGCCTTCATTGTCTTGTGGCATTCTCCCTATGTGCATGCCACTGTTTTCAAATCTCTCCTTTTTATAAGGACACCAGTCATATTGGATTAGCCTTCTCCTCCCCAGTGACCTCATCTTAACTAATTACATTTATAATGATCCTAGTTCCAAATGAAGTCATATTCTGAGGTACTGGGGGTTAGGACTTCAATATATGAATTTGGGGGCAGTGGACACAGTTCAACCCATCACACCTTCTAAGCATTGTTTTCCCTTGGTCTCATCCTTAGCTCCCCTCTGAAAAGCTTCATCCAAACCCATGGCTTTAACTACTGCACTACCTTTACAGTGAGGATAGATACCCAAAGGCGTTTCTCTTAAATAATCCTCTCCCACTGAGTTCTGGAGGGACAGTGGACATGTTTGGAGGTTTACGAGTCTCTTTAAATTTATAATGTCCCAAACTGAATGTATCTTTTTCTCAAAGCTTCTCCTTCTCCTGAGTTTCCTGTCTCAGAGATGGGTTCCATCATCCATCTGACTCCTCCAGCCCACCCTAGGAAGTATACGGTAGGCTAGCTCTAGCTTACAGACTTTCAGTCTCCAAGTCCTGCCAATTCTACTTCTTCAGTAGCTCATTGCATGGCTCATTTTCTCTTTTTTCCCCCTGCTATCACTTCCTTGGTTCAGTGTGCATCTCTTCTAACTTGAATTATTATGACTAATGATGACAATAATAAGCATTTATTGTGTGCTTACTATGTGCCAGGCCCTTTCATAAGATGCCTTCTATGTCTTACCCCTTTTCAGTCTATCCTGATTCCAGAAAGACTGCTATAAACACACATGTAGCAGGTATAAGTGCTTAGTCCCCCAAATTCAGATGATCAAGAAAAATATAACTTTTTTTCTTATAATTCAACTTAATGATTATTTTAAACTTTCATTTTGTCTGATGGCTGAAAACATAATCTCAGATAATTCTGAGTAAATAAGTAATTCCTGCACTGTGCTTTTTCATTTACTATTTCTTAATATTATAAGTTTTACTACGACTACAACTGCTACTACTACTATTGAGACTGACATCATTTTTTTTGGCCGCATAGTATTCCAATATATGAATGCACTAAAATTTTAGCCAGTTCCCTATTTATGAACCTTTAGATCATTTGCAGTCTTTCGCTATTACAAAATCTTTGTGACACATCTTTGCATACATGTGCCAATATAAGTGCAGGGTAAATTTCTTGAGATGGAAACCCTTGATTGAAGGTTATGTACATGTAAATTTTGATAGCTGATGCTAGGTTGCCCTCCAAAGAGCTTGTGCCAGTTTATACTTCCACAAATAGCATATGAAAATGCCCGTTTCCCCTCCTCAGCCCCAGTAATGGGTATTACAAAACTTTAAAATATTTGCTGTATTTGTCATAATATATTTCTTTAATTATTATTTAATTTTTCATTGTAATATAATTTTTCAGTAAATTTTTCATTAATTATGATTAATTTTTAAATTATATACTATTTTTAACCTTCCCCCCCCTACTTAATTTAACATGAATATATTTTCATTTAAATAAATATTCATCACTCCAGATGTACTTTTGGGCATTTAGCTTCTAGTTTCAAACCCATAAGACCACACTAGACAGAATCTTTCTTGGAATAAGAATAAAATGTTGATGACTAAGAATTCTTAAGTGGATTCTAAGCCTTAGAATAAACAACAAGCCAAGAGTCTAAGCCAGCAGCACCCCAAAGAAATAAAATGTAAACCAAAAATGCATACTCTATACATAACTTTAGATTTTTCTAATAGGCACATTAAAAAGTAAAAAGAAATAGATGAAACTAATTCAATAATCTTTTTCACCCAATGTATGCAAATAGTATTATTTCAATATGTAATCAATATAAGATTATTGAGGTATTTTACATTCTTTTTTTTTGTTTAAGTCTTTTGAATCCAGTGTGTATTTTACACTTACAGCGCATCTCAATTGACTAGCCACATTTTAAGTTCACTAGCCACATATGTCTAGTGACTACTGTATCAGACAGTACAGGTAAGTGTTGTAAAGACACTTCCCAGCGTGCGGCATCTACAACTAACACTCAAATAGCTTAAAATTGCACGTGACCAACTTGCCTAGTTTTGGGAGGCCAAGTTCAGTGCCTTTTAGAGAGGAGGTACTCAAAGTTTATTTTTCTAATTGAGTTATTTTTATTTTTTCAATTGAATGTTTGCACTTATCTTACGTAGAGATGGTTGAAATACCTCATTGTAGCAATGAATCATTTTGTTAGTCATGAAACAAAAAAAAAATTCATATGTTTTACTTTGTTTCTCAGAAATGAGAGATGTTTTAACAATGTGTTTTCATAATATTTGCCAAAATTTTTCATCACACAATAGGTTTTTTTTTTCCCTCTTCCTCTTGGACAATTGTTGAGTTGATGAAGCTTTTAAGATAGGTAAGAACAGATGTGTTGACTCAAGTTGGGAAGGCAAAAACAATTTTACTTGAAGAGAAGCCCTCAGGGAAATGACAGTCTCCCAGAGGTGTTTGAATCCAGTTTTAGGAAGTACTAAGTCTTTAATGAACATTGTGATTGGGTTAAGAGCCAGCAGAGCTTGGGCAAACTGACAGTCCTCCAAATATCACAGTGCAGTATTAGGACCAGTCTCCCTAACTTGACATTTCTTAAGAGGATTTACATTTTAATTATTTGCTCAAAATTTGCTCCCAAAATTGGTCCCTTAGGCAAATGTTAATCCCATTTACTTCTCGAATTTTAATGCTCCAAAATACCAACTTAGGGAAGGAAAGAGAAGTGTTCTGTGAAGTTATATAAGTACTTTATAATATGATATGAGAGAGAAGTTCTTTTCATTAAAATGTTATCAATGCTCAATTCAGACATGGAGGCATTAGAAATGGAATTGGAGAATATCAGGTGCAGAAGCCCGACATACCATTGAATTCAATCCTATCCACTTGTCTCACAAATTAGAAAACAGACTCAGAGAGGTGGAGACACTTCCTTGGACTTTCTGATGTCTGGACCAGTAGTTCTCTTTGGTATGAATTATAGCCAACATTTACTGAGCACTTGCTGTGTGCTAGGCTCTGGGCTAAGTGCTTTTCGTAAATGTCAACAATTCACAGAATCTTTGCAGGGTAAAGTATTACAAATTTAAAAGAAAAAAAATCATCATTCTTCTCTAATGATATTTTTTCTTGAAACTTCATTTGCTTTCTTAAACAGAAGTTGTTGATGCACAAACTATTCTCCACTTCTAAAGTCAAAGTCTGCCAGAGACTCCCAGGTATATGCCACTGGGCTATGTTTTGACAGCTATTCACAACTCAAGCCCAATATATTTCTACTAAGGATGCAGAGAGGTTTGGAAAGCACAGCTTTTTTTATTTTTTAATTTTTTTTAAATTTTAATTTTATTTGCGTATAGTTGATTTCCAATAGTTTCAGGTGTACAGCAAAGTGATTCAGTTATACATATATGTATATTCAATCTTTTTTAGATTCTTTTCTCATATAGGTTATCACAGAAAATTGAGGGGAAATCACAGCTTTTTTCCTCTTTTCCTTCCTTACTTTGTTCACTAATGATTTCTTCCCTCTGTTCCTTCCTTTTTTCCTCCTCCCCCCACTTCCCTCCCTCTCTTCTCTCCCTCCTCCCCCTCCCTTCCTTCCTTCTTTCCTTCCTTCCATCCTGTTATAGAAAGTGAAGTGTTAAGGACATTTTCTGTCAAGATTCCAAACTCTTTTTGATTTATCTTGGATATGCAGAATATTCAAAATACAAGGGCCTTAGGGGTCATCTGAAGGGAAGTAGAGGCCCAGAGAGGTAAAGGATTTTATCTGAGGTCAACTAAGTGAAATACTACCAAGGTCAGAAAACTACTGCATAGCAGGAGTCCAGTCACCCCCAACTTGGAAGGCTGTCAGAAGAGCAAAGGCAATGTCTGCCTGGCTCTGGAGGTGTCATCCTTTTTTAATAACTTAATTCAATCTTAAAATCAGCAAGTTCTTCAGCTTCCCCTGAAGGAGGCCAGGATCCCTCACTAAGAGGCTCAGAATGAAAAGAAAATCTCTAATCATACCCAGCACTTCAAAAGCCCTGGTGCTGAGGGCCAGGTAGCCAGTAGGGCTTAGAGACACAAGGAATTAGGGCTTGGAAATACAAGAGGAGGAAACAGGACTTTTATTAATCTGTGCCTTAAAACTCTTTAAGTCACTTGATTGTGGAATAAAACCAACACATTAAGAAGACTTCAAGAGGGAAAACTTGAAACTGGTTTTACACTTTGGAAGCCCAGGATTCCAGATCCGCCATCCTTAGTGACAGACTGGCGAGGTTCTCAACACGCAGCATTCACATTCCCATCCCAATGACTTCAGCAAAGGAATCTCCAAAGTCAGTTTCTAGGCTTTAACTTCTTCCCTTGTTAAAACAAGAGAATTGGTCCACACGACTGCCAAGGTCCTATCTATATGTAAGAGCCGTGTGACTCTACAATCCTATTAAAATCATAAAAAGTAACATGTGATTCAATAGCTCGTTAATTTTTTTATCGTCCTGATTTTTTTCCCATCCCAGTTTGTGGCTTGGTGAGCAACATGAACTTAGGAGAATACCTTTGATGCCTCAAATTACTCGTAAGAATTTTATCTCACGATTTTTTCCCAAAGGATGTTAGGGCTGCTGCATTCTCTTTGACATCCTTGCCTATAAAACAATCTAGAAGTGGACCACTATTAGAGGTCAGCAGTGTTACTGGAATGTTCCGCAATGGGCTCAGAATAAAGCCAAAGTTCTTCATGTGACCTACAATGCCCTACCTTATCTGGCTCCTCTTTACTTTCCAACCTTGTTTCACACTCTCTCTCTCCTCATCTGATTTATTCTGGACACACAGGCCTTTCCCGTGTTCCCTGAAGGCACCAACGTCCTTCCCAGCTCAGGAACATCATATAGGCTGTTTTCTCTACCGAGCTCTCTTCCTTCACTCTTGGTCTGCTTGGATGATTCAGGACTAAATACCCCATCATCAGGGAAGTCTTTGCTGACCACCTCATCTAAACTGAAATCAGGCTGCCCTATCCTTTTTTCTTTAGAGCATTCAGTATAATTTGTGACTTGTATATGGCTGTGTGTCTTCTTTAATATCTGCCTCCCTAACTAGACTGGAAAGTCCTTGAAGGCAGGGACTATTTTGTTGTTGTTGTTCACTATTGTATTCCCTAGCACCTAGTAGGCACTCAATAAATACTTGCTAAATTAGTGAATGAATGAATGCATTCACAGAAAATTCCCAGCACCGTCAGCTCTTTATGGTTGTTTATGTATCAGACAACACTGTGAGAACACTTAGTGAAACTGTCACTTTGACCCTGTTTTGGCATTGTGGAACTAGCTATTGGCCCTTCTAAGTTGGCAACTGTTCCAATGTGTGTCTATTCAATCTGGATTGGCCTCTTTAACGACTCAGTGGGAACACCATCAAGCCAGTTAATGTATCCTCAATTCTCTCAATCTGAGTTCTCGCTAAACTGCAGGGAAGTTCTCCTGGCCAAGAAGATACCTGAGATTTCAAGTTTGAACTAAAGTATCCTTAAGAGAGAAAATCAAGAGAATCTCGAGTGATTGATTTTTGCCTATGAATAAAAGTCAGAATTAAGTCATATGTGGAATTACTACACAGTCACCTGACTGCGATCAGTTTTGCTTAGATGTTGCTGGGACCACATGAAAAAGGGGTTATTTATTAAGAATGGACTAGTTCCTTTAAAATTCTGTAGCAATCATGCCTCTCTCTGTCTCTCTCTCTCTTTTTTTTTTTTCTTCTAGTCCATGGAAAGTGTTATCTCAGGCAGCTTTGTGCAGGAAGTTGGGTTTATCACTTCCTCACAGTTGCAGTTTGTCTAGGACTTAACTACATGCTATCAGATTACATCAAAACGTAGGCCTTTGTGTGTTTAACTCATCAAAGGAGTGGACCCTCAGGACTTGATATCACTTCACTGCATATGCAGCCATGTAGCAAAACAAAGCCTATCTAACAGGACAGAACTATTTCTGTTGTGTGGCAGCTCCGCTAGCTCGAGCTTGCAGAAATGGTCGGGTTTCAGGTGTCTGCAGTGTTTCACTTCTTGTTTTTATATTTATCTCTTTTTAGAATTGCAGTCATTTGCCTGGTTGTATGCAAGGAAGGAAAACCCAAAATATTACCTACCAGGGAGGACAAGATTGCTCCAATTTAGTTGGAGGCAGCACTAACCTTATCATCTTGATTTTCACTTAAGTTGCAGCCTCCATAATCCGGGCTTTGGAGCGGACCACATGGGGAGTTTGAATCCTGTCTCCTCTGTTTCCTGGTTACGCATCTTTGGTCAAGTTATTTGACCTCTCTGAGCCTTGGTTTCCCCATCTGAAAATTGGAGATAATAATAGCACCTGCCTCATAGCATTCTGGTATGGAATAAATGACATGGTTTAAATAATATGTGAAAAGTGCTTGTGGAATGTGTCACCATAGGAAGGATGTGCATATTTTAAAGCTGGAGGGGTACGCCATGCCCTGCAGAGTGGCCAGGGCTGGCAGAGCAGTCCCAGGCTGACTGCAGTTTCTCAGGCTGCACTTCCACCTTTGGGGCCTCGTTGCTATTTTCTTCTCCGTGGAGTTCCCTCTTCTCTGCGGCGGGCTGGCTGCCAGATGCTGCCTCTATTGGCAGCCACAGGAAGCCAATGCAACTGTGAAGTAATACTTCTGCCCTAGGGCTGGCTCCGCCCTGTTGACCAAGGTTTTTTAGATCTGCTCAGCCAACTCTTTTTAACGCCTTGCCTAAAAAGGACTTCTCACCCAGCTCTGCTGCGCTGGGAAATGGCTGACTGCCCCAGAGGCTTCGGACAAACAGCTTTCGGGGGATAGAAATGGTGAAGTGAACTTCTTTTCCCAGTTCAACGCTTTAGAAGTTTAAGGGTACCGTTTTGCAGCCACTCTCCAATATGATGCTCATTTACCAAAATCATTTGTCAAAGGAAGAGAGACAGGGCTTGATTCTATAAAAATCTCTCCAAGCCAGTGGAATATAATGAGGCACTCTTAAAAAATTTATTTGCATCAAGGTAGTATGCAAATTTTTAAGGTCAATGACTGGAAAGAAATTAAGTTACACCTAAAAAACTGTATACTTTAAGAAAGTGAGTGTTTTTCTTTTAACAAACCTGAAACCATTTTAAATAGGAAATTGAAACAAGCCTAACGCCTTATTGCTTCTTTACAATCTGGTTCTGCACAAATGGTTCCCTATCTTCATAGCTTCTTCCCTTCCGGCTCCTGAGGCGTCAAGATGCCCTGTGAGCCGCATTTTGCCTCAGTTGTTCAGAGGATCCCTTCAGAGCCACCAACCACCATTCACCTCCATTTAGGGTAGGTGTCAGAGGTTCCCATCCAGTGGATTTTGCCTTTGTGTCTGGCCCCTTGGTGTGAGCTGTTTGGCTGTCTCTTTAGCTCTTGTCCTTGGATGCTGCCTCTCAGAACTCCCCTTAATGGTCACAGGGCCAGTTCCACTTCATCTTCAAGCCCTATGCAGGAGACAGGTTCCCAGGCTGGATCCAGCATCTTGGGCTCCCCTTTATCTGGGAAGAGAGTTGGGACATTTGGCTACAACCCTCTTAGGATGGTTGTGAATGCCAAGTGAAGACCAGCCTCTTCTGCAGATTGATGAGATTAAAAATAAATTTTTTCTAGTTGCAAAAGCAATAAATGCACACACACGCAGCCTAAGCTGCACACACACACACACCCCCTAAACACAGAAATGTTTAAAGTTTAAAACTAAAGGCCCTCATATCAACCTCCTAGTAATAATTCTTTGTTATATACTGTTCCATATTTATTTCAGTGCATATCGAAAGTATTTTACTTAAGAAAAGAGAGAATGGAATGCTACCTACTCTTGAGAAACTTGCATGTTTTCCTTAACAGTATATCTTGGATGGATAGATTCAAATGTCAATATACACAGACTTACCCCGTATTTTATATGATTGTGGCTATCCCACAGTAGCGTGTACAATAATTTCTTTACTCAAGTTCTTACTAATAGACTTTGGACTATTTTGGATTTTTTTGGCTTAACAGTGCAGTACAGAACATCTTTATGTAAACATCTATGTGTTCATGTATATTTCTGTAGAATTGCTGGGTTAAAGGGTATGTACATTTTAAATTTTAATAAACATTGCTAAATTGTGTACCAGTGTACTAGTTTGCAATCCACTCAAAAGTCCGAGAAGTCTTGTTTCCTCAAACACTTATCAACTCTAGTATTACCAAATTTCATAAATCAGATGGGCAAGAAAAATCTTGTTTTCATTTGTGTTTCCTTTATTAGTAGTAAAGTTGAACATCTTTTAAGATGTTTCTTAGCAACCTTTATTTCCTCTTCTGTGAATTTTCTGTTTGTATTCTTTTTCCAGTTTCCTGTTGAGATGTCTTTTTCTTATTAACCTGTACATCAGTAAGGATATTTTGGGCTATAATTACAGAATGCTTACTAAAATGTGGCTGATGTTTATTGTTTACTGTATTCCATCACACAATGTCTGGAGGCAGGGTATTTCCGGGTTGGACAGTGGCTTAGCAATCTTGGGCACTGACTTTTCCTGCTGTGTTGAACTCAACTTGTCCTTATGTGATATCAAGATGGCTGCCATAGTTCCAATCATCACATTCTAGACAACTGTCTCCAAAGCACCAGAAGAGCTCCCTGCCCCAAATTCTCAAGATTCTTTGATCATGGAGGAAAACTCTTCTTAGCAGCTTGCCTGCAGACATCTCCCCGACCCTGTGCCTTTGGGCCAGGATTGGGTCACACGTCCCTTTCTGGGATGAGATGCCCATGTGCCTGCCATTTTTAATGAGCCTTTTCCCCGTTATTCACCACGTTGTCTCCTGAATTATTTGAAGCAGGCAAATGCAACTTGATTATAATGCAACAGTTCAAATTAGGGCAAATACTATACCTGAAATAAAAGATTGTCCTTGACTTTGAAGGATGTATCTTTAAAGGCTCAGTGTGTGACTTGAGCATGGGCAGTCTAGCCCCTTAATATCTGGCCACTCTCAGTAGGTCATAATGTCACCAGCTCAGCCGCGATAATCCCATGACTTTTTCCTCTGGGCAGCCAGAGGTAGTAGGACCGTACCTGGTCTGTGTAGCCACTGTTAGTCCAGTTGGGATCTGCTGGCAGAATTTCTGGACCTCCTCAGGTGAGATGAAGGAGGTTGGTTTCTTTGGGTGGCTATAATAATACCTACCCTTTAATTTTAATTTTTTTATTTTTAAAATTTTCATTGGAATATAGTTGATTTACAATGTTAGTTTCAGGTGTTCAGCAAAGTGATTCAGATATACATATATATATGTATTCTTTTTCAGATTCTTTTCCACTACAGGTTATTACAAGATATTGAGTATAGTTCACTGTGCTATATAGTAGGTCCTTGTTGGTTATCTATTTTACAATATATATAGTAATGTGTATATTTTAATCCCAGACTCCTAATTTATCACTCTCCCCCTTTCCCCTTTGGCAATTCTAAGTTTGTTTTTTATGTCTGTGAGTCTGTTTCCGTTTTGTAAATAAGTTCATTTGTATCATTTTTTTACATTCCACATATCTGTGATAGTGATATCATATGATATTTGTCTTTCTCTGTCTGACGTACTTCACTTCATATGATAATATGATAATCTCTAGGTCTAGCCATGTTGCTGCAAATGGCATTATTTCATTCTTTTTTATGGCTAAGTAATATTCCATTGTATACATATACACCACATCTTCTTTATCCATTCATCTGTCAATGGACATTTAGGTTGAGTCCATGTCTTGGCTGTTGTAAATAGTGCTGCTATGAACATTGGGATGCATGCATCTTTTCAAATTATAGGTTTTTCCAGATATATGCCCAGGAGTGGGATTGCTGGATCTTATAATACCTATGCTTTTAAATGGATGTTGATTCCTGGCTGGAGTGATCAGAAACTATAACCTGTCCCACCCATTTTGGGGTAGGAATCTCCCCTCTTCTTCCTACTGAGCATCGAGAGAATAGGAACTAGCAGTTACACTTTATTTTTGCTTTACTTATTTGAGTCAGCAATCTCAGAGGAAATAGAGATCTGATCTTTTTTTTTTTTTTTTTTTAATATTTTTTTAGGGACTGCTCTGGTGGTGCAGTGGTAAAGAATCCGCCTGCCAATGCAGGGTACATGGGTTCAAGCCCTGGTCCGGGAAGATCCCACATGCCACAGAGCAACTAAGCCCATGCGCCACAACTACTGAGCCTGTGCTCTAGAGCCGGTGAGCCACAACTACTGAGCCCCTGTGCCACAACTACTGAAGCCCACGCGCCTAGAGCCCGTGATCTGCAACAAGAGAAGCCACCGCAATGGGAAGCCCGCGCACTGCAACGAAGGGTTGCCCCCGCTCGCCGCAGCTAGAGAAAGCCCACGCAGCAACGAAGATCCAACGCAGCCAAAAATAAATAAGTAAATGTTGCGGTGGAGTGGGCTCTAGAGCGCAGGCTTAGTAGCTCCGCGGCATGTAAGATCTTTTTGGACCAGGGCTCAAACCCGTGTGCCCTGCATTGGCAGTTGGATTCTAAACCACTGAGCCACCAGGGAAGTCCAGAGAGAGCTGATCTTAGTTACACCTTTGTAACTAGACAATCATCTTTTTCAGACTAGGAGACCTCCTCAGTTTCACCTTCTCTACTCCCAGAGTCCCAATGGCATCTTCTGGGTACCAAGGCTCTGGATTTTTATAAAACTAAGGCTATGGACATAGAAGGTTGAGTTGCAGAATCATTTAGCTGATCTTCAACCTTTTCCCTTGATCTGTTCTAATTTTCTCTAACTTAGCAGTCCCCAAATGAAAGTTCAAACAAATGTCCCCCTCTTCTTCCCTCCTTCCCCTATTCCTTACCTCATGACTAACACAGTTACAGTGATATCTAAGTCAAGTGTTATTTTGGCTAAAGAAAGTATTCAATTTGGTTTTTAACCATAGGGAATCCTGGACAACTATTATTTAAATTTATCCCTAATTACTTTGTTTTTGGATGCTCACACATGGACTTAAACTTTTTCATTTCCCATTTTTTGTTGCTAGTATATAGAAATACTATTGATTTTTATATGTTGACTTTGTATCCTGAGACCTTGCATTAGTTTTACTAGCTTTTTTCCTTTTTTTGTAGATTCCTTAGGCTTCCCTACATATATAGTCATGCTCTCTGTGAATAGATAGTTTTGCTTCTTCCATGGAAAGGCTCCAGGAGGATGTAGTCCCACTGGCAACCAGCTTGATGAGCAGATGCACAGTTTAAATTTTGGATCTGCTCACCCCTTGACTGGATTGTGTCAAGCAATGGAAAACCTGTCTGATCACATACAGTGGTCTGATCACATACAGTGGAAAACCTGTCTGATCACATACAGTGGTCTTTTCTGGCTCTTTGATTCTATGCATGCTGTTTGATCTTTCTATTCCCCCTATTTGAGCCTGTCTTTCCTTACTTGATGAGTTGGATTTGAAAACTAGTTCATTTAGAGAGAGTTTTTAGTGTTTACCTTATTTTTAAAGCATTTTTCTTCTGGCTAACAGACAAATCTGCCATTCCTAAGGCATTAATCACTTTCCCTTTTCCATTTCTTTCTTTGGTTTCCTATGAAGCTGTTGCAATTATTCCCTCCATACTTACCAGCCAGTTTGTCCACTGGCTCTTCCCTGATTTTTGCCAAGTGACTGTTCACCAGCAAGTGGTCTTGTGTCCTTTCCAAATGAGGGTCTGCGACTTTCTCTGCTCCCACTTCCCAAAGCTTTAAATTTCCTTTATCAAGCAACTTCTCGTGATGGGAAAACCACAGTTGGTCTCTACTGCTTCCTCACAGTCTCAACTTCTTCCTCACAGTCTCAACTTCTTCCAATTACTTGATAGTACCTTTGATTCTTTATCTTAATGACTTATACACTTACTTTGTTTAAATATTTTATCCTCCAAATCTCACTTGTTCTTTCAACTGATTTTAATGTTTTTCTTTTCTCTTATAAATTTATTTATTTATTTTTGGCTGCATTGGGTCTTTGTTGCTGCGTGCGGGCTTTCTCTAGTTGCCGTGAGCTGGGGCTACTCTTCATTGCGGTGCACAGGCTTCTCATTGCGGTGGCTTCTCTTGTTGCGGAGCATGGGCTCTAGGCGCGCTGGCTTCAGTAGTTGTGACTCGCGGGCTCTAGAGCACAGGCTCAGTAGTTGTGGCTCATGGACTTAGTTGCTCCGCAGCATGTGTGATCTTCCCGGACTAGGGCTCGAACCCATATCCCCTGCATTGGCAGGTGGATTCTTAACCACTGCACCACCAGGGAAGTCCTTAATGTTTTTTCTTTATCTCTCCTTTGTCTATTTGGAGCTTACTTCTTTTTCTGATTACCTCCTTTCTTTATTAAAATAAAAGGATGAAATAATATCCAGTGCAATAATTTTTTAGACTTCCTTCATGGATATATAGGTATAAGATTCTTTAAACTCAGAGGAACTTTATTTTTAGCAGATTATGGTGAAAGAATACAGTTTGTCATAGCTATACAAAAGACATACCAGAGGATCGGGATGGAAATTGGCCCAAAGAAGGGTCACTCTCAAGCACAGGGATAATCCTGGATTTTTTTTTTTTTATAAATTTATTTATTTTTTGTTTATTTATTTTTGGCTGCGTTGGGTCTTCACTGCGGTGCGTGGGCTTTCTCTAGTTGCAGGGAGCGGGGGCTACTCTTCGTTGCAGTGCGTGGGCTTCTCATGGCGGTGGCTTCTCTTGTTGCAGAGCACGGGCTCTAGGCACGCAGTCTCAGTAGTTGTGGCACACGGGCTCAGTAGTTGTGGCTCGCGGGCTCTAGAGTGCAGGCTCAGTAGTTGTGGTGCACGGGCTTAGTTGCTCCACGGCATGTGGGATCTTCCTGGACCAGGGCTCGAACCCGTGTCCCCTGCATTGGCAGGCGGATTCTTAACCACTGCGCCACCAGGGAAGCCCATAATCCTCGTTTTTTATTGATTGTTCCCTTTTCACTTTTCTTTCCAGTCTGCTTTCGCATTTCCTTGCCTCCAGCACCAGGTCATTTTCCTTGAGTCCTTTTTCTTTTGGGAAAACAGCATGAGTAAGTGGAAGGAAAACAGACTTTGGAATATAAATAGACCTGAGTTTCAATACCACACTGCCTGATACTAGTTGTGGGTCTTTGGGCATGTTATTTACCCTTTCTGAGCTTCAATTTTTTACTTCTAAGGATTGCCTTTGAAAACATAAACAATATTCATAAGGCATCTAGCATAGTGTCTGGCTCATGGAAGATATTCAACACATGTTATCTATGATTATTACCTTTACACCTCTGGCTTTCTTCCTCTCACACTCTTCCTGTAATCCCTTGCTAGCCATGATCAGGCTCGGATGATCTCTACATTTACGATCTTTGAAAGTAGTGGTTAACCTCTTCATATTAGGTCAACAGTGTGATGTATCTGCCAAAAAAAAAAATAGCTTGTGCAGTCTTAGCCCGAATTACAAGGGAATGCGTATGAATTGAATGTGTTCAGAATCATAATGTTAGAGCCTAAGAGGATTTTAGAGACCAGCTGTTTCAACTCTTCTTATTTTACAGATAACTAACTGACGTAGCATAAATAAGCTATTTGCCTAAAGTCCATAGTAGAGCATGTGGGAATACTGAGATTTCCTCACTTCAGGAAAAAAATTTTTTTTAAATTGAGGCAAAATTCACATACCATAAATTAACCATTTAAAAGCTTACAATTCAGTGACAGTTAGTACATTCACAATGTGCAAAAATGACCTTTATCTTGTTCCAAAGCGTTTTCATCACCCCGTATTCATTAAGCAGTTACTCCCCATCCTCCCTCACCCTAGCCTCTGGAAACCACTAATCTGCTCTCTGTCTCTATGGATTTGTCTATTCTGGATATTTCATATAAATGGAATAATACACTACATGGCGGTTTGTGTCTGACTTCTTTTACTTAGCATAATATTTTCAGTTCATGCTCATTGTTCAAAAATTCAAACACTATAGGAAATTATAATGAAGAAAATAAAAAATATTCTGTAATCCCACCATCACTGACGAGACTGTTAACAGTATGGTGACAGTTGCTGTTCCCACTGTTTCCTGCATAAACAGGTCTACACTATTCACACCTTTTACTTGAATTTGGTTTTCCACTTTACGCTGTATATGAAACAGCTTCCTGCATTACAGATCTCTTCGTTCTCTTCTATGGATTGTATGGTGTTTCATTATATGATTTTAGCCCAGGTTGTTTAACAAACCTGCTGATGAACATCCTCTCTTGTCCCCCCTCCCACTTAATTCTTTGTTAAGTAAAACGGTTTATATTCCTAACCTGCTGAATGTGAATTACTTTGAAATCCCAGTATTGGAGAAAAATAAGCAGGAAAGGCTTTTGTTTCTCTGGGATCTGCTTGGATACATTGGAAAATGTGTGCATCAGTAAGAGCTTGATAAACTTTGAGGTTGCTTCTAATTTCAGATCCTTTGATTCTTGGGATTAATACCAAAATCATGGTAGTGCTAGAGACATAGAGACTAATGCCTAGAACTGGGAGTTAGGAGGCCTGGGTTTAGCCCTCATTTTACTAAGGCCTAGCTCTGGGACTTTGGAAAGTTACTTAGCTTTTTGGACTTCAGTTTCCTCATCTGTGAAATGAGGTGAATGAACTAGTTAGTCACTAGTTAGTTCTACTTAGTCACTAGAACTAGTTAATGTGGTGGACTTTAATTGAGGTCACTGCCCAGTTTACAGTGATTCCCCTTCTGCAGGAATAGCTCTGCTCCATGAGGGTGGGCCCCCAGCAGCGATGTTGTGTTATGAGACCCTCCTCTCTCAGCCATGTCTGTTAGTGGAAGCCATTTGTCATAAGTCAATCCAATCAAAATCCTTCTGTAGGATTTTTGAATCTGAACCACAGAAAATGTGGGCAGTTCCTGTCTTGCTGTGGGGGAATGTGAGAAGTGAAACTTGGTAGCCATTGGTAACCATATATTTTCAGTGTATCAAGGTTCTAATGTGGAGAGTGAAGGAGTGGGACTCCTGTGCTATGAGTCAGTGGGGGAGTAATCACATAAAAAAGGAGCTACCTTTAAAGGCAATGTGGTTTCCTGGGCTGTAACCTAGAACAGGAAGAGGGCAGTGGAAAAACTGGTAATCCAAGTAAATAGCAGTTAATAGTATTGTACCAATGTTAAATTTTTGGTTTTAACAAAGATGTCCTGGCTATGTAAGATGTTAACATTAAGGGAAGCTGGTAAACTCTCTAAACTCTCCAACTATTTTTGCAATATCAACATCATATGCTTCCTGATATGATGTGATGAGAAGGGCATGACATCACTTCTGTGTTGTTCTTTTAAAAAATGCATACAGTCATCCCTCGGTATCTGTGTGAGATTGGTTCCAGGATCCCCCATAGTTATAAAAATCCTTGGATGCTTAAATCCCTTATTTAAAATGGTGTAATATTTGCATATTACCTACACACATCCTCCTCTGTTCTTTAAATCATCCCTAGATTATTTATAATACCTAATACAATGTAAATGCTATGTAAATAGTTGCTGGTGTGTGGCAAAGTTGATTTTCAGAACTTTTTGGAATTTTTTTTCAAATATTTTTGATCCATAGCTGGTTGAATCCATGGATGCAGAACCTGAAGATAAGGAGGGCTGACTGCACCTGCATGTAACCAGGGAGAAACATCACTGAGAGATATTCTAAGGATGACTAGAACGTGCCCTTCAAAAATATCAAGGTCATGAAAGACAAAGAAAGACTGAGGAACTCTCCCAGACTGAGGAACCTTAGGAGATGTGAAAACTAAATGTAATGCATAATCCTGGAGTCCATCCTGGTCCTGGAAAAGATCATTAGTGAGGTAAATGGAAACATTTGAATAAGGTCTGTAGATTTGCTAGTGTTGTATCAACATTAGTTTCTTGGTTTTGATAATTGCTCTGTGGTCATAAAATATGTTAACATTTGGGGAAGCTGTGGGAATACTATACAGGAATTATTTATATTATTTTTGCAACATTTTTAAAGTCCAAAATTATTTCAAAATTTAAAAGCTTGCGAAAAGATGACAACATCAAAATGGTGTAGACAGCTCTAAACACCCATCCCTCCATAGAAACAAAAACATTTAGAAACTGTAAAAACCAACTTTGTCAGAACTCTGGAAAATAGTAAAAAAAAAAAAAAAAAAGAGCAACCAAGTAAATGCTGAATCAAGAGAAAGGCAACTCAAAATTGGTAGAAAATCTTTGTGGCATTTTTACTTGCCCTTGCCCCACCCCCTCCCTGCTGGGGTGGCAGTCTTGAAGATAGCAACCTGAGTTCCCAGCAGGAACACTGGCCCTGGTTCCAAAGGAAGCAGAGCAGACCTTGCTCACAAATCATTATGTTTGTCTGTTCTAACATGTCTGGAAACTACCTGAAGGACTGACACAAGGTATGTCTCTGTTTCACCTAACTCAGAACTTAGGGCAGAAAAGTGGTAGACATTGCTTATAACACTGTAAGGTGAACAAAAACCCTGCAGCTGCCCAGGACAAAAGATTATGATTGAGACATACAATAGATTGCCTAAAGCCTGGGAGAAAAAGCTGGGGAGAGACCTCTTGTGGGAAATTAGGACATTCAAAAGAGCCCATATATACTGAGAAATTTAGAAAGCCACACACATGTACAAGGCAGGACACATACTCAGAAAAGACCCAGGAAAACCGTGAGCTTTCACCTCTGGATGATCTTTAGGCTCAGTGCAAGTAGCAAGTGAAAGCTAAGGCAAAGTTGTAAGAAGGCTGGCTAAATGTTAAAATAGTTCCCCAACACAGGCAATCTACAAAGAAGGGGGGAGGTGTTTATTTTTTGTTTATTTAATTTTTTAGCTCCTAGAATCAAGGAAATCTCTTTCAAAGCACTAGCTGAACATGGCTAAAGGAACAGAGACTTCAGTAATCATACACAACAAGGAATATGGTCTTTACAAAAATAGTTGGAAAAGTCACTAAATAAATGGACGACTTCAGCCTTCAACAATCAAGAACAACAAACCCTGGAGAAGAAGGAGAATCTGATTTCCAGATTTATAAAATTTAAATGTACAATTATCAACAAAAATCACAAATCATACAAAGCTACAAGAAAGTATGGCCCATTCAAAGGATAAAAATAAATTGACAGAAACTATCCATGAAGAAGACTAGGCATTGGAGTTCCTAGACAACAACTTTAAATTGACAGTCTTAAACATGCTCAGAGCTAAAGGAAATCATGCACAAAGAACTAAAGGAAACCACAAAAATGATGTACAAACACAATGAAAATATCAATAAAGAGATAGAAATTATAAAAAGGAGCTAACTAGAAATTCTGGAGCTGAAAAGTACAATAACGGAAATGAAAAATTCACTAGAGGGTTCAACAGAAGATTTGAGCAGATAGAAGAAATAATCATGAACTTAAAGACAAGACAGTTAAAATTATCCATACTGAGGATCAGAAAGAGAAAAGTGAACAGAGCCTAAGGTATCTGTGGGTACAATCAAGCCAACCAACATATGCATTTTGGAAGTCCCAGAAGGAGAAGAGAAAGAGAAAGGGGCAGAGATATTACTTAAAGGAATAATGACCACAAACTTTCCAAATTTGATGACTCTACACATCCAAGAAGCTCAGCAAAGTCCAAGTATGATAAACTCAGAGAAATCCATACCAAGATACATTATAATCAGACTGTCAAAAGACAAAGACAGAGAATCTTGGAAGCAATAAGAGAAAAGAAACATTATGTTCAAGGGATTCTCAATAAGATTAACAGCCAATTTCTCAGACAGAGGCAATGGGAGGAAAATATTTAAAGTGCTGGGGGAAAAACTGGTCAATCAAGAATTCTATATCTGGCAAAACTATCCTTCAAGATTGAAGGAGAAATTAAGACATTCCAGAAAACAAAAGCTGAGGGAGGTTGTTAACAGTAGACCTGCCTTACAAGAAATGTTAAAGGGAGTCCTCAGGTCCAACTTGAAGCTCTTCCAAGAAATAAAGATCTTCAGTAAAGGTGACTACACAAGTAAATACAAAATTCAATATTATTGTATTTTTTGACTTCTAACTCTACTTTTAATTTCATACTTGATTTTAAAGATAAATGCAAAAAATTATTTATAAATCTATGTTGTTGGCACACAGAGTGAAAAATTCAAGGTATATAATTGTGTGATTGAAAACTATCATTTGGGGGAAAAAGGTGTGTGTGTGTGTGTGTACGTGTGTGTATATACACAGATCATACACACTTACACATGCACATGCCTGTATGGGCATAGAACATCTCTGAAAGTGTATACAAGGAAACTATTGTTTCCTTTATAATTTTGAGGGCTGGATGGTCATGCTTCCAGCAGCTAATTCTTGTTCTTTGTTTCTAATCTGCTACTTTTTTCATTTCTCCCTTTCCAGAAAAGTACTACCACTTATCCAGTTGATTATGTCAGAAAGGTGGGAATTAGGTTTGTTTCTTCTCTCTTCCTCACCCCCCAACATTAAATCTACCTTTGAATCCT
Organism: Balaenoptera musculus; assembly: GCF_009873245.2. Lineage (NCBI taxonomy): Eukaryota > Metazoa > Chordata > Mammalia > Artiodactyla > Balaenopteridae > Balaenoptera > Balaenoptera musculus. The sequence continues at coordinate 34,564,255 of NC_045800.1, read as the reverse complement.
GCTAATTTTACCTCTAAAACATATCTCAACTTTGTCTACTTTTATTGCAGAAGATGTTGACTGTCCCCCAGTGTTTGTTTTTCCTTTCATCCTTGGTCATAGAACTCTTGATTTTCAGATGGGCTGTAGTCTCTAAAATAACAATTTTATTTTCAGTGCTCCCTGCAGCCAGATGGGGCCCTGTGACTAAGTTCTAGATGAGTTGTAACTAAAAGTGTCATGTGTGATTTTTAGAAATGATCTTAAAGGGAAGGGACATACCATTTTTCCTCCCTTTCTCATTTATGTTGGCTGGAATGAAAACAGTATAGCTGCAATCAGAGCAGCCATCTTGGACTAGGAGGTGAAAATCACATGTTGAGAAGCAAGGTAGAAGGAATCTGGTTCTTGGTGATTGTGGAGCCACCAGTCTAATTCTAGGCTAACTATGTGCTGACTTCAATTATGTGAGAGAGAAATAGCTATCTGTCCATGCCACTGTAATTTGGAGATTTCTGTCACAGCTACTCCTAATCCCAGTTGATAAAATGTCTCTATTTCAAGCATCAACCCCTTGGTCCAAGCCCAGCCTATCTTACCTGAACTACTACAACATAATCCTAATTGTCCCCACCACATCCAATCTTGACCTCTCTCTCCATTCAATTCTACACACCCAACCAGAGTATCCTTTTAACCATACATACAAGATCAAATCATTCCCTTGTTTCTAACCCTTTAGTGAAATTCCATTAGTTTTATTTTTTAAATTTTTAAAATTAAAAAAAATTTCATTGGAGTATAGTTGATTTACAATGTTGTATTAGTTTCAGGTGTACAGCAAAGAGAATCAGTTATACATATACATATATCCACTAATTTTTTTTTTTTTTTTAGATTCTTTTCCCAAATAGGCCATTACAGAGTGTGGAGTAGAATTCCCTGTGCTATACAGCAGGTTCTTATTAGATACCTATTTTATATATAGTGGTGTGTATATGTCAATCTAAATCTTCCAATTTATCCCTCCCTCTCCTTATCCCCTGGAAACCATAAGTTTGTTTTCTACATCCCTGACTCTACTTCTGTTTTATAAATAAGTTCATTTGTACCCTTTTTTTTTAGATTCCACATATACGCGATCCATTATTTTTAGAATACGTTCAAAATTCTCAACACAGCATATTCAATCTTTCATTATCTGGCCCCTAAAACTTCAGCTCATCTCTTGCTACTTTCCCCCCTCATTCTCTGGCCTTCAATCACGTTGAAGCCTCAAATATCCTATGCCCTCTACTATTGTTCCATTTATCTTAAATCTTTCCCCAGTACTTACTGCCTAACTAACTCCTACCAAACTTTCAGGTCTCTGAGGAACTGTAATTTCCTCAGGAGTTGTAGTCAGGGGCCATTACTATGCTTCCTCATGGTATTGTAGATTTTTTTTAAAATAGCCCACTTCTTAATTATTTTTGTAATTACTCATCTAATGTTTCAAATGCTCTATAGGCCTAATGTACCTACAGATGTGTTCAATGGTCCATGTAGATTTTTTGGCTTTGGCTTTTTAAAAAAAAATTAAACTTGAAGAACTTTAGTCAGTACACCCTCTTTTTGGTTTGTCACATGTCCTACCAATTCATGCCCTTTCACAAACTTTTGTCCCTTTCCTGTGCCCTCTAGACCTTTGTATCTTTGATCTGTCTCCTCCACTAAACAAGAATCTCCATTGCGGTGAGGACAATGCTTGTCTTCCACATCACTCTATGCTTTCCATCTTAATATGCTTGGGACATATCAAGATGCTCTGGAAATCCTTGTCAAATGAAAGGAGACGATGAATGAACTGCCCTTGTCATAATTATTAATAGTCTTTTTCTTCCTTTGGCTTTATTTTTAACATAAGATACTATATAGAGATAAGAGTGGGGAAGTACCCACTTGATAAATATTTCAAAATAAGTTTTGAACAAACTTAGCACAAGATTCTGAACTTTAAAGCTAACTTTCACCCTGTTTTTACTAATGGACTAAATAGAAAGTAAAATCATATGTTTATATTTTTATAAGTTTTAGAAAGTTTACAAAAACATTTCATCTGGGTCATCTATTTCTTGCGGAGGCAACTCTCTATCTTTGCAATTTTTTTTTAAATCTAAAATTATCCCCAAAGAAAAAGTTTATTTTAAAAAGAGGGGATATACACTACCAAATGTAAAATAGGTAACTAGTGGGAAGCATCCACGTAGCACAGGGACATCAGCTCGGTGCTTTGTGGCCAACTAGAGGGGTGGGATAAGGAGGGTGAGAGGGAGATGCAAGAGGGAGGAGATATGGAGATATATGTATACATATAGCTGATTCACTTTGTTATACAACAGAAACTAACACAACATTGTAAAGCAATTATACTCCAGTAAAGATATTAAAAAAATAATAAAAAAATTAAAAAATAAAAAGAGGGGAAGGAGAGTGGAGCCTCCTTCTCTTGGATTTCCAAGTTTAGTTATGAATGGTTTCAACTTTATTTTGAACCAAACTGATCCTTGCTTCCCTATTGTTTTTTCATCACATTCTTAACACCATTACATCAACATCTTAGCTAAAGCTTATTGAAGGGCACCACTTTTGGAGAGTGTGCTCATATGGGGCCATTGTGTATAGCTGTGTAAGTTGCACACTGCACACAGGCACCCAGATGGGGGCCAACGAGGACTGAAACCCAGCCTGTGTTCCCAACTAAGCTACTGTGTACCCTGGTGCAGGGCTTCCTCAGCCCAGAGGAAGAAGGTGCCCTATGTGCCAGCAGCAGTCCTGTGCCCTTGGGGAGCGAGTGCTTTTCTTTACCACCCCTAGCCTTGATCCTTGCCCCAGAGGAGAAGCTTTAAGAGAGAATGAAACTAACACTGAGGGAGAGAGAGGCCAAAGCTAGTGATGGAGAGAGAGGGATTCTGTGTGGAATCCAATCCTCTGTTTCCTCTTGTCTTAAACAGGAGACTGTATCTTTGCTTCCTTAAGATTTGGTAGTTCAACCCTTTTTTAAAAAATTAAATTCCCCCCTTTTAGCTTTAGCTAGTTTGATTGAGTTTTCCTTTCTTGCAGACTATCTTAGATCTCTTCCAGTTCTGATATACAGTAAAATAACCATAGGATCAGCTGGGACAGGTAGCTACAGTGGTATTCTATTTCACAACCAGCTATGATGGGGGGCAGGGGGACTGATTTATAGCATTTTATGATTTCCATGGTGTAAATACTGCTTCCATGGCTGATTTCAAGCTACCAATGTGATGATATCATTGAATACGGAGTTAGGAAGAATGTACACAATTGGCTCTTATAAGTGTGTAGGTCCAGTACACTGCTGGACGACTTCCATTAGGTCCAACTTTGTCCACTGATGGGGTATGTAAACAGTGTTGGTCAGCAGCTGGTAAGCCCACAGGCTAAATACGGCCTCAGATGTGCTCTGTTTAGTCTATAAGTGTTTAAAATATTTTGGGTTAGTTTCCAGCATTTAAATATCATGATATTTTACCTAAAAATATATATTCCCACCTTTTCATGAGAAATGGGAATATATTGCAATATTGGGCCTGGTGCTCAGAAAGGTTCAATGATTTATCCAAGGTGACACAAAATGTAAGTGTCTGAACCAGAACAAGAACTCAGGTCTTGTGATTCCAAACCAAAGCTTGTACCACTTCTTTAGGTTGCCCTCTCATTTCCTTGTCCTTTGTCATCTTTGTTACCATTTGCTTGCTTGGCATTTTCTCTGCTGCAACTGTATTTTCCATTTACAAAGCGTAATGTGACCAAAGGTTGCTAAGGTCATATATATGGGTTCATAAGCAGGTGAGTCATGACAAAGATTCTGTGCATTGACCAACTCTCTTCCCTGTTCACTTTTACTTTTTAGAATACTGATTGCTGTTTTTGTAAAGATAATCCAGGTTCATTTCCAAAATGAAGAAGGAAAAGGCGGAGGAGGTAGAGGAAGGAGATAGTAAAGGACAGAGGAAAAGTGAAAAATTACCCCCAAACCTACCATTAACCCTTGTTATAAAAGAACATTACTTCAGACATCCTATGTGCATGCAGAGAAAAAGACTGCTAGTCAGAAATGGGATCATTCCAGATGTGCTATTTTTAAATAACGATATTAAGTTTAATCTTATTTGAATTGACAAAAGAAAAAGAAATTAAAGTGAAACTGAAGGAATTGCTGAACTGTAAATAAATGTTTATCACAGGGAGAGGGAAGGGTAAGCTGGGACAAAGTAAGAGAGTGGCACGGACATATATACACTACCAAATGTAAAATAGATAGCTAGTGGGAAGCAGCCACATAGCACAGGGAGATCAGCTCGGTGCTTTGTGACCACCTAGAGGGGTGGGATAGGGAGGGTGGGAGGGAGATGTAAGAGGGAGGAGAAATGGGAACATATTGTATATGTATAACTGATTCACTTTGTTATAAAGCAGAAACTAACACACCATTGTAAAGAATTATACTCCAATAAAGATGTTAAAAAAATTAAAAAAAAATATTCAAAAAAAAATCTTTATCACAAGGAACATTAGCTTTTTAAAGATACTCCTAAGATTAAAATAAGTATTAAGAGTTTTGAGTCATTATGGTTTTTTTTTTTTTTCACTTTCATGTTGCACTTTTAGAGAGCACCTTTGATGTACTCCCAGGAAAACTGAGGACATTAGTACATAAAAAATTCCTCTATCTCCCCTTTCCTCTGCTGAATTTAGTTACTTCATTTTATTTTTCAGTGGTTAAGGTTTTTAGTATTTATATTCTGTTTTGTAGCCATAATTTCCACAGTTGGTTAATCTTTGTTCTGTATTTAAGTGAATTCAGTGGTCTGTACCAGTCTTTTATCATATCTTCTCTGTCCTTGAGTTCTGTACTTTAATTCTTCTCTGGTTTGTATGGATTTCATCATCAAGTAGCCTCCCTGCATCCATCACCCTCTGCCGAGAAGATCTTATAGTAGCTATATTCCTTGAATATTTGTAGTCTTGATAATGTCTCTCTGTTACCTTGAAAAATAGCCTGGCTGGATATAAAATTTTTGAGTTACACTTTCTTTTTCTCAGAATTTGGTAGATATTGCTCCCTTGTCTTTTGACATAGGTCTTTTACCATGGTTTCTCTGTTTATCTCCTTTTGGTTTGAGTCATCATTGTATATTTTTTTTCAAGAAGGGTTTATGTGTATTATTTTCCCTGAGTTTATTTTCACATTTGAGATGTTCACTTGTTACCTTTATAGATGAATTACAATTTGTCTTTACAGGCATGTTCCAGTACTTCTTGCATGGAATAAGATCAGGGAGGGTTTGAAGCCTGCTTGGCTTACGAAAACAAAACAAAAACAAACATCTTATAAATGACTTGTTTTTCTTGCTTGTTTTCCTAAAGAATTGTTTCTTAAAGTTCAGTTCTCAATGTTGTTTGTGCTATATGATTCTTTTCCTTTGCAACTTGTGTGCTCCTTTAATATGCAGATTTAATTTTTCCTTCATTTAAGTGAAGTTTTGTTCTTTTAGAACCTTAAACAATACTTCTGTGTGATTTGTTAGGTTTGCTACTACAGAGACATCTGTTGTCTTTAATTTGGACAGTTTTATCTGTCTTCTATTTCATTTTTTTGTTTTTTTTTTGTTCTCGTTGTTTGTTTTAATTTTTTAAGTGTTACTAGGAAATATTTATTTGTTTGTTTGTTTGTTTATTTTTGGCTGCATTGGGTCTTTGTTGCTTTGCACAGGCTTTCTCTAGTTGCAGCGAGCAGGGGCTACTCTTTGGTGTAGTGCATGGGCTTCTCATTGCAGTGGCTTCTCTTGTTGTGGAGCACAGGCTCTAGGCATGCGGGCTTCAGTAGTTGCAGTGCATGTGCTCAGTAGTTGCAATGCGCAGGCTCTAGGGTGAACAGTCTTCAGTAGTTGCAGCACGTGGGCTCAGTAGTTGTGGCACACAGGCATAGTTGCTCCACAGCATGTGGGATCTTCCTGGACCAGGGATCGAACCCTTGTCCCCTGCATTGGCAGGCGATTCTTAACCACTGCACCACCAGGGAAGTCCCTGTCTTCCATTTCTATTATCTTCTATTTACTTTAATGTCTTTGAATTATTACCCACAGTTGTTAAGAAGCAAAACTGAAGCCTATTTATTGCATTAATAATTCAATTTTCAGCAAATGCCTATTATTTTCCCTATGGTTTATATTTACTTAATAGTTCTTCAGTAGTATTACTTGGACCCTTGATTTGTTTCCTTAACCTCTATCTCCCTTTTCATCTCATTCTCTTGTTTTATTATTTTGTCATTCATTGAGCTTTTTTCCTCTTTCTTTGTTGCAACATATTTGCATAGCTGCCACACTGTTTTTGAAAATCTTGCTCATGCTTAATATGTGGAGCTATTTTTAGATCTTCTGTTTGCTTGAATATAGTTGGGTGAATTCTTCTTTCTGCTTTAATCTATTTTTCTTTTCTAGGTTTTGTGATCTATCTGCTTTTAACTAGTTTGAGGGTGTGAGGGGAAGGGGATGGACTGCTCATCTGGGCTGTGCCGAGGGAAGATCCATCTCTGGGAAAAGCTTCTAGATTTAGAGTCAGACAATCTCATCCAGTAGTACCAACCATGGGTAACCACACCAGCAAGCCCATCAGATGTCACAGGAGTCCCTCACAGTCATGGAATAACTGTATGGTAAACAATACTTTACTGAGCATTTACTCTGTGCCAGACATTGAAAGAAAAAAATAACTTCCTTTATTATGTATTTATGAGGCCATGTCTGTGCCAAGTGCATTATATATTATTTGCTCAATACAACATTATGAAATATCTTTATCAGCCCCCATTTTCTGAATGAGGGAGCAGAAGCTTATAGAGAAGTTATATATTGGGTTGGCCAAAAAGTTCGTTTCAGGGTTTTCCAAACTTTTTGGCCAACCCAATAATTTGCCAAAAGTCACATAGCTAATATGAGAGAGTTGAGCTTTGAAACTGTGTCTAAATTATAAATGCTTAGTATGGAAAGATTTTTTTTATCAGGACATTTGATGTAATATTGGGGAATACTTGTGGAACTTTAGTCCGTGGTGGTTTGCATATAATTTATTAAAAGCTTAGCAGTTTTTCTCTTCCAGAAATAATTCTGGTTTATAAATGAAATATAATCTAGACTTGCTTCAAAAATAATCTGGGAGAAACTGGGTGAGGGAATAGGTGAAACAAGATTGGCCATGGGTTGATAATTGAACCTGGGTGACTTGAAGCATGGAGGCTCATTGTACAGACTTCTAAAACAACTGCCCAGTTAATGATTTTTCACTATAGTAGCTCTTGAAAAGTTAAGCCACTTTTTGGGCAATGACTCTCTTTCTTTTGGTATAATGACTTGTCATTCCAACATACTCTAAGTAAATGTACCATAAGAAGTGCTATTTCAACATTATGGTTTTAGGCAAAGACACAGTCATCAATTTACTCAATGACATTTTCTAGTAAAAGAACATCATATGAAACAAATTTTAATTGCCTGCCATGTTTGGATGAACCAAAACCAAGTAGAATATTATTGATTTCCAATGAACTACTATGATATTATGTGAATAAAAGCTATTCGCAAGGGTGGTATTTAAAATAAGTAACAGCGGGTCAGTGGGGAAGGTCTGTCCCTTTTCTGGGTGGAGGCCTGATACCAATGGTGTTGGTTGTCTATGAATGATGATCTGAGCTTTGGGCCTTGTCCATCTTCTACACATGGGTCAAGATTACTCCAAGTTTAGAAGATTTGGTTGGTTCTGTACCTCATGACCCATCTGTACAGGTCTACTTCCTATTCAGTGGCTTTGACTTTCAGATAAGGTAATGTGGCAAAATGGTTCAGAGCATTTTTCTGGGAGTTGGACAGACCTGAGTTTGAATGCTGGCTCCATTACTTACTATCTGGGTGATGGATCTTAGATAAAGCATCTTCTCTAAATCCCAGTTTCTTCATCTGTAAATTAGAGTAATGACACCTGTGTTTTAGGATTGTTGGAAGGAGTAAATGAGATCATATTCATAATGCATTTAGCATGGTGGCTGGCCATTATTATCATGCTATCTTAAAAAGATGTGACAATTCAGAATGACTAAACCTTTGGCTTATGTCCATTTGATATGACCTAGGCAGAACTGTCATTTGTGTCACTTTCAGTGTGTTACCACTTCTCTTAAGGTGACTAAAGTCAGCAGGCATCCTTCCCTTTATTTCACAATTTTAAGCCTCATGTGAACCTCAGAAAATGAACAGATTTCAACATACTTAGGGAAATAGGAAGGTCAAATAGGAGGAAAGTCTACCTATCATAGAAACCTAATGAGGTAAAAGATTCATTCAACTATTCAACAAATATTTATAGAGTGCCCAATATATATCAAGAATTATTCTGCATGCTGGGGATAAAATGGTAGACAAAACTGACAAAAATCTCAACCTGGGAATGAAAGGTATATCATGTGGGGAGTTGATCCTTTGCATCTGGTAGGTGTTATTTATTGAGTGTACATAGCGGTTAGGAAATATGGTAAGTTTCCTGCTGTTAACCAATGACAAAGAGTGTGGTTTCTAGGTGTAAAAGTTCAGGTTGCACTGATTCATGGGTACATGAACCATCTCTTTAACCAGTGATATATATTATGCTTTAATACAACTTTTTTCTTTTGAAAAGCAAGTATGGGAGTGAAAAAAACCCCAGTCCTACAAGGTAGAAGCCATTATCCCCATTTTTCATAGGAGGAAACTGAGACCCAGTTAACTATAATTTGTTCTAGGTCTCATAGCTAATAAGTGGCAGCGATAGAATTTGAATGGCAAAGTCCATTCTCTTCTGACTGTTTTGGGTGTAAGCCTCCTGGAAACATGGTGTTAACATTTTAAAAGAACTTGTTTACTCATATTTGTCTTTATTTGGTAGAATGGATGTTTATCACGCTATCTGTTCTCAGTGAAGAAGGAAAGGAGATTAAATCAGTCTGAGATATCCTTCCATATTCCTTTCTGCATCCTCTTTCTACCTCTTCATGCTCTTTCTATTATTTAGGAAGTGGTATCCTGGTACCTGTTTGAAACAAGAGTAAAGTCCAGCCTTGGGTTATCAGTGTCTCAGTATCTCTGATGAAAATTTATTGTTTTTGCCTGCCCAGCATCCATTCCTTATTTTTCTGGTCATAGCATCTGCAGCAGTTAGAACTGTGTTTGGCTATGAGTAACTGGAAACACAACTAACAGTAGCTTAAACAAACAAGGGTTTCTTGTGTCACATAATAAGTCTGGAGGTTGACAGTTAGGGCTAGTGCACGGGCTCACTGGAGCTATCAAGTACCCAGGAAATTTCTACTTTTCTAGTCTACCAGCTTCGGGGGGGTGTTTGTATGCATCCTCATATTGTTGCCTCACAGTCACAAGATGGCTGCTGCCCCCCTGGCATCACATCCTTATTCCAAGTAGCAAGAAGGGTAAAGGGCAAAGGAACAAAAGAGTCATGCCAGATTTTTTTCCAGAAAAGCAAATCTTTCCAAAATGCTCCACCCAGCATACTTCTGCTTATTTCTCATTGGTTAGAACTGGATCACGTGGCCAGTCCTAGACCAGTAATAAGGCTAAAGGAATGAGATTTCTAGTCCTAATTAATCCCAGAAGTCAGGATAAGAGCAAACTCTTCCTAAGATCAAAGGATCTCTGTCCTATCTGAATCATTTGAATTCTGTGTGGGCAATGGGGGAAATGTATGTTGAGTGGCAATGGATAGTATCTGCTATGGAACCTCCATTTTCCTTTGGGAAATCCACTCTCTCCCATATTCAGCCCATGTGGATCAGATAGAGCATCCCCAGTCACAAGCCGTGTGTAGGGAGGATGGACAGGACACACCTAATTCCTGCAAGAACTTCTGTTGCAGTTTTTGAGGAAGTGAAGCCTTGTCTGGGAGTACTGGCTGTAAGGAAATGTAAGCCTTGATCTATCTGGACCCCCCACATGCATGGGGCTTGTCTGAGATGCAGTGGTCAGATGGAGAGAGGGCCTGATAGTATGGGACGCTGGTCCAGCTGGGACTAAATCTAGAGATTGACTCCTAGACATTCTAGTTGCTTGGGCTTATGAATTCTCTCTCTGTGCCTAGTCTCCAAATATTGTCAACTTCTCTTTGAAGAATCAGCCAGGCAACCTGCGGGAGCCAGTGACAGTCCATTATATGGCCAGTGTAGTAAATGACCTAACAAACAGTATGCAGGTATAAAAATGTGTCATTTCCTCAAGTTGCAATTGATGTGTAGCAATTTTTGATAAGTTTGTAAATTTCACTATACTATTTTGTATGTTCAAAATCTTGCCCATAATTGTGAAGCTTTCAGTTACATAGGCTCAAATTGCATAGTTTCATTTCATTTCTTTTTTTTTTAAGGATTGTATTACTCCTATAACTTGGGTTTCAGCTGTACTAACAAATGATAAATAAGAGAAAATTCCATTGAAAAATGGAAATACAGACTATATAGGTAAGAAGGAATATGACAAAGCAACACTGACTTTTAAACACAGAATCAGAAAATCAAACCAAGAAGATGCAGCTTTTAAGAAATCTCAGAGTGAATAAGAACTCACATTCCAGCTCTAACAAGTAAAAAGGAGAATGAAAGAGAATGTTATCACCAATAGATAATGTTTTTAAATTAACAAGAGAGTAAGGAGAAAGAGAGACCTTTAAATATTTTTGTTCATTTTAAAAACTTCTATTCTGAAAAAAAAAATACTCTGTAATCAGAAAACTAGAATAACCTGAAATGGAAAAGCTGGCAAACAACAAAGACAGGGAAATGGTGGTTTGGCAAATACCTGGGGTCATTGTCTACTGTGAGAATGTAAGGAAAGCCAGGTACACTCTTTTCAGAAAAATACACTTACATCCCCCAAATTTTACACACAGTTTTAGGGATTCACAGACACCTTAAAAACCAATCCATGGACACTCTTACCCCTGACATAGAGATCCATGAATCCAAGATAAAAACCCTTCTTCTCTTTTAGGCATGTCAATCTTTGTTCTAAAATTATTTTTGAGCAAGAAAATGAAACTAATCAATTTGTAACATGTGGTCAATAAAAATAGCTATCATTTTAAAAACTTTTACAATATGACAAGGCATTGGGCTTAATAGTCTTGTATGTATCATCTCATTGAATTCTTATCATTCTTATAATAACCCAGTAAAGTTGACACTTTAGTTGGCCCTTGTTTTGCAGGTTATCATAAAGATCACCCAGCAGGGTAGGGATTCAAACCCATGTTTGTCTGATACCAAAACTCATCATCCTCTTCTTCTTGTCATTTCCTGGCCTTCCTTCCCCCAATTTTTGTTTTCAGTTGGGTACCACATTTTCACTTTTTCAGTGCAATAATGTTTGCAGATATAGAACCACAAGAAACGTTTCACCATGTTCCTCTTGATGGTATGGCTCAATCTATTGCTATTTCTTTGAGAACCCCTTCAGTCAGTCTCTGCCCAAACTTCACCCCCTCAGAGAAACCTTCCCTCATCTAAAATAGCACCCCAATACTTTATCACTCTCTATTCATTTACCTACCTTATTTTCCTTCATAGCACCTCTCATATCCTGACCTGTTATTACATTTCTATTTATTATATAATTACATTTCTAATATTATATAATATTATTGTTTGCCTCTCCTTCCATGAAAGCAAGGAGTTTATTTATTGCTGTATCCCCAGCACCTAGCACACAGCCTAGCTCATGGGAGCCACTCTATAAATATAAATTGATGAAGAAAAGATAGAATGAAAGAATATTCAGGGAAGCAAGAGGAGAAGTACATATGCAGTGTTTGTTTCTGCTTCTCCTGACTCTTACTTCCACAAGGTCAGAACACTCAGACCAACATTTCTCCATCTAGGTTAGGGTCTCCCAAGAGAAGTTCTCAGGGAGCGGGGATAAGACCTTCAAGGTGTTGGGGTGAGGGGTTCTTAGTAAAAGCTCTTCCCTCTGACCTCTCCACAGCCTTGGTAGTGCCCTTCTTTCTTCCTGAGTCAAAGACTTCTCCCCAGTGGACCCTTTGAATACCACTGGCCTCAGGATTGACCTCTCAAAGCTCTCCTCAGTTCCTTAATTTAATGAGAATCTTTGCCTTTCCAACCAAGAACAATGTCACTGAACTCCTGTTTCCTGACTTTTTAGAAAACTCAAGGATGTGGGACAAAAGTCTCACTCTAATTAGTCAGATCGATTCTGCTCTGCTGCTGCTGGTCTGTATCATCCGTTTTCTTACCCTGACCAGAGTTTTCTCAATAAAATCAGGAGCAGGTACTCTATTCTCTTGTGGGGTTTAAAAGTTGGTTGTATTAGTATTTTCCTCACAATTTCTTTGAACGCTAAAGTTCAGATTATTGGTCTTTCTAGTTTTCCTTTTATAACATGTCACGGGGCGAGGGGGAGGGATAAATTGGAAGATTGGGATTGACACATACACACTACTATATATAAAATAGATAACTAATTAGGACCTACTGTATAGCACAGGGGACTCTACTCAATACTCTGTAATGGCCTGCATGGAAAAAGAATTTTAAAAAGAGTGGATATATGTATGTTTATAACAGAGTCACTTTGTTGTACACCTGAAACTAACACAACATTGTAAATCAATTATACCCCAATAAAAAAAAATGGTCACCATGTGGATCTTTTAAAATCTTCAGTAGGAATTTGAAAGCATTTTAGTAGAGCAAGTGCTATGTAATAATTATGACATTTTGTTTATCTAATGTTATTATTTTTTTTTAATAGACTAATTTTTAGAGCAGTTTTAGGTTCATAGCAACAGTGAGTGGAAGGTATAGAGATTCCCATATACCCCCTGCCCCCATACAGGCATAGCCTCCCCAGTTGCTCATCTCTTTTTAGGGCTGAATACTATTTCATCATCTGCATGTACCACAGTTTATCCATTCACCTAGTGAAGGAAATCCAGTTGCTTCCCTTTTGGCAATTATGAATAAAACTGCTGTAAACATTCATGGGCAGGTTTTTGTGTAGACATAAATTTTCAGCTCATTTGGGTAAATACCAAAGAGCACAATTGCTTGATCATATGGTAAAAATATATTTAGTTTTGTTAAGAAACTGCCAACTGTCCTCCAAAGTGGCCATTTTGCATTCCCACAAGCAAGAATGAGAGTTCTTTTTGCTCCACATCCTCACTAGCATTTGGTGTTGTTAGAGTTTTGGATTTTGACCATTCAAATAGGTGTGCAGTAGTATCTCATTGTTTTATTTATTTTTTAAAATTTATTTATTATTTATTTATTTTTGGCTTCATTGGGTCTTTGTTGCTGCATGTGGCCTTTCTCTAGTTGAGGCGAGCGGGGGCTACTTTTCGTTGCAGTGTGCGGGCTTCTCACTGCGGTAGCTTCTCTTGCTGCAGAGCATGGGCTCTAGGCGCGCAGGCTTCAGTAGTTGTGGCTTGCGGGCTTTAGAGTGCAGGCTCAATAGTTGTGGCGCACGGGCTTAGTTGCTCTGCGGCATGTGGGATCTTCCCGGACCAGAGCTCAAACCCGTGTCCCCTGCATTGGCAGGCAGATTCTTAACCACTGCGCCACTGAGCCACCAGGGAAGCCCTCATTGTTTTCATTTGCAATTCCCAAATGACATGTGATTTTGAGCATCTTTTCATATGCTTATCTGCCATCTGTATATCTTCTTTAGTGAGGTATCCAGATCTTTTTGCCCATTTTAAAATCAGGTTCTTCATTTTTTATTGTTGAGTTTTAAGAGGTCTGTGTATATTTTGGACAACAGTTCTTTATCACATATTTTTTTCTTAATAAATATTTTCTCCCAGTCTGTGGCTTGTCTTCTCAGTCTCTTGGCATTGTCTTTCACAGAGCAGAATTTTTCATTTTAATGAAGTCCAGCTTATAAATTCTCTCTTTCATGGGTTATACCTTTGGTGTTATATCTAAAAAGCAATCACCATACCCAAGGTCATCTAGGTTTTCTCCTATGTTATTTTCTAGAGTTTTATAGTTTTGTGTTTTACATTTAGGTCCATGATCCATTTTGAGTTAATTTGAATAATATAATTACTTGTATCTAGATTCATTATTTTGCATGTTGATGTCTAGTTGTTCCAGTACCATTTGTTGAAAAGACTATCTTTGCTCCATTGTATTGTCGTGGCTCCTTTGTCAAAGATAAATCGTATATTTGTGTAGGTCTACTTATAGGCTCTCTGTTCTGCTCCATTGATCTATTTGTCTATTCTTTTGCCAATACCACACTGTCTTGCTTTATAGTAAGACTTAGTTGGGTATTGTCAGTCTTCCAACTTCGTTCTTCTCCTTCAGTATTGTGTTGGCTATTCTGGGTCTTTTGCCTCTCCACATAAACTTAAGAATCAGTTTGTCAAAATCCACATAGTAACATGCTGGAATTTGATGAGGAATGCCTTGAATCTACAGATCAAGTTGAGAACTGACATCTTGACAATACTAGGTCTTCCTAATCATGAATGAACAAAGACTATCTCTCCATTTATATAGTTCCTTGATTTCTTTCATCAGAGTTTTATAGAGTTGCTCATATAGACCTTGTACATATTTTGTTAGATTTATACCTAGGTATTCCATCTTTTGGGTGATAAAGTAAATGGTATTGTATTAAAAATTTCAAATCCCATTGTTCATTGCTGGTATATAGGAAGGTAATTGACTATTGTATATTAAACTTGAATCCTGTAACCTTGCTATAATCAGTTATTAATTGCAGGAGTTTTTTTTGGTCAATCCTTTCAGATTTTCTATGCAGACGATTGTGTCATCTCTGAAAAAAGAGAGTTTTATTTCTTCCTTCCCAATCAGTATATCTTTCATTTCCTTTCCTTGTCTTGTTGCATTATCTAGGACTTCCAGTACAATGTCGAAAACAAGTTGTGAGAGGGGACATTCTTTCTTTGTTCCTGATTAGTGGGAGAGCTTCAAGTTTCTCACCATTAAGTATGATGTTAGCTATACGTTTTTTGTAGATATTCTTTATCAAGTTGAGGAAGTTATCCTCCCCCTAGTTTACCAAGAGTTTTTATCATGAGTGGGTGTTGAATTTTGTCAAATGCTTTTTCTGCATCTATTGATGTGATCATATGATTTTTCCTTTTAACTATTGATGTGATAGATTAATTGATTTTTGAATGGTGCCTTGTGTATCTGGGATAAATCCCACTTGCTCATGCTGTCTAATTCCTTTTATAAATTGTTGGATTCAATTTGCTAATTTTTTTTGAGGATTTTTGCATGACAGATATTGGTATTCATGACAGACATTGGTCTTTAGTTTTCTTTACTTGTAATATCTTTATCTCGTTTTGGTATTAAGGCACTGCTGTCCTCTTAGAATGAGTTCAGAAGTATTCCCTCTGCTTCTATCCTCTGAAAGAGGGTATCCTTTGAAAGGAGATAGAGAATTGGTATAATTTCCTTTTCAAATGTTTTTTAGAATTCACCAGTGGACATATCTGGGCCTGGTGCTTTCTGTTTTGGAAAATTATTAATTATTGATTCAATTTTTTAATAAATATAGACCTATTCAGATTGTCTGTTTCTTCTTGTGTGAATTTTGGCAGATTGTATCTTTCAAGGAATTGGTTCATTTCATCTAGGTTATCAAATTTGTGGGCATAGAGTTGTTCATATTATTCATTTATTATCCTTTTAATGCCCATGGGATCTGTAATGATGTCCTGTGTTTCATTTCTAATATTAGTAATTGGTGTCCTCTTTTTTTTTTTCTTACCCTGGCTAAAGGCTTATGGATTTTATTGATCTTTCCAAAGAACCAGCTTTTGGGTTCATTGATTTTTCTCTACTGATTTCCTGTTTTCAATTTAATTGATTTCTTTTTTAATTCTTATTATTTATTTTCTTCTGATTAATTTGGATTTAATTTGCTCCTCTTTTTCTAGTTTTGTAAGGTGGAAGCTTAGATTATTGACTTTAGATCTTTCTTCTTTTCTAATATGTGCATTTAATGCTGTAAGTTTCCCACTAAGCGTTGCTTTCACTGCATCCCACAAATTTTAAGTTGAATTTTCATTTTCATTCAGTTCAAAAATTATTTTAATTTCACCTGAGATTTCTTCTTTGACCCATGTGTTATTTAGAATAGTGTTGTTTAATATGCAGGTATTTTGGGATTTTCCATTTATCTTTGTGTTATTGATTTCTAATTTAATTCTGTTGTGGTCTAAGAGCAGACATTGTATGATTTCTCTTCTTTTAAAAATGTTAAAGTATGTTTTATGGCCCAGAATGTGGTCTATCTTGGTGAATGTTCCATGTGAGCTTGAGAAGAATGTACGTTCTGCTGCTGTGTGGTGAAGTAGTCTGTAGATGTTGATTATATTCAGTTGGTTGATGGTGAACATTGAGTTCACAATGTCCTTATTGATTTTCTGCCTGCTGGATCTGTCCATTTCTGATAGAAGGGTGTTCAACTCTCCAGCTATCATTGTGGATTCATCCATTTCTCCTTGCAGTTCTATTAGTTTTTGCCTCATGTAGATGAATATTCTATTGTTAGGCGCATACACATTAAGGATTGTTATGTCTTCTTGGAGAACTGACCCCTTTATCATTATATAATACCCTTCTTTATCTCTGATAACTTTCCTTGCTTTGAAGTCTACTCTGTCTGAATTTAATATACCTATTCTTGCTTTCCTATGACTAGTATTAGCATGATATATTCTTCTTCCATCCATTTACCTTAATTCTATTTGTCTCTTTATATTTAAAGTGCATTTCTTGTAGACAGCATATAGTTGGGTCTTGTTTTTTGATCTACTCTGACAATCTCTTTCCTTTCATTGGTATATTTATACCAATGACATGTAAAGTGATTATTGATATAGTTGGATTACTTTATTTGTTATTGTTTTCTATTCCTTGCTCTATTCTTTGTTCCTTTTTTTTTTTTTTTTGCCATGCAGCATGTGGGATCTTGGTTCCCTGACCACGGATCAAACCCTCACCCCCTGCACTGGAAGTACGCAGCCTTAACCACTGGACCGTCAGGGAAATCCCTCTTTATTCCTATTTTTGTCTTACACTATCTAATGTTACTTTAAAATTTAAAATATTGTTTCTAGTTATAATTTATTGAGCACTTACTATGTGCTGGTACTGTGCCAAGAGTTTTACATTCATTATCTCACTTAGTCCACTTGACAATCCTATGGTAATGAGCTATAATAAGTAGCACTTACTGTATGCCAGTTAACTTGTTAAACTCATCACACACATTATTATATACATTATCTCATTTAATTCTCTCAACAGCCCCATGTCAAAGGTAAGGTTACTATCCTCACTTTACAGACAAGGGATCTGAGGTTTAGTGAGGGCATGTAAGGTATCAACTGTAGTCTTGTCTTCCTAGTAATTCTCCAGAATAATCCCCAGTATCTCCACCCTGCTTCTGACAAATGTCTTCCTTTAGTGCCTATGGCTGAGCCTTGTCATCTCTTACTTGTCTCAACAAATGATAATGCATGCACATCCTTTCTTAAGTTGCTTATTCTTTCCTAGAGTGTGAAGACGTCTGTTGTTCCTGTTAAAAATTTTTTTTGATGTTTTGTGTGTCTGTGTGAGTGAGTAGCAGTTAGAATGAAAGCTTTGATATAAAATATATAAAAAGTCTCTTCGTTGATGTTGTTCTCTCTTGTCCACTTCCCCTCCCCACTACAGTAGGACATGGTTGGTCGGTCCCCAGTTTTGGTTTGATAGTGGATGCCCAGGTAACCAAGTCCTCCCTCTGCCCTCACCACACCTGTACCTCTGTAGTGCTGGAGCCCTCTCTGGGAGAACTCAGGGCAATTGTTCCTTGCACTTTCAAACTTCTTATTCCTGTCTTTTCTTGTTTCAGCTCATGAGAAAGCTTTCCCTTGCTCATCTGCTCTCATTCAACGCAGGAGCAAGCCGAGCTGTCTTTGCTGCAGGAAGCCACACACACCTGCAGATCTGCCCCTGCAGTCTGCCCTTGCTTCTCCAAGCGTGGTCAGAATCCCTGGGAAGCTCATTTAAATGCACGTTTCCTGGTCTCACTTTCAGGGATTTTGATTCATAAGGATAGGTAGAACAAGGAATCTGTGTTTTATTAAGCCCCTCCTTACCCCAGAGTTATAGCTCAAGAACTTTTCATGATTGCCCTTGGTTCCTCCTTTGGAGTTCTCACCTCTCTCTACACCAGTTCCATGGGTCTTTGCATAACTGTCTGCTACCACCATGCCTGGCTTTGGGGCTCCCTCAGCCCCTTGGCTTGACCATGGAGAAATACATGTTCCTTTCATCCCAGTGCAGCTGTGATGCTTACCGATTTTTTTTTTTCTGGTCATTGGTCTGTTGCTAATAACTAGCTCACACCAAGTTCTGATCCCACTGATTGAGAAAGATCCCAATAAAGCACAGTGATTATGTTCTTGTCCACGCAAGCTGGGGGGACCTGAGTTTAAGTCTCAGCTCCACTCAGTGACATGGCTATGTGATTTAGGTCAGACAGTGGATATCTTTGGGGTTCCACTTTCTTTTTATTTATTTATTTATTTATTTATTTATTTATTTTATTTTTATTTTTGGCTGTGTTGGGTCTTTGTTTCTATGCGAGGGCTTTCTCTAGTTGCGGCGAGCGGGGGCCACTCTTCATCGCGGTGCGCGGGCCTCTCACTATCGTGGCCTCTTGTTGCGGAGCACAGGCTCCAGATGCACAGGCTCAGTAGTTGTGCCTCACGGGCCCAGTTGCTCCGTGGCATGTGGGATCTTCCCAGACCAGGGCTCGAACCCGTGTCCCCTGCATTGACAGGCAGATTCTCAACCACTGTGCCACCAGGGAAGCCCAGGGGTTCCACTTTCTTATCTGTGAAATGGAATGAGGATATTTGCTGCACCTATGTCAAAGAATTGATGAGTAGGAAGACTGGGCTAATGATGTACGACTGTATCCTAAAGGTAACGCTGTGACAATACTGTTGTGCTATATAGGAAAATATCCAAATTCGTTGGAAAGATCTCTTAGGACACTCTTTTATGGTGAGAGAAACCCCCCATGGTTCTATAAGTGGTGGGGAGCATGGAGAAGTTTGCCTTTATACGAACTTTTTAAAGTGTTGAAACTACAGTGCTCCAATGAAGCTGACCACCTACCATGAAACCATGATCAAAGCTGTTCTCTTTTAAAAGGAAAAGAAAAAGTGAGCTTGTTCTGTTTGTCTTTCTTCACGTGGGGTGCCTTCCCAGGGCTTGCTACTTTGAGAGTGTGAGCCCAGACGAATGCTTTTAAGGTAAACCCATATCCTGGTAGAAAGGACACTGGTAGGGTGCATCCCCGAAATTATTTGTTAGTTCGCATCCACTCATTGTCAGGGAGAAAACTGCTCTTGGAGAGCTGGAGGCCTTTGCACCTGCCAGCTCAGGCACTTGAGGCTGCGCTGGCTGCTTCTGAGAAGGCCCTATTTCTCATGCTTGAGCAACTTAGCATCTGGGCGGCTGGGAACCAGAGAGCAGTGTCTAGCAGGGCTCTGTCAGGCCCGGAATCCCCTCCTCGCAGACTGAACTGCTGAGGGTGCCCTCTGGAGGTTTATTCACTTTTGGTGTTGAAGTATCTGGCCGCCTGCTTTTAACAGAATTAAGAGTCGTACACAGTTGGAGTTTATTGCATGTGGTGGGTGCAAACCTGAGCCTATAATTCCATGCTTTAATTGTACAAGCGGATTTTGAAGCAGGCCTTTCCCAAGCTGGTGGTGTGCATGGGAAATGCCTTGTAGATATCGCTCACAATAGGGAAATCCTGTCCTGTATACTGTGATTGGGGTAGAAAGCCTCAATAAAGGGCCAAGCTTTGAGGTATTTTAAAAGAGAGATTAACACTTATTGTAGAAGTGCTAATCACTGATTGAATTAATCAAGGGCCAAACTACAAGGTGTTAACAAGAAAGATTAGTGACTTTGGGTGTGAATATTCAAAACCAGGGATTGTGAAACCTGGGACAGAGTTTTTCCTGGGTACACAACAGAAAAAAGAACAAACAGAAGACAAGATAATGAACTAGTACTTTTGCTCAGCAATTTCCTCTTGAGCAGGCTGGGGAATCATTGTTAAAAATATTAAATGTCAAGTGCGTAGAACAGTGCTTGGCTTATAATAAGGACTCAATAAATGTTAGCCATTGTTATTTTGTTAAGGTCTCCTATTAGAAATATCAACTGAGGACTAGGGAGAAACTTTTGTTTACTTTAGAGAAAAAAGTGTCTGGCTCAATTACTTTAAAAAAAAAAAAATGAAGCTTAATTTGCCGGAAGGGAATTGAACAGATCTTGAATGTACAGTTTAAGCTCAACTACTTGTATAATAAAGGACTGGGGAGGATACTTCAGTGCTACAACATATGCTAAAATTACTTTCACCATCTTTCTGGAAAAAGTGATCTGTAATTTGAGAACCAAATAACCAAGGAAATAGCACTGGAAAGTGAAATTAGAACATATAAGGAAATGGTTGATTCAAATAAAAACAGCTATGTCCAAATCACTAAGGCTGGATAAAATGGTTTTCTAGGAAGCCTGTATTTGCAGCGAACACCATGGGTGGGCAGAGGGGAGGAGAAAGGCACCTGGGGGAGGTTGCTTGGAGAATGAGGAGCTTTGAGAATGAGGTGTTAATTTTGGAAGAATATGATGAAAAAGCTTAAACAAATCCAGAAGGAAAAAAAAAAACCTGAAATAGATAATGTATTAAGTGGAGTTAACTTGAAAAAAATCATTTAAAAACTCTGCACGGAGCAATTGATAGTTGAATGGGTGTCTTTTTAGTACTGAATTGAGGAAGGGGGAGAAGGGGACTCACATTTATTAGGCCTTACAAGGGTCATTGAAGAGGTGGGAGGAGTAAAAGGATAATTTTGTTTCGGCCTCCTCCCAAAGGTGACTTCACATTTAGACAATTCCAGATGAAGGATCTTAAATAAGGGATCCCTTCTAATTCTCACTATAATCCTACAAAGTGGATTATATTACAGATGGAGAAACAGAAACTCAGTATGAAATCCTGGAGATACCTCCTCAGTGTACTTTTTGAATGTAAACCAGCCAAAATGGGTCCAAAGTTCTTGAAGTGTTCATCTAAATTTTCTTTGATAAGAAAAAAAATTGTTTACGTATAAATTTATTCATGTAATTGGCATATTTAAAATTTTCATCACCTAGACCAGCACTGTCCAGTAGAAATGTAACATTAAGCCATATAATGTAATGTAAAATTTTCTAATAGTCACATTTTTAAAAGTAAAAGAAACAAATGAAATTAATTTGTTATATATTTATTTAATATATAATTTCAACAAGTAGTCAACATACAAAATTATTAATGAGCTATTTTACTTTTTTCTTCTGTACTAAGTCTGAATTCTGGTGTGTATTTTTAGACTTACAGCCTATTTCAATTTGGACTAGCCACATTTCAAGTGCTCAATAGCTACTATATTGGACAACGGAGACTTAAGCTCGGTAAAGTGCAAACATGCTGGTTCTAGCCTTTGGAGATAATGACCCAGTAGGCCAAGAGTATGAGAGGCCCACCAGAATGTAAATGAGTGACTGGTGAATACTTCCTCTTTTGTTTTTCCAGAGGAAAGGCCATAATTTGATTTTTTTCTTTTGTACCCAGCAACTGTACAGATAAGGCAAAAGTCACCTTTGATCCATTTGCCTCTGACTGGTCCTAATCCTCTCTCCAGGAGCAGCTACCGTTAGCAGTGTGGTGCTTCTAGGTCTATTTGTGTGACTTTACAAATATGCATACATCCAGAAATATATTACTCACATATGTGTTTTTTAAAAAATTGGTGAAATAGCATATTTTTTCCCAATTTGCCTTTCTCATTTAACCATATGGCTTTGAGAACTCTTCATGTTGGTAGATTTATCAACCTCATTCTTTTAAACTGTTGCATAGTAGTCTATAATTTATTTAACCATTTCCCCATCGATGGACAGGCTCTTTCTAATTTACTGCAGTTATTATTAGAACAACAATAAATGCAATGGCCTCTTTCTTTTCTTCTTTTTTGGCTACACCTCTCGGCATGCAGGATCTTAGTTTCCCGACCAGGGATTTAACCCATCCCCTCCTACAGTCGAAGCGAAGAGTCCTAACCACTGGACTGCCAGGGAAGTCCCACAATGGCCTCTTTTTTTGATGGTGAAAATAGCATCATTTTCAGAGAGGAAGATGGCAAGTCTATCAGAGATTGGGAAATCAAGTAAGTTGTTCATATTGTATGGCTGAGGGCCATTGCTGATGCCTGTTTCCCCAGCCCTCTCTTAGAGCCACGCCATCCACCCCCCAGCCTCCACCCCCTACCCCACACCCACCCACTAATATGCTCAAAATAAGTCGTGACAAGCACATCCTTGCTAGAGGATACCTCGGCTTTTCAGGGTCTTGAAACTGAAGTGGAGGATGAATAGAAAGAAAATTATTTCCCTAAAGTTCAAGAGAGATAAAGCCTCCAGCCAGAACAGTGGTGTGATCCCAGTTTGGAAAATTCACTGGGATTCTTCACATCCTCACCCCCATCCTCCAGGTGCACAAAATCCTCACATTGCTTCTGACTACTCTTTGATGTGCTGAGCCAGGCCTGCTTTCTCCTCTCTTCTCTGCTCAAATTCTTTGTCACTCTAATTCCACCCAAGGAATTTCATTACTTACACATTAATGACATTAATGACAGTGATCAATAGTCCTCTAACTTTCATAAGGAGATCTGTACTTTAAAAGATGTGTTCAATCGATGATTCTCTATTCTCTCCATCCATCCATCCATTCATTCAACAAAAATTTAATGAATATCGACCATGTGCCAGGCACTGGGTTAAGGCCTGGAGCTGCAAAGATGAAATAAAGGCTTTCAGGTATCGTGTGCGGGGCAGTAATCTTTGGGGTGAGAGGGGAGGCGTGTGCTGTAAAAGGGAACCGTTTCAGGGTTCTACCCAACACAGTATTTAAAGATAACCCTGAGGAGAAACTTAGCAGAAAGGGAAATGTCCATTTAAAGGTGTTCTAAAATGGAACATACACTCTTCCACCCCACTCCTTGTCCCTGGGGTTTTTTCCTCTCTCCTCCTTTTTGTCCCCTTGTCCTGTCCTGGCTGTGGAAGTTTCCTTTACGTCTTCTCTCTCCACAACACTGCTGCCTCTCATTTCAGGTAAGGAACAAATCTGGGACATCGGAAGCAGACAGTCCAGAGCCCATGGTGTAAAGCATCACGTGATGAAATATTAAATTTCATTTTCGAGACAGATTTCCGTGCAAAGCAGATACAGTTTAAGTATGTGATTAGTAACCTCTTCCCCACTGAAGTACTTAGTAAATCATTTGCATAATATGTTTAATGATAAATTATGCATTGTAGAATTACACTAACTTAAATTTTGTTTTGTCTTTTTAAAAAATTTTTTAAAATATTTCTAATTAAATTAATTTTTATTGAAGCATAGTTAATTTACAATGTTGTGTTAGTTTCAGGTGTACAGCCAAGTGTTTCAGAGATATATATATATATATATATATATATATATATATATATATATATGTGTGTATGTATATAAATTATAAATTCTTTTTCAGATTCTTTTCCCTTATAGGTTATTACAAAATACTGAGTATGGTTCCCAACCTAAGATATTTTTGAAAAAGTTTTCTGTTTTCTTCCCTCCCCACGTTGACCAGACCAGCCTGGCATCTATCCAGAAAGGATTTTTAATTAGTGAGTCATTAGGCTGTGTAAAAAGAGCTTACCTTGTGTAAAGGTACCCTCTTCCACAAAACAAAAAGGCTTCAATGACCACAACTCATTTAAAGTGAAGATTAAACATTTTAACCAGAACAGTGCCCTAATTCAGCAAATTTTATTTATGTCCAAATGCAGCACTATTGGCAATGAAGAGCAATTCGAGAAGTCATAACCCAAGACAGTTATTATGAGGGCCTTTAGAGTTCCCTATAAATTTCCCCTGGTGACCTCAGAGCCAACGCTCAACCACAGAGTCAAATATTTGTATTAGGTGTTCCTGTGTTTAAACAGACTAATTAAAAATATAGAATTCTTTGATTCTGTCTCAAATCATTTTACTTCTAATCTCTTTTCTGGAAAAGCCTGCTGGATAAATGGAACTAAGAGTACGTTTTCTAAAAAGAGGCTTTATCATGTTGTAATAAATCCAGGGACAGGGGACATTAATGTACCTGAAGTGCTCTTAATGAGTCTATGGTGGAGATCATCCTCTGGGTCTTGTTTCAGGGACCTTTACCTTGAAGGTTATAAATCCTCTGAGAAATGACTGTAATGGGGGAAAGCTTTACCAAAGGAAACACTGAGTTCAAACATAGCTAAATGCACTGGCCAGAGAGGCAGGTTTAAGGACAGGTGAGGAAGCCATGACACTTTGAGGCATTAACTGGAAAAACTTGTCTTTGGAGAGGAGACATGACTGGTCCTGAAATCTACTCAGAGGAAAACAAAATACCATTTGGAAATCTCTCTATTGACCCTGTATTAATGTATTTCTCTTCCCTTCTTTCCTGTTTATAGTTTGGGGTATGGGAGACTGTAGAGAGCTCCCATCCAAAGTGTAGTCTGAGGACCACATGCATTCGAATCACTCTGAGGGAATTATCCAGAATGAACACTCTTAGGCCCAGCTTCATTCCTGCTGAACAGGAAATATTCTTGGTGGTGGTGATGGTGGCAGTAATGGTGGGGTGGGAGGTTTGGAAGGCTTGGATTCTGAATTTTTATTTTTGTTTTAAAAATTTAAATATTTATTAATCTATTTAAAATAACAATAATAAAGCCATTATATGTTAACATACATATCTCATGAAAAGTAAATGTATTTTCCAAAACTACAAATAATTTAGTAAGAAGAGTGGTATTACTTTATAGTTTTGCAAATCTCTTTAATATCTGGCTTTAATTAAGGACAGATGGATTCTCTTTTCTGCTTCTGCATTGAATCTGTTGTGATATGTTGTTTTGGTTGAAGTCTGGCATTATATAGGTATGTAGTTGGAAAAAAGAAGGATATATTAATAGCATTCTCAG
Source organism: Balaenoptera musculus (assembly GCF_009873245.2). Taxonomy (NCBI): domain Eukaryota; kingdom Metazoa; phylum Chordata; class Mammalia; order Artiodactyla; family Balaenopteridae; genus Balaenoptera; species Balaenoptera musculus. Next base: position 34,539,042 of record NC_045800.1, on the reverse strand, counting down.
GTAATTGTGAATATATATATTTTTTGATATTTCACCAAAGCTGGACAAGTAACAATTTCTTAAAGGGTAATTACAATGTGGAATCTGAAATCATATCAGTGAAGTTCTTCATACTGTTACATTAAAATTTATTCATCTGTCTGGAATCTGCCTTTTTTAAACCAGCTGCTTAGTATGATGCTTATACAAACCATAGTTTTAGAACCACCAAATTCTCACTTCATTACACAGAGATAAACTGAGGCCCCATAAATGCATCCTCAAGTCACAGGGCCCCAAAGGTTTTCCTCTTGTCATTCTTCTTTGTGACTAATACAGTGCTGGAAGCATAATGGGAGACCTGTACATTCCTTTAAATTCCTCTGTAAATTTCTTTGGGCCTATTCCAAAGGGGAAAATGAGGAGAAATCCTGCTTATCCAAGTGGGCAACTTGTTCAGGGCAGGATTTTTAAGGAACCAAACAGGAGGCAGAAACCAAACCGGAAAGCCATTGCCTTCCCTTTTATAAAGAGGCAACTCTAGGTCTTCACAACTGGGTAATAACTTTAGCTTTCAGATTCTTGACAAATTAGACTAGAGTGAGACTTTGGCATCTTGTGATCAAATGGTGGCCCCTCTCTCAGTGTGTGGAAACATTCATATTTATGTCATATTTGTTCATGTGGTTTTACTGGAGTCCTCTTTCCTCTAGCAAGACCAGGGGAACCAAAGACTTTTAATATTGGCTCTCACCTGAAATAAAGGTGCATTCCTCAGGAGGGGAAGGGAGACGCGTGCTGATGTTGCATCCTACCGGGACAGAGACTGCTAGTTGACCCTCAGTATCCATTCTCACTTTCCATCATAACAGAATTTGCAGCTATGCACATAGCCCCCAGAATTAAAACGACATTTTCCAGCATCCCTTGCTACTAAGTGATACTTAGTTCTGGCCAATGAGATGTGAGTGGAAGTTCTGGGAGGCAGGTCTGGGAACCTACGTGAAGCGCTAACTGGTGTATGCCCTTTGCCCTTGCATATTTCTTTTCTCCCAGAGAGAGATGACTGGAGCTCCATCATGGGCCATGAGAACAAGCCTTAGTGTAGGGTCTTAGGTGAGCAGGGAATGGTGAGCAGAAAGCTGGTAAGAGCCTAAGACTCTGAGGACTTCATGGAGCAGAATTACCATCTCAGTCTGGGCTTATGAGGTTACCACTTATAAGAGCTTTTACAATGTGGAGCAGCAAGAGGCAGTAGTGCTTTCTTGGATTGTCCCTGGGGGCCCGACCTCTTCCAGCTGCCGTGGCACCGAGGGCATGGCATTGTGTTACCATCAAGATGCAGGAGAAAGACCCTGTTCTGCTCTTATTCCGTTGGTTCTGCCCTCACCCTTCAACAGGAACCAGGGAGGGGTGGCTTCATTTAACCCAGAGGATCATGTTCGGATTGAACACTACTTGCCAATTTTCCCCTGTAGATGTGTGTTTCATTCTTATTAGACATTTATTTTTAACACTTTAGCCTTAAAAATATTTGTATTTTTGTGTTACAATGTGGTTTTTTTGCTCTGATTTATATTTCTCTTTACTTAATTTTCACTAATTTTACCGATTTTAGCTTTGATATGATTTTATTCTTTTGTGTCTGAGTTTTTGGTTCTTAATTTGGTCTCTTCTTTGCTATTTTAATTTATTTACACTCATTCTCTATTTTTATTCTTATCGTTTTATTTTCTTTTTTGATTAGATTTTTAAAAATCTATTTCTGTTGTCTTTTTTTTGTCTTAATGTTACTAACATTTTCTTAACATCCAGTTTTAAGTTGTAGCATTACTTCAGCTTGTCAATGATTAATCTTCTTGATTCTTGTGGTATTGGTTTGTTCCATTTTTTAAAATTTAAGTTCTTCCTTAAAATTTTTAATTTAACTCTTTCAGTATTAACTTGTTTTACTCTTTAATAATAAATGTGTCACGATTTTCTGCTTTTGATTTTTGGGCTTCTGGTATTATTTCTTAAGTATTTCCATTTCTATTATGCTTGTTTTTTGTTTCCTATCTGTAACTTCTGAATTGATTTTTATCCACTGTTCTTTATTTGTTTTTTTAAACTTATTTATTTATTTTATTTATTTATTTTTGGCTGTGTTGGGTCTTTGTTGCTGCGAGCGAGCTTTCTCTAGTTGTGGTGAGTGAGGGCTACTCTTCGTTGAGGTGTGCAGGCTTCTCATTGCAGTGGCTTCTCTTGTTGCAGAGCATAGACTCTAGGTGTGCGGGCTTCCGTAGTTGTGGCTCGTAGGCTCTAGAGCGCAGGCTCAGTAGTTGTGGCGCACGGGCTTAGTTGCTCTGTGGCTGTGGGATCTTCCCGGACCAGGGCTCGAACCGGTGTCCCCTGCATTGGGAGACAAATTCTTAACCACTGCGCCACCAGGGAAGCCCTCTTTATTTGTTTTAATGGTAAATAAGAAGTATGGCCACAGATGAGGGTACCCTGACTGGGTGCTGGAGGATGGGGAGAGGGGAGGAGCCTGTGGTTTCTGTAGTGGATCAAAAGGTCCTGGAACTGAAAGATAAACATGGTGCATTTTCTTGAAGGATCCATTTTACTCAAAGTTCTGGGACGAAAAAAATTCTGGATCCTTGAAGATCTTTGGAGAAAAATTATTAACATATGCACTTGAAATGTGATGTCTACTTTAAAAAATTCACTCCAAGTTTCAAAAATTGATAGACTCAATGTAGCAAAATCTCAATTGTAAACCAATGAGAGAAGCCTCCAGATAACATTTTTGTCAATTATGTAAACCCAAAGCCTTCTGCCTTCTCTTTTCACCTTCTTGAATTCCCCTTTTAAAATTAAAAAGCCCCTCCCTCATTCAGCCTGCCTTTGACATGCCCTTCAGTTTCCTCCTGGTTTGCTAATTCTCTATCCATCCATCACCTTTGTCCCCTGAAGACAGAGTTTCTCCTGCTGGGCCCAACTCATAGACAAAAGGGGTCACAGAACATTGAACTTTCCTTCTATTTATGTCATGCTCAATGCAGCAAAGATTGTGTTATATCCATGTGTTTCTTAAAGGTGTAGCACAGTGCCTGGTGAACTAGAGGTGTTCAACGAATGCTGAATGAAGAAATGAAGAAATGAATGAATGAATGAGTGAACAGATGGATAGATGCTCAGCGTTTAAGGTCATCATTGACTTCCTGACTGCCAAATCTCATTATTGCAAATCTTTCTACAACATAACCTTCTCAATTTTCTCCCCTCTACCTCTTATCCCTCCCTCAAATATATTTTCTCCTTTGGCTCTCAAAATTAAGTGCTATTCTGGTGTAACCACAACACTTCCAAATACATAGTTCTATACCCTATACTGCTTCTTTTTCCTTTTCCTGGTGATAATTGTGGACATCTCAAGGCTCAGACACTAGACTCATTTCTTTATTTTCTGCCTGGTTCTACCTGAGTAGTTGTCACAGCTTCAACACTCACCACCATACCGATAACCCCCAAATCTGTAGCCCTGACCTCTCACCTGAGCTCCTGCCCCTTATCTTTGTCTGCCTACCACTGGAGACTCCTGCCTAGATTTCTCACTACTAAACATCCCAAACCAACCTCCTCAGATTCCTCTCTATGAAGGAAGTATGTGTGTGTGTGTGTGTGTGTGTGTGTGTGTGTGTGTGTGTGTGTGTGGTGTGTATTTTACTTGCTTTTGGCATCATTGCAAAGAGTAACGATAATAATAATAGCTACCATATTTTGATTATCTACTATATGTCAGGCACTTTATATTTGTCAGCTCATCTAATCCTCACAACAACCCTGCAAGGTAGGAATTTTCTGCATTTTTAGAGGTAAGGAAACTGAGGCTCAGAGAATTTAAACAATCTGCCCCAAATCACAAAGCTAGTATGTGGGATTCAAAATCAAGGTTTCTAGCTCCCAAACTCATGTTCTTTCTGCTATTTCACCCAACTATCACATTTTATTTTATTTTATTTTTAATTTTAATTTTTTATTTTTGGCCGTGCCATGTGGCTTGTGGGATCTTAGTTCCCTGACCAGGGATTGAACCTGGGCCCTCGGGAGTGAGAGCGTGGAATCCTAACCACTGACCACCAGGGAATTCCCTTTTTTTTTTTTTTCACATTTTAAAATTTATAGCTAGATTCCTTGAAAGATGGAGAACATCAGTGATCCCTATGAGTCTCTGGAATTTGGTGTGGTTTGCATGCCTCCATTGACAATGTCTGCCACATAACAGGTGGTGATTAAGCATAGAGGCTTTGGACTCAGGCAGACCCAGTTCAATCTCAGTGCCATTATTTACATGAAGGGGCCGGGTAGTTGATCTCTCTGAGCCTCAGTTTACTCATCTGTGAACTGAGGACATTACTACCTACCTCCCAGGAGTACTGGGAAGAATAAATGAAAGAAAGTGTGTTAAGAATCAACCGAAATACCCATCAACTGATGAATAGATAAATAAAATGTCATAAATCCACACAATGGATTACTATTTGGCAATTAAAAGCAATGAAGTTCTGATATACTCTACAACATGGATGAACCTTGAAAACATTAGGCTAGTGAAAGAAGTCAGTCATAAAAGACTATATGTAGGGCTTCCCTGGTGGCGCAGTGGTTGGGAGTCCGCCTGCCAATGCAGGGGACAAGGGTTCGAGCCCTGGTCCGGGAGGATCCCACATGCCGCGGAGCAGCTGGGCCCGTGCGCCACAACTGCTGAGCCTGCGCTCTGGAGCCCGCGAGCCACAACTACTGAAGCCCGTGTGCCACAGCTACTGAAGCCCGCGCGCCTGGAGTCTGTGCTCTGCAGCAGGAGAGGCCACCACGGTGAGAGGCCTGCGCCCCGCGGCAAAGAGTGGCCCCCACTCACCGCAACTAGAGAAAGCCCGCGTGCAGCGGCGAAGACCCAATGCAGCCAAAAATTAAATAAATGAATAAATAAATAAATTTATAAAAAAAAAAGACTATATGTAGTATGATCCATATACATGCAATGTCCAGAATACGCAAATCTATAGAAATAGAATGTAGATTAGTGGTTGCTGAGGGCTGGAGGTGGGATGGGAGGGTGATGGTATAAGGGAAATGGGGAGTGACCGCTAACAGGAACAGCGTTTCTTTTTGGGGTGATGAGAATTTTCTAAAATTGATTTTGCTGTTTGTTGCACAACTCTGTGGATACACTAAAACCCATTGAATTGTACACTTTAAATGGGTGGGTTATATGCTATGCGAATTATATATCAATAAAGATTATTTTTTAAAAAAAGAATGTATGTCAGACGCTTAGCACATAATTGGTGCTCAACAAGTTCTCACTGTTCTGACATTCCCCTCCTTGCCTGGTTTGTCTCCAGCAACCGATGACGAACATTTGTTCCTACTTGCACTGCCCTGGCTTTTGCATTAGCTTAAGTGCATACCTACCCTCCTGTAGTAACTCCCTGCCCCTTGTTAAAGACTTGGTAGATTTTCTTTGTCTCCTTTTGAGGTGCTGCTCCTTATGCTTGACCTCTGTCTTGGCCTGGGTTGTCCTGTATATGCCCCTCCTTCACTGTGCCTCTTAAAATAACCTTCCTGGGCTACCTTTCAGACCTTCCCCCTCTCCTCCTTATTCAACACCAAGTAGGAAGCAACTCTAAGCAGAGTACCACTGGACACTGTGGATAAAGCAAAGCGGTTAAAGACTTGCAAAGAGCTCTTTGATTGTGGTTGGGGAAATGACACATAGATATAAAAACACAACTAAGCTGAGGACACAAGTCTGTTAAGTGTCAATTGTGTAATTCTCACCTAGGTGCTTTGAGAGTTTAAAGAAGTGGGAGATCATTGGTCAGGGGACTCTTCAAAAAGCACTTGGTTTTTGACTGATGGGTGAGCTTCATACGGGAGGAGAGAATGGGGCGGGTACGTAAGCAAAGACCTAGATGTGTGTCTTCCTTCTTCCTTCCTTACACGTCTATTAAGCACATATTATATGCTAAACTCTGGTGTTGTAAAAGGAAAGAGTAAGATTGAATCCTGCCCTCTCAGAGCTTACAGATGTGGGAAAGCTGGGCACACAAAGAAATGACGAGAAATCCATGAATATAGTGGAGCAAGTGAGGTATATGTCTGAGGGAGTTTGTAAAGGCGTCGCAGGAGAGCTGACATTTGGATGTTCAGAGTGAAGAGGTGAGGAAGCAAAGGCCGGAGGCATGAAGGCTGGGATCAAAGGCCGGGAGCTGAGGCTGCTAAGATGTGTTGCGGTTTCATTATCGGGGTTTTGTGTCCTGCGTTCAGTAATTTATGTTTCATTCTGAGGCAATCAAAGGCGGTGATGGGGACTCCACTTCTCTCGGCAAAACTGTCTAATCCCAATTGTCTTTCTGCTTTCTTTTTGAACTTTAGCCCCCTGCCAATGCTTCCTGAAGCCGGGCTCCTTCTTGCTTTCATTAAACTCCTAATGTTGTAGAAGTCATCTTTTCTTGAAGTCTTGCCATATAGGTCCCCAGGGAGGCCCTACTTCCCTTACCCTCTCCCATCTTTCACGCACCTTACTGGAGGGCAGGGAGGGAAGCTTGAATAGCAACTCCGCCCTCCCCCATCGGAGATCACCAAATTCAGAATCAAAATAATGTTGATCCCATGGATTTTTGCCTGTGGTCAAATGCAACATGTCTATTGCCTGACTTTTCAAATTTTATTTTGATTAAAGCATTTTAAAAAGCTGGTCCAAACCATCCCAACAAATAAGTCCTTATAATGTTCCCGAACGAAATTAGTACACCATCCGTGGAATTCTTCTATGTACTGGATGATTTGAGGCATCTTTCTAAAACACATAAATCCCTTTGTTGATCATTGAAGGATTAGTGGAAATGCATATAATACATTCAAATGTACTTAAGTAGTTTTAAACAGAGCACTGTACAGATAATTATTTCTATAATCTACAAGTAAAATGAGATTTTAGTTTCCAAACAAAATAAAAGGGCAAGTTTGTTGACTGAATTCATACTCATTTATCATACTCTTCTGTACTGTATTAATATCTTTAACTGGCCAGTCAATCATAAAAAAATTAAACCCTCAGTAAATCTTATCGGGACCACAAAAATAATGGGATTTCTGTTTACAAGGTGTCGATTGTGTTCAGAGTCTTTGATAATGACTGCAGACAGTCAATAAACACTGAGACATTTACATGGTCAGTAGGAGCCTAACTAAACTATCTAATCTTTCAAAAGACAGTCAACACAATGAACTCTAAACCTAATCCCCTCAAATACTGGAGAGACTGTTTAGTGCTTTAAATACTACTCAACCCCAAACCCCACACTAAAAAGAACCATTAAGGCTTTTTCTTAAACTCACAGAAGCAGGACATTCTGATTTTAGTTCCATTCTCTGATGGCAAATCTTTGCCTTATAATCTAAGTTCAACCTTTTATAGGATCTGGGATTTGTGAAGGGTGGCAAATATTGTAAGTATTGTAGGACTTGACTTAAAAGGGAAAAAGGAGTAGCATTTGATGTTTATTTTAAACTTTTTCAATGACTAAAAAAAAGTTTCAAGAAAGAAAAACACATTACTTGCTGGGTTTTTTTGTTATAATCAAGTAAACTCACATTTACTCAGAACTCCTGTATCGTTGGTCCTATGTTTATTGCAGGGAGATTTTTTAAAAGAAGCTGAAAGAAAAAAAAGGCTATTAATTGAGCATTTCCTCTCTTCCAGGCCTGTGTCACTCAATGAAGATAAAGGTTTAAAAATTCTAAAATCCTCACAAGAGACTTGTATAAGGGAAGTTGAAGATGCCTGACTATGGAGTCATCAATTTAGGTACTAAAAGAAACCTTGGGTTTTCAGTGGCCGGCAAGGAAAGAGCAAGAAGGATTTCAGCAGGACTTGTGTAAATGCTCTTTTGATTCTATGATGTTTTTGTGAAGTTAGTCAATGATATGAAGATGCTTGGGGGTGCATTTGTCAAATACCGTCTGGGAAAAGTGGACGCTGGCACCCCACTCGGAAAGAATGGTTTTCTTGAGATGTTTGATTTGGGGCCTTTTTTTTTCATTTCTTGTACGGTCCAGAATACTAGGTTCTTCATTGCTCTTGTTTAAAGAGCCTGGCCGGAGAGGTTCTGATAGATCGTTCCATTCCACCCGAGGTAAGAGTGGGACTCAAGAAAGAGCAGCCTTGCTGCTTGTGGGACAGCTTTAATGAGACGCTTTCCAAAAACACGTGGCTTAGCCTTGAAAACTGATGAACTGATGAATGCAAGAGACTGCCTGAGAGCTGATGTTCAGTTCTCTCCAGGCTATAGAAAGGAGACATTCTTTGGTTGACCTGGCATTCTGCCATGTCGGAGAGCCCACTAGAGTCTCTACTTTGCCATTTGCAGGAAACAGCTGGAAGTGTATGGAAATCTGGAATCTAGGACCAGGATTTAATCACGCCGCATTATGAGGTCACTCTCTGTATCAGGTCAGTGATAGATAGGGAAGAAGGCTGGTTGGTTTGTTTGGGGTGGGTGAATGGGGAAGCTCACACTGACAAGCCCCTAAGTTCTAGCATCTTTGGACATCAGTGAGGCTTAGATTTGAGGATTTCAGGCTTTTTTTGTTAGCAGACATACAAACACTCTGTGAACTCCCACAATCCTTCAACTCCAATGGAACCTAAAATCCATTGATTCAACTATATTTTCATGGCCCCTCACTCCTTTCATGTCCTCACTTTTCCCCTTACTCAGCTTAAATTTGTGGTCAAATGTTTTAATCAGTCCCTTGAATATACTCTCGACTCCCTTGTCCTTCTCTTACTTTGTTGAACTAACTTGGCTAATCTACAACCTTTGTTAAATTTAACCTTCCCTACTCCATTCACACAGTTGAATGAAGCCAGAGAAAAACACACAACCAAGCTGACTGGTCTCATTTTAAATTTCTGATCACTTATCTCTTGTGGACCCTTCAAGCTGCCCAGCAATCATACTATATTTCCGGAGGCCATTCATTTGGTCACTCTACTGGAAGGGGATTGTTTTATACCTTTTCTTCTTTTCTCAAATCTTCAACTACTCATTTCACATCCTGACTGTCATGGTGACCTGCTCCCTATATACTGTGAAAATGGAAGCCACCAGAAGAAAACTTTCACAAGCTCCCACGACCACATGTACCCACCTACCAGCATCTGGGCTCATAGACTCTGCCTTCCCTCCTGTTCTTCTTGATGAACTCTCCACACTCTTTACAAAGGAAATATCTCTACTTACAAACTAGATTCCACCTCCCTTGCCTAGTCAGTCAAAGACAGTGCTTGCTGCAAGAAATCCTCCCCTCTCCTGCATCATCAATTTCCCGCTCTCTGTCCCAGTACTATATAAGCATTCTCTCATCAAGACTAAACCAAACCAAAAAAACCCTCTCTTGATCCCCTTTCTCCTTCTCTTTACAGCAAAATTCCTCAAAAAAGTTGTACTTGTTGTCTCTAATTCTTCTCCTCGTTTCTTCTTCTCTTATACCCACTATCCACTGAAACTACTCTTAAAAGGCAACCACAGCAAATGAAATGGTTGATTTTCAGTCCTCATCTTACTTGACCTATCAGCAGCATCTGAAACAGTCACTCCCTTCTCAAATAAATATTACCTTCACACGGTTTCCACTACACTCCTGGTTTCCCATTTACCACATTGCTTCTACTTCTTTTTGTCTGGTTCTTTTCGCTTCCTAGATCTCTCTATGTTGGAGATCTCTCGATCTCCAGTGCTGATCTTTCTATGTTGGAGTGCCCCAGGACACTGTCCTAGAATCTCTTCTGTTTTCCCTCTACACTTACTACCTTGATGATCTCACCCAATCTCAGGGCTTTAAATATTATCTATATGTTGATTACTTCTAAATTTATATCTCCAGTCTGTACTACTTCCCTGTGCTCCAGACCATATGTCCAACTTGCAACTTAACATCTCTACTAGGATGTCCAATAAACATCTGAGCAACTGATCTCCTTCCACTGCCTTCCTGAACCTGCTCCTCCCACAGTGTTCCCCTTCTCAGTAAGTGCCAACTCCATTCTCCCAGCTGCTTAAACAAAAATCATCTTGGCGTCACCCTTAACTCCTCTTTATCTAATACCTCTCATTCTAATCCATTAACAAATCCCGTGTGTTCTACCTTCAAATATATTCAAAATCTGACCACTTCTCATTATCTCCATTCTACCACCCTGGTCCAAAGCACCTTTTAGCTGATCCCACTGCTTCTGGTAAGTAGCAGAGCTGAGATTCAATCCCAATTGTTCTTTCATTTTGAAGACCTTGATCTTTTTGTCTGGGCTCTACTGTCCTTCTGTTTCTTCACCTTTGGTGGTTGCAAATGTAGGTACCTTCTCTCTATCCATTCCCATTCTTTCCATCCTTTCTAATGGAATCCTAACTACATTCAAAATGGCACTGGGACCAAATATCTTTTGGTCTGTCTTTCCCAGCCTCATGTAGATAAGTGCACACACCAGCCCTGGACCAGTCCTAGTCCTATCTGGACTCTTTTACACAAGAGAACAAAGGCCACTTGTAGTCTCTTCTCTGTGACTTGAAGCTTAACATAATTTCTACCAATTCACCTTGTCATAAAAGGCAACCACATATTTCTTCTGGGTCTTTTACAGAACCTAGCATAGAGCTAAGCACATAACTGGTCCTTAGTAAATGACAGTGGTTGGTTGCTTATGATAAAGCAAATGAATCTGAATGAGTCTGACACATTCATTTCTACCACTATCAGTATGACATGACTAAAGCTTTGGAATAGAGTTTGTATATAACTCTAGCACTTCTAAGGGAATTTCTTTATTTTTATTTATCTTTGGCTGCGTTGGGTCTTCATTGCTGCCCGCAGGCTTTCTCTAGCTGCGGCGAGTGGGGGCTACTCTTCGTTGAGGTGCATGGGCTTCTCACTGCAGTGGCGTCTCTTGTTGCGGAGCATGGGCTCTAGGCGTGCGGGCTTCAGTAGTTGCGGCGTGTGGGCCCAGTAGTTGTGGATTACGGGCTTAGTTGCTCCACTGCATGTGGGATCTTCCCGGACCAGGGCTCGAACCCATGTCCCCTGCATTGGCAGGCAGATTCTTAACCACTGCGCCAGGTACGGCTTATAAAGTAACAAGACTGTGTCCATAAGTTTCCCCTAACATAAGCTCCATTACTTTAAGATTCTAAATAAAGATTAAAATACTGTTACCATTCTCAATGCCTTCTTCTGAAACATCATTACAAGACAAATTTCTGCATAACACAAACTGTGGATCTTTACAAAGATTTTGACATAACAAAATTTACTATAAGAAGAAACCAGTAGAATTGTCCATTGTGTCAGAATGTTACTGATGAGATGTTGATGGCTTATAAATGACTTAAAAGAAACAATTTATGGTCTTGCTCTTTCCTGTTAGTGAGAGGTCGGTCTTAAACCTCCAAATCACAATCCACCTCCGAGGCTATGAATTGCAGATCGAGTTAAGCAGAGAAAGAAACAGTTGAATATTACTTCCAAGTGTGGAAAGTTGATTGGGAGGCAGTTTCTTTTGTGCTGAGTCCCTCTTAGGATTCAGGCCATGGGATGTGGGCATTCATCTCTAAGATGAATTCTGATTGGTCATCTCTAAGATGAATTCTGATTGGTTATCTCTAAGATGAATTCTGATTGGCGGAAAGAGCATTCTTCTTCAACTGCTGTCTCTCACTTACTTGTCTCTGGGCAAGTCATTCAACCTCTCAGAGTCTACTTTTTTTTTTTTTTTTTTAATCTGCAGATGGAAATAATACCAAAAATAGCTATTTCATAGGGCTGTTGAGATGGTAAAATGAGGGAATATTGTAAAAGGGCCTAGTTCAGAGTAGTCACTCAATAAATATTTGTACATTTGTCTTGATAATATATTACATTTTATAAATTCTTTAGAATTGTTGAATGCTTTCACGTATTGTACAGGTTATTGTCAAAATACCAAGTATAAAATGGATAACTAATGAGAACCTACTGTATAGCACAGGGAACTCTACTCAGTGCTCTGTAGTGACCTAAATGGGCAGGAAATCCAAAAAAGAGGGGACGTATGTATACGTATAGCTGATTCACTTTGCTGTACAGTAGAAACTAACACAACATTGTAAAGCAACTATACTCCAATAAAAAAAAAAAATACCAAGCACCGATTAACACTTCCTCTAAGAGCATTTGGATGGTCGTACTTTAATTATTTTAGGATGTGACCAACTTTTGTGGAGTTGAGTTAGTTGGCTTCATTATTCCCCTGCAACATTTCCTCTGCAGTCGTTGATTTCCATGGCTACACGATGATTACTTCCTGAGAAACAAAGGAACACATGTGTTTGGAAGTAAAAAGGAAGCATACAGATCACCTATTGAACCACAACCCTGCAAAACCTGGTATAAATGGAAACTTTTCTTTTTATCATAGTGTGTTTGAAGTGAAGGAATTCACATTAGTCATTCACTCGGTTTTTACTCTACAATAGGTGTCCTTGTAAGGGGCCAGATTGTGTCAGGTCTTATAAGCCAAATATACTCCAAAATGTTTTGTGAGATAGACTGTTTACAACATAAAAAATTTCTGAGTGGTGACCAATCCAGAAAAGTGATAGTAAGTAATGGGAAATTTGAAGACAAAGAATGAGTGGAGGAGGAAGTAACTCACCACTCTAAAATACAATGATTCCTTTTTACTGCATTTAAAAAATTTTATTTATTTTATTTTATTTATTTTTGGCTGAATTGGGTCTTCGTTGCTGCGCGCGGGCTTTCTCTAGTTGCAGCAAGCGGGGGCTACTCTTCGTTGCAGTGTGCAGGCTTCCCATTATGGTGGCTTCTCTTGTTTAGGAGCGCAGGCTCTACTCACGCAGAGTCAGTAGTTGTGACCTGTGGGCTCTAGAGTGCAGGCTCAGTAGTTGTGGCGCAAGGGCTTTGTTGCTCTGCAGCATGTGGGATCTTCCTGAACCAGGGAATGAACCCATGTCTCCTGCATTGGCAGGCGGATTCTTAACCACTGCACCAACAGGGAAGTCCCTTTACTGCATTAATTGATTGATTATTCTACCACACATGTGTTGAGGATTCTATATGTGAGGTCCTGTAACTAAGTGCTCTGAGAACCACAGACGAGAATAGGGCCAAGGCCCAGAAGTGGTCTTCAAAGAATTTATAGTTTACATTGGAAATAAAATATATATGTCCTCTGTCCAAATTATGTCCCATGTGGAGTACAATCCAAGACCCAGGGTGGCTTTGAGGAGGGGGCTGTCTATGTTGAGTCTTTTTTTTTTTTTTTAATAAATTTATTTATTTTTGGCTGCGTTGGGTCTTTGTTGCATGCAGGCTTTCTCTAGTTGCGGCGAGCAGGGGCTACTCTTCATTGTGGTGCGCGGACTTCTCATTGAGGTGGCTTCTCTTGTTGCGGAGAACGGGCTCTAGGCCCGCAGGCTTCAGTAGTTTTGGCATGCGGGCTCAGTAGTTATGGCTTGCGGGCTGTAGAGCACAGTCTCAGTAGTTGTGGCACACGGCCTTAGTTGCTCTGCGGCATGTGGGATCTTCCCAGACCAGGGCTCGAACCCGTGTCCCCTGCATTGGCAGGTGGATTCTTAACCATTGTGCCACCAGGAAAGTCCCCTATGTTGAGTCTTGAAGAATACATTGAAATTTTTTCACCAGGTAAACAGATGGAAAGGCATTCCAGACAGAAGAAACAGCATCTACAAAGGCACTGAGGTGACCAGGCTCAGAGCTAATGGATCAGAGATAGGCAGAGATTGATTTGGAGAGCAAGAGCGGGTTGAGAATATCTGTGTTGGGAATATCGTCCTTATTAGTAGATGGGTGTTTGGCATATGGAAACTGGCTTACAGTGGGAGGAGAGTGCTATAGACTAAATGTTTGTGTTCCCTCAGAATTCATATGTTGAAACCTAATCCCCAATGTGATGGTTTGGGGAGGTGATTAGGTCATGAATGTGGAGCCCACGTGAATGGGATTAGTATCCTTATAAAAGAGACTCCAGAGAGCTCTGTTGCCCCTTCCACCATGTGAGGACACAGTGAGAAGATGGCCATAATGGACCAGGAAGTAGGCTCTCGCCAGACACGAAATATGCTGGTGCCTTCATTTTGGACTTCTCAGCCTTTTAGAACGTGAGAAATAAATGTTTGTTGTTTAAACCACCCACTCTATGATATTCTATTATAACAGCCCAAACAGACTAAGATGGAGAAGAAATTCAATGTGTTCAGCTTGGGACATGCTGAATGTCAGGTGCTGATGAGACAGGATATTCTGGTGGAGATGTTATATAGGTTGTTAGAAATGAAGTCTGGAGCTTAGGAGAGACGTGCAATTGAAGATCTGGATTTAGGACTCATCAATATACAAGTGGAAGATGAACTCATAGAGTCTAGTGTAAGAAGAAAAGGTAGTTGAGGACAGATTCCTGGGAAACAACTACATTTAAAGGACAGACTGGGACTTCTCTGGTAGTGCAGTGGTTAAGAATCCGCCTGCCAATGCAGGGGACACAGGTTCGAGTCCTGGTCCAGGAAGATCCCACATGCCGGGAGCAACTAAGCCCCTGCGCCACAACTATTGAGCCTGCGCTCTAGAGCCTGCGAGCCATAACTACTGAAGCCCACACACACAGAGCCTGTGCTCTGCAACAAGAGAAGCGACTGCAATGAGAAGCCCGCTCACCGCAACTAGAGAAAGCCTGCACGCAGCAACGAAGACCCAACGCAGCCATAAATAAATAAATAAATAAAGTTATATATTAAAAAAAATAATAGTAAAGGACAGACTGATGAAAAGAAGCCTAAGAAGAAGGCTGAGAAGGAGAAGCCAGGGAGATGTGAAGGAAAACCACAAGAAAACAGCAGCTTTCCTCTTCTCCGCAGTACAGTCCTTTAGTTATCATTGGGGAATGTCAAAGCAGAAAATGAAAACACTAAAATTGCATTTAATCAGATCCTTTTTCTTTTGAGGTTCTTTCCTTGGATTTGGGGTTTCTTTTTCTAATCTTGTTTTTGACTGCACCACACGGCTTGCAGGATCTTAGTTCCCCGACTGGGGATTGAACCCGTGCCTTTGGCAGTGAAAGCGCAGAGTCCTAACCACTGGACTGCCAGGGAATTCCCTCTTTAGATTAGAATCTTGATTCATCTCTTTACCCCTATAAAATAAACTCCAGGAGCCTAGGGTAGACCAAATAGGTGATTAACGCTGGGGTTGCACATGGAATGGAAGGTTCTAGGATTCAGGTAAAAGGGACTGTCCTGGGTTGTGAAGCTTCAATGAGCCAGGGAGACATAGTGGTTATCAGCTCTGGAAGTAGACGGATCTGCATTCAAAGCCTGACGCTGAGGCCCAGAGGGTAATTCTCTCAGCAGGTGTGCACGCCATCCTGGGCGTAGACTGTAGGTGTCTCACTCCCAGACCCCTACTCTCAGGCTGGTTGGAATAAAGGAGAAATTTCTCCACTGACCTGTGGATTTCTCGAGGGCTTAGTACATAGAAGGTACTTAAATGTGTAGCTTCTTTTCTCAACGATGAGTAAATGAACAGAAGTTAAAGATTGGTACATAGGAAATAACTTTATAATAAGCATATGAGTATTGTAGTCTCCTAACATTTTTATGGGTCACTGACATTTTCAAAACTCTGACTATTGAGCATCAGAGAAACATCTGCCTATGTCCATTTTAAAGGATATAGGAGAACAATACTACTTACTATAACAAAATTATAAAGCAGTTGATTTAAAAAAAACAAAAAATTATCCTTAATGGTTCATAATGTGGTTCCTTATTAAGCAATGGCATCATCCTAACTCTTCCATAGTGCTTTTTTTTTTACTTTCCTGGCACTGTTCTGAAGAACTTATATGCATTAATTAATTTAATCTCCCCAACAAATCTATGAGATAGGAGCTTGTCTATTATGTACATAAGGAAACTCCAGACACAGAAGCGTTCCCAAGGTCACATAGCTAATAATTAGCAGAGATAGGATTTGAACCCAGGAAGTCCAACTCTGGAGTCTATGCATGTAACTGCTACACTACACAGAAACCTACTTTGATTCTGCTACTTGCCTGCATAGCTGGACCACTTTGTTTATCACCTAGCATGGAAGGAAAGCTACACTGTGCATGTGAAGTGAGGATTTCTCAGCAGGGCTTCTGTGGGGACAGGTGGAGCAGGGGCACTTTGTGGGAGATATATTTGTGTTAAATCAGGACCACAAGCATGATAATTACTTATACTAACAGAAATCATAATCACACAATGATCTTAGTTTGCAGTTGACTATCCCCAATTCCATAGGCAGATGATCTCAGTCCCTTGTCACAGACTAAGAGAGAAAGAGGTTCAGTGCTTGTGGACAGGACCAAAAAGTGTGTCTACTTGGGAGTCTCTGGGGAACTCACTGACCCTGTCTGTCCTCTACGCTCTTACTGGCGAGTTTTCTGAGGGTACTTTGTATGAATGGCCTAATCTTTTAGTTGGTGTCCAGGAGCCCACACTGATTGTCCCTTATCTGAGGAGGGTAACAGAGAAATCTCAGAAAGAGTTGGGCACAAGAGGCTCCAAACCAGGTGGAAACATTGCCACTGCCTTGAAAGGAATTTGAATCCAAAATGATTATTTGGAATCACTCTAAGAAACGTGTCCAGTATATACTATAGCACATATTTAAAAAAAAAAAAAAGATTCAGAACAAAATATTTCCTGATATTATGCTCAGGAATGAGGATGTTTTATAACTCTTACTTAAATATATTTAGTATCACTTACAGAAGAAAAGAACCTCAAACATATAAAAATAAATCAGATTAGGCTTTGTCTTTTGATTAATTTTTTTTTCACTGAACAGGAAAGTACTCATTAACAAAAGTTTGGAGAACAATAAAGTAACTGGAGGTTATTAATACGAAAATATTGTCAATTGTTCCTCCTGTAGAAATCTCCCTGGACAGCCCACTTCCTGAAAAATGACTCAGCAAAAGCTCCCAAGAACAGTTGTTCGTGTTTAACACACAATTGTTCAGGCCAGCACCGATTTCTTATCTATAAAGTCCCCTTGTGATTGATGATTCATGTTTCTTTTCAATTATGGGCTTTGAATGCAAACTGTTTCTTAATGTAAACAAATGGCTTCAGTATTTAAAGCAAAACATTTCCGTTTGTTTAGTACTATTTCCTATTTTATGCCTGAAACCATATTTTTTGAGGGAATTGGTTTGGTTTCAAAAGAGGGAAAAGAGATGATTGTTTAGAAGATGTGTGCAAAGAAGGATGTACTTGCCATGGGCTGCCTGCCAGACGTACGTAGACTCAGATGAGGCACAAGGTAAACTATCCTCTCATGTCGTGGCCCAAAGAAGTTAGCGTCCTGAATTCTGACAGTAAAGATCCAGGTTTTCCTGTGGGAGTAAAAAGGGTAGCTTTTTTTTTTTTTTGGCAGCTTGGTAATAGGCTTTGCATAACGTCTTCTCAGTTCTGCTGAAGAGATCTGAACTAGATGAATGGAGGATAAAAGACACAGTTACCAGAAATACTAGAAAAAAGAGAGCAAGATATTTAGTGATTTCTGATGACGTTTACAATTGCCAATGTAAAAAATAAATTAAAACCTAGAAGGGCCTGAGCCAGTTTCAATGAACTCCGTGACCAAAGTTGACCACTAGGTAGCGCCATAATCTAGCTCTGTGACAATAGGACTGACGCTGTTGATTATCGCCAGGATGAACAGATTTAAGATTTACACTTGGAAAAAGATCAACAAGGGCGCCCTAAAAATTTTCCATCAGAACACCCTAGCATAGCAAACGTAAGAGGTATAAGTTTCAAGTATTTACTTGGGGAAGCTATTTCTACCAGAGCAATTTTGTTTATTGAGAACTCACAAAAACAGTGAGTGGTAGAAGAGATTTTACCTTCCCCTTCTCTTAATGAACCCCAGATTTGCACGAAGATAAGGAAAAGCAATAATCACAGTTAATTAAAACAATTAATTCCAGAATTTCCTTGGCAAAATAGAAAAATGTCAATTTAATTAAGCAGGAAACACTACTCAGTGTTGTTTTGGAGTCATACTGTCTTCATCATTCCCACTGAAGGTCTTCCATTCATTCAGAACATGCCCACCATGCATCATGCTAGATGCTTGGAATATAAAGAAACATAAGGGCACGTTCCTTGCTTTTGTGTAGCTCACAGTCCAGTAAGGTAGGTAAATATCTAACAGAAAAACAATAGGGGTAAGATCTTGGATAGACATGTTTGAGAGTTATGGAGATAGTAGCAAATCATTCTACACAGCCAGGCATTTGAACAAGGCCTTGAAAGATAAATAACAGTAACAGCCGACACTGATGTCCATGTGCCAAACACTCTCCAGAGTGCTCTACCTAATAAATGTTCAAAAGTCATGTAATCTTCACAATGACTATATGAGGTAGGTGATACTGTTATTATCTCCATGTTCCCTTACAAGAAAACAAGTTTTGGGAGGGTACTCTAGATAAAGGAAGTAGCATGTATAAAGTTTCCAAGATGTACAGAACCATGGCATGTTCCTGGGAGTAGAAGCTCAGATAACAGTAATGATATAATATTCATGGAAACCACCATGTCCTCTATGAGTTTATAAACAGAAAAATATGGTGAGTTGTATCAGAAGTTTAGAACAGGGGGCTTCCCTGGTGGTCCAGTGGTTAAGAACTCTGCGCTTCCACTGCAGGGGGGTGCAGATTCGATCCCTGGTGGGGGAACCAAGATCCCACATGCTGTGAGTGTGGCCAATAAAAAGAAAGAAAGAAAGAAATTTAGAACAGATTAAAAAAAAATTTATTTTAATTACCTAAAATTTTATTCTTAGGAATTCTCTGGTGGTCTAGTGGTTAGGGCTCCACGCTCTCACTGCTGAGGGCCCAGGTTCAATCCCTGGTCAGGGAACTAAAATCCCACAAGCTGCGCAGCACAGCCAGAAAAAAAAAAATTTATTCTTAAAGAACAGTAGGAAAAAAAAAAAGAACAGTAGGAATATAGTTTATTGAGAAAACACTGATTCATTAAAAGACCAAAATGCTTTTTGTAATGAAATTTTACATCCTGAATTTTGAAGATGATAGGAAAAATATATAGAATGGCCCTCTGGAAACACAATTTTGGATACCATAGATTTTTCTGAAAAACTAACTTTCAAATAACTAACCATATTGCTGAGAGTCTCCTTAATTGAGCGTCTTGAAAGATTACCGAATGTTGAAATAATAATGCTAATATAACTAAAAACAACTTTTAACTATTTTATTTTAGATAGCCTTTGTAAGACAAACTCTGTGATATCACGATCAAATATTTATTGGTTGCCTATTACTTACAAAGCACTGTACTGCTGCGTCAAGGTTATTTACTGAACAAATATTTATTGAACACCTAACTAGTGCCAGCCATCCTGTTAGTTGCTGTGGGTATAGTAACAGTAGCAGCAAACAACAACAAGGGAACAATCTTTGTTTACTTCTCCATCTCCACACCTGTCTCCAGCAAGCAACCCTTGTTTACCACCCTGGCCTCACTCAATTCCCTGGCCATGCCCTCTCTCTACATCAGAGGTCCGTGTTCCCACCAGCTGCTTTGCATATGAATGGGCTGTGAGTCCCCTCACCACCCTAGAATATCCAAATAGTACCCATTCTTCAGTTTTCAGTACCAATGTCCCTCCTACATGGCTATTTTTGTTCTCTCCTGAGCTTTCCCAGTATTTTTTTAAAAACCATCTTAACCATTTTTAAGTGTTCAGTTCAGTAGTGTTAAGTATATTCACATTGTTGTGTATCAAGATCTCCAGAAATTTTTCATCTTGCAAAACTGAAATTCTATACCCACTAAACAACAACTCCCTGTTTCCCACTCCTCCCATTCCCTGGCAACCACCATTCTATTTTCTGTTGCTATGAATTTGACTATTTTAGACACCTCATATAAGTGGAATCATACAGTATTTGTCTTTTTGTGACTGGCTTATTTCACTTAGGATAATGTCCTCCAGATTCATCCATGTTGGAGCATGTGACAGGATATCCTTCCTTTTTAAGGCTGAATAATATTCCATTGGATGTTTGTACTATATTTTGTTTATCCATTCATCTTTCAGTGGACACTTGGGTTGCCCTTCCGGCATTTTTTTTTAATTAATTAATTAATTTATTTATTTATGGCTGTGTTGGGTCTTCGTTTCTGTGCGAGGGCTTTCTCCAGTTGCGGCAAGTGGGAGCCACTCTTCATCATGGTGCGTGGGCCTCTCATTATCGTGGCCTCTCTTGTTGCAGAGCGCAGACTCCAGACGCGCAGGCTCAGTAATTGTGGCTCACGGGCCCAGTTGCTCCGCGGCATGTGGGATCTTCCCAGACCAGGGCTCGAACCCGTGTCCCCTGCATTGGCAGGCAGATTCTCAACCACTGCGCCACCAGGGAAGCCCCTTCCTGGCATTTTTATCCCTTCTTCTTTTCTAGTACTCATCTCTTTGCCTTCATATATTATAATTATTCAGGTATTTATTTTTCTCCTTTCTCATGTGTATGTTCCTCATTTATTCATTCATCATCCAGTCAACAAACACTGTTGAGTGTCCCCTCTTTGCCAGGCACAGTTTCTAGGCTCTGGAGATACCTCAGTGAACAAAACAGAAAAAATTCCCTGTCTTCATTAATCTTACATTTTAAGAGGAGAGACAGGTAATAAATAAAACAGGTGAAGTGTATGGTATGTTCAAAGATGATAAATATTGAGAGATAAAAATAAAGCAGAGGGGGACTTCCTTGGTGGTCCAGTGGTTTAAGACTCCGTGCTTCCACTGCAGGGGACGCAGGTTGGATCCCTGGTTGGGGAACTAAGATCCCACATACCATGAGGTGTGGCCAAAAATAACAACAACAACAAAAATAAATAAATACATTGGAGGAAGTAGTGGGGATAGAGATCGGGATCAAAGTTAAAATGTTGGATTTTGTTTCCAGTGAAGGCATCACTGAGGTGGTGACTTTTGAATAAAGGCCTGAAGGAAGTGAAGGAGTGAGCCAAGTGAATATCAGAAGGAGAGCACAGAATACAATTGAATTTTAGCCTTCTTTGCACTGAACTCTGTACTGTTATTAGCACAGCCTAAAATTGCACTAGACTTTTAGCAGTTGGATTACATGATTGACTTATACGTTATGAATTAATAATAAGCAGCCTCATAGGAAGTTGTGTGGATTAAATGAACTTAATATTTGTAAAATGCTTAGAACAATGTCTGCCATATGTTAATTGCTATGTAGGTGTTTGTTAAAACATATGTTTATTATTCTGATTGAGATAAGTTTCTTTGCTTACCAAGATGCTAGTCATGGTGGGGTAGAGTTAGAGGAAAAAAAGTCAGAATAGCACTCAGAGGAACACTGGACTACAAGTCAGGAGGTTTACACTCTTTTCTGTGTTCTGTTACCAACACATAAAAATCTTAGGCAATTAAAAAAAAAAAATCTCCTTGACCTTCAATTTTAGAGCTTGAAGATAATCCTTCCATTTAAAAATACTATGGTTTTAGAGAAGTTGTGTGTGTATGTACATGCTTGAATGTGTGTGCATGTGTAACAAAGTGATTATTTGGATGAGAATGACAAGGGGGTTAGGAATGACAAGTACCTGACGTCTCTGAAGATTAAAACAGAAGACAGAGAGGAAGAAAGGAAGAGGTGGAGAGATGCTGAAAAGATGGTTCCCTGTGCCAGCTACCAGAGGCAAGTCTGGCCTAGGAGAGCTCAGTTGCTGGCCAGAGAAGATACCAGGTAGGGGAAGGTAGACCAGAGAAACACAAGTCACCATTGTGGGGGTTAGAAGCTCACATGTTGAGTTTTATGGGGGAGGAAGTGGAAAACTCCTGTGCACATATATTATACCTGGGCAGTGTTCCTGTATTTAAGTTACACTGTCAGATGTGTATGGTAAGGCAGCAAGTCAGAGGTGAAAGGCAGATTATATATTATGACATATGAAGAGCTGCTGCTACCTGTGGCATCATCCCTGACCCTAAAAGTTAGAATATCCACTTACCAACCAAATGAGTTTATAAAAGTCATCTTCAAAAGCTAAAGGTCATTCTAGATAATTGCTCAGGAGTTCCACATCCAGGCTGCTCCTGATTTTCTGTGCTTTTGCTTATCTCACAGGCCCCTACTCAGTGTTGACCTCTGGCCCCACTGGGGTTTGTAATCCTCATTCTGCCTTTCTGAAATCTTGGACCTCTTGTCATTCCTTAATGTTTTAAAAATTTTGTTAGCACTTTCAGTTGTGGCCCAATAGACCCTCAAGTCCTAGTTAGTCAGCACATCAACTCCTAGATACTTACTGTATTTATTTAATACAATCATGTATTCTGCAAATGTCAGTTTTTCTTCTTTCTTACCAACCTTTATATCTTTTTATTTCTTTATCTTGCTCATTGCATTGGCTAGGACTTCCAGGTCAATTTCAAATAGAGTTAATGATTGTTTTTTTTTTCCTGAACTGAGTAGGCCAACGTTAACATTTTGTCACCAAGTAAGATTTAACGAGGTTTTTTTGGTTTGTTTTGTTTTGTTGTTTGTTTGTTTGGATAGACTCCTTTTATTATATTAAGAAATTCTCTTTTATTCCTAGGTAACAGTTTTTAAATTTTCTGGACCCATCAGACATATATAGGTGTGAGAATTATCTATAAAGGTGAGGAACTACCTCTACAGGAAGGTATGCGGTAGGGGTGGAAGGGTGGAACTCGGATTCCACCAAGCCTCTTAACAGAACTAAACACCAGGTGAGAATTGTCAGGCTAGTCCACCTCTTTTGGTATCCTTCTACCTTCTGGCCACCCCTGCCTTGCCCACAGGCTCCAGTTGTTCCCTAGAGACTGCAATTGCAGAAGGGGCACCTGTGCCAATGAAACCCATGAGCATGTTCCCATTGGTGGTTCCAGTATAGAGTAAGGAGGCTGGGATTCCAGTTGTGGTGAGGGAGGAATGCAAAAACCAACCAGGTTTTATTTGAATAATAAACTTACTTTTTCTAAAGGTTCAGTTTCTAGTTTCTAGAGGGTTCCTAGCAGATTAATAGAACAAAGGCTTAGTTACAGAGCAGGAAAAAAATGCCTAGAAAGGGGCCAGGACCAGGGCCATATCAACACCACACATAGCCTGATGATGTGTCCCAAAGATCTGCTTAGGGCAGGATTTCCCAATCTCAGCACTACTGGCATTTGGGGCTAGATAATTCTTTGTTGTGGGGGATTGTGCTGTGCATCGTGCGTCATTTAGCAGCCACCTCTGGCCTCTGCCCACTGGATGTCAGTAGCACCCACCTCCAGCTGAGACAATCAAAAATGTTCTCAGGCATTGCCCTAGGGGTGGGAGGAGACAAGATCACCCATTGGGAACCACTGGCCTAGAGCTACTTAATCATCTCCTGTCAGTGGTCAGGCTTGATCCCAGAAAGTAGGACTATAAAAGAGTTTGAGCTGCAGCTGGGAGGCGAGGTTAAGGGTTTGAGACTGAGAACATTCCAGTCTTACTCCCCCATTCTCTTTTAGGGCCATCTTGGAATATGGCCTGTTTAAAATTTTTCCATTACTCCTTCTCTTTTCCTTATTTGGTGAATTTGTTGTCAGCTTTATGGGATTAGGGGAGGTTGTTTTTCTGACTGTTACTTTTGGTAGGAGATCCTCTCTGTTCATTCAATCTGTGCTGACTTCCGGCAGGAAATGGCACTCAAGGAAAGTTTTTAATAAAAGGAAGATGCTGGTTTAGTCAGTGGAAACAGGAAGTTGTAGCCTGCGTCTACACGGCCTAGAAGAAAGTAAGAAGCAGAGAGAAAATTCACTTAACAGAAGTGGGAGGAGCAGAAGGGATGGGGTGGGAGTAGAGGAGGTTATGGGGAGAGCTCAGGGGTGGAGGGAGGCAATCAAGCCAACAGGATGGAAGACCTTTGAGTCTCCTGGTGGGGCTGGCTGTACAGGAAGAGTATAACAGCACTGTGTAGTAGGAGACAGCGTAGGGCAGGTAGTAACGATGAGTCCAAAGCTATTGTGGTTCATCACTTATACGACTTCTATAGCATTATACTGTCTAAAAGTACTCTATTTAAATTAACACAGTTTTATCACTCTATGTAATTAAAAGCGTATGCCTACCTTATAAAATCCCCTTGAATAAAACAAAGAGAGAAAGAGAAAGAGAAATGCAAATGTAACAAAATATTAACCATTGATGAATCGATGAAGGTTATGTGACTGTTTCTGTACTTCTTCTGTAAGTATGAAAATTTTAAAAATTAAAAATTTGCGGTATGTGGGGAGAACAATCAATTTTAAACTATGTTATATTTAAGGCTCAGTGGGTCATCACAGATATATGTTCATGTGTATGTGGCATTACCTATGAAGTTGTTCTCTACTACTATCAACAGTGATGACCAATACTCTCTTATGACCAGACTGATTTCCCATCATGAATTTATGTTTTCTCATAGTCTGATAATTCAATCTGGAAGTCCCATAGTTTTGCATCATTTGGACCAACACTTGGGCATAAGGCAGCAAGTAACTCTTAGCTTGTAGCTTTGCTGTCAATCATTCATTCATTTCGATAAGCATTTCTTGAGCACCTACTGTTAACAGGGCAGTGTGTGTGTTACAGGGAATAACAAATACAAATCAAATAGACATTCTGCTCTTAAATAATCTGATAATTTGGTATAAATTAAAACCCTGCACAAAAATGACTTTATAATACAAGATAGAAAATTACTGGGGTTTTTTTTGTTTTTTTAAAAAAATTTATTTATTTTTTATTTCTGGCTGTGTTGGGTCTTCGTTTCTGTGCGAGGGCTTTCTCTAGTTGCGGCAAGCGGGGGCCACTCTTCATCGCGGTGCGCGGGGCCTCTCACTATCCGTGTCCTCTCTTGTACGGAGCACAGGCTCCAGACGCGCAGGCTCAGTAGTTGTGGCTCATGGGCCCAGTTGCTCCGCAGCATGTGGGATCTTCCCAGACCAGGGCTCGAACCCGTGTCCCCCGCATTGGCAGGCAGATCTCAACCACTGCACCACCAGAGAAGCCCCCTAGAAAACTACTGTTTTGTGTCAGGTCTTGAAGGAGGGGAAATGGTGTTAGACATATTCCTGATGCATTTCTTCCGTTCTGCCATGGAGGAAAGCTAGGGCTAAGAGTTGAGCCTATTGGTGGAATTGATGTGAAGAATACTGCATTGGTTTGCTATTGCTGTGTATAACCCATTACTCAGTGGCTGCGAAGAACCATCATTCATTATTGCTCCTTGTGTCTGTGGGTATTTGCGGCATGGCTGATCTGGCTGGGGCTAGAGTGAGCAGCTCTGCATCAGAATGCTGCAGCTGGATGGGAAAATAAGCTTCTCCCTGCAGTTTTGTGGATCAGTCGGGATGACTCTGCTTCATGCATCTCTCATCCTCCTTGGACCAGCAAGCTAGCCAGGGCATGTTTTTCTCAGGCGATGGCAGAGGTGCAAGAGGGCAAAGAGAAATATGTGAGGCCTTACAAAGCCCAGGCTCTTGGAGCTCACATACTGTCACTTCAGCTCATATATCATTGGCCAGCAGAACTCATGGGCTAAGCCCAAAGTCCTGGGGCATGGAGGGACACTCGGTGAGGCACTTGGCAAGGGTATGGATTCAGAGGGAAAAGTGAAAAGTGGATGCAGTTTATGACATGTGCCTTGTGGTTACATGAATAGTACGTTTTGAGGAGAAAGAACTTCAACTTCTTTTTGGAGCATTATTAACAAATCTGATAAAAACTTTAAAAAAGTAGATTCATATGAAAGAATGTCACTACTCATCCCTTTATTTTTTCTTTTCTTTGGCTGCGAGGCATGTGGGATGCGGGGGATCTTAGTTCCCCAACCAGGGATCAATCCCGTGCCCCCTGCAGTGGAAGCACGGAGTCCTAACCACTAGATCACCAGGGAAGTCCCTACTCATCCCCTTAAGTACCCACTTTCTTGTACTGGGCAAGAAAGCATGAGGTTAAACTCAGAATTGAGGCAGATCTAGTACAAATGGTAATGGGAAATATGTACCCATTTAATTTTTTAGGCCTGCTTGGGGCTGGCTGTCGGCCACATTTTTCCCTGATATTTTAGGCCTCTAGTTCTTGCACACTTTCTTCCTCTCAGTGGCAACCAGGCCCCTTAACGTCCTGGCACCTCCATGCTTTCACCCTCCCCATCAAAATCTATCCTGCAGAAAGGGTCTAGCAAACTCACTCACAGTAAGGCATAAATGACTGATAAGGATAAAAACTTACTTCCAGGAGCATTTGTATTTGAACAGGAGACAAAAAAAGGAATGGCTCTATAATGGTGGAACTTCACACAGCAGTGAGTAGTGTGGAGAAGTGAAACAGATGGGGAACCAAGGTGCTTGCCCAGTGACCTCAAAATTATATCCTATAGGATTGTTATGTTTTTCTCTGATTGTTACATATTTTAGGGTTGTGGGCAAGGGTATAGTTGCAGCAATAACTAGGAGCATAGCTTTAATGGTGTACTTAGCATAAATAACATTAAAATATGTGCCCTAACAAGTCGATTGTACTTAATAACTTTTTTAGTATAATTCTTCTAATTCCTACCAAAGTTTGCAGTTACTGTCTTTGAGAAACAAGTAAATAAATACAGCAGGCATCAGGCAGGAACTTTCTGAACTGTGTCAAGGTTAATAATAAATAAAATGTTATAAGTAGAGACAGGACAGCAACAGCTGTGCAACATTCTTGGAAGCAAGGATTTTGATAGCATGAAGTCAGACAGTGAGCTCAGTTTTTGCTGCTACTCTGGGTGAACACAGAACCCTTGTCATAATTATAAGGAAAAGTGCATTTCTCTTATAAATTACAACTGTTTTGCACTTAAAATCTGATGTCTGCAGCTGGAAAATCAGGAGCAATGTTGGTGGAAGACCCAGATCAAACCTATGAGAATGTCCTGGCTGAGATTCAGTCTTTTGAGCTGCCCATTGAAGCTACTTTAAGGTAGGGCTCCTTTATATTTTGTTGTTTCTTCTTTAGTGGTGATAAGGTAGTCTTATTCACTTCTTTTATACTTTTCTCTAAAACAGAATAAAAATAATTTTTGAAAAATGGTTACAACTCTGTACATACCTAATCTCAAAATTTTATCCTTAGAGGAATGACAGTAAATAAATAATCCACTTTTTTTTGCATTGTATTTGTTTTATGATTCATCACCACAAGGTTAAAAAATAGAAATGACTTTCAAGTGATCAAAAAGGACCTCATGCCAACTCCAAATAGATTGAAACTCATTTATATTTGAGTGGATGTGAGTTGTAGGAAAAAAACGTAGAATGCTTACTTGTATTGTTGCTTCTCTTGGGTATATGGTGACCTTTCGGATATGTATTTTCTATTTCTATATAAGATTTAAAAATAGCTTCTTTGGTAAGATGGGGATTAATTTGCATAGTTCAAGGACAGGATTAAAATGAAAGACCATGTATCTCTGTGTTAAACAGGCAGTTTTAAAAATTTAATTCTTTTTGACTGTCTGCTTGTACCTGACACTTATCAGTGTGGGAACAGGATGGCAATCACTGAATGTGACAGTGACAGACAATAAATATTTGTTGACTAATATTTGTAGATTAAGTGAAAGGATTTTTTTTTTTTTTTTTTTTGCTGTTGTCTTTTCAGTCTCAGAAAGATCCAGGACAAAATGCTTTGAAATCCTACAGTTTAAATCTGAATAAATTTCTCCCAAATGTTTAAATTTGATTTTGCATTAAATAAATTCTGAATCTTTTCAAAGGGCCTAGGGTAGTGTTGGGGGTATGGGAAGATATTGATATTTATTGGTTGATTCTTGGGCTATCAATATGTAGGTGCAGTTGAAAAATAATTACGACTCCATTATAACTGTTCCTTACACCTTCATTTTATCTGAGCATCATGAACATCCTTGAAGAAGGGCAGGTGATTTTTACCCTATTCAATAGGTAGAAGAAACCAAAGCTTTTCACTAACAGGAAACTTAGTAATTTTTTCCAAATGGAACATACTTTATGCTGTACTAGCATCTTCTCAAACTTGTGCATCTGCCTGGTGGCTAGGTCAGAAGTCTAAAGGGAAACATGAGAGGGGGATAAAGGGAGCCTGGAGGTGTGTTGATTACTGTGGCCTCTGCTGCTACTGCTGCTGTAGAGCCCTTGGTCTTCACCCCTGACCCTCTCTACTTCTCTCCTGGTCTCACAACCCTGGCCAACATCTACAGGTTTCATCCATCCTTGGAACTATCAGCTAGTCTTGCTCTGGTACTGGACCTGACTTCCTGCTTTGATTCTTGG
Organism: Balaenoptera musculus; assembly: GCF_009873245.2. NCBI lineage: Eukaryota > Metazoa > Chordata > Mammalia > Artiodactyla > Balaenopteridae > Balaenoptera > Balaenoptera musculus. The sequence continues at coordinate 34,510,569 of NC_045800.1, read as the reverse complement.
ATCTGTCCTACCCTCTGTTCGGAGGGCAAATATCCCCAGTCTTGTACCTGGTCTTCCTAAAGAAAAGAATTGGTTTAGATTTGGCAGTCACAGCACTCTCCCAGCATCACAAGAGTAGACACAGCACAAATATTTTCTCCAGGTGCTGCCTGTCATCACCACCAGTGGGCCTGGAATGCCCAGTTAGCTTTGTATTTAGGTTATTGAATAAGGTCTTTGAATAAGTAAGAGAGGTCTTTTCCAAAGGCTACTGCTAAAACACCTCAATGTTATTTTGGAAGGTAGACACAGAGCTCCTAACAAGCCTTTAATTGGGACAATATTCACCAAAATTAGTTTTCCTAAACTGTTGCTGTAATCATTGATTAGATGAAGACTTCTTAGGCTAGCATTCGACGCCTTTCTACACATCCCTGTGCATGTCATTGATATTCCAATGTCACCTATTCTGGTTCACTGCTCTTATGGAACATAATCAGCTCATGTGGCCAAATATGAGGGTTGGAAAATAAAGACAGGACTTCCATTTTGGCCAAACTGGAGTGTTTACTATTTGATAATATGCCCTGAGATTTTCTTCCTTCTCGTGCTCATGGTTCCTTTCCTTTATTATCCTTCACTCTTATTTCTTCCTGCCAAAATCCAGCCCATCTTGCAAGGCACAGCTCAAATGTTCTGATCCATCAACCACAGGTGAGCGTTTCGTCCTTTGAAGCCCCAAAGAATCCAGGGCATTTATTTTGACTCACTTGGATGCGTGTGTGTGTGTGTGTGTGTGTGTGTGTGTGTGTATTTTATACTATAACCATTCTCAGGCTAAAGACTCCTGAGGGCACAACCTGTGTCTTACTTATATCTTAGCATCCTCTGCAGAAGCTTCTACCATGCCAGGCACACAGTAGCTAGATAAGTATTTGTTGAACTAATTTGTATGAGCTTCTGAGCTATGATGACCTTGCGAGGCAAAAGAAAGAAGGTAGTCCAGGGAGAAAGTCATCATTTCAGGGAAGAAGAGAAGGCTAACGTATTTGAATAGTTACAAGTTCTAAAGGCAGAGAGGGTGGAAAAGAAGTTTAGCTGGAGGGAGATTGGCCTAAGGGCTGGAATGGACATGAGGGGAGGGTTGGGACATTGAGAGGATGGGACTGGGAATACAGGGGAGAAACATTCTCCGGGAAGCCCTGCACCTGGGAATTGAGGTAGAGAAAATATCCAAGAATTCTCCTAGTTGTTCTTCCTGTCACGGAAGAAAGGCATTACTTCTACAGACGTTTCTGTTGTAAAATCCTAAACTGTTAGCTTCCTCTCCCCGCCCACCTTGTTTTGAGGTGCCCTGCTCAAGGTCAGTGTTCAGATCAGGGTCAGGTGGGGTTTGTTTCTCTAGCAAGGTGAGCTCAGAGAGCTCAGGACTCAAAACCCAGAGATGATTTCTGCTAGTGTCATTTAAGGATGGCTCAACAGCCCTTCTTAACAGGATGTGCAAGGCTTCCTGGCACACTTAGCCCCACCATCATCTGAGAGAATGGGTCTCCTCCACCTAGGAGTCGTGACGGGGTTGCTGAGACCGGGACTCATGTTGTCTGGTACTAGTCGATGGCCATAGTCTCGTTCACCTGCCCGGGCTGCCTTCTGCCTACCTCCTGACTTCATACAGGCTGCTCCCATCCTGTCTCCTGCCTGACTCTCCCAGTGGGCCCCTTGAGTCAACTCCTTTGGTCTTCTTTCTGTTTTGCTGGAAAAGTGGACAAGAATCAGATGATTCTGAGGTCCTGTGTTTGTTTTCATCTATGTGTGAAATGGGACCACTGCCCAAAGTATTAAGTTTAAAGGAGAGATGGTTTTAGGGGAGAGTTGAGACATTATGTTTTTTCCATGGTTTATTTGTGTTGCCATGAAATACCCAATAAAGACATCTCAGGCAGCTCTAACAATTGAATTGGGGAATAAATTTCCAGGGTGGCAAATTGGAATTTGATGTTAGCCATGCAGACAGTGACTGAATTTCAAAGAAAGGGAGAAATGTAAAGAAAGGCCTACCGCTAGTGCCTGTGTTGTCCTAGCATGGCTTTGCTTGGGCGTTCAAAATCACCTGGCTGGCAGATGCTTGGTAGGCTAAAACTCATGAGCAGGTGGGGTCTGGAATTAGTTTTGCTACCCTAATCCTTTTGCCCTGGGCATCACTGTTTTTATCATGTTACCACCACATGGTAATTTCCACTAGATTTTCTCATTCGTATTATGTTTTCTGATTTTTACTCCAGTTCCTCCATTTGGCCTAGATATGCCCAACTCCTTGCCAGCTGCTGCCTCTAGGGGGCGTGCCTCTCCCTGGTAGGCTTACCGGCTGTCTGGAGCCATGCTTAAAGAAACTACAGGGACTTCCCTGGTGGGTCCAGTGGTTAAGACTCCATGCGTCCACTGCAGGGGCGCAGGTTTGATCCCTGGTCAGGGAACTATGGTCCCCACATGCCCCATGGTGCAGCCAAAAAAAGAAAGAAAAGAAAAGAAAAGAAACTACAACACTAGTACCTTAGTCAGCCTTATTCTAGCATTACCAACTTCCTTGAACAAGGATAGCTAATAGCTTTCAACTAGTAGTATATCAATTCCAGTGCATTGGTAGTGGTTTTTCTGAATCCTCATGTTGAGAGTGGTTCTGATAAAATAGCAATGGTAGCTATGGTCTTAGGATAACACAGTAGAGCAGCATCTTTACGTCACATCCACACTAGAACTTCCTGCTGCCAGGCCTCGCTCTTAGACCTGGCCCCCCATGGGTACCCTCTCACACCTGGGTATAGCCTGGGCTCATTATGCCTCTTAGGCTCCTGCAGGTGTGTTGTTAGCCTCTTAGAACAGGTCTTGAAATCATAACATGTCTGAACCAATTTGAATTCAGAAATTACAGTGTGTCTCATTGCTAGAGCTGAGACTGAGATAAGAGATTGAAGTGCAGTGCAGTGTTTCGTGGGGAGGAAGAAAAAGAGGACATATCCAAAGAAAGCCCTGCCTAGGGCTGGGAAAAATAGGAGGAAAAGGGAATTGTACATGATGACGTACCAGAAGAAATTTTTGTAATTGTTTTATGATAACATAATTGTTTTACACTTGTACTCACAGGCTCTCTCGGGCTCTTTTCCAAAAGCTGACCATGAAGTTTTAACAGTTTAAGAGCAAACAGGATATTATTATTTCTTTGACTTAATGTTTTTAAGAATGAAGATAACATGCTTTTAGGAAAGAACAGAAAACATTAAAACAACAACAACAAAAAACAACCACCTAACTGTAACACAGTAAAATCTTAGAATGACATACTAAAAAATATATGTAGTTAAATTCAGCTGTAGACATTCTGGAATGCTTTCACCGTTCATATCTTTAGAAATGTAACATTTCTATTAAATCTTATTTCATTAAGATGTTAAGATCAAAGCTCTAGCATTTATTAGTTATTTGATTTTGGCCGTAGTTTCTGAAACTATAAAATGGGAATTATAATAAAACCTATCTCAAATGTATTTGAAGTGCTTAGCACAATGCTGGCCTAGCACATTGTAAATGTTCAATATTTTAACTATATTATGTCTAATTTACATCCGGGATATATATTCCAGCATAATATAGTATACACTTTAGAGTGTTGAAGTAAACAAGCACTCACAACATCTTGAAATTCTGAGCAGGGGGAAAATATTGAGTAATGTAAATTTTATTTTGGTTGCCTAATATTCAGGGGAGAGAGGGTATCCCTTTTCAAAATCCTATTTACTAATCCTTATATTGATGCTAATGTAATATCATGACCTCATTTAATCTCTAACGGGAGTGGTGTAGTGTGCAGCATGCTGTGGATATAAAATGGAATCCAGAGAAACTGTTCAGGAATAACTGTGGGCCTAATTATGACTGAGGCCTGCCACGTCTGTAGCACCTCAGGAAAGCCTGGGGTCCCTGATGACAGTGGGCTGTGTAGTTGCCAAATTTTCACTGAACACTTAAATAATACCATTAGCTGCTTGATCTTCAGTGGAACACTAGAGAGAAGTTTAAAAAAACATTTTTTTTATGTTGAGAACTAAGTATTCCAAGCAGGGAGACAGTTCTGTTTATTTAGTGGTTAAATGAATGGGCTCTGGAGCCAGAAGGACATGTGTTCAAATTTTGCCTCTATACTACTTACTAATAGAACTATTGAAAGGTTTACATGAATTAGGCATTATGTGTATTTAATGTAGTGGCTCATACATAGCAAATGCTCATTCATTCAGTTAGTAAATATTTATGGAGCATCTCCAACGTGGCAGGCAGTGGTGGAGGATGGGCAATGGTCTTGTTGTTGATATAGCAAGATCAAGAGACCTGGAAACTCCCTGCTCACAGGGAGCTGGCATTTTAATGAAGAGAGCTAAAAATAAATTAAAAAGCGGTAATAAGTGCTATGAAGAATAACAAATCAGGGTGAAGGATAGGGAGGTCCAGGGATCCTATTTTACAAAAGGGAGGTCCAGGGAGTAAATGTCAGCTATTATTATCTTTATTAACATTTCATTACATTACATTAGTTACATTTCTAAATCCTTTTTTGCTGAGAGAAGAAAAAAAATAGGAGGAGTGAGAAGAGAGGGAGAGAGAGCGAAAGGCAATAAAGAAAAGCTAAGTGGGGAAAGAGTGAGGAATAAAAAGCCAACAATGAGGAGGAAAGAAAGAGGAAAGAGAAGAGAAAATGGTGTCATAAGCTGGCGCTGGGGTGCTGTGGGGAGAGGAAGGAGGTAATGGAATTCAGAGAAAATACTGTTGCTCTTTGATTGCTCAGTGGACTTTAAAATGTTTAGCTTTGGGATGAGCAATGTAATGGTGCTTTCAGGACATCGTTCCGAGGGCAGGACTAGTGATACAATTTACAGGACCAATGCAAAATGAAAATGCAGGCCTCCTTGTTCAAAAGATTATTAAGAATTACAAGATGGTGATGGCAGAGCATTAAGCCAAGAGCCAGTTCTTACGCCCCCGCATGGATGAGCCAGCTCTGTCTGAGAGCTTAGCGCAGAACCTGGCACACAGCAGGCGTTCAATAAAAGCTGTTGTTGAATGAAGAGAACCTGGGGCTAATTACTTTTGAACTTCTTTGAGGACTGGCCCATATTTCAGAAAAACTGATTTTATTTGGCTTCAGTTTCAGATTTCCTTCTATTGTTCTCCCCTGTGGGATATGGAACAGATTCCTGGACACAGTTTTGGCAGCAGGAATCCTCCCAGGCCTGGCTGGGCTTTGTTCACATTCTCTTGCACCTACAGACTATGGCCACCTGGGGTCACTGCACCAACAAGGTAGAAGCTGGAGGAAAGCAGCTGTCAAGACAGCCCCAAAGAGTGGCTAAAAGGCACAGGGAAGGGTTAGTGGATAAGAGCCAATATATAAAGACTGCCTGTACTCTACATTTTGATAAAGTTCTGCAACTATATAACAAAGGCTCTTAAACTCTTTGAGAAACATCTGAATGATATTAGCAAAGTCTTGAGAGGATAAAGATCAGGAAGTCTGCTATAGGGTTCCTAGGAGTGAGAAAGGGAATCTTTCTGTAGAGCTGTACCCTACCTCATGAAACACCGCTTTTACAACATTAAGCTTAACATGAGAAGTATTTGCATGTGGATTATTTATTTAACAAATAGTAACTGGGCTGGTAGTAAACTCTACAGACATTGTCCCATGCCTGGAAATGGAGACAGACTCGCTGATTGTTCGGCACCATGATGTGTGTGCCTCCAAGGACAATGAAGAGACCCTTGACTTAAAGCAAGATCCGGAGGGCTCACTAAAGTGGATCCAGAACCAAGGGTCTAACTGAAAGACAGGGCCCCTGATTCCCCAGCCACAACAGGAACAACTTTCAGGCAGTTTCCTCCCATCGAGCATTCAGAAAAAAAATGAGGTTCAGGTTCAGAGACTCTGATACAGAATTAGGCTATTTGGTTAATGGTTAGAAAAAAAGAACAATATTGTGTCTGGTTTTTATTTTTATTTTACCAAGAGGGAAGCTAAATTCTGGGTCTCCTGATTTAATAACAAATGTTGGATAATCCTCGTCTCCAATGCTCGTGCAACATTATACATATATTATCTCCTTAATCTCCACACCACTTGTGAGCTAGGGACTGTTATTGCTCCCAATTCACACTTGAGAAACTGAGGCTTAGACAAGTTACGTCACTCTACCGAGGCCCCACATCTAGTAAGAGATGAATTGGAATTTGAACCAAACATTTAAATGCCAGACCAGGGCAAGCTGCATTCTACAGCCTCCTTCTGAGGGAGGGGCTTTCCCAAGATTGTTTATTAGTCTGTAGACAAGTGGCTCAAAGTATAAGTCGTTAATGATTTAAGATTTTATCTACAGGTTAAACCCTTACTTTGCTGGTTAGTTTTCCTGCCAGACACAGAAAGCTCTCTTGCTCTGACAGTCTCCTGCTCTGTCAGTCTTCCTGGATATCTTTTCCCTCCCAGAGTCCTGATGAGAGATTTCGGGTGGATCTCTGGAAGTCAATATCCACTGCCCCCAAAATAACTCAACATGCATGTGCTGTCTTCCAGTGTGCCCTACTACCCCCAACCTCTTCAGACCAGATTGACTAAGTCATTTATTCCTTGGGTAAAACAACATCGGAACAGTTTTCTTACCTGATTTTTTTTATTAACAGGAAAAACAGGAACAGCTGACTAGCTTCCATCTTCTCCAACTCACTAGCTGTGTGGCTTTGGACAAGTGACCTAATCTCTCTAAGTCTCAGTTTCTTCAAATTAAATTGGAGATAGCAAAAGTATCCCACAGGGTGAAATTAGATTTTAGTAAAATTAGTACTAATTTAATTAACCAAAAAAAGTATGAATTAAATTAGTAAAGATTAAATTAGATAATATAAAGGGCTTAGCAAATAGTGCTCAGTAAACAGCTATTATGGTTTTTATTTTGGCCTATAGCTGAAATTCTTCGTTTTGGAGCCTTTTAGAAATGTAGCACTAGGCCTTTTTTTCACATGAATGTGTTTGTTGATATCTACGTCCATAATTAAAATTTACATAGTTAGCTAGTTAGGACATTTAGCTTTAAATTCTTAGCAAAAAACTTCAGGTACTAACGGAACTGTCAGAAGTCACAGAGGGAACCAGCAAGAGCTGTTCAGAAGGAGAAGTGGTATATGGACTTCCTTCCATCTTGACTTGACTTGAGGGGAAGATACTGCCACTTAACGTTGAGGTAATCTCTATGGGCAGGTGTTGAAACAGGCCAGGAGTGAGGACTATGTAAGCAGGGCTGGCTTCCCAGGGCAGGGCATTTGGAGCTGGGTTTAGATAGATGGCATCAGGGTTGGAGAAGAGAAGGGGGAAAAGGTCTGGGTAATGAACACTCCAGAAAGGAATGCCCCACAAGTCTGGGGCATTGCCAATAAGAAGCTGGCTTGTGCCTTATGTCTCCTCACCTTGCTTTACTCTTCAGAACAATGAATTCTGGCCCTGCTCATCGTCTGAGCTAAGATAGCCTGCCATTTCCTGCAGAGAGAACTGGCTTTCTGTTCTCTTTGTAGGACAGTAAAAATTTGTTCTCGGATCTTATGTTTTGGTTTCAGGTTCAGTTTTCAAAGGCTTATTTTCCCCTCTTGAGAGCTGAACCTGCATTTCAGATGTGCTAACAGCAGGTGGGTGGTGCCTCAGCAATTGAGGACACAGTCTGCTAAGAAAAAAAATTCAGTTTTTTACTACTCAGTAAAAAACAGTGGTATGAAGGGCCAAAACACTAGGGTCTAGGTACAGGTATTTGGCTCCATCCAAGGATAAAATTTTAAATAACCAGAGGAATGGATGAAGTTTATATCCTCTGACAAAAGTCCATAAATATCATTTCTTGCATTGAAGCTTCTGATAAAAGTGAACATCAGGGAATTTGAGGTAACGTTTTGTTTGTGCTGCAGATTCCTATTAAGGCAACTGAATACACAATATTATAAGATGTTGTATTTAATGTCAACATATAAAGAGCAAGTTTGAAGAAACTAACTTTTTACAATGTTGATATTGTTTTAATTCCTAATTGTTACCAATAATGGATTAATTAAACTCCTACCTAACTCAGACCTGTTTGGAATGCTCCTTTCTAACTCATCCTGAACTCTTTCCAATGGCTTCAGAACTTCAGCATTGTCTGGTTTGAAGACCCTCCAACTTTCTCTCAGCCGTGTGCAGGACTCTATGAGGAACTATAAGAAATTGCAAAATTAAAAAAAAAAAAAGTCATCTCTGAACTTAGGACCTTAACGTGGTGTGAAAGTGCTGGTGGACTTGGGAAGAGATTTCTTTTTTTTTTTCTGTATATTTTCACAGCTTGAGGAAGTGAGATTACCCAGAGAAGATCTGGATTCTCTTGTACCATCAAGACAGTGGAAACAGGCTTGTGATAGGGTTTCTTGGTAGAATAAGTATTTGGATGTAGCAGAGCTTCCTTAGTCTTCCGAGCCAGTGTGCACTGCGGTCAGCCGTGTTCCGGTTCCCTGGGGGTCAACTGTACAAAACAAACAAAATTCAAATTATAAAAAGGAGCTAATCAAAACAAGTGCAAACTCTTAAAACAGTTGTTGGTGGAATGGATATATGTGCTAAATTAAATCTAGAGTCAGTGGAGAAGGTTGTGATCCATTAGGGAAATCTTTATGAAGGAGATAAATCTGAGTTGAAGTTTCCAGGAGGGGCAGAAATTTCACATTAATAGGAAGGAGGACATTTATATATGTTAGTAATGTTTATTGGCCCTTACTAAATGTGGCAGGCAGAATAATGGTTCCCCACAATGTCCATGTCCTAATCCCTAGAATCTGCAAATATATTACCTCACATGACAAAAGGGATATTACAGATGTGATTAATGTTAAGACCTTGAGATAGAAGATTATCCAGAATTACGGGGTTGTGTCAAACCTAATGCCATGGGTCCTTAAAAGCAGAGAATCTTTTCTGGCCTAGGTCAGAGTCAAAGGGAGATGTGACTACAGAAGAATGGTCAGAGAGATGCAATATTGCTGGCTTGAAAGACTGAGGAAGGGGGCTATGAGCCAAGGAATGTGGAAGGCCTCTAGAAGCTGAAATAGGTAAGGAAATGAATTCTCCCCTAGAGCCTCTGGAAAGAGCACAGTTGTGCTGACACCTTGATTTTAGCCCAGTGAGACCCGTATTAGACATCTAGCCTACAGAACTATAACATAATAAATTTCAGTTGTTTTAAGCTAAGTTTGGGATAATTTGTTCCAGCAATAATAGAAAGCTAACACAACATGGGACAGCAAAATGAGGTAGACAGTACTATTATGGTCATTTACAGATGGGGAAACTGAATTATAAAGGAACTAGGTTCTTGCACAATGTCACCCAGCTGTGGATGAAGGACCAGGGAATTAATTGAAGACACCAGTCGTCAGAGTTCATGCTCTTAATTATTATGCAATATCATCTCCCAGGATTTTTGTGGGAGGATGGAAGTAGTAAAAGCTTCTAGAAAAAGCTCACTGAAGGAGTGAGTTACACAGCTGTATAGTAAACAGCTTGGTTGACTCAAAGGGACATTCAGAGCCCTGAATTAATGGAGACCAGAAAATATTTGTCCCTCAGGGCTAGGTATGTACTCTCTACTTGATTAACCTTCTCAGTCGCTGCTTTGACCATGACAAACTGGTTTACTCAGCGTCCCACAAACACTTCACTAAACAGAACTCTTCTACACTAGTACCTTTGTCCAAGCCACCTGCCTTTCTTTCCCATCTCGCTGATGCCCACTGCTCTCAAGAGCTCCCACGCCTTATCCCAAACACAGCAACTTAGGGGCACTTGGGTTCAAGGACTTTGGCATGAAATCACACATTGCACTTTTATCTTTGCCATAAGGTGTCATAATTTTACGTCATTGACTTTTTCTGTCGCTTATAATTTATTTCCAAGTTGACTGGCCTCTGTGGACTTCGCGTGGGCAGGGACAGGAATCCACTCAGAGCAGTCGCCAGCTGGGATCTTCCTGGCTCATTCCTAAAATAAATCTTACTCCCACACACCATTTTGTTTTTCTTGAGTACACGTTTCCCTTTCTCTGACTCTCCACCACCCAGAGTACATCAGGCCTCCCTGTCAAACGTTCCCGTAGCTTTTATTACAGATTGTCGACCTCCCTCATTACTAAAGTATCCCCAGCGCGTAGCAGAGGGTCGGGCACACAGAATACAGGGATCTATGTTAAAGCCCAGCCAGTTAATAGCAACTAGGGACAAGTGCCGAGCGCAAGCTGGAGGTGACGCGTCTCCACTCCCTGCCGCCCCCGGCAGTACCTTGACCTCCGCAGGTGTGGAGACCGACACCTGGTCGCGTGCCCGCGCGCTGCCTCCCACGCCACCCGCGCGCCCCTGCGCTGCCCGCCCCGCCCCTTTCCCCGCCCCCTCGCGCTCGCGCCACAGGCCGCTCGCCCCCGCGGTTCTCGCGGCGCCGCGCCTCGCTGACCCCTCAGCTTCCAGCCAAGATGCGGAGAGCGGCGAAGGTCTGGGCACCGTTCCGGAGCACGAGCGGATCTTGCAGGAGATCCAGAGCACCGACACCGCCTGCGTGGGGCCCACCCTCCGGTAAAGCTCTCATCCTCCCGGGATCTCGGGCTGCCCCCTCCGGCCGCTCGTCGGGAGCCGGGCGGGTCGTCCGCCGCCGGTCGCGCGCGGAGCGGCCAGACAGGTGGTGCGCGAGGGGGAGGGCGGGGGGGGGCGCTTCAGGGCGGCGGGCCGGGACCTGAGCCGGGACCGGGGCGGGGCGGCACGGGAGGCTGCACCTGTCGGCGCAGCCCGCCTCAGCCACGGGAGCTGTCACCGCGCAGCTGGAGGGTGTGGCTGCCAAGGCGCCTCTCACCCCGGGAGCCGCGGCGCCGCCCCGCCTTCGCCGTCCAGTCCCGGCCCTGGCCTGTGGTCTCGAGGACGCGCCTGGGCTTCCGGGCTCTCGGATCGTGCGGGGGCCGAGGGCGGCTTGGCTGCGGCGTGACCGAGGGTACCGACGCTCGCGCAGGTGGAAACCCTGGCGAGCTGGGCTGCCGAGGGCGTGGGAGAATTGAAATTGAGCGGGAGACGCCGGCACCATTATCTCCCCTCCCGCGCGGCCAGAGTGGGCGAGGAGGGAGCGTGGGCTGGAGGGGAGGAGCTGACGCTCGGGAACGCGCTGATGTGACCGTGCGCTCGCTCGGCAAGCCTGGGGAGCTTTTACTTATTTACGAACGTTTCATTAATTTTGCATGCATTTCCCAGTTTATTTTAAAAAGAATCTCCACCCTTTAAAAATAGTACAAGAACAATAAATATTCCAGACTGAATACCTGCTGCCCTAATAGAATATTAGCCGGGTACTATAGTGATCCATTAGAGTGTTAGGCACTTTCTTCAAGGATGAGTGCCTTTTAAACATAAGGTTTCATTTTTCGCTGTGATGATAATGAAATTATTATTCACTTAGGGAACTTGGGACTCATTGGGCTTTAATCATTATTATTTCTTCAGGATACATTCCTAGAAATGGAGCGCTGTATATTTTGTGGACTGAGGACGTAGTATAAAGTGAAGCCAGTTAAAGTTATGATGTAAATCCACCTTGCTCTGAGAATCCGGAGACCTGGGTTGTTGGTGTACCCTAGTCTAACCACTGATGAAGCGTGCGGTCATGGGCAAAAATCATTTAACTTCTCTGAACCTTGATTCTTTATTTGTAGACAGGGGAGGGGTAGGTGTTTAGATGCCCAGAAAGCCCAGTACCTTAGGGACCTTGCCTATTTGTTTACTGCTGTATGCCTAACACGAAGCATGTGGTGGCATCTGATATATTTTTGTCAAATGAAGTTCCATTTATGATATGATAAGAATAATTAGTGCATTTTCTTAATTTTTCAATGTAATTCTTTTCATAAAACTCTGCATTTGGGGGCTTCCCTGGTGGCGCAGTGGTTGAGAATCTGCCTGCTAATGCAGGGGACACGGGTTCGAGCCCTGGTCTGGGAAGATCCCACATGCCGCGGTGCGACTAGGCCCGTGAGCCACAACTACTGAGCCTGCGCGTCTGGAGCCTGTGCTCCGCAACAAGAGAGGCCGCGATAGTGAGAGGCCCGCGCACCGCAATGAAGAGTGGCCCCCGCTTGCCACAACTAGAGAAAGCCCTTGCACAGAAACGAAGACCCAACACAGCCAAAATAAATAAATAATAAAAATAAGTACATTTAAAAAAAAAAACTCTGCATTTGGTAATGAAAGTAGAAATCATAGCCTAAAAGGAGGCTTTGTTTTCCTCACTGCGTGGTGAAACTGAAAGAGTACAGTATGTGGTATAGTTATCAGAACAGTCCATTTTTGAAAATAGTATTGGTTATGAAGGAGATGCTTCTTCTTGAGAAAATGTGCTAGGCAGTATCCTTGATAGCAGATGAAATTGACTTAGAAGAAAAATTTGAAATACAGTTGGCTCTTGAACAATATGGATTTAAACTGTCGATCCACTTACACCTGGAATTTTTAAAATAGCAAATACCGTGGTACTACACGATCCACAGTTGGTTGAATCCGAGGATGTGGAACCCGGGATATGGAGGAAACCAGTGTATGGACAGCTGACTATAAGTTATATGTGGATTTTTCACTGCATGAAGGGTCCGAGGCCCTAACCCCCTCACTGTTCAACAGTCAACTGTGTATTGAGAGATTTTTGTGACACAAATAGAATATACGTATTCATGGTGTTATCATTCTGTTCTATTTTGATGGACATTTTTGTAATCTGCTCACTTTGTTGAAACCCACACTCTTTTCTTTAGCGAACTACGTTGACTCGTACTTATCCTATATATACACTTGTCATCTCTCATTTATAAGCAGACTCTTTGCACACACATGTAGAAGGCACTATTAGTGGTCCTTTCTCTTGAACAGTTTAAGCTACTGTTATCTTTTCCCAAGGTTTCACTGAGTGAAATGCTAATACTAAATTTTAAAAAAAACTTTCATTATGGGAAAATTTAAGTGTTTTAAAAAGGAGAAAAGTCTAATGGACCACATGAATTTATCATCTAGCTTCAATTCAACCCCTGGCCAGTCTCATTTGATCTCTTGCCATTTCCACTCTTCCTCACCCTGGATTATTTTGAAGCAAATCCCAGACAGCAGTTCATCCACAAATATTTCAGCATTAAGATTAATTTTTGTTGTTATTTCTCAGTTAAGTTTTAGCTGGCATGTAGGCTTATGTTGTTATAGTTATTATTAATATTATTTTTCTTAGTGGCAGACTTTTTTTCAGCCTGACCTTTTCCTGACTCACTTTTTATCAGATCAGTCTTCCTGGAGGAAGCCACATGATTAAATGAGAAGCATATTATACACTTTTCACAGGGCCTGGCATATGATGTGGTTCTTTGGCCACAATGGAATTAAATTAGAAGTCAGTAGTAGAAAAGTATCTGGAAAATTCCCAAATATTTGAACACTGAAAAACGCACATCTAGATAACCCATGGATGAAAGAAGAAATGGAAAGAGAAATTAGAAAGATTTTGAATGAATAAAATGAAAACACTACATATCAAAATTTGTGGGATACAGCTAAATGTATACTTAGAGAGAAATACAACACTAAACACCTCTATGGGAAAAGAATGGTTTAAAATAATGGCCTCATCTTCTAAGTTAAGAAACTAGAAAAAGAAGAGCAAATGAAATCCGAAAGAGCCAAAGAAAGAAGATGATAATGATCAGAGTGGACATCAGTGAAATAAGAAATAGAAAAACAGTTGAGAAAATCAGTGAAACTGAAACCTGGTTCTTTGAGATCAGTAGAATTGATAAACTTCTAGGGGAAAACAGGGAGCAGATACCAATGATCAATTCTCAACTCACTTTGAGGTCAACATTAACCTGATACCAAAACTAAACAAAGACATTTCTAGAAAAGGAAACTATACACCAGTATTATTAATACACACACTAGAACACTTTAAACAGAATTTTAGCAAATTAAATCCACAATATATAAAAATAATAAATGGGATTCATTTCAAGAATGCATGCTGGTTAACACTTGAAAAACCAACTGATGTAATTCATATTAAACTAAAAAAAATTATATGATCATCTTAATAGATGCAGAGAAAGCATTGACAAATCTAACATTCATTCCTGATAAAAACCCTCAGAAACTAGGAATGGAAATTCCTCAGCCTGAAAAAAGGCATCTAGGGGCTTCCTTGGTGGCGCAGTGGTTTAGAATCTGCCTGCTAATGCAGGGGACACGGGTTTGAGCACTGGTCTGGGAAGATCCTACATGCTGCGGAGCAGCTAGGCCTGTGAGCCACAACTACTGAGCCTGCACGTCTGGAGCCTGTACTCCGCAACAAGAGAGGCCACGATAGTGAGAGGCCCGTGCACTGCGATGAAGAGTGGCCTCCGCTTGCCACAACTAGAGAAAGCCCTCGCACAGAAACGAAGACCCAACATAGCAATCAATCAGTCAATCAATCAATAAATCTTAAAAAAATAAAAAAAAGGCATCTATGAAAAACCTGTAGCTAACATTAAACTTAATGGTGAAAGACTGAATGCTTTTCTCCTAAAATCAGGAATAAAGCAAGGATGTTCATTCTCACAACTTGTATTCAACACTGTACTAGAGGTCCTAGCCAGTATAATAAGATAAGAAAAAAAGTCTTGATTGGAAAATCATCTTTATTTGCAGACAATGTAATTATCTATAGAGAAAATCCTATGGAATACATAGAAAAGCTACTAGAACTGTTAAGTGGGTTTAGCAAGGATATAGGACACCAAATCAGTATGCAAAAATCAATTGTATTTCTATGTGCTAGCAATGAACAATCAAAAATTGAAATAAAAAATAGCATCAAAAATATGAAATTCATAGGGATAAATATGGCAAACAATGTGAAAGAGTTTTACCTGAAAACTATAAAACATTGCTAATAGAAATTAAAGAGGACCTAAATAAATGCACACATATGCTGTATCCATGAATCAGAAGATTCAATAATGTTAAGATGTCATTTCCCCCAAACTGTTGTTTAGATTTAAGGCAATCCCAATAAAAATCCAGCAGTTTTTTTGGTAGAAATTGACAAACTGATTCTAAAGTTCATATGGAGATGCAAAAGACCTCGAATAGCCAAACTAACTTAGAAAAAGATGAAAAGTTGGAGAACTTACATTACCTGGTTTTAAGATTTATTATAAAGCTACAGTAATCAAGACAGTGTGGGACTAGCATCAAGCTAGACAAATAGATCAGTGAAACTGAGAAGACTCGATAAATAGGTTTACACATATGGTCAGTTAATTTTTGGCAAAGATGTAAAGGCAATTCATTGGAAAAGATAGTCTTTTTAAATAACAGTAGTGGAATGTCAGATATCTATATGCAAGATAATGAACTTTTAAATGTATTTTGCATCATATTTAAAAATTAACTCAAAATGGATCGTAAACCTAAACATTAAATGTGAAACTATAAAACTCCTAAAAACTACAGGAGAAAATTTTTGTGACTTTGGGTTAGGCAAAGATTTCTTAGATACTATTACAAAAGCATAATACATAAAAGAAAAAATTGATAAATTGGACTTTATCAAAATTGAGAACATCTGGTCTTCAAACACACTGTTAGTGAAAAGACAGGCCACAGACATGGAGAAAATATTTGCAACTCACATCTCTGATAAAAAAAAAAAAAATTGCATCCAGAATGTATAAAAGAAGTCTTTGAGACTGACTGATAAGAAAGCAACCAATTCATTTAAAAAATGGGTAAATCCAAATGTAAAATAGATAGCTAGTGGGAAGCAGCCACATAACACAGGGAGATCAGCTCAGTGCTTTGTGACCACCTAGAGTGGTGAGATAGGGAGGGTGGGAGGGAGACGCAAGAGGGAGGAGATATGGGGATATATGTACATGTTTAGCTGATTCACTTTGTTATAAAGCAGAAACTAACACACCATTGTAAAGTAATTATACTCCAATAAAGATGTTAAAAAGAATGGGTAAATGATTTGAATGGATACTTCACAAAAGAAGGTATGTAGAGAGTAAATAAGCACATGGAAAGAAGATTAACATCATTAGTTATTAGAAAAATGCAAATGAAAACTACGGGGTAAACCACCACACTATTGGCATGTCTAAATAAAAGACTGACCATACCATGTATTGGTGAAGTTGTAGAACAACTGGCACTCTCGTATATTGCTATGGGAATTTCATAGATGCTGTTTTTCAGGTTGAGGAAGTTCCCTTCTAGTCCTAGTTTGTTGAGTGTTTTTATTATGAAGGAACATTGAATTTTTCAGTTGCTTTTTCTGCATCTGTTGAGATGATCATGTGGATTTTGTCCCTTATTGTATCAAAATGGTGTTTTACATTAATTAATTTTCAAATGTAACCAACCTTGGGTTTGCAGAATAAATCCCACTTGGTCATAGTGTATAATCATTTTTATATGTTGCTGGATTCCATTTGTTAGTATTTTGTATAGGATTTTTTACATGTATATTCACAAGAGATATTGGTCTTTTATTTTCTGGTGATGTCTTTGGTTTGGTATGAGAATAATACCTCATAGAATGAGTTGGTTAGTGTTCCTCAATTGAGATGAATGTGTTTTTATTTCTTTCTTTGTTTCATTTTTGTGGTGTATCACATTTATTAATTTTTTTTAATGTTGAATAACTCTTAGATTCCTGGGATAAATTCCATTTGGTCATTGTGTATAATCCTTTTAACACGTTGGATTCAGTTTGCTAATATTTTACTGAGTGTTTTTACATATATATTCATAGGGGATATTGGTGTGTAGTTTTCTTTTTTATGATGTCTTTATCTGGATTTGGTATCAGAGTAATGCTGGCCTCATAGAATGAATTAGGGAGTGTCCCTACTCTTCCGCTTTTTGGAAGAGTTTGTGAAGGAATAGTGTTAATTTTTCTTTAAATAGATGGTAGAATTTGTCACCAAAGCTTTTCTTTCTTGGAAGGTTTTTGATTATTGATTCAATCTCTTGTTATAGGTCTGTTCTGATTTTCTATTCTTCTTGCACCAGTTTCGGTAGTTTGTGGTGTTCTAGAAATTTGTCCATTTCTTCTAGGTTATCAGGTTGTTGGTATAAAATTGTTCATAGCATTCCTTTGTAACCTTGTTTATTTCTGTACGATCGGTAATACTGACTTTTCTTTTATTCTTGATTTTTAGTAATTTGAGTCTTTTTTTTTCTTGGTCAATTTGGCTAAATGTTTGTCAATTTTATTGATCTTTTCAAAGAACCATCTTTTGGCTTCATTGATATTTCTCTATTGTTTTCCTATCATCTATTTCCTTTGTAGCTAATCTTTATTTCTTTTCTTTGCTTGTTTTAGGTTAATTTGCTTTCCTTTTTATTAGTGTTTTGGGAGGAAGGGTAGGCTATTGATTTGAGATCTTTCTTATTTTTAAATATAGGTTTTTGCAGCTATAAATAATCCTCTAAGTACTGCTTTAGCATCATCCCGTAAGTTTTGGTATTGTGTGTTTTCATTTTCATTCATCTCAAAGTATTTTTAAAATTTCCTTTGTGATTTCTTCTTTGAGTCATTGGTTATTTAGATGTATGTTGTTTTTTTTGTTTTTGTTTTTCAAATTATTTATTTATTTATTTACTTTAGCTGTGTTGGGTCTTCGTTTCTGTGCGAGGGCTTTCTCTAGTTGCGGCAAGCGGGGGCCACTCTTCATCGTGGTGCGCAGGCCTCTCACTGTCGCGGCCTCTCTTGTTGCGGAGAACAGGCTCCAGACGCGCAGGCTCAGTAATTGTGGCTCACGGGCCTAGTTGCTCCGCGGCATGTGGGATCTTCCCGGACCAGGGCTCGAACCCATGTCCCCTGCATTGGTAGGCAGATTCTCAACCACTGCGCCACCACGGAAGCCCCGTATGTTGTTTAATTTCTATGTATTTGTGAATTTCTCAAATGTCCTTCCATGGTTAATTTCTAATTTCATTGCATTTGGTCAGAGATCATACTTTGTATGACTTCAGTCCTTTTAATTCATTGAGGCTTGTTTTATGGCCTCACATGTGGTTTATCCTGGAGAATGTTCCATGTGCAATTGAGAAGAATATGTATCCTGATGTTGGGTGGAAGATTCTATAGATGTCTGTTAGATCTCATTAGATAATAGTTGTTCAAAGTCTTCTACTTCCTTTTTGATATAATGCTTAGTTCTGTCCATTATTGGGTATTGGATAGTTTTTGCTTCATATGTTTTGGGCTCTGTTGTTAGGTGTATAAATGTGTATACTTGTTACATATTCTTGATTGATTGACTCTTTTTCTGTCCTTTTACTTTCAACCTATTTTTATCCTTGAATCTAAAGTGTGATGGATCTTTTTATCCAGTTTGATAATCTCTGACTTTTGACTGGATTGTTTAATCCATTCATATTGAATGTTAATATTTATATAGTTGGATTTATAGCTGTCATTTTACTTTTTGTTTTCTGTGTGTCTCATTTCTTTTTGCTCCTCTGTCCCCCCCGCCTTTTTTTTACTATTTTTTGTTAAGTGAATATTTTCTAGTGTAACATTTTAATTACTTTAGTGATTTTTTTTCCAGTATTTAAAAAAATTTATTTCTTAGTGGTTGCTCTCAGAATCAGCTTCAGATTAATTCTAAATTAATTCCAGTGAAATACAGAAACATTACTTCTATATAGCTCTGTTTCCTCTTTCCCTTTTTTGTGCTATTATTGTTATATCTTACATCTATATATATTACAAATACAACAATATGGTGTTACATTTGTTGCTATATATAACTTTTTATTTTTCAAAGAAGCTGAGAAAGAGAGCAAGTATATTTATAGAGTTTGTTACATTAGCCTTATTTACCATTTCTAATCCTCTTTATTTGTTGCTGAGTTTTTAGTTGTGTCATTTTCTTATTCCATTACAGCTTTGTTCCCACATACTTAATTTGTGCTGTTATTTTCAAATATGTTTGTATATGTTATCAATACAATTATGTACATATTGTCCTTTGCAATTGCTTTTTAAATTAGTTAAGAGAAAAAAGATGCATTTATACTGTCTTTTAGAATTACATAGTTACCTTTGCTGGTGTTCTTGTGTGTGTGTGTGCGTGTGTTCATATTGCCATCTGGGTTCACTCTTTTAATTATGAAGAACTTCTCTTAGTATTTCTTGTAAGGCTGGTCTGCTGGTAACTAATTCCCACAGTCTTCGTTTATCTGCAAGTGTCTTTAGTTCGCCTTCAATATTTGAAAGATAGTTTTGTTGGTTATAAGATTCTTAGTTGACAGTTTTTTCTTTTAACACTTAGAATATATTATCCCACTGCCTTTTGGCCTCCATTTCTTCTGTTGATAAGTCAGCTGTTAATCTCAGTGGGATTCCCTCATATGTGGTTTTTTCCCCCTTGTTTTCAAGATTTTCCCTTTGTCTTTATTTTTACTGTGATGTGTCTGGGTGTGGAGTTCTTTGTGTTTATCCTTCTTGTAGTTTGTTGATCATCTTAGATGTTTAGTTTAATGTTTTTCATCAAATTTGGGAAATTTCAGCCATTATTTCTTCAAATATTCTTTCTGCTCCATTTTCTTCTTTACTTTGGTACTCTCATCATGTGTATGTTGGTGTGCTTAACACTGTTCACATTTCTCTGAAGCTCTGCATTTTCTTCATTCTTTTTTCTCTCTGTTTGGATTACATATTCTGTATTAGTCTATGTTTAAGTAGTCTTTCTTCTGCTAATTTATGTCTACTGTTGAGATTTTCTAATGAGTGTTTATTTTCTGTTGTTGACTTTTCAACTCCAGGATTTTAACTTGGTTCTTTTTTATGATTTCTGTTTCTTTGTCAATAGTCTCTTATTTTATTAGACATTGTCATCATACCTTTTTTCACTTCTTTAAGCATGTTTTGTTTTTAGTACTATGAACCTAGTACTTTGAAGTCTTTGTTAACTCCACCATGTAAGCCCTGTCACAGGACCTGTTTCTTTTCCTGTGTGTGGGTCATAGTCTCCTGTTTCTTTGCCTATCTCATAATTTGTTGTTGTGGTTGAAAACTAAAATGTTTAGGCAGTATATTGTATCAACTCTTGATACTGATTCCCACCCCCACCCCCCCAACCATGTTCTGGGGCTTGTTTTTTTTTTCCCCCTAATATTTAATTTATTTATTTATTTATTTTGGCTGCGCCAGGTCTTAGCTGTGGCATGCAGGATCTTCGTTGCGGCATGCAGACTTCTTAGTTGCAGCATGCATGTGGGATCTAGTTCCCCGACCAGGAATCGAACCCGGGCCCCCTGTATTGGGAGCACTGAGTCTTAACCACTGGACCACCAGGGAAGTCCCTGGAGCTTGTTTTTGTTTGTGTTTGTTTGTTTAGTGGCTCGACTGGACTATTTCAGTCAAGTGTATTTCCCTCACAGTGTGAAGCCTCTGCTGCGGCTCCTCAGAGGGCACAATCTTGGCATGTACACAGTCACTCTGGAATGACAGTGGTTTTAGCAGAATTCTCTTTATGTCTTTTCCTGATCTCTCTGTTAAGCTGTCTGCTTATCTTTTTTTTTTTTTAATCTTTTGGCCACACCCCATGGCATGTGGGATCTTAGTTCCCTGACCAGGGATCGAACCCACGCCCTTTGCATTGACAGCATGGAGTCTTAACCACTGGACCACCAGGGAAGTCCCTGCCTGCTTATCTTGATATCACACTGAGATGTTAGACTCCAGTAATTGCTGGCTCGTTGCTTTATTGTTTTCAACAGTATTCAGGGACATAAGTTGTTTCACAGTCTAATCCAATTAAATCTGGTCCCCCTTGCAGTGGTAGGTTTTTTTTCCCCCTTATGCAAGTAATTTATTGAGGCAATACTTTCAGATGAAACCTGTAGGAGTGAGGGAAATAGGATAAGGTAGAGGAGATCTAAAACTGTGGGTTCAGCTTAAGTCTAGCCTCAGCCTGATTCCAGGAAGAGCTCTGGAGTTAGAATGATATCACAGGGACTTCCCTGGTGGCACAGTGGTTGAGATTCCCGCCTGCCAATGCAGGGGACACGGGTTCAATCCCTGGTCTGGGAAGATCCCACATGCTGCGGAGCAACTAAGCCCGTGTGCCACAACTACTGAGCCTGCGCACCTAGAGCCCGTGCTCCGCAACAAGAGAAGCCACCACAATGAGAAGCCCGCACACTGCAACAAAGAGTAGCCCCCGCTCGCCGCAACTAGAGAAAGCCTGCGTGCAGCAACGAAGACCCAGTGCAGCCAAAAATAAATTAATTAAATAAATAAATTAAAAAAAAAAACAATGATATCACAGAGTTGTTCCACTTTGAGGCAATGGGGCTGAACTTTTACTCCCACCTCCAACAACCTCTCATTGGCTATAGGCTACTCCCAGAGTGTGTGACTGCTGGGGGGGCATACCTTCCCAGGTATTACTGGGCAGCGTGCCTCCTACTCGCAGGTCTCCAGAGAAGGGGGCAGCTATGGGTCCTTAGTAGCTGGGAGGTGAATGCACCACTAGGTAACAGGGATCTACTACACACCCCAGCAGCTAGAACACATTCAACCAGATCACGCTTAGTAAGGTTGAAGGAATAAATGATAGAGTTTTTCATTTATTTCTTTATTTTATATTTATTCCTGGCTTAATGATTTTTCTGGTGGATTAAGTCCCCTAATCTTCCCAATCTTGATTTTTAAATATTACTTAGAGAATTGTGATAAAATATACGTAACATAAAGTTTACCATTTTAAATGTACAGTTCGTTTCATTAAGTACATTAACATTGCTCTGCAGCCATAACCACCATCCATCTCCAGAACTTTTTCATCTTTCCAAACTGAAACTGTACTCATTAAATGGTAACTCCCCATTGTCCCAGCAGCCCCCAGTAACTACTATCATACGTTGTTTCTATGAATATGATTACTTTAGATACCTCATATAAGTGGAATCATATAATTGTTCTTTTGTGACTGGCTTATCTCACTTAACATTATGTCATCAATGTTCATCCATGTTGTAGCATGTGTCAGAATTTTCTTCCTTTTTGAGGCTGGATAATATTCTATTGTATGTATATACTACTTTCTGTTTATACATTATTTGTTGATGGACGCTCAGATTGCTTCCATCTTTTGGCTGTTGTGAATGCTGCTGTGAACATGATGTACAAATACGTGTTTGAGTGCAGGGTTAGTTTTTCAGGCCAATCTCTAAGGTTTGTTCTGATCATAGGAGGGCTCTTCACATTTTCTTTCTCTGGTTCTTTTTGGTAAACTGGCTGACCTGTGATTTAACTTGTTGATCACATGGAGGTACCAGCCTCCTCTCAATTGCTTACTACCAAAATCTCCATTGTTTTCAAGAGTACCATAATGTTTGGACTTCCTTACATTCTGTTCTAAATAAAGTCAGCTTCTTTGGGGAGAGCTTTGCAATTTTCTCCTGCTTCTTCCAGTGGGGATAATCTCTGCACCACTGCACCAGAGCTTGGGGCAGGAACAATGGCCTGTTTCAAGTGATACTATTCTTAAAGAGCAGCGTTCTGGATGGGGCAGAGGAGTAGGACTCTGTGTGGGGCAGTAATCTCTGTTCTTCTTGGCCTGCCCCTTAAAGTGTAGAGCCTCTGTCCTATGAGCTTGTTACAGACCAGGGTTCTTGGCCTTCCTTAATCAATAGAGATTGATAAGAGACCAGACAAGAAATTCAGGCAAGGCTTTTATTGGGGCCCCTGCTACAGCAGGGGGGAGCGAAAACAGGTAACAGTTTCCTTTGCTCGCTCCTCAAGGTGGGGGCCAGCTGGTTCCTTAAATGGGGTGAAGGTAGGGGTGTGTCCAGGGGTCAGGCCAGAGGGGTGGCTTAGGTGGTCTGCCCACCCCTTTGGTGGTGTTGAGTGCAGGGGGCATGTGCAGTACCCTGCTTTTGCTCTTGACACCCTATTTTTGCTCCTGGCTCTTCAGAAGTGGCAGTTGGGGGTTTTTTTTGGTCTTTTTGTGTCTTGTTGTCCATAATTTGCCCCATCTGCACATGCAGGCAATTATTTTTAGTCCCTTATAGTTTCTTTGTATTTTGTTGCTGGAGGAGACATTTGCCCAGGTTCAGACACTGCAGCAAAGGGTCCCAGGTCCCAGGTCCCAGGTCCCAGCCTGTCTCAAGCTGAGGTTGGGGCAGTTGGGATCCCAGTATTCCTGGCTACTCCATCTTTGGGAAAGCCTCTGTCCTATGACATCCTTCATGGGGCTGGGTGGAGGAAGGAGGGCTGGGTGGAAGAAGGAGGCCCCCAACCTTTCAGCCACACTCACCTGGAATTTAGCTTCTGTAACACAGAACTGTGGGGGAGGGAGGATGCCTGCCCTTTTTCTGACCCTTAACTGAAACCTGGGGGGAGAGGAAGCCCTGACTACTTAGCCACACCCACCCAGGATGGAGCTTCTATCATGCTAAGCTGGAGGAAGAGTGTTAGTTGTGGTTCAGGGGCTATAAGCTCTTACTGTTCTTAGTAGATTTTCTTGAATAAATGTTTCTTCATTTGCTGTATGCTCTTGGGACAATTTTCAGAGACTTCAAATGGTGTTTTTTGTTTTTAAGTAATTTTCATTGGTTATGGTTGTTTCACTAGGAAGTAGGTTCATGAATTCTGGGAAGCTTCATCTTGTTTTTCTTTTAAATAGAGGTAGAATTCACAAAACATAAAATATGCCATTTTAAAGGTACAATTCAGTCACATTTAGTACATTCACAATGTTGTACAACCATTACCTCTATCTAGCTGCAAAACATTTTCATCATTACAAAAGGAAACCCTGTACTCGTTAAGTAGTTACTCTTCATTCCCCCTCTTCTCCCAGCTGCTGGCAACTACTACTCTGTTTTCTGTCTCTGTGGATTTACCTTTTTTGGATATTTCATTAAAATATTGATAGAAGCATACAGTATATGACTTTTTGTGTCTGACTTTTTTCATTTCAGCATAATGTTTTGAGATTCATCTATATTGTAGCAATGTATCAGTACTTCTTTCTTTTTTATGGCTGAATAATATTCCACTGTGTGGATATTCCATGTTTTATTCATCCATCAGTTGGTGAACATTTGGGTTGTTTCTACCTTTTGGTTGTTGTGAATGTGCTGCTATGAACATTCATGTATAAGCTTTTGTTTGAATGTCTATTTTCAGGTTTTTTAGGTATATATCTAAGAGTGGAATTGCTGAGTCATATGGCTATTCTATGTTTAACTTTAAAAAGAGTCTATTTTGTAAAGTGTCAATAGTTTGAAGTGCTGCAAGGCTCTGAAACTGTCCTTCATTGTTGAAGCCATAAACTCAGACTTAACAGCTTACAGCAGAGCTTTTGGGCAAGCTTAAGAGTGAAACAAAGACTATCTGTAGATGACAGAGGCTTAACGGCTATGGTTAATTTATTCCTGTAACTAATATTAGAATGGAGAAGAGTAAAATTTTTAGTCAGGTACAGTACATTACTACTTAAAAGTTTTGATTAGTGAAAACATAGTTACAGCTAGCAATTTTTGTCCCAGAAATTGACATTCAAGGGCTTCGCATGAAGAGTACAATTTCAAAAATGTTTGTATTATAACATTTCTTACTTATATACGTTTAACCTAGGAAGGGTGAGCATCTCTCTAATTTGACAGCTCTTCCCGTGCAACATTTACTATAGTAATATATCAAACAAACCTAATTATTTATAGTCTTTTTATAAGATGAAAATAAATAACTGTGCTGTTTCTGGGTTCTTCTGGGAAATCTCCAAGACAGTTTTAGGTGTGAAAGATATCTTGAAAGTTTTATTTTATTTTTTCTATAGTTAGGATCCAAATTTGGGAAGGCAAAATCAAAACAGTTGTGAGAGGTTGCCTGAGGAGCAAAACTTGGTTAATTAAAGTGAAAGTGAAGCATTTAAAAAATAAACATAGATAACTTGATTGTAAAGAAACTTAGTTCTTTCATAAGTGAGAGGAAACCTTTTCTGTTTTTTATTGAATAATCAAGAATATAATAAAGTCCACATGAAGTACAGACATTATTCTGGCAAAACAGTCATCTAGGCAGATTACATAGAAGGTAAAGAGTAACCTTTCATATTTTAGGCAGGTCATTAACCAGTAAACCAAGGAAGCAAGCCCAACAAAATTGAACAAATGTTGCTAAATTTTAAACATATATCATAGCGTATTTTCAGTCTTATATTGTAAATGAAGGCAAATAAAATTCATTTTCCATGTTTTGTCCTTCATTGTGCTCTTCCATGTTCTTAAACAGTTTGCTTTAGAGCACTTGTTCTTTTTTGGGGATCTGTAAGGTCAAAACTATTTTCAAATAATGCTAAGAGGTTATTTACATTAAAATGCAGTGCATTCATCATTGCTACTTTCAAATGA
Source organism: Balaenoptera musculus (assembly GCF_009873245.2). NCBI lineage: Eukaryota > Metazoa > Chordata > Mammalia > Artiodactyla > Balaenopteridae > Balaenoptera > Balaenoptera musculus. Next base: position 34,485,054 of record NC_045800.1, on the reverse strand, counting down.
ATCAGTCAATTTAAAAAAAATTATCCGTTTTGGGAATTCCCTGGCAGTCCAGTGGTTAGGACTTGGCGCTTCTACTGCTGGGGGCCTGGGTTCCATCCCTGGTCAGGGAACTAAGATCCTGCAAGCCGCGCTATGCAGCACCCCCCATACACACACACACACAAAATCTCAGTTTTAGTTTTTAATGCGGTAGATATCAATAGTTAGAATACACATAAACAAAAACTTTTTTGATTTCTTAGCAAGTTTTGAGAGTTATGTAAAAGAGACCCCCAAATTTGAAAACTACTGCTGTAGGAGAAAGCTGCTCTTTTTCCTTGATAAAACAGAAGCACATACACAGTTGTATTTCTCTGTCACTGTTCCTAGTATAATCTTAACTACTGCGAATGGTTCTAACTTTTAACCAAAGTAACTAATTTATATTTCACATTGAAACACAGAAGTGGAACATTGAGAATTGTCTGAATATGAGCAAATCTCGTGAATACAACTTCTTACAGACACAAACGTCACTTTTATACCTTAAAGTGGCAAAAATGAACACTTTCATGGACACATCTGGAAACTATAGCTTTTTAATAGCATATAAAAATAGGAAGCAAAAGTATATAAACTTAGTTATGCTTAGTAATCAGTCTGCTAGGATTCCATTATACTTAAAAATTAACTGCTATCCAGTGATTGTCTCTTAATTAACTTAATATTAAGGTTTTAAGTTACCTAAAGATCTTAGAAATTAATCTTTAATATGTGTTGAAATAAAAAGTTTGTCAGAGTAATGATTCTGCTTAGTTGAGCACAAATTTACATTTTTAATCATCTTGAATATTTTTGTAGGGTAATGTTAGCTTGTTTGATTAGTAAACCTGTGTGCGTTCAGGGAAAAACAAACCCAAGTGGAATAAAATGATTAATCATAAAAAATAAATAGCTATTTTTATAAACCAAAATGATCCAACTAGGCTTGTTTGCTGAAGTTGTACAGTTAACTCTTGAACAACAAGGGTTTGATTTTTTTTCAGTAGTAAATACAGCAGTACTGCAGGGTCCGAGGTTGGTTGAATCGGCGGATGCAGAATGCAGATACAGAGGAACCTTGGATATGGAGGACCAACTGTAAAGTTATATGTGGATTTTCGACAGTGTGGAGGGTGGGTGCCCCTAACTCTTGAGTTGTTCAAGGGTCAACTGTACATGAATTATGTGAACTTAGATTTTTTAAACATTTCTAAGTTAATTCATGTAGAAAGAAATTTTTAAAGAAGTCTAGCACATTTAAAGTGTTAGAAATTCAATTTCTTTTGTTTTCTGGGAATTTTACAAATATTCCATTTGTATAAGTCCTTGTTTTTTTTGTTTTTTTGTTTTTTTTTTATCAATAAGCCAGTCAAAACAGAGTTCCTTTAACTTAAGAGACTTTAAAATCTAAATACTTAATAACCTCTGGAGATAAATTGATTTATCACACACAATAGAGGTAAAAACCTTTCTGAATTACAGGTACAGAGCTTTATAGCTTTGATTCTATAATTTCACCCCCAGGTCAAGAGACATGAGTTAGAGAGAAAACCTCCCTGGTCTAGTTATCAAAGAACTGAAAATGAAATTCTTAAAAAATTTGAGCTCAAAATAGACAAATAGACAAACCAGAGTGTCTTTCATCTTGTACCCAAGAGATCTCTGTCATCCTTGTATAGGGATCACCAAATAAATGTCAAACTATGAAACCAAATTCTCAGTCATTGCTACCACTTAGGGGTAATAACTTATTGGCCATGTAGTAACTGGAAACCAGGCGAAAATATACAATCTGTAGAGAGGAAAAGAAACAAAACTTACAGAAACAGAGAGTCAGCAAAGTTAAATGTATGTTGCCACTTGAGTTTTCCTCCTAGAAGCCCTTGAAAAGCTAAAGCAGCCCATGAGGTGCAGTTCTCTGGTAATGCAGTTTCCTGGTTCTGCTGGGTGAATCCACTGGGCATCCTGGTGAAACCTCCAAAACTATTAAAAGATAATTTTCAAAAATGATAAAATTATACAGATATAAAATTTAGGGAATCCTCTGGCGGTCCAGCAGTTAGGACTCCGTGCTTTCACTGCCAAGGGAAGGGGTGGGAGATGTTCAATCCGTGGTCAGGGAATTAAGATCCCACAAGCTGCGCGGAATGGCGAAAAAAAAAAAAACAACCAAGACCCCCCCCCCAAAAAAAACCCTAAAAACAGAGCTGTGATGACTGAGTGAGAAAGTCACAGCTATCATTAATAAATATTTTAAAAAATTTATGCATGCCAGGGAATTTTATTTAACTTAATAATTAATGAGGGAACCAGTAAGATGTTACAATTGTTTTAAAGGCAATGGCAAAAAAAATGATATAGGCATTTGGGAATGCTGAAATAGATTTGTAAGTAGACAAATAACTGGTCAGTATCTGCAGGGCAATAATCAGTTGCATTCCACTGGTAGAAGTGTTTTGCATTTCTATGGGCAAGAGTAACTTGCATTACTATCAGCTTTCAGCAATTTACAGAAATGTAAAATAGCCCAAGACAGTGAAAGCCACAGATAATCTAGAAGGGTGAGGTAGATGGGACATTCAGTAATTGTTTTTGTCCATTTCAAAATCTTTCACAATTTTTTTTGCCATTAGTTGGAAACATTTTTTTTCCTTTTGTCTTTTACTATGCTTATCCCTTTTTTGCCATGCAAAAGTTTTTATGAAAATAAAATTCAGGGAATTCCCTGGCAGTCCAGTGATTAGGACTCCATGCTCTCACTGCCAAGGGCCCAGGTTTGATCCCTCCTCGGGGAACTAAGGTCCCACAGGCCGCGCAGCACGGCCAAAAAAAGAAAAGAAAAGAAAAGAAAATTCATCAATCTTTGGCCTTTTTGCTTGATTTTTGAATCATAGGAAAGTGTTCCATGCTACTAGGTTATAGGGAAGTCGACTCATGTTTTCTTTTGGTACTTGTATGGTTTTATTTTTTACATTCACATTTCTGATCCTCTTGAATTTGTCTGGGGTATGATGTGATTTTATCTTTTTTTTCTTGGCTGGCCCCCGTCCCTGCAGTGGAAGCACGGAGTCCTAACCACTGGATCACCAGGGAATTCCCTGATTTTATCTTTTTTTATATGGCAAGCCAGCTATCTTAACACTTCTTATTAAAAAGTATATCTTGGGCTTCCCTGGTGGCGCAGTGGTTGGGAATCTGCCTGCCAATGCAGGGGACATGGGTTCGAGCCCTGGTCTGGGAAGATCCCACATGCCGCGGAGCGACTAAGCCCGTGAGCCACAACTACTGAGCCTGCACGTCTGGAGCCAGTGTTCCGCAACGGGAGAGGCCGCGACGGTGAGAGGCCCGCGCACCGCGATGAAGAGTGGCCTCCGCTCGCCGCAAGTGGAGAAAGCCCTCGCACAGAAACGAAGACCCAACACAGCCAAAAAAAAAAAAAAAAAAAAAAAAAAAAAAAAGTATATATATATATAAATAAATAAATAAATAAATAAAGTATTTCTTTTTCACATTGATTTGAGATGCTGCCATTATCATTTACTGAATTTTCTTATGTGGTGGGTCTGTCTCTGGTTTTTATCCTGTTCATTGTCTACACGTCTATTCATGTGCTATATACCCTTATACAATTATAGAGACTTTATTGTTACAATATCTGGTAGGGCTTCCCTCACCTTATTGCTCATCTTTTTCAGGGGTTTCCTAGTGACTCTTCCTTGTTTATTCTTCCAAATGAACTTAATAATAAACTTGTCTCATTCTAGAAAAATCCTCAAAGTATTTTATTGAGAATGAGTTAAATTTATAAATTAAATAGTGAGAACAGACATCTTGATGATGTTTAGTCTTCATATCTAAGAACATGTTATGTCTTTCAGGAGAGTTAGAAGTTTTGCACAGATAAATTTTAGAATTCTTTAAGGTTACGTGTAGTTATTTTTTGGTTGTTAGTTGGGTCTTTTCTTACATTCTCATTTTTGTTTATATATGTGAATGCTGGTAATCTTTGTATGTTAATTTTTAACCTCCTACTTTATTAAATTTTCTTACTGTTTGTAGTAATTTTTTCCCCATTGATTCCTTATGGGTTTTCTAGGAATGTAATTATATAATTTGTATATAGAAATAATCTTACTTCTTCCATTCCAGGTCTTAAACCTTAGATTGCTATGTAGTCAAACTTCATAGCCTAATAATTGCAATACAGTAGAGATAGTGGGCATCTTTATCTTTATCTTGACTTTAGCAGGGAAGCCTTTAGTGTTTCCTCATTAAGGAGAACTCTGGCTTTTGGGCCAAGGTATTTATATTTTATTATGCTGAGGAAAAATACCCATTTTATTTAGTGTTTTTAACATGAAACACTGCTGAATTTTGTCTTTCCTGTGTCTATGGAGATGGTCATGTGATTTTTTTTCCTTTTGCTCCATTAATATGATTGAATTTATTAATGCATTTCCTATTTTTGAAATAGTCCTGTCTTCATAGAATAAATCCCATTTGTGTCATGATGAATTGCTCTTTTAGTGTGCCGTTGGATTCTGTTTGTGCATATGCTTTTCAAAATTTTTTTGCATTGATACTCATAAATGAGATGGTCTGTAGTTTTCTTCTTCCGTGCAGTCTTTCTCAGGTCTTTGAATCAATGTTGTGCTTATTTCATTAAATAAAATTGGAAGTTTTCTTTCTTTTTATTTGGAATAATCTAATTAGCATTGCTTATTATCTAATCTTTAAAGTTTTGTTAGAATTACCAATGAGATCAGCTGGGTCTGGTGCCTTTCTTTTTCTTTCTTTTATTCTTGTAGGAGAGTCTTGATTCCTTTCTTTATTTCTTCTGTGACAGTTGGTCTGTGTTACACTTTCTGTCTATACAGGGTCAGTAAGTTTTATTCTTTTGAAAAATTATCCATTTCTTCAAATTTATTTGAGTAGAGTTGTGCAAATGTTAAAATTTCTTCAGTTTTGATGGCTTGTTTTATCCCCTTTGTCAGTTCTAATGTAGATATTTGTGATTTCACTCACTTTTTCCTTGATTAGGTTTGCTGGTGGTTGGTCTGTTTTGTTGATTTTTAAAAAAAATCTGTCTTGGAATTTATTCATTCTAGTAATTTCTGTTTCCTGACTCATTTCTTTCTGCTTTTATATTTAACAATTTATTTCTTCTGTTTCTTTTGATTTATTTTATTCTTTTTCTAGCTTTTTGTATTTTGCATTTGCTTTATTTTATTTTATTGAGGTAATTATTTAATGCTATTAATTTTTCTCTGATGACTGATCTAGCTGTATCTCACATATTCTGATGTTTTCCTTATTGCTATCTTAAAGAAATTCTGCTGTTTTATTTTTGTATTTACCCTTTGATCCAACAGTTTTTTAAATAGTTATGTCTTAAAAAATTTTCCAGATGTGAAGTTTTTTATTTTTAAAAATTTGCTTTTAATCTTTAGTTTTATTACACTAAAGTTAGATAAATCTGTTTGCACTAATTCTATTCTTTGGAATTCACTGAGGTTTTTATTTGTGGCTTAATATACGGTTAGTTTTCATGAGTGTTTCATGTACTCTTGAAAAGAAAACATATTTTTTATTTGGGTTCTCAGTTTTACACACAGACTCCTTATTAAATAAGTTGGTTATATCTTCTAAGGCCTCATATTGTCTTTCACCTGATCTTTCTTGAATTGAGAGAGGTGTGTTACTGTCCCATTTTATTAATTTGTTACTGTCTCTTCTCACATCTCTTATAGTTTCTGTTTTATGAAAGTTTGTTGCTAAAGTTTTGGGTATATAAATATTAATGTTATATTTATATTTTGAACTGTATTTTTTAGCATAAAGTGCACAGATTGTAAGTGTAAAGCTCAAATAATTTTCTCTTTTCCATGGTGAATGGTGGTTTTTGTTGTTGTTTTGTTTTTGGTTGTTTTGCTGAGAAGTCAATCTTAAGAGAATTTCTCCTTAATTATAAATTAATACTCTAGTAAAGGACTTTGGTAGCATATATAGATCATCTCTTAAGTTATTAGGCAAACTGCACATTAGATCTGCTGTAGACAATTTGATATTTTTGTTGAATTTTCTAAATTCTTCTAGGGAAGCAGTCTATGTCTGCATTCATTAATCTGCTTAATTGTTTAAGGTTTTTGAATTAAAATTTATTTAGCAATTCAATTTGTTATCCTAGAGGAGAAATGAAATTTCTGTGTATTAGGTGTTTCCATTCCTCATCTTTAGCTTTTTACCAAGTAGCACAAAAGTCAACAGGAAGAGACATCTTCTTGGTCAGGAGTGTAAAAACAGGAAGGGGGAAGTCTATTGCAAATCTCTGTTAGCTGATTATCAATTCACATTTCACCATAGAGGATGTCCATTAACGATCATCTTTGTGCTGTGTTGTTAACCAGAATTTCAGTGAGTGTTAATGTTGGTATTACAGAATGTCAATCCTAGTTATAGGAAGTAATGTTAACTAACAGATTGCACTAGGCTCTTTCCTATGCATGGAAACAGGATACTATTCGTGAGAACAAGGCTGAGAAATTGTACATAGAGGAAAACAAGGCAAGTAAAATATAACATCAGAAATGTGGAGAAAATCATCCTTTGCTTTTTTGCCTTTGCTTGATCTTGATGCTTTGATAGGTTGTGTGATCCTTTAAGATATGATCATATCCATGTTTTAAAAAATTAGGGCATGTCAACTCTATCATTGAAATATTTTTTGACAGAATATCTTCAATTGAATTAGAGGAAACACCTGGGTATTATTTACTAAAGCGTTCTAAGAATGCATGTGGCAAACTAGATGAAATATTTCATGGGAAAAGAGTGAATATTTTGTTAACAAGAAATCTTTTTCAGCATTGTGTGATGAAAGAAATTAAATTCTGTGTTTATACATTTCTGTGTTTATACATTCCTAGAGTTGCTAAAAACTCTCATTTACTCTGCAGCTACAAGATACCTACTTGGTTTAGATACCCAACACTGGTATTTTAGGACACTTAACTTATCCTGAGTTCTTTACTTGGCTGTACAAAATTGTGGATGTTTTGAAGAAATTAAAAGTGTTGTGTAAAAGCTAGATGGCATTATATTATTACTGTTTATTATTGTTATTCTAGAGACCTGTTTGACATTTTCTTTTCCTCAAGCGTCTGTTTACTTAAACTATGCCTTTATTTCTGGATTATTTTGTGGTAATTGTTCCCAGCATTTTTTACATTATGGCACAAACAGAAAGTTAGAATGAGGGTTGAGATGATCATTATTGTGGTATGCCTATAACTTATTCATTTGGGAAGACATACTCTAATGTATTGATCAGATAAGGGAGTTTGTCAGCTCCTTATAATTGTAAAATTGTGTGTGTGTGTGTGTGTTGTGTGCATGTGTGTGTGTTGTGTGCGTGTGTGCGTGCATGCATGTATGTCTTAGTTAAGGATTTTTTGTTCGTTTGTTTTAGTTGTAAGTACCAAACCAACTTGAATTAACTTAAGGAAAAAAATGAAAAAAAAATAGTGGAAGGTTACTGGGTATCTCACAAAAATCATACTTCTCAGAAGACTGGAACAAAGAAGTAGAAGACCATATTTCTTTCTGTTTCTCCATGCTTTGTTCTGTCTTCATTTTCTGAGGTGTGGCTTTCTCTGCTTCTCTCTGCCCTTGAGGAGGATGACTACCTACAGCTTCTGTATGTCAGTCAGGCACATACAGCTGGCTATTTCTGAATTCCACTTCAAAATTCCTGAAAGAATGTGTCTAACTGAACCAGCTCAGATCAGTTGTACACCTCTGGTGCAACGTACTGTAATTGGAAGGGGCTGTACTGCTCGTTCAGCCTTGTGAACAGTTTTCAGAGACAAAGAATATATTGCCGTTGTGTTTGTGCACTTTTCTGGGGAGAAGATCTATAACTTTTATTAAAATCTCAGAGAAGAGTCTTGCCACTCCCTGGCCACTGCCCAGATAAAGGTTAAGAATAACTGCTCTAAGAGTTATGATAGAATTCTCTCTACTTACAACAGGTATCCTTCACATCAGTTAGACAGTTTAATTGTCTTTTTCACAATACTATGTTCCTTCCTGGCTGTGTTTACCATGATTGAATTCCCTCCTCCTTATTTCTCCACCTACTCAAATATTACCTGTCACTGAACTCCTTTCTTAGGTCCTATTTCCTCTATGAAGTCTTGGCATCTTAGAAGACTGCATTCTATGTGGATAAATAAACAAATAAATAAATATATGCACACATATACATATATGTGTATTTTCTGTGTCTGAAATCTTATAGCATGGATTTTAAAAAATGCTACACAATGTTATTTAGTTGTATGTCTTAGGATATATATTTTCTTTTCTTTCTTTCTTTAGTTTTGGTTGTACTGTGCGGCTTGCAGGATCTTAGTTCTTCAACCAGGGATTGAACTTGGGCCATGCAGTGAAAGTGCTGAGTCCTAACCACTGGACCACCAGGGAATTCCCTGTATATTTTAAATAAATGTCTTAAATGCAGGCCTAATGTAATAGTCCATGAAGCTTATTATTGTCATGCATCTCTGATTAGTTCCAATTGTGTTACGTAGCATAATGCCATGGGTACAACAAACTCATATTAAATACTTTTTGAACTGAATTAATGAAAAACAAGAACCTTCATTATAGAAAACTTGAAGAATATATAGAATAGAGAGGAGGGAAAAAATCACTTTTTTTCCTACTGCTTAAGGATAATCAAAATTCTAGTCATTTTTTTATGTTAGAAACAACAAATATTTATTTATTGAAGTTATGATATTCAACATTTTAAATGTTGAACTTTGTTAAATATTTGTTAAGTGAAGTTAAATTACATTATATATAATTTTCAACCTATTTTCTCTATTTATTTGATTATTTCCTATTGTTGCACATTTAGGTGGTTCATATTTTTTGTGAAATTCTGTGAATGGTGATATTAACTCTAAAATAATTTCTTAGAATCTTGGTTCCTGGAAGTGAAAATAATCATGTAGGAAATAATAGATAATAGCTAACATCTGTTGAATATTTACTATATGCCACTGTTTTAAACACTTATATGTGTTATTTTATTTAATCTTCATAAGAAGCAAATGAGGTACTCATTTTGCCGATGAAGAAACTGAGGTAGAGATAGATTAGGTCATTTGCCCTAGGCAGTCAGTAAGTGGTGAGCTAGATATGAACATAGGCCATTTGGCTTCTGAGCCTGTACTCTTAGTCATGATGCTTTGCCTTCTGATTTAGAGTATCAGATAATGAAAGCTGCAATATAAAAACATTATTAAATTTTAACTTAAAAAGGTGGGAAGGTTTACATTAAGATTGGAAACAGTAAGGAATGTGACCAGAATTATACTCAGGGAGGGAGGGTCCTGTATCTTGAACTTATACTATGTCAGATATAGGTCCCTTATTCCTCTGCAGCTCTGCAGTTCCAAGGTACAGGCCTCCAGTAGTTTTAGTAAGGCCAGTCTCTGGTTTATTCTCTCCAGGACTGGGGGTTGCTTGATGCAAGAAAAATCACTGACCTTTGTACCCTCTTCAGGCCCTTTTTCAATTCTAAATGATGGAAAAAACAAGACACCATCTTTCCCTGCCTTCTCTTTTTCATCATTCCTATCCTCATTCATTCATTCCTGTGTTAAAAAGAACATAAATCAGATTTGCTTTTAGCCTTTCTTACTAGAAGGGCTAGTTCTTTTCAATTTGGTAGACGGGGCCTAATAGAATCCATGTACAATGGTTTGTTTGTTGTCTTGTTTTCTGTTTTTGTCATGCCTGAATGTGAAGGCAGGCAACTATTCTTTGTGTGGTTTGTGAGAGAGTGTGTGTGTGTTGTTGATGTTTGGGTATTGCCAACTTCATTTTAATGGAGCTTAATTTTGAGAGAATTCATTAATAGAGGCATTGCCATGGTAATAAGGAAGATACTCTGGAATTGAGTAATGAACATGTTACTGACATATTTAAGGTAAAGAATTTCAGCAACTGAGTGTTTGGAGATTTTTTGCAGTGAGCTCCTTTTACCTTTTTTCGTGCAATATTCTCTAACACTCCGTGTGAGTTCAAGACTTGGATTGTAGACCTGGCTCTGGCCTTTTGTAGACACGTGCTGTTGAGCAAATCCTTTAACTTCTCTGAGCCTCATTTCCTTCATCTGTGAGGCAGAGATAAAACCAGCTGCCCTGTCCACTTCCCTAGGGTTCTTGGTATCAGATGCAATGACGTATGCAGAATTGCTGTGGATTGCAAAGCAGCAGTACAAATGTAAAAGATTATTTTTATTTTTTATTTTGTTAATTATATTCTGCTTTTGAATGGACACAGAATTGCTCTTCTCAACTTCTTGTTTTTTGTCCGTTTTTTCTGCTGAGCTGTGAAATGACCAGCAGAAGTGGACTGTGTGGTCAGGATGAATAGTGGGAGTTAGGATCAGCCTTGTATCAGGGTAACCATCTTTTGGTTTTCTTCCACACTATTTCTGAATTACACTTATTTGGCAAAGTGTCTTTTGAAAAACACATTATAAAAATTAAATTAATATGTATTAATGTATATTTATTTTAAAAATGCATAATTTTGGAATCCTTTCTTCCAGAGTTAGAATGAAATGCATTTACAGCTGACTTTCATTTTTAATATTTTCTGCAGTTTGGTAAAGTTCTTTTTTTTTTTACTTCAGGATATACTTATATCTTTTCCAGAACCTCCAAAAATTATTATTTTTTTAAACATTAACTTTGCTTGACATATTTTTCCCCATAAAAATGCTGATGTTATATAGTTTAGAGGTAGGTTAAAAAACCCTTCAATCTGTTAGAAGTTTTAGATTACTTTTCATTCAGTAATTTTAGCATTATCCTCATATGTAAGACATTTAACATGGAGCAAATCATAAAAATTATCTATAAATTTTTCCAATGCTGGTCGAGAAGATAAGTGAAATACATTTTTGTTTATATTTGACTGATACTCAGTTTCTTTAGATCTTACCTTAAGAGTCAGTACTAATTTCCCATCAGTTTTCAATATAAAAATAACTCATGGGGCTTCCCTGGTGGTGCAGTGGTTGAGAGTCTGCCTGCCAATGCAGGGGACACGGGTTCGAGCCCTGGTCTGGGGGGATCCCGCATGCCGCGGAGCAACTAGGCCCGTGAGCCACAACTACTGAGCCTGCGCGTCTGGAGCCTGTGCTCCGCAACGAGAGGCCACGACAGTGAGAGGCCCGCGCACCGCGATGAAGAGTGGCCCCCGCTTGCCGCAACTAGAGAAAGCCCTCGCACAGAAACGAAGACCCAACACAGCCATAAATAAATAAATAAATAAAAATTAAAAAAAAAAATCTATCATTAATTTAAAAAAAAAAAATAAATAACTCATGTATTTTTTATAAATTCAAACACTGAGTTTAAGATGTTCTTTAGTAAACTTATTTTTCTGTGTGTTCTTTTAATATCTGAGTGCCTATGATATGTCAGGCACCATGTAATATATAAAAGTTTATCCTATGCTAGATTGTCCATGCTTCCCCATAGGAGCTTGGAGTTGCCAGAGAATTTTTATGGTGTTTATGGTTCTGTTCTGTTATTTTTTTAATTAAAAAGTTTTAAAAAATTCAAGTATAGTATTTACAATTTTGTGTTACTTTCAGGTATACAGCAAAGTGATTTAGTTACATATATATATATTTTTTCAGATTATTTTCCATTATAGGTTATTATAAAATATTCAATATGGTTCCCTGTGTTATACAGTAAATCCTTGTTGCTTATCTATTTTATGTAGTTTGTATCTGTTAATTCCATACTCCTAATTTATCCCTCTTTCCCTTCCTTTTCCCCTTTGGTAACCTTAAGTTTGTTTACTGTGTCTGTGACTTTGTTTCTGTTTTGTATATAGATTCATTTGTATTTTTTTTAGATTCCACATATAAGTGATATATAATATTTGTCTTTGTCTGACTTACTTAGTATGATATTCTCTAGGTCCATCCATGTTGCTGCAAATGGCAATACTTCATTTTTTTTATGGCTGAGTAATATTTTGTTGTATATATTTCAATATATATGTACACACCACATCTTCTTAAACCAATTGTCTGTTCATGGACACCTGAGTTGTTACCATGTTCCGGCTATTGTAAATAGTGCTGCTATGAACACTGAGGTGCATGTATCTTTTTGAATTAGAGTTTTCGTCTTTTCTGGCTATATTTTCTGGCTTTTCTGGAGTGGGATTGCTGGATCATGTGATAGCTCTATTTTTAGTTTTTTAAGGAACCTCCATACTGTTTTCCATAGTGGCTGCACCAATTTACATTCCCACCAACAGTGTAGGAGGGTTCCCTTTTCCCCACACCCTTCCAGCATTTATTATTTGTAGACTTTTTGATGATAGCCATTCTGACCAGTGATACCACTGTGGTTTTCATTTGCATTTCTCTAGTAGTCAACAATGTTGAACATTTTTTCATGTGCCTGTTGGCCATCTGTATGTCTTCTTTGGAGAAATGTCTATTTAGGTCTTTTGCCCATTTTTTGATTGGACTATTTGTTTTTTTGATATTGAGTTGTATATTTTGGATATTAACCCCTTATAGGTTGCATCATTTGCAGATATTTTCTCCCATTCCGTGGTTTATCTTTTCATTTTGTTAATGGTTTCCTTGGCTGTGCAGAAGCTTTTAAATTTGATTAGGTCCCATTTGTTTATATTTACTCTTATTTCTTTTGACTTGAGAGACTGATCCAAGAAAATATTGCTATGTTTTAAGTCTGAGAATGTTTTGCCTATGTTCTCTTCTAGGAGATTTATGGTATCTTGTCTTATAGTTAGATCTTTAAACCATTTGGAGTTTCTTTTTATATATGGTGTGAGGGAGTGTTTTAATTTCATTGATTTACATGCAGCTGTCCAGCTTTCCCAACACTGCTTGCTTGTCTTTTCTGCATTGTATATTCTTGCCTCCTTTATCGTAGATTAATTGACCGTAGGTGTGTGGGTTTATTTTTTGCTTCTCTATTTTGTTCCATTGATCTGTATGTCTGTTTTTGTTGTTCTCCTGTTTTTAACCATTATATTAAAGCAGTAGATAACAGCATAAAGCAGATTTTAAAAAAGGAGGAAATATTTTTATTTTGATTTCACAGTACTTAGTTGTTAATTAGGTTGAGTATGAGATGCACACCGTATTTTGATACAATCGTAAAAGAAAAATATTTGGATGTCTAGAGATTACTTTTTGGTGAAGAGTGCCCTCTAGTGAACCTTTTCTCTTTATTAAGATTTGCAGTTCTTTGCATCCTCACAGCATTTGTGAAGGCACCTTCAGTTCTCAAGGAATTTAGAAGATAAAACATACACTAAGTAATTGGAGAATAAATTTGATGTGTTATACAAATAAATAAAAGATAGTGTATTATAGACTGTATGTAAAAGAGCTGGGAAAGTTCCAGGTAATGGGAAATTCATTATTCAATATAGCTATTCATGAAAGTATCCCAAAGGAACTATCTTGAGGTGAATTTTGAAGGAAGTTTAAGATTGAGGCATATTGTGGGGAGGAGCATCCTGGGGTCAAAAAAGAAGTTAAGGACAGTGCCAAAAAGGATTAGTGCCAAAAGGGAAAAAGAAATGGTGAAAAAAAGAATTATTCTGGAAAAGATTTAAATTTAATTCGATTTTAAATATTTTATGCAAATGTCCAAACAATTTGTTCATGTACTTAGAAACCTTTTTCAGATGTTTGGGAAGGATTCTGCTGGACAGTTGTGGCTTGGGGTCTTTCATGCGGCTGCAGTCAGATATTGGTTGCTGCTTGGGCTAAAATCAGCTGAGGCTCAACTGGACTAGACAGCCACGGTGGCTCACTCACATTGCTGGCAGTTGATGTGCTGTCAGTTGGGAGTGCCCACATGTGGCCTCTTCAGCATGGCATTTTTAGGATTGTTAGATTTCTTACGTGATGGATGGTTTTCCCCAGAATGAGTATCTAAAGACATCTATGTGGAAGCTGCATGGCTTTTTATTCTAGCTTCTGAAGTCACATATTATTACTTAAGTTATATTCCATTGGTTGAAGCAGTCATAAGCCTGTCCAAATTCAAAGGAAAGGGATATAGACCCCATCTCTCAATGGAAGGTGTGTCAGAGAATTTTGGACCTGTGTTATAAAACTTCATTTACTTTCAAAACTTTCCTGCCTCCTTGAAGAGTTAGGCTCAGCACAGATAAATTTTAATGATTTAGAGGGCAGCCATCCTCTGTATTAAAGTTACCTGTGCATATGCCTGTCTTTTGCGCTTAATTTTCAGTTTCTGTTGTACATGGTTGGTACTTAATGAATATTGTTGGAAAGAATTCTCCTTTCTCTTTATCCTGCTGTTAATGCTTTGGAGCTATTTCACTTCTTATTTGTACCTGGATTACAGAGAATCAGGGAAAGTTATGGGAACTTGTTATTCATGTTTGATGTATTTGATGAAATGGTTGGAAAATGTTAGGAGTACTAACATTTAACATGACACCTTATATTGACTTTTCTTTCTTGCTGTTCTAAATTGCTAAGTAACTGTAATATAAAATTTTTTTTTCCCCAAGATGGAGTGGTACTTTGAGCAGTCCTTTTGTGTACTTAAGGTAGGGAAATGGTGTCTTTGCTATTCGTTGTTTAAAAAAAAAAGAATTCCAAATCATGTGACCTTATGTAAAAGGGGCTTTTCTCCCCAATGAGAACTCATTTGCTCTCTTTGAATATTTTAGCTCATTGTTTCTCATATGGATGTTACTGGAATTTTGGGCACCTTAAATGTATCTAAAGGCTGCTGAAGAGAGTTGCAGTGTTTCAAGTCCCATTTCTGACTCTAGCTGCAGGTTTTCAAGTGGGTTATAAACTGGTATTGAAGACACTGCTCCACTGAAAGATTAGATTACATTTCCAATTTACATACCCTCGGATACAAAAACCAAGTGGTCACTTAGGGTAGGAGCAGTTAGAGTATCTCAGTGTGGCTTCTCCTAGTTTCCAGGATCCATACAGTAGGCACAGAGAACTGCTGATGAGAGAAAGTAGCGTCTCACTGGTGTGTAACTGCCCTTTTATGCTTGGGGCTTACATATATCCTGTTCTGAAAGAACTTAAACTAGCAATTCATATGCTTCTATTTAAGGAAATATTTTCAAATCTTGGCCTTAAATTACTTGCCAGATGACTGGTTTGTTGCATGACCAATTTGCTGAATTTACCAAATTTATTGATATACCGAAAACCTGTTTTTAAAACTATTTTTGAGATTGATAGCAAGTAATTTATATTGGATAAGATAGTTTTAATAGCTTTTGAAAATTTCTGATCACTTTTTCTGTGTTACGTTTATCATTGTTTTCATAGCAGCGTTTTTAGGAATGTTAAATTTGTCAAAAGCTGATAATCATAGGGTGGTTGGTTAATTGTCATAAATATGTTTAATATTAGAAAAGTATATTTTTATAGTTAGTAACCAAAATATCGGTACTAATCAGTATGATTGGTACTTAGAACATGAAAAGCATTCAATATAAATATGAAATTGCTGAAAAAGTATCATAAATAATCTCATTAATATGAAATACCAAATCTTGAATACTAATTATTGGAAATATAAAATTAATATTTTAGAAATTAAGTCTGATAAGCCATTTGAAACACTGGTGAGAGAATAGAAAAATGCCTATGGACTGGAAGAATATAGAATGCTCAAACGGATGCAAACACAATGTTTTATTACTAGACGTACAGAATTAAGGCAAATGTGTCATTTGAGGAACTGGTGAAAAAAATGTTGTTAATGTTTGAAAAAGTAGAAAATGACATTAAAAAGCATACAGTGGAAGTCAGAAGTAGCTGATACAATTATTTTAGTAAAGGAAAATTTAAAAAATAATTTCTCAGGAAACATTTTATTTTCTTTACAGTTATTATGATGGAATTTTTTTTTTTACAATGAAGATACAATGAAAGAAAAAGATACTGAAAATAGTGTACGGGTATTATATGCTTTTTGACAAAAAAATCCAAATGTTGCCAGTAATAAGAAGAGAGTTCTTTTTCACATAGTATCTTGTGAATGTTTTCCTTCAGAAAGATGTTTTCCTAAAAAAAATTGGAATATGATGAGTAAATTATTAATATTATTAACAGAATGTAGCATCTGTCTAAAATATCGAAGTAGCCTGACTGCCTCCATTAAGACATTTGATTTTATGATAAAAGCATTAATTTTCAAAGAGCCAATTTTAACATTTAAATGACATCTTAGTTTTCTTATATTTACTTTATTACCACTAGGTGGAGCCCTATGCATACAATTCAAGAGGCATTTCAGAAAGCACATTTACTTGTTTACATTCTATAAGCCTGATACATCAGATGATCAAATACTGTGAGATAACTCATATTTCCGTACTTTGCATTGGTGTGGAAGATTAGATATAATGAAGATAGAAAGTGTGTACCTAAAAAATCTTTTTTAGCTGTGCTTTTAAGACATAAACATTTTTTAAGACAAATACAAGAATGCTTTTATGCATTCCTCGTTGCTAAAGTTAAAATATGTAAATAAAATCATAGTGTAGCGTAGTCTATCTTTGTTTTTCTTCGCGAAGTTTTAAAGTCATCTCTTCTTTTAAAATTGATTTTGCATCTGATTTTTGTCTGATTAGCATTAAATTTTGCCAGAAGTAAGGTTTTATTGTGCTAAGCTTTTGGAAGTGCTGACTGGACTCTTATATTGAAGTCATTATCTCTATATGGAGCACTAAGTTGCAACCATAGTGGATGTGGGTAGTGGAAAATTTACCGACTTTCTAATGTTCACTCTTTCTGGTTTTGTCATATCTGTGTGTATTTATTTATAGAAACTTGATTAGGCTTGCCAATAGACATTATAAAATCCTGGGGACATTTTGAAAGAAGAAAAAATTATTTTCATTAACATTGTATATTGCTTGAACATTTAGGACAGCAGTATATCTGGCACACTAGATGGATACAACTGTTAACCAACTTAGGATTCAAGGAATGAATAGTGCTGAATGGTATTTCCTTTCTTGCCCTGCAAGTCAGAATTTCAAAGAATAATGATTATCATTCAAAGACATAAAAAGGAAAAAGAAAAATAGATTTTTCAGAGTCCCTTCAGCTGAGGTTAGCTGAGTACCAGGCCCTCAGTTTTCTCTGCTTCATACTTTGTTCCTCCTTATTTTCTTGCATTTGTAATTTAATACTGCCTAACAATTAGCTATGCCTCAGTTCTCATCCCCTTTTTCTGTTCGTTGGATGATTTCACCTGATGGGTGCAACAGTGCACATCAGGGATTCCCTACTGAGTCATTCTCAATTGTTGATCTTCAAAGGTGATCTGGTTAGTTGCTATGCTGGTAACTTCTCTGCATTCTCATGCTGCTTATCACCATTTCTGATTGGAGAGGCTGTCTAAAATAATGGTTAAGAGCACTGGCTTTGGAACTAGGTAGACCTGGGGTTAAATCTTGGTCCCACTACTCTGTTACTTTGGACTTAAAGTCTTAATCTTCCCAAACTACATTTGTAAATTGGGATGCTAACAGTATCTACATCATTAAGCTGTAGTGAATACTAATGAGATAATGCATGTAAATCACCTAATAGTGAGTACTTGGTCGTGTGTTACTGTTTTTTTTGTAGTTTAAGCCAGAAGCAGCAGAATATGACTCCTCTTTAGTCCACTAAGTCTCTGGGGAATTGTTGGCAGGGGGTGCACATCTTCTCTGCTTCTCTCCATATCCGTCTCCCTCCACCTTCTCACCAGATTATCTCTATAATTAAGCATAGATCCCTTCAGAGAGAAGATTGATAATTCTTGCTATGCAAAAAATCTTGGGATGAGAATTGCTTTTCTTTTCTTCCTTTTTCCAGTGTTCTATACATACCCACCTTTTCTCCCTTCCTGCCTCTCTCTATTCACTTAGCTGTTTGTTATTGGCTTTATTGGCAAATTTTAAATTACTTTTGACTTTACTTTTCATGAGAGTGGGTAGAGGGTTAAATCAACTACATGTCGTGATTAATGCCTTTTTTGAGTACTTGCATTTGGCTTTTAGATTTGTGTTGCATCTATTAAATTAAGAAAGGCAGAACTATGAACTTTCTAGGGTTCTTTTCAGGACCCTAGAATATTCTATCATTTGGTGAATTTTGGATTCTGGCACTTGCCGGGTCATTCTTCAATACTTTCTTTAAATGTAATTCATTTCTGTGATTTAGAACATTCCTTTATCTCAACTTCATTTCTGTGTACTCTGCTCAGAATGATCTCGTTGATATGGATTGTGGTTGACAAGTGGCTGTATCAGCTTGGAGTGCAGCTTGTACTCAGGACTGGAATGGCAGATGGTTGCCAAGGGTCAGGAGAGACTTATCAGTAGGCAGATCAAGACCTACTCTTCCTTCTCATTCACAGTACTAATTCTTTAATGTTATTTTTATTTCCTGTATTGGGACTTACCATTCTATTTTAATAGCAGAAGGCATGGAATGTAAAGAGTTCACCCATTTCAGGTTTTGGTTTTCTGTTAATGGATGGTGGGTATTACATATGTCATGATATTGTTTTTCTCCATACTAATAACATCAGTAGGAAAAAAGGTGTTCACCTGCTATAATAGTTACACTGCTATTAAATGTTTTAATATATATGCTGTAATATATGTATTATATTCCTATATATGTTTGTATATATATAAATAGATGCTATGATAGATGCACTGGCAGTGTTCTGAATCACTATAAAGCAGGAGTAGTTTTTAAAGCTCTAGAGAATAAATTGGAAAGGTACACTAAGGTTTGGACTTTAAGAACTTTCTAAAATAAACTGATGAGGATGAGTATAATTTTTGTGACTTTCTGTTTGAATTAAGAAAAAAAAAATCCCACAAGGACTCAGAGGCAAAGAATATACAAATCAATTTTCACTGCAAAGTAAAGGAGCTGCTACAGTGGAGGATTACTGGACTGAATGTCAATATTATGACATAGTATGAGTGTGTTTCATGTTTGGTAATTGCAATCATTGTTGCTTTTGTTGTGGTCATCCATGTACAGTCCTTGATGTCAGTCTATTTATCTCTTGTAAAAATAAAATACAGTGTGTGTGTGTGTGTGTGTGTGAAAAAAAAAAAAAAGAACTTTCTAAAATAAAATAGACTTATGGGAAATAACTATTGTTTCTCTTCTTTCTTTTTATTTATATGTCATTGTTATTTTTTAAAGAGATAACAGTATTGCCTTTGCACTCACAAAAGGAGTCAAACTTTCCTTTGGAGTGACATTGTAGTAGGGCAGTCCTGAAATACCTCTTGCTAGTTTTTTGCTACAATGCTACAACAGTAATAGAAAAAAAAAAAAAGAGCCGGTTCTTTTGGTATTTTCTGTTTACTACCTGGTATTTTAAAAGCCAGATAAATATCAAACTTTTATTAAAATATGTTAAAAATGATCTTAGAAATGCATATATATACATTACTTAAAGAAATATAATACTTGTTAACAATTATGAAATAAAAATTTGTTTATAGCACACCAGGGTCAGTTAAATAAATTTCCTCTTGCACACAAATTTTCCTTTGGTATAATGTTGTTTGTTTAATTAAGAGTTCTTGTTAACTATATGTGTTAATTATAGGAAAAGCATGAGATGGGAATTCTGGTACTGCCTCAGTCACTCACTAACTAGGCGACACTGGGCAACTCATTTACCATTTCTATGCCTGTTTCCTCATTTGTAAAAAGGAGGCAATGATATTTTCTCTGGTGTGGTGTAAGAAATAAATGAAACATTAGATGTAAAAATTATAAAAGTCCCTATACAATTGTCAGGTATTGGGGGTAGTCAACTACTACAGCATGGGTAATTGAGTGTTAGCTATTTGATATTTGCAGCCAGTACTTAATTATTCAGCAGATGGTTCACTTATTTAACAAGGATTTGGTTGTCTCTTATGTGCATACTATGATAGTAGCCAGTGTATATTGAGCACTTACTATGTGTCAGTTATTGTGCTAAGAGTTTTTCATATGTTTACTAATTTAATCCTCATAACAAACTGATGTAGATACTTTTTTAAATCCCTATTTTATTGTTGAGAGAATTTGGATTTAGAAAAGTTGGTTGGCTTAGCTGAGGTTGAACAGCTAGTGAGTGTCCTTTTTGATTCCATCCATCCATCTGTCCATCTATCAATTATTTATTGACCATCTGCTACATGGTAGGCTCTATTCTAGGGCTGGGTGTACAACAGGGAACAAAACAAACAGAAACTCTCTGCCCTCCTGCAACTTACATTCCAGTGAGCAAAGACAGAAAATAAATAAAAGTGTGAAATAGAGAGTATATTCAATAGTGGTAAGAGTGATGCAGTGACAAAGTAAATTCCTTTATTTTAGAAAAAAAAAAAGCAGGAAAAGGAATTGTGTGTGTGTGTTTATAATGTGGATATTGTGGCCGGAAAGGGCTTCATCAAGAAGGAGACCCAAAAACCTGAAGGCGGAGAGGGAGACAGCCATGTGTGAGAAATGTGATCCAGCTAGAGGAAACAGCATGTGCAAAGCATAGGACAGGAATGTGCTTGTGGTGTTTCAGGAACCACAAGGAGGCCAGTGTTGCTGGCGTGGAATAAGTAAAGTATTAGGAAGTGAGGTCATTGTGATAATATGGGGCAGAATTATGTAGGGCTTTATAGGCTGCTGTAAGAAAAATAGGGTTTTGAGCAGAAGAGAGACATGGGGTCTGACTTATATTTTAGTGGGATTATTTTGTCTACTTTGTTGAGAACAGACTGAAGGGAAACAAGGGTGGAATCAAGGAGACTGGTTAGGGAGCTGTTGGCAGTAATCTAGACAAGACAAGTTGTTGGCTTAGTGCAGGGTGATACCAGTGGAGGTAGTGAGATGTGGCTGGATTGTTTTGGTGGGGAGGTGAGAGAAGAGAATAGTCAGGGATGATTTCAAGGTTTTTTTGCCTGAACAACTAGAATAATGGAGTTTACTAAGATGAGGGAAGGCTGTGGGAGGACCAGGGTTTGGGGAAGAAGATAGGAATTCGTTTTGGACATATTTGAGATGCTTATCAGATATCCAGTTGGAGTGATGCATGAGTTTGAAGTTCAAGGGAGAGGTCAGGCCTAGAAATATAAATTTGGGAGGTGTCAGAGTGTTTATGGAATTTAAAACTCCAAGTCTAGGTGAGATCTAGAGACAGTATAGGTAGAAAAGAGAAGATATCCAAGATCAGAGCCTAGTTCTAGCTTAGCTCTTGAAGGCCCAAGTTCTTAATGATTGCAACCTTATATTGCTGTGTCTAGTGTTATAATAGGTACTCACTAAAAATCTGCCACATGGAGGCTGCCCTCAAGAAGCTTATGGTCTTTGTGGAGAAACACAATATATGACATGTACTTGAAACATTTAAGTTACAATGTAAAGAAATATTTGTATATAACGTGTCAGAGTGAGCAGACTGACTTTTCATCTGTCCTACAGATGAAAAGATTACTTGGCATGGAAATGATTGAAAAAGGCCTGCTGGAGGAAATGGGACTTGAACTGAATCTCAAACCATGGGCAACAGATGGGGGTGCACATTTTTGGGAGGTCCCCAAGACTGCTTTCAGGTTCAGTATGGTCCAGTGGTTAAGACTCTGTGCTCCCAACTCAGGGAGTCCGGGTTTGATCCCTGGTTGGGGAACTAAGATCCCACATACCGCAACTAAGCCTGTGCGCCGCAACTAGAGAAGCCCGCGCGCCGCAACGAAAACCCAGTGCAGCCTAAATAAATAAATAAAATAATAATAATTTTTAAAAAGATACAGATTAAAATTAACAACAGGAGAAGACACATCAGGCAGGATCTAGGAGAGTTCCAGCAGGGAGCTTCCAATTGTCCTTTCCTACTGGAGTCATGTGGACAGCACTTATTTACCCCAGCAATGATGCATGGTAACAGTCATGGAGTATTACTAACCAGGGAAGCTCTCCCAAGCCATGGTGTCTTTTACTGGGGGTTGGTCCCATAGTCACGGCTGACTGCCTGAGTTGTTGACCTTAATCTTCAGCCCCTCCAGAGCTCATACCATGTGGCCCCATGCCCCCATCAACTGTAAATCACATTGTAAGTCACATTGTTAGCTTAGACTATTTGGCATTGCCCAAGGCGCCCAAGTAAACAAAGGCATCTATCAGGCAGGACATTCCAAAGGCTAACTGCCCAGGAGTTGGGGGCAAGGGCCAAACCTTTTTTTGGGCAAGGTTAATCCTTTCCTGCATGGTGGATGGGGAAGTCCCTCAATGTGGAGCCAGCAGGAGCTAAGATACAGTAGGAGTGCAAACATCATGTTTAGAGAACATTGGGGTGATTGCAATATGGCCTTGTACTTGGGAATATGAACTCTGGAGCCAGATTACCAGGATTCATATCCCATATTCATGTTCGTTCCACAACTAGCAACTAGCTGTCACTTGCTAGTTGTGGAATTTATGACAGTTACATAATCTGTAACTTATCTGTAAATTAGCAAGGGTAATAACAATACTACGTTACAGGCTTGTTATGAGGATTAAAGAGTTAATATGTAAAGCAGTCAGAATATGTCCTGACACAGTAAATGCTGTAGAAATCAGGAGTTTGTTCATTCATTCCTTCATCATTCACTTAGTGATTCTTTTTTGAGCACTAGTATGTTGAAGACTCATCTCCTGAGTCTCAGACTTTTATTTCCAGATGCCTAGTGATATATCTAGAGGGCTTGTCGCTCTTTAAATATTAACATGTTCAAAAAGAAATTAAGTATTTTCCACCCAAATTATTTCTGTTAATGTCAGTACTATCAACCTAGTTTGTTTGTTCAGAGATTTTATTTTAAGATATCAGCTCTTGCAGAGATTGGGCTTAATAAAGAGTAAATTTTGGTGAACTGGGAAGTTAATGTTACCTTTCTTTTTGTATATATACAGGTCTGTGTATGATGACCAACCAAATGCACACAAGAAGTTTATGGAAAAGTTAGATGCTTGTATCCGTAATCATGACAAGGAAATTGAAAAGATGTGTAATTTTCATCATCAGGGTTTTGTAGATGCTATTACAGAACTCCTTAAAGTAAGGACTGATGCAGAAAAACTGAAGGTAAGGAATAGTTAAAATTCTATTTACCTTTGCTCTCAAATTACTCAAGTATTAGTTTATAGTGCATATTTACAAATCATTATTAAATGCACTATTTTTAACAAGTGGATTAGTGTACATATTTGGGAATGCTCCAATAATACAGTTGTCATGCTAATGACAGGAGTAATCTCTTTTTTTTTTTTTTGTAAACCAAGTAATGCATTGACTTAACAGGATTTCTTTCCATGCAGGGAATTGAACTCTAAAAATTCACACAATGAAAGGCCTCATTTGGAGTTTTAGAGCTCTAAAGTGACAATTAGTACAATATTGATAAAAAGCTATCTTCTGAAAACTTGTAAAAACTTACTATAAATGATTGTGTTCTCAAAATTATTTAATAATAGTGAAACTGTTTTTTGGTTTTTTTTCTTAGTTTAATAGCAATGTGTAGTTTTCTTAAGGAAAGTTGGTCTACATTTTCTGCCACACAGCAAAAACATTATTTATTAAATGAGACCTGGATTTGTTCTGTCAGAATACAAAGTATTTAGTTATAAGAATTGTCCTATTTATCTTTCTTTACATTTGGAGAGCTTAGCAGCCAGAACGACCCTGGTTCACCAGAGGTTATGATTAGAAAACCATTATATAAAGGATATTCAGATAACAAGAGACCAAATACAGCATCAATGAGGTCACTGAGCATCTTTGTTCAGAAATTAATGAGATTTTTAATAAACCAGAATGTGCTTCCTTACTATGATGACCTAATGAGTCACTTAATATGTGGGAAAATTTGAGGTTGAGCTTTGCCTGCACCTGCAGCATTAAAATGTTGCTGTGGATTGAGATTTCCGTGTTTGATGTTAATCAACCACCCAGTGTTTGCATTCAGCAAAGTATGAATGTTTAATTACCATAAAATGCAATCACCATTTCCTACAGACAGTGAATGGCACATAGACCTCATTGAAGTTATCAAAAAGGGACCAGTGGTCAACTGGGTCAGTGATTTGAATTGTTTTACAGACTTAGGGAAGCAAGTAAAGTTCAAAAATCTAGATTAAATTTGAGAAGTTTGCCACAGAATCTGTTAAAAAGAACTGTCATAAGTAATTGAAGTTAACAAAAGCCCTTTTCAATCAAAAGTTCAAGTTCAAGCTGTAGAGTTAATTTGAATTTGCATTTCTTTGTTCTAAGTTTCTCATGAAGCATGATCTGATTACAAGGGTGAGCAGTTACATCAGGGCAGTTTTATGCGTATTTGTCTAACTAAGGTGAAATTATTTTTAAGGTGCAAGTTACTGATACCAACCGAAGATTTCAAGATGCTGGAAAGGAGGTGAGAAAATGATACATTTTTTTGTGTATTCAATATGTGGATGCAATTTAACTGTTCATTTTAAAATATGGACATTTCTTCTTTTTAAGGTGATAGTCCAAACAGAAGATATTATTCGATGTAGAATTCAGCAGAGGAATATTACAACTGTAGTAGAAAAATTGCAGTTATGCCTTCCAGGTAAGTTAAACTTGTCTATAATGTAACGTTCAGCTTGGTGAAATTGTAATTTAATGGTAGTGTATAGTCATTATTCATTATAGGTATTACAGATTACTTGGTGATTGTCCCCCCCCCCCAAAGCCCATGGTATTCTTTCTTATCTACTTTATTCCCTGAATTTTCATGGTTTTCCTCCTTATTATAAGGCCCCTATTTGATGATCTGTCACATCAGTCTCCTAGAACAACCTCTACCTTTCCATTTCCTTTCTGCCTAGTTTGCCCTTTGTCCCTCCCCAACCCACCCCCTGCCTTTTTTCCCCTCAGAATACTTTCCCATGGAGAGAGTGTCTTTTGATTACATTTTCTTTCATTTTCCTAATTTGCCTAATTTTTTTACCTTTAGTTTTCCATTCTTTTCTTTTTGTCCCTTAAGCAGGTTTGTCTTTGGTCACAATTTCATTTTGCTAATAAGAAAACATCCAAAAGTGCTAGATCTTTTCCCTTTTTCGGTCTTGCCTTTCCTCTTATATTTTGGGAAGACTGACTTTTTAGGTTTCTGAGTTTCTGGTGTCTCTGTTAGGGCTCACATATTACTGGGACATCAAATAAATTCTGAAGAAGCTAACCAGTACTTTCTTTACCTGGATATGCCATGTTCAAACAAAAGGAAACAGGTATATGACATCCTTTTTTAATATAGTAAGCTAAATCTCAGTGTCCCATTTTTTAACTTATTTTTTTTTTTGGAAGGAACCCAAACCTCCATATCCAGGACAATAGAATAAGGTGCTTTGTATAATATTTATATAATGTAAATTTAGCTTAGACTACAAATTATATAAACTGTTAGCATATTTTATTAGCTAAAAAAATTGTTTTCTGACTTGTGAGAATAAAGCTTTTCTTTTTTGTTTTAGAGTCACTGAAATTCTGCTCATCTTAATTTCTAATGGACCAGGGATATGTGCACATTAACTTTGAGTAAATAAAATGTCTGCTTATTATGTTAGGTTTTAGGGTTGAGAAACCTATTTCCTTATAGTAATGCTTAATAATACCTCTTTGTCACCATCAGATACACTGAAATAGTCATGAACACAGCCTCTAGGTTTGAATGCTTTGTCCCTGAATGGTAATAAGCCTAAAAAATTGGGTACTGATGGAATAAGAAAGAGTAAATTCAGCTTATTCAACCCTAGTGGGCTATTTGAAATAGAGAAATAAAGGGAAGTAGAAGTTAGGTTTTTTTTTTTACTGCTACTGTCTTTGCTCTCAAGGCTGGACAGGAAATCTGAGTTCATGTCAACATTGTGTTCTTAATAGCCACATCGAGAACTACCTCCTTTCCTCCATCTATCCTTCTATCTAATTATACACTCATACCTACTTTTTTGTGTCAGGCATTATGGTAGATATTGGAAATATAAAGTTGAAAATGATACACTCCCAGCTCTGAAGGGTCCCACCATCTAATGTGAATAAAGACAAGTAAGCCATTACTGTACAACTGCCTAACTCCTCCTTAGATTAAGAGGAGTATGAGAGGATATAAGAAGTCACAGGGTAAACAATGCATTTTCCTGGTGTATTAGTTAATTAATTATTTTTGAGGAAAGCATTATTTTTATATGAAAACAATATGGAAATAATATAAGGTAGATGTGAAATTTACATGAATTGTTGAGCTAAAGCAGGAGACTTCAAAGAAAGTTTATACTTGTAGCAGCAGTTTTTTAGTCTCTTTCCTAGGTTATGTGTTCACTGTAACGCTTTGGTTGGAAAATGTGAGATATATTGCATTGCAGTAAAGGGACTTTGATAGAGATATACATAGGGTCTGCAGAGTTAGGGCTGGTTCATTATAGCCACCATTGCAGTTTTTATGGTTTTTTCAGGCAGTTAAACAATATCTTTTGTGAACCTGAAGCCCCCTAGGGAGTAGCCATAAGACTGTAAAAAATCTGAAAAAAAAATGTGTCTATCTCTCTTGTCTAGGAAAATGTGAGCTGACTTGATGATCTAACAGTAATTTACCTACTTTATACTTTGAAATTTTACTAAGGATGAATGGTAATCTACATCATTGCATTAAAACCTTTTTGGTGGCAGTGTGTCTTCTTGCTGAAGCTTATAACAATTTTATTGAATAATTGTATTTCTGAACCTTCGATGGAAATGATAAAACAAATATAGATACTTTGCTATGTTTATTTATGCCTTTATTATAATTTACTCTCCGCTGTAAACTTTTGAGTTTTTTCTTTCTCTGTGCGTTCGGTGTAAAATTTTGTTTAGTGAGCTATAACACAGTTGCGTTATTTTATGTGGTATATTGAATCAAAATGAATTAATCTCACTGTTGCTCAACTTTCTCTCTCAAATAACTAAAATCCAAACTTCCACTTCCACTGCAGGAAGAGATATTAGTAAGTTTCTGATTAGGATAATTGTTACTAGGTTGATGTCTCAGTTGTA
This sequence comes from Balaenoptera musculus, assembly GCF_009873245.2. Lineage (NCBI taxonomy): Eukaryota > Metazoa > Chordata > Mammalia > Artiodactyla > Balaenopteridae > Balaenoptera > Balaenoptera musculus. Next base: position 34,457,842 of record NC_045800.1, on the reverse strand, counting down.
GGTGTCAGCATGTACAAGTATTCCCAGTTCAATATAATGTATTAACTTATATAACATAATGTTCAATATATATAGAAATTAAAATGTTTTCATTTAATTGGAGTATAAAATTTTATTTGAAAATATAAGCCTAAATCAAGGCACAGAGAAAATTACCGAATTTATATGTTCTTCCCTGCTTTAATTATTTTCATCTCTCAAAATTTTTTTTTATTTTGAAAGCTAAAATAAGTTATATTTTTTAATGCAGTGCTGGAAATGTACAGTAAGTTGAAAGAACAGATGAGTGCAAAAAGGTGAGTTGTTTTCTTTCCTAATTGTTTTTAATAAGAGTTTTTTTTCCTATTACTGAGAGCATAGATGAAATTACTGTAAATTATAGTGAATCATCTGAAGTTTTGCTTTTCTGTGTTTAACTATTCTTTGTTAATGCAATTTGCCCATCAGGATCATTCAATAAAGCAGTCCTTAGCCATTTATTTGTGGATCCTTGTCCTTTGTAATTGATATCAGAGATTGATAATATTGATGAAGAACAAATAGACAACTGAACAGGAATGAAAAAATATTGATTAACTTAACACGTTAACATTGCATACAATCAAAGGCTAAGTGTGTACTTTGTGAAAGCAAAGTGTGGGTAGTTACATTTTGACAATCTGGGCTAGTGTAGTTCATGTTCTCTTTTATAATACACATGAATACATGACAGATGAAAGATAAAGTAATTTAAAGTAGTTTATGAATTGCTGTAGGAGCATTAGATGTAATTATGTTTAAAATGTTTTAAAGATGAACAATTTTAAATTACGTAGAAAAGTTAGAATGAGATGTGCTTGAAATAGGGAAATAATCATTTCTTCTTGTTTATTAATAACTGCTTAATTATCACATCGCAGTATATGCAAATCTATACTCAGATTTGTGTATGTCCTGCTTCATAGTGCTTTACATTGAATTTTATTGGTCTTTACCAATTGGTAGTAATTAGAATGATTTTGTTCCTTCCTAATACATGAGCCATAATCTGTTCTGAAAGAGTCTTTTATTTTATGTGTATATTATAAATTTATTGTATTTTATCTATCAAAGTTGTGCATCCTCATATTTTAAATACAATAACAGTTAATAGTTATGTGTGTTAGTTGCAAAAAAAAACCAGACATCACCTTCCCTTTTTGCCATTCACCATTCCTCCTTCCTAGGGGCAAAAACCTTTACCTCTTTTAAGAAATTATTTTGGTATTTACATTTATGTCATTAAATAACTAACTTTTACTATTACATCTCTATTTTCAAGCTTGGGGCATTATATATTTCTTCAGATATTTCATAATCTAATATTTGTATCTAAATTTACCCAGTTGTCCCCCAAATGTCTTATATCTTCTTTTCCTTCCTGAAATGTTGGTTAGTATGTATTTTTTTGTCCCTGTAATCTAGAATAGTCTTTCCACTTTTCTTTGTTTTTCATGAAAAACAAAGAAAAGGTTAGTTGTCTTGTAGACCAGGGCATTTTGGATTTGTTTGATCATTCTCTCATGATTAGATGCAGGTTACATGTTTTTGGCATGAGTACAACATAAGTGGTATTGTGTATGACATCAGAAGGTATATGCTATCAGATTATCTCTAGGTTATCCTAAATTTGATCATTTGCTTAAGGGGATGGCTATCAGATTTCTTAAGAAAAGGTATATTTTTCTCTTTGCAATTAATAAGTAATCTGTGGGGGGTGATATTTTGAGTCTTGTTTCTTGACAATCTTTCACCCAGTGGTTTTAGGATTTTTATTTTAGTCACTTATCACATTGGGGTTACAAAATGGTGATTTTTATACTTCTTTCATTCCTTTAACATTTATTAGCTGACTTTTTTATGTAAAGAACTTTTCCTCTTTTTAGCTCTTTGTTTTTCTGATTATCACTATGGACTCACAGATTTTTAAAAAATAAATGAGTTATAATCTGTAATTCTCTTTATTCTTTTTGATGCACAAATTGTCCCCAGTTTGGCTAGGGGAACCCCTTAAGCCAGTTCCTGTGTCCTCATTTGTCTTTGAGTGCTTTCTTGCTTATCATACAATGAGTAAGATGTTCCAGACTCATGTTGTACTTTTCTTGCCCTAGATCTGGAGCCATCCTCCAAAGTACAGCTCCTTTTAGTGAGTAATGGTATTTAGAAACTAAGATCTGCATCTGCATGCTAGGTAGGCTTATTATATAACACACACACACACACACACACACACACACACATACACACTCTGTCTTTCATGCCCTCCAGCTTCCACGTTTGCCATTGAGAAGTTTGAAGTCATTCTGATTTCTCATCCATAGTTTGTGACCCACGTTTTCTCTCTTTTAGATTCTTCTCTTTGTCATCTGTGGTCTGTAATTTCCTGGTGTGAGCTTTGATGTGGGTGGGTCTGTTTACTTCCATTGTGCTGGGTACTTAGTGAACCTACTTTTTTTTTTTAAGTGAAAGTGAGTTTATTTTTAAAATTTTTTTTAGTTTTATAAATTATTTATTTATTTATGGCTGCGTTGGGTCTTCATTTCTGTGCACGGGCTTCCTCTAGTTGCGGTGAGTGGGGGCTGCCCTTCGTTGCGGTGCGCGGGCTTCTCATTGTGGTGGCTTCTTTTGTTGCGGAGCACAGGCTGTAGGCACGCGGGCTTCAGCAGTTGTGGCATGTGGACTCAGTAGTTGTGGCTCGTGGGCTCTACAGTGCAGGCTCAGTAGTCGTGGCACATGGGCTCAGTTGCTCCCTGGCATGTGGGATCTTCCTGGACCAGGGATCCAACCCGTGTCCCCTGCATTGGCAGGCGGACTCTTAACCACTGCACCACCAGGGAAGTCCCTCTTTTTCTTCTTTAAAAAAATTATTTTTTGTCACACAGATATCAGTGTTTTAAGTCAGCTTGGATGTACCAAGGTCTCTGTTAGTCCAGTGGTTGGGACTCGGAGCTCCCACTGCAGGAGCTTCTTCCCAACCCCGGGCTCGTGAACCAAGATCCTGCAAGCCCCGTGGGGTGGCCAAAAAACAAAAAACAAAAAAACAATAACAAAGTAAAAAATAAAATTAGACTAGGAAACTAACAGATATGTTAGAAAGAATGTAAAAATAAAAATATAGTTGAATCAACAACCGGAAGGTACATCAGTACCACAATAGTAAGAGGAGGAGGGAAAAGGAAAAAAAAAGGGGGGGGAGCGAGGCCTTGGATGTGGAGGGCGGGGCCTAAGCAAGGGCGATGTTTGGGCGGTGGGTGGGGCCAATGCTCAGGACCCACAGGGCTGGAAAAGGCCCTGGGGGCTGTGGGGGGTGGGGCTTAGGCTCAAGGAACAGAAGGGTCCCAGGCGTGCCCCCCACCCCTGGTCTCAGAGGGCGGGGGACCTCACCTGGGAGCCCAGCAGACTTCCTGGGCTCCAGTGGTCGGGGCAAACACCCTCCTCTCCTCTCCTGCTCCTCCGTGCCGGAGGGCCCCTCCCACCTGCCTCTCCTGATCTCCCCAGCCTCCCTCCTATGCCCCCAGGACCTGCGCGGCCTGGATGGGGCTTTGGAGGTGGGGGGACAGGCTTGGGAGCTCAGCAGGCTCCCCAGGCCCAGTGGGCCAGGCATCGCCCTCAGCTCCTCTCCCACTCCTCCTGGAGAGTCCCTCCCACCTGCCTCTCCTGATCTCCGCGGCCTCAGGGGCGCCGATCCTGTCTGGCCTCCACTTCTCCTCCCCCCTCAGTCCCCCTACCTCCAACTGGTTCACTCCCATCTCCTGGGGCGTCACAGTCCCGCACCAGTGGCTGGCAGGCGCCCTCGTTGTGGGGAGGCGCTAACTCCACGTCTTTCCACACCGCCATCTTCACCAATGCTTTTATGAGTAATAGGCATTCAAAAAATATTTTTTAAATTGAAAAAGAATTACTCTATTAATGGCTTTTTAAATGGTTGTTGTGACACAATATTATTTCTAATTGCCTTAAAGAGTGTAAAATTTTCCAAAAAATTTTTCTTAAAATATATTTTACTTTAATTTGATTTAAACCTGTGCTGTGTACTTTTTTGATGGTAGGGGATGTAGATGGGAGAGATATGAAATCATATATCAAATAACTAAATATTCTAATTAAAAATTTTGGAACTATTATACATATATACATTTAAGGCATTGTGATGACTATGATAATGCTTGTGATGTTATAGATTTAGATGAAATGAAGTAAAGAAGTTGTTTGTTAGTGAATTTTCATCCTGCAACTTTTTCATATGGTTTATAGTTTGTGCTTAGTAAATAGAAATAAATGTTAATTTATTTTATTTTTACTATAACAATATCCTTTTTGTTGGGAGTGTTGGAGTGATTATTTGGACTTACTTGTAAAATAAATGTAATAAGAACTTTTTATAGAGTGTTCTTTTTAACTTCTCACAGGTATTATTCTGCTCTAAAAACTATGGAACAATTAGAGAATGTGTATTTTCCCCGGGTTAGTCAATACCGGTTTTGTCAGCTAATGATAGAAAATCTTCCTAAGCTCCGTGAAGATATTAAAGAAATCTCCATGTCTGATCTCAAAGACTTTTTGGAAAGCATTCGCAAACATTCTGACAAAATAGGTGAAACAGCAATGAAACAGGTGAGACTAAAAAGTAGAATTTTATTTATTTATTGAAGTATAATCGATTTACAGTGCTGTGCCAATCTTTGCTGTACAGCAAAGTGACTCAGTTTTACACATACAGACATTCTTAAAAAGGAGACTTTTAATTTAATGTTAGTTAATAATCTAGGTTATAGAATATACCCAGAGTTTACATTTTTAATTACATAAAATACTTGTTTTTGTTTAGTTTTAACCTTTTCTTAGCTTTCCTTATTCTTGTTTAGAATGGATTTCATCAGCATTTCTTCTTTGGTTGCAGTTATTCCTTATTTAATTAAGTAAAGTTGATCTAACTTGATTCACCAACTGATCTCTCAGCAATCTTCCCATTATGTAGTATCACATTAACTTTTTCAGCAGTCAAATTTGGTATAAAATTAGCTAAAAAGTGGCAGCCACAGAGGCAAGTGGGAGCCCTTTTATGCTAAGGTTATAAATTGTTCTCTTTTTAAAGCAAATTGAAAGTATTATCTTTGAATTAACTCCTACAGCTCAGTAACAAAAAGGCAAACAATGGGAAAATATTTGGCAGTTATAAAATTAATGTACCTACCTTTTGAGTCAGCAGTTCCTCTCCTAGGTATTTACCAATGAGAAATGAAAGCGCATCCTCACGATGCTCGATGCTCAGCAGCTTTGTTCACAGCTAGCCAAAAACTGGAAACAAGCCAAATGGACATCAAAAGGAGAATGGATACACAAATTGTGCTATACTCATGCAATAGAATATTACTTAGCAATAAGAAGGAATGAATTTCTGATATGTCTAACAACACATATGAATCTCCCAGACATTATGCTGAGATACAGAAGCTGGACACAGAAAAGCACACACTTATATCTATTTGCATGCAATTCTAAGGCAGGCAAAACTAATTTAAGGTTAAAAAAAAAAAAAATCAACACAGTAGCTGCCTCTGGGTGGGGAGATTGCCTGGGAAGGGACACAAGGGAACTTTCTGGGGAGATGGAAATGTTCTATACCATGACAAAGTATATCCGCTTGTCAAAATTGTATAGTTAAGATCTGTATATTTTAATGTATGCAAGTCTTATCTGAAAAAAAATTGTAAACAATGCATGGGGTGTTTGTGGCGTGTGTAGGTAAAGACATAGATGAAAGAAGGATGTATAAATATTGTTGAAGATAGGTGATGTGAGCTTGAGAGTTCATTATATTAATCTGTTTACTTTGTATTTGAAATTTTCAGTAATAAAAGGTTTTAAAATTATTTAAATGAATTAAAACTTATGAGTTCGCTGTTAAAACCCCCCAATAATCACAATGTCATAGAAATAAAACTATGTTCATCATGCTTTCTAACTCCTGATTTTTTCTCAAGTATTACAAACTACTTTAGAGAAGCTTAAAATTTTTAATTAATTATTTATTTATTTGGTTGCGCCAGGTCTTAGTTGCGGTAGGTGGGCTCCTTAGCTGCGGCTCCAGGGCTCCTTAGTTGCGGTAGGTGGGCTTCTTAGTTGCAGCATGCGAACTCTTAGTTGTGGCATGCATGTGGGATCTAGTTCCCTGACTAGGGATTGAACCTGGGCCGCCTGCATTGGGAGAGCGGAGTCTTATCCACTGTGCCACCTGGGAAGTCCCTCTTTTCTTTTTTTTAAAATTGAAGTGTTGTTGGTTTACAGTGTTGTGTTTCTGGTTTACAGCAAAGTGATTCAGTTATACGTATATATATTCTTTTTCATGTTTTTTTCCATTACGGTTTATTACAGGATATTGAATACAGTTCCCTGTGCTAAACAGTAGGACCTTGTTGTTTATCTATATTATATATAGTAGCTTGTATCTGCTAATCCCAAACTCCTAATTTATCCCTCCCCCACCCCCATTCCCCTTTGGTAACTCTAAGTTTGTTTTCTGTGTTTATGAGTCTGTTTCTGTTTTGTAAATAAATTCATTTGTATCATATTTTATATTCCACTTATAAGTGATGTCGTATGGTATTTGTCTCTTTATTTTCTTCACTTAGTATGATAATCTCTAGGTCCATCCATGTTGCTGCAAATAGCATTAATTCATTCTTTTTATGGCTGAGTAGTACTCCATTATATATATATACACCACATCTTCTTTATCCCTTCATCTGTTGATGTACATTTAGGTTGCTTCCATGTCTTTGCTATCATAAATAGTGCTGCTGTGAACATTGGGGTGCATGTATCTTTTCGAATTAGAGTTTTCTCTGGATATGGCCCAGGAACGGGATTGCTGGATGTTATGGCAACTCTATTTTTAGTTTTTTAAGGAACCTCCATCCTTTTTTTTCCATAGTGGGTGTATCAATTTACATTCCCACCAACAGTGTAGGAGGGTTCCCTTTCTCTAACACCCTCTACAGCAGCATTTATCATTTGTAGACTTTTTAATGATGGCCATTCTGACTGGTGTGAGGTGAACCTCATTGTAGTTTTGATTTGCATTCTCTAAGTATTAGCAATGTTGAGCATCTTTTCATGTGCCTGTTGGCCATCTGTATGTCTTCTTTGGAGAAATGTCTGTTTTAGGTCCTTCTGGCCATTTTGTTGATTAGGTTGTCTTTTCATTTTTCTAATTAAAGACATATGTCTGTATCAGATTATTGCCACAGCAAGGAAATTTTTTTTTTAAACTTTATTTATTTATTTATTTTTTGGTTGTGTATTGGGTCTTCGTTTCTGTGCGAGGGCTTTCTCTAGTTGCGGCAAGTGGGGGGCCACTCCATCATCGCGTGGTGCGGGCCCTCTCACTGTCCGCGGCTCTCTTGTTGTCGGAGCACAGGCTCCAGACGCGCAGGCTCAGTAATTGTGGCTCACGGGCCCAGTTGCTCCGCGGCATGTGGGATCTTCCCAGACCAGGGCTCGAACCCGTGTCGCCTGCATTGTTAGGCAGACTCTCAACCACTGCGCCACCAGGGAAGCCCAGCAGAGGAAATTAAAATTCAGTATATGAAGTTTCTTCCTATTTTAACTTTTAAAGGATTGCCTATAAATCAGATAATCTCCATTATATTTCTGTTAATTGTCTCAGCTTTACACAGTATTATATTCTATGTTAATTTGCCTTGTTTAATAGATTATTTTACTTTGAGGATGTATTGATTTTGAAAATTCTTTACCAAGATGAATTTACTTTAAAAAATGAAAACTATGTACAATAATGTAGGACTTGTGAGGATATACAATAATGTTTTTTAAAAGTTGTCTCATTTTTTTTTTCTTTTTTTTTTTTTTTAAAAGTTGTCTCATTTTTAAAAAAATTTGTAGTTAAGTGTTTCTTACCTGTAGATGGACTATAGCAGATTTTCTTTTCTTTCTTTCCTTTTTTTTTTACTTTTCTCATTGTTTTATTATTATTTTTTAAATTTTTATTTTTTTATTGAAGTATAGTTGATGTACAATGTTATATAAGTTACAGGTGTACAATATAGTGATTCACAATTTTTAAAGGTTATACTTCATTTATAGTTACTTTAAAGTATTGGCTCTATTCCACATGTTGTACAATATATCCTTGTAGCTTATTTTATACCTAATAGTTTGTACCTCTTAATCTCATACCACTATATTGCCCCTCCCTCTTCCCTCTCCCCACTGGTAACCACTAGTTTGTTCTCTGTATCTGTGAATCTGCTTCTTTTTTGTTATATTCACTAGTTTGTTGTATTTTTTAGATTCTATGTATAAGAGGTATCGTACAGTATTTGTCTTTCTCTGAATTCTTTCACATAGCATAATGCCCTCCAAGTCCATTCATGTTGCTGCAAATGGCAAAATTTCATTATTTTTTATGGTTGAGTAGTATTCCATTGTGTGTGTGTGTGTGTGTGTGTGTGTGCGCCTGTGCATCTATATCTCACATCTTCTTTATCCATTCATCTGTGTATTGGACACTTAGGTTACTTTCATATCTTGGCAATTGTAAATAATGCTGCTATGAACATTGGGGTTTATGTATCATTTCTAATTAGTGTTTTTGTTTTTGCTTTTGGATGTATACCCAGGAGTGGAATTGCTGGATCATAGGGTAGCTCTATTTTTAGTTTTTTGAGAAACCTCCATACTATTTTCCACAGCAGATGCACCAGTTTACATTCCCATCAACAATTTACAAGGGTTTCCTTTTCTCCATATAGCAGATTTGATTTTCAAATTATTTTGATAGTTATCTCTTGTTAGGATTAGTTAAATACTTGGTTGACAAAAATTCTTTTTTTTTGTTTTTTTTTGTTTTTTGACTGTGCTGAGTAGCTTGTGGGATCTTAGTTCCCTGACCAGGGATCAAACCCAGGCCCTGGTAGTGAGAGCACTGAGTCTTAACCACTGGACCTCCAGGGAATTCCCCCAAATATCTTTGTTTGCTGTAAGTAAGAAGAAGCTACTAAGCAGAATTTAAACCACACTTTTTGCCTCTCTTTTCTATGAAAGCTAGGCCTGGGGCTATTTTCCCTACCATTGGGATGGTGGGAATATGGTTAGTTGTGGGTGGTGTTATAGGAACAGAAATAGTAGAAGTGTAGGCCAGTGAGTTAGAGTTTGAACATCACATTAGTAGCCTGGAAAAAATAAATATTAAGAAAGTGTAAGAGAGTAAGATTTGAAGCCAAGTTCAGGAAGAGAATCCAGAGATTCTGAATCTAGATAATACGGTTATTCCAGAGAACTATATAGGTTAAGATAGCCCCGGTAGAACCAAAAGATTGGATATTAACTCACTGTTAAGCCAGAATAAAGTGCGGGATTTCATAGTTTTCCTCTGAAGAGATCATCTTTCTCCTCCACTGTTGACACTTCAGCACTTCAAGATGCTCACAGGACTGCTGGTACATTTTATGCTAAAATGGGAGTCAGAGGAGCAATTGGTTCTTCCCATAGCACCTCCCATTATTCTCAGGATCTTAAGTCTTCCTGAGTGATTGCCTCTGATCAGTGAATGTTCTTCCCCACTGGTGAGCTCTTCAACTTTATGTTCTTGCCTTCAGTATCTTGCCTTCTTGTTTTCAGTACTTTTTCTCCTACATCTGGACAAGGAATTCTGTGTATGCCATGGGGATAAAAAACAATCACATGGAAGATTTTTCAGTGTGAAGATGTGAACAGTAGTTTAAAGTTCATGTTCCATTATACATTTTAATTAAGAGTTTCATTATTAAACTTATTCTCTCTGACCTGTTTTTCGTAGACTGGTTTTGGACTTTTTCTACCTAGGCAGTCCACCAAATCATGGGCTCTAGGACTTAAGGTTTATGAGAATTTCCTGCTGGGCAGGAATAGACTCTTCCTGGTTCACCACTATTTTTTTTTTTTTTTGTATAAACAATCAAGCTCCCTACCTCTGCAACCAAAAGACAGCTGTTTTATACAGAAGCCTTTCCTAATCATCTGTCTATAGGGATTTTTTCCTTACAATTTTTCCTTTAGAAGGTGTCTCCCACGAAACTGAGAGGTTAGAGAGTTTTCTTATGATGGAACAACTAGAGTCCTTAAGATCTGATAAGAAAATTTGTGTTTTGTTCAATTTGGTTTCCCTTCTTGCACCCATTTAATATCTTGTGGTTGTTTTGAGCATTGGAAGCCTTCTGGAGTCTCTCATAAAGTGTCAGAATCACAGTTTGGTTCTGGAATCTCCTTAGGTGACATAAATGGAAACCTTGTACTTTGCTAAGTAGCTCCCTCCCTTGGAGGTTCTCTGTATCTTTTTTTTTGGTTCTCTGTATCTTGTGTTTAATTCTGTGATCTCATATCCCATTTATGGATTTGCTTGTTATATATTCACTCGAATGTCCTATAGGCACTTCAAACCTAGCATTTCTGAAAGTAACCTCATTATCTTCCCACTAAATCTGTGTTTTCTGTATTTCCTGTCTCAGATAGTAGTATCTCCTATTTTCACAAGCCAGAAACTGGGGAGTACTTTAGACTTTTCAGGAGTATTTATACTCTAAGTAGTTTGTTACAAAGTCCTACTTAGTAACTATCAATTTTACTTCTAAATATCTGTAGATTCTGTATCCTCTGCTGTACATACCCAGACTGTTGTTATATCAAATTAAGTATTCTCCTTATCTCTAGTCTTTTCTCCTTTTGCTTATTATCCTAAAATTCAAGTATAACCACATCACTCACTCTTCAGTGATTCCCAGTTACTCTTTACCTAAGTTCAGATTCCTCAGCATGAAACAAAAGCCTCATCTCTGGATACTCCCTGTGTGCTACAGAAGTACACATCTCGTAAATTTTTGACTACACTGGTTGTTTCCTCTACCTAGAATGCCTTCCATTCTTCTAAATTTTCCAGTCTGATGAATTGCTGCTTTTTTCCCCCCAAAAGCTGACTTAAGTATCACTTCATCTGTAAAATCTACCTTCCTCTGTCTCACTACTGCTAGCAAGAGATGGTCTCTTCCTCCTCAGTGCATATGTCTGTTGTACTTTTCACACTACATTATAATTGCATATTTTGTGTTTTTAACTGGACAGTGAGTTTTTAAAGTGAGGGGATATATCCTATTTATTTTTACCTTCCTGAGATCTAGCACTGTGCCTAGCATGAGATGCACAAAAAGTTTTTTTTTGAAGGAATTTAGAGCTGAGCTTTAGCTTCTCTAAGGAGAATTTTTTAAAGTAGAAGGCAGACTTGCATTTGTAGTGTTTTTTTTTTTCCTCATTCTAATGTGATAGATGAATCCACTATGAGTAGTCTGATGCTTAATTTGTCATTGAATACCTAAAGTTCATAGTCTCAGTTAACATTTTCATATTATATCCCCTGGCACACATTTTAATAGTGTTCTTTAGGGGAAAACGGGACTAAATGGTCAAATAAGTTTTGGAAACCTGGGTTAAATAAAGTTAAGCATATTTCTTATGAATTGTAAATCCCCTGGAAGGGAGGTAAAGTATGTAATATTTATCTTACTTATATGAGCATAGAACCCTTTTTTCAAGGAGTATCTATTGATAATGTGTGAAATGTTAGTTTTGTACATAACACTGTTTGGAAGCAGTGTTCTAAATAAATGTTTTTTTACTCTGAAAACCAAAAATCGTAGACAAAATAAGTTTGGGCACAGAGGGAGAAAGGGAATTCTGATTTTTTTTCCAGTGAGTAGGTTAATAATGGTAATGGAGGAGAAGAGATAATGATTTTCTTAAGCACAAGTCTCTGGAGCCAGCCTTAAGGTCTAGGTGAGGGCAGAGCTAGATTTCTGTGATTTGCATGGTCTGATTACCTGGGATTAGAAAGGTCTGATTGGCAGTAGTGTATTCCTCAGAGAAAATTCACCCTAAAGAGGCAGTGGGTAAACTTTCTACATGCTAACAGAACAGAGTAGCTACAATCTGACCTATCACAACAGAGGGAATGTTCCACTAATATGCATTATGTAAGGAAATTAAAATCCTGGAATTAAGCCTATGTTTTTTTCAATCTCTGATAATGAAGTTCTGATAGTGAAGTATCACTAAAATGCGTAAAAAAAAAAATAAGGCTTCTCAACTTATTCATCTGTATAAATGTTCATTTTTGTCAATAATTAAGTCAGTTGTGGGATAACAGCTTCTGCATTCCTAGTCTTCACAAGCTGTGGTCATTTTCTGTGGAAAATAAAATAAGCTTGCAACTTGATACCGTGGTTCCTTCTGTGAGGTTAGTAGACATTTTTCTCTACGAATAATCCATTGGAGTTAAGGCAGCATATTTTATGTATGTTCCTGTATGTATCATATCTTTTAAATTTTTCTAGTGTTTTTAAATTAATGTATTTGGTTTTTCTCTTAAAAAAAAATTAATGGTAATTGTTTTGTAAAACCTTGACAGTGCTCCAAACCAAAGGTCATTAAAATAATTGAATCATTATTTGACCTGAATCACTCAAAGGAAGAGGAGTATACTCATTGGTAATTGATATAAAGCTTAACTCTAGGATGCAAAACAAAGTCTAAATAATGGAACTATTAGACATAGACTTTAATATTAATTAATTAATATTGGCATGGCCAGAAAGTTCATTCGGGTTTTTCCTTAAGATGTTATGGAAAAACCCAAATGAACTTTTTGACCAACCCGATGTATTCAAGGAATTATAAGACAAGATTGAGAATTTGGAGATCATTGGAAACCATAAAGCAAATCATCTGGAGATTCTAAAACTGAAAATACATTAACAAATTAAGAACTCATCGTATAGGAGGCAGAACATATTAGATACAGCTGAAGAAAGAATTAATGAACCAGAAGATAGGTCAGAGGAAAATATCCAAATTGCAGCTCAGAAAGACAAAAGAATGGAAAGTACAGGAAAGAGATTAGAGACATATGGGGTAAGGTGAAAAGGTTTAATGTATATGTAATTATAGTCCCAGAAGGAGAAAAGAGAGAGAATAGGGCATAAAAAATATGGACAGACCCTGAAGCCACAAAAGTGCTATGAATTCTAAGCAGAAGAAATACAAACCCATATTTAGGCATATAATAGTAAAATACTGAAAACTAATGAAGAAAAATTTTAAAACAGCCAGAGGAAAAAATGTATTATCTTCAAAAGGACAATAATAAAATCAGTCAATAGCTGACTTCTCAGCAGAATCAATGGAAGCCAAAACATAGTGAAAAGTATATCTGAAGTGCTGATAAGCCTTATGTGTCAACCTAGAATTCTGTACCCAGCAAAAATCTTTTAGAAATGAAGGTGAAATGAAGGTATTTTTCAGATAAATAAAAACCTAGAGAATTTTTTTCTAGCAGACCTGCACTAAAGGAAATATTAGTGTTTTCAGACATAAAATCATCCCAGTTAGAAGGCCAGAGATGCAGAAGTAAATAGAAAGGGCAACTATTTGGGATAAAACTACATATCTATTGGCTGTATGAAACAAAATCATCTTACGAGGTTTACGTATGTATAGAATTAACAGTGTGAAACAAGAACCACATTTAAGTTGGGAGGGGAATTGATATGAGTTTTAAAAACTCTGTTAAATTATGCTGCTTTAAGAAGACATATCTTACATATAAACATATAGAGAGGTTGAAAGCAAAAGGATGGAAGAGATGTATCATGCAAAGATTAACCAAGAGAAAGCTGATGTATGTACATTAATATTAAAGTAGGCTTTAAGACAAAAAGCTTAAGAAAGAGTAACATTTCATAGTGATAAAAGGTTCAGTTCATCAGGAAAATAAACAATTCTAAATTTATTTCTATCTAATAACATAGTCTCAAAATATATAAAAGCAAAAATTGTCAGAGTTAAAAGGAGAAATAGACATCTTGACAATCATAATAGATTTCAACACTCCTCTCAGTAACTACTAGAGCCAATAGATATAGTAAGGATTTAGTCCTTTTAAATAATGATTAGCAACCCTGACCTAATTGACACATGCAACACTATCTCTCTTGATTTCAGAATATACATTTTTAAAGAACATTTATCAAAATTGATTATGTTTTGGTCCATAGAGGAAATGTCAGTACATTTCAAAGGATTGAAATAATACAGAACATATTCTCTGGCCACATTGGAATTATTCCTGAAACTGGTAATAAATAAGTAGAAAATCCCTATATATTTGGAAATTAAGAAGTAAAATTCTAAATAACCTATGGGTCAAAGAAGAAACTCATTTGAAACCAGAAAATATTTTGAATTGAATTATAATGAAAATGTGATATATGAAAAACTTGTAGGATATGATAAAAGTCAAGTTTAAGGGAAATTTGTAGGCTTAAATTTATAAATTAGGAAAGAAAGTCAGAAATCAATGATCCTAAGTATCCATTTCAAGAAGTTAGAGAAACAGTAGCAAATTAAACTCAATGAAAGTAGAAGTATTGATATGACACAAAAAGCACAGGCAACATAAACAAAAATACATCTAACTCAAAAGCTTCTGCATAGCAAAGGAAACAGAGTGAAAAGACAACCTACGGAATGGAAGAAAATATTTGCAAACTGTATATCTGATTAGGGGTTAGTCTCCAAAATATGTAAGGAAATCATACAACTTAATAGCAAAAAAACAAAACAAAACAAAACTAATCACCTGATTAAAAAATGAGCTAGGGATTTGAAAAGACATTTCTCCAAAGGAGACATAAAAGTGGCCAACAGATATATGAAAAGATGCTAAACTTTATTAAACATTAGGGAAATGCAAATCAAAATCACAATGGGGTGTCACCTTACACCTCTCAAGATGGCTATTATCAAAAAAACAAAAGATAGCAAGTGTTGGTAAGGATGTGGAGAAATTGGAACTCTTGCAAAATGTTGGCGGGAATGCATAATGGTGTAGCTGCTATGGAAAACAGTATGGAGGTTCCTCAAAAAGTTAACAATGGGGACTTCCCTGGTGGCGCAGTGGTTAAGAATCTGCCTGCCAATGCAGGGGACACGGGTTTGAGCCCTGGTCCGGGAAGATCCCACATACCACAAAGCAACTAAGCCTGTGTGCCACAACTACTAAGCCTGTGCTCTAGAGCTCACAAACCACAACTACTGAGCCTGCATGCCACAACTGCTGAAGCCCACACGCCTAGAGCCTGTGCTCCACAACAAGAGAAGCCACCACAATGAGAAGCCCGAGCACTGCATCCAAGAGCACTGCTCGCCACAATTAGAGAAAGTCCGTGCGCAGCAATGAAGACCCAACACAGCCAAAAAAAATTAAAAATAAATCAACTAATTTTAAAAAAAAGTTAACAATGGAACTATCATATGTTCTACTATGGGTATTTATCCAAAAAACCTGAAATCAGGGTCTTGACGAATATTAGCACTCCCATGCTCTTTGCAGCATTATTCACGATATCTAAGATGTGGAAACAATGTAAACGTCCATTGACAAATGAATGGATTAAGAAAATGTGGTATGTACCTATAATGGAATACTATCCAGCCTTTAAAGAGGAGATTATCAGCTATCTAAGTTAGTCAAATTCATAGAATCAAAGAGTGGGATGGTGGTTGCCAGGGGGAAATGAGGAGTTACTAATCAACAGACATAAAGTTTCAGTATAAGATGAACAAGCTCTAGGGAATTCCTTGGCAGTCCAGTGGTTAATGATACCTACCAGGGTTCTTGGCCATCCCTAATCAATAGAAACTGACTAGAGGCCAGACAAGAAATTCAGCCAAGGCTTTATTGGGGCCCCTGCTACAGCAGGGGGGAGCTAGAACAGACCACAGGTTCCTTTGCTTGCTTACTCCCTGAGGAGGGGCGAGCTTGTTCCTCATATGGGGTGAGGGTAGGGGTGTGTCCATGGGTCAGGCCGGAGGGGTGGCTTAGGTGTTCTGCCCACCCTTTAGGTGGCCTAGTGTGTAGAGGGCTTGCGCAGTACCCTGCTTTTGCTCTGGGCTCTTAAAAAGTGGCAGTGGGGTTTCTTGGTCTCTTTGTATCTTTTGTCCACAATTTGCCCCAACTGTGCATGCATGCAGTTATTTTTAGTCCCTTATAGTTTCTTTGTATTTTGTTGCTGGAGGAGAGGTTCGTCCAGGTGCAAGTACTGCAGCACTGAAGCAAAGGGTCCCAGGTCCTAGGCCTGTCTCAGGACTCCGAGCTTTCACTGCCGTGGGCCCGGTTCTATCCCTGGTCGGGGAACTAGATCACACAAGCCGCACAGTGCGGCCAAAAAAAAAAAAAAATAATGAACAAACTCTAGAGGTCTTCTATAAATATCAATATTATACCTATCAACAATAATGTATTAAATTATTGATATACATATTAATAATGTAATATGTATGTACACTTAAAAATTTAAGAGGGTAGATCTCATGTTAAAGCTGCTTACCACAATAAAATAAAATTGAAAAAAAGAAAGTGGAAGGAGATAATCAAGAGTAGAAATCAATGTAATAGAAAACAGAATACAAAAGGGAGGATCAACAAAGACAAAAGATGGTTCTTAGTCTTTTCAGATAAAATTGATAACCCCTGCAAGACTGTTGAAAAAAGGAGGGTGCAAATCATGAACAAAAATGGGACATCATTCCAGATCCTACACCTACAGACATTAAAAAGATGAGAAAATATGAATAAATTCTTGAACCAATTTTGACTACAATAATTTTTCAAATAATCTTAATTTTTCTTTTTCCCAAATAGGCACAGCAGCAGAAACTCTTCAGTGTTATTCTGCAGAAGCAAAATAATGTAAAATTTGGGAAGACTGTGTATATAAATGATAGAATTCCAGAAGAAAGGAATGAAATTGTATTGAAACCTGTATTTGAGGAAGAGGATGAGAATGAAGAGGAGGTGATGGGAATTTGTTTCTTTCTCTTTCTTTCTTTGTATCTTTTTTTGTTTCTATCTTTGTTTCTTCCTTCCTTCCTTTCTTTTCTTCCTTTTTTCCTTTCTTTCCTTCCTCCATCCCTCATCTATTATTGGATGTTTTTTTTCCTCTTGAGTTGTAATGTTGTCTGTGTGACACTCAGTCTTGCCATGTGGAAACTGAATTTACGTACATCAGTTTGTAATGAGCTATTAGGGCAAAGGAGTCATCTGAAATGTTAGACTGAATAATTGACAGATAAACAAGATATATTGTAGATTATATTTGTAAGCTGCAGATGGTTGAACCTAGGTTTTCTGCCATAATTAGCAGTAAAAGTGTAAATTTAATGATATTTTTGTAGTGATCACTCATAATTTAATTACCTGTGGCAGACATTTAATTGCATGATGGCTTAACCTTGCCATTTAGACTAATTCTGGATAGCCTAGCTTTTTTTCCTTCGGCTGGTGCTGAGATACTACAAAATAATTTTAATATGATTAAAGTTAAGTTTTCAATTTCTTAAAAAAGTTTTACAAAGTCTAGAAACCTTGAAATTGTCCTTAAATATTTGCTTTCTTTTATCCTCTTCATTCAAATTCATTCCTAGTCCTAGTGCTTCTTTTGTTCCCTCCACGAAGTCTTCTGTTGAGCCTACTTTTTATCTTTTCCGTTGAATTCCTTTTGAATTTACTTAATACCATGAGGAGTCTAGTATTCCCAATTGTTTATAAGTTTTGCCTTGTCAGTGAGAGTTTAAATTCTTTTTCTAAGGACACTGTTGGGGTGTAGTAAGAACTTTTAATTGATTGATTAAAGAGGAACCATATAAATATGTGTCCATGGCTTCTCTGTGTTTGGGGGAACCACTGAGTGTTCAGTATGTACATTTGCATTATATGCGTGAGGATGAGTGAGTCTGTATGTATTTGTGAGTGTGTGTGTGTATATGTGTGTGTATGTATATGTATGTTAATATGTATATATGTATGTATATACATTTATGTTTGCATATATAGTAGATGTCTGATATACAGATAAATAAACAGCCTTAAATAGTTTAATGTCTTTCTAATGTGGAATTAATGTGACCTGATTAGTCCCTTGAAATGAAATAAATGTTTTTGAAATCTACTTTTTTGCTCTTTCTTAATCAGTATTCAGAGAATCTCTGTAAGTCTTTTCTCCCTTGAGATTCAGAATGGTAAAAATGGACCATCTAGTCTTCGTGTCTCAATTTTCCCTAATCTGTTTTGTATATCTTTAATTGCTGGGAACATTGCCGTCAGGCCCGACACCCAAATCCATACTCTAAGAGAAACTTGGTTGTTTCCCTGTTCTTTTCGATCTATTTAGTTATTACTACATTTTGTTTCTATCATTTTCCCAAATAAGTAATTCTATAATAAAAATAATTTAAGTTCTTTCAGAGGATTCATGAGAATAGAAATGTGTTCCTTTAAAAAGAGTTTATTTCTCAAGTTTGGGGAACTTTATATTACTGTTTCTTTAATTGTAAGGTGTACTTTAAAAAATATTATTAACATCTCAGAATCAGGAAACATCTTAAAATTGATGATACTACAGTTTCAAGTGGTAGTGTTTTTTTTTTCTTTGTTAGTGTTCCATAAAATAATAATGATGATTTCTTCAACTTGATGAAATAATGATAAGTCATGCATAAGAGAAGGAACTTCATCTATAGGTAAATCATACATTTGTGCACCATCTTTACCAGAAGCAATAATGATGTATCTAGTTATCCATAGCAATTTTCTGGTAATCTGTCAAGCATGTTAAAGATATACAGTCTCTCCCCTTTATTACCTTATAATCTAAAATAGTCAACAATGATGATAAATATATGCAGAATGAATTACTAAACAAATGCCAAAACAAAATAAAAAAGGCATTGTGTTTATAGTGTGTGCTTTTTATAGTTGATAAATGTTATAACACGAAGTCCATGAATCTCCTTGTCTAACTTTATATTATTCAACAGTAGACTAGTAGTTTGACCTATAATTTTTAAAAAATGGTTTTATTTTTCAGGTCTTAACTGTTCAGGATCTTGTTGATTTTTCCCCTGTTTACCAATGTTTGCACATTTATTCTGTTCTGGTAAGTATCTTTTGTATATGTGCATGTGTGTGTATGTATATATATATATATATATATATATATATATATATGTCTGTGTGTGTATACATATGTGTGTATACACGTTTGTGTGTGTATATTTGTATTATTAAAAAGACAGGTATGCATTTTAGGCCTGCTTTTCTAAAGGGTGACCACAAGCTCATTGAGCTCTAAACCTTCATGCAGTATTTATTTGTGAAATATCCACTGTGTGTAAGGCATTTACTTTTTTCTTTAACTTAATCATGGTGTACTTTCAAGTATACTTTTCATGTATGTTAAAAGAACCTTACATTTCTCCCTTCTTGCCTTTGTACTGTTGTATCACAGTTACTTTTAAATATGTTACTTCTACATTTGTTTACTCCACACTACATTGTTTTTAGTTTTGGTTAAACAATTATCTCTTTAAAAAACATAACAGCACTACTCTGATATAATTCATATACCCAAAATTTTACCTTTTTAAAGTATGTACAGTTCAGTGGTTTTAGTATAATTCACAAGGATGTGCAACCATTACAACTAATTCCAGAACATTTTATTACTACAAAAAGAAACCTCTTACCTGTTAGCAGTCACTCCTTATTCTCCCCTCCCCCCAGTCCCTGACAACCATTAATTTACTTTCTGTCTCTATGGATTTGCCTATTCTGGGTATTTCATATAAATGAAATCATACTATATGTGGCCTTTTGTGTCCAACTTCTTTCATGTAGGTAGAAGTTTAAGTTATTGATTGAGATCTGTCTTCTTTTTTATTTATTTAAAAAATTATTTTATTTTATTTTATTTTGGTGGTGTTGGATCTTCGTTGCTGCGCATGGGCTTTCTCTAGTTGTGACAAGTGGGGACTACTCTTTGTTGTGGTGTGTGGGCTTCTCATTGCGGTGGCTTCTCTTGTTGTGGAGCATGGGCTCTAGGCATGTGGGCTTTGGTAGTTGTGGCACGCAGGCTCAGTAGTTGCAGCACACAGGCTTAGTTGCTCCGTGGCATGTGGGATCTTCCTGGATCAGGGATTTAACCCATGTCCCCTGCATTAGCAGGTGGAGTCTTTTTTTTTTTTTAATTTTATTTATTTATTTATTTTTGGCTGCATTGGGTCTTCATTGCTGCACATGGGCTTTCTCTAGTTGCGGCGAGCGGGGGCTACTCTTCGTTGCGGTGTACAGGCTTCTCATTGCAGTGGCTTCTCTTGTTGCGGAGCTCAGGCTCTAGGTGCACGAGCTCAGTATTTGTGGCTCGCGGGCTCTAGAGTGCAGGCTCAGTTGTGGCACATGGGCTTAGTTGCTCCGCGGCATGTGGGATCTTCCCGGACCAGGGCTGGAACCTGTGTCCCCTGCATTGGCAGGCAGATTCTTAATCACTGAGCCACCAGGGAAGTCCTGGCAGATATATTCTTAACCACTGTGCCACCAGGCAAGTCCCTTTCTTCTTTTTTAATACAGACATTTAAAACTATAAATTTCCTTCTAACCACTGCTTTAGCTGCATTCCATGAGTTTTGGTGTGTTGTGTTTTTGTTTCCATTTATCTCAAAGTATTTTCTAATTACTGTGATTTCTTCTTTAACCCATTAGTTATTTAGAAATGTGTTTAATCTCCATGTTTGTGAATTTCTGTTCACAAACAAAAGTTCTTCTGTTATTGATTCCTAATTTAATCCCACTGTAGTCGCAGATCATACTTTGTATGATTCCAGTCCTTTTAAGTTTATTGAGGCTTGTTTTATGGCATAACATATGCTTTATCCTGGAGAATGTTTCATGTAAACTTGAGAATAATGTGTATCTGGCTGTTGTTGGGTGGTGTTTTCTATAGCCATCAGTTAGGTTTAGTTGATTATAGTGTTCAAATCTTTTGTATCCTTGTTGATCTTTTGCTTGTTTCATCTGTTATTAAAAGTGGGATTATTGAAGCCTCCAGCTATAACTGTCGAATTGTCTATTCTTCCTTAGTTCTGCCAGTTTTTGCTTCATATATTTTTGAGGCTTTGTTGTTACATGTGTATATGTTTATAATTGTTATGTCTCCATGGTAAGACCTTTTTTCATTATAAAATGTCCTTCTTTGTAATACTTTTTGTCTTAAATTCTATTTTGGCTGATATTAGTATAGGCACTCAGGCTCTTTTGGTTATTCTTGGCATGGTATATATATATATTTTTTTTTTTGGTATATTTTTTTATTATGTTATTTTTGACCTTTTTGTGTCTTTGAATCTAAAGTGTGTCTCTTGTAGGATAGCATATAGATGGATCTGTGTTTTTTTTTCAGTTCAGTCTGCTGATCTCTTCCTTTTGATTGGATTGTTTAGTTCATTTATATTTAATGTAATTACTGATAAAGTAGTATTGACATCTACTGGTTGTTTTAATATGTGTGATGTCTTTTTTTGTTCCTCTCTTTCTCCATTATTGCCTTCTTTTGCATTAAATAGATATTTTCTCATGTACCATTTTAATTCCCTTGTCATTTGTTTATACACACACACACACACATTTATATATTTAGTATTTTCTTAGTGTTTGCCCTGGGAATTACAACTAACATCTTTATCTTAAAACAGTATAATTCTCATTAATCCCTCTCCTTTGTGTTATTCTCATACTAATTATATATTTACACATTAGGCATTGACACAGTTTTATAATTTTATAACTCTTTATGCAGTTGTTTTTTTAAATCAGAAGAAAAGAGTTACAAACAAAAATACACATATACTGTCTTTATATTTTCCTCTGTATTTACGTTTAGTGGTACTTTTTATTTCTTCATGTGAATTAGAGTTACTGTCTAGTGTCCTTGCATTTCTGCCTGAAGTACTCCTGTTAGTGTTTCTTTTAGGGAAGGTTCTGGTAGTGTCACATTCTCTCAATTTTGCTTATCTGGGAATGTCTTAATTTCTCTTTTGCTTTTTTTTTTTTTTTTTTTTTTTTGGCCGCACTGCGTGGCTTGTGGGATCTTAGTTCCCCAACCAGGGATTGAACCTGGGCCTTGGCAGTGAAAGCACAGAGTCCTAACCACTGGACCACCAGGGAATTCCCTCTCCTTTGCTTTTTTTTTTTTTTTTTTTTAATTTAATTTAATTTATTTATGGCTGTGTTGGGTCTTCGTTTCTGTGCGAGGGCTTTCTCCAGTTGTGGCAAGTGGGGGCCACTCTTCATCGCGGTGCACGGGCCTCTCACTAATGCGGCCTCTCTTGTTGCGGAGCACAGGCTCCAGACGCGCAGGCTCAGTAATTGTGGCTCACGGGCCTAGTTGCTCCGCTGCATGTGGGATCTTCCCAGACCAGGGCTCGAACCCGTGTCCCCTGCATTGGCAGGCAGACTCTCAACCACTGCGCCACCAGGGAAGCCCTCCTTTGCTTTTTAAGAGTAGTTTTGTTGGATATAGAGTTCTTGGTTTTTCTTTCAGTGCTTTGAATATGTCATCCCACTGCCTTCTTAAGCCATTTACTTTTAAGGAGTTTTGAGGTTTGGATTATTTATGTAATTGAAAAAAGAATGGTAATTATGTTAATTCGAGCAAATAGAACTATCTTTATTTGTTAACTTTTTTCTTTTAGTCCTCTATTAAAAGACAGGACTAGTTCTGCACTTCCTAGCTGAGGTGAAAGTTATCTAACAGCACAATATCAATGTAAACTTGTTTTACAGATAAGTAAGTGACGTTACAAGTGTGTTGAACTTTATTGAATAGACCTTTAAAAAGAATTTCTCTTTTTAAAGCTATAATAAATCATAGTGTAGTATCAAAACAATAATACTTTTAGTCTATTCTCTGATCTTTCAATGTGTGTGAGTATAAACTACCTTAACTTCGTAGATTCTTTTCAGTGTGAGGTGGATAGTATATACATTTAACTGCATTCATACCTGAGGCAAACAGAGGCTAGGTTCCATCACGATTACACTGCTATCTGTAGTAACATTGAAAACTAGGCTTCCTTTTGTCTAATCACATGAAGTTTTATTCTTTCACAACTCCTTTCAAATTGGATGTTCTCCTATAAGTTTTTGAGTTTGGTGTAGAAGAATGATTTTTTGCTTTGATAGTGCTCAGTTTTTCTGTCTTATATGGCACCATACTACAGTGAGTTCCAGTAGGCACTTCTGTTACTTTGTATTATTCCTGTTCTATATGTGTATGATCTGCAAGAGACCATGAGTGTTGTTTGTTGTTCTTTCCCCAGTGCCTTCCATTTTACCTGATATTTCATAAAGATTTGCTGCATTTAGTAATTGACTTGACTCTTTAACACAACACTCAGTTTTTAATACAGACACTTTATATATCTTTATCTGGGAGTTTATGTCAACAGGCACTAAGTCCTCTGGGAAAGACTGTATCTTTATACCTGTGTAACAGATGTGGCTGTTGGCAGAAGGTCTCAGTTTCTTGCCGCATGGGCTGTCTGCAAGTCTGCCTGATAGTCTTCATGACGTGGCAACTGGCTTTCCCCAAGAGGGAGTGATCTGAGAGAGACCAAATGAAAACCATGATGCCTTTTATAACTTAATCTCAGAAGTGACATACTTTTACTACTACTGCATCCTATTGGTCACATAGACCAACCTTGGTACAATGTGGGAGGAGACTACACAAGGGATCTTTGGGGGGCGTCTTGGAGGCTACCACACTCACTTTGTAAAAGAAAGACATATCCTTCACTGATACCTGGTGGTACCATTGTGCATTGTCTTGATGTGTAAAAACTTCCAAGGTGCCAAATAAAGGAGAAGTCTTCTTTAACAATTAATCAAGGGACAGTATACACATAAGGGTTCCTCCCTTTCTCTTCCTGTGCAGATTAATGGTAAACCATGTTAGAAATAGTATATTTTGTCCTATGGTCAGATTTGCTTAGTTCTTGTACAACATGTTCAGAAGTTGAGGCTTGCCAACTAATTTTGTTAGTTAGTTTCCCTCACTGACAGCCATATTTTCTTTCGTTAGTCAAAAATGTATAAAGGCTAAGTGACAAGTTGGGCGACAGTCAAATTATTTGAACTTACCTTTAGTCTTCTTAATTGTCATGATACCAAACAAGGTTACTATCTATGAACCATAATGCCAAAACTTGTTCTTGGTATTCAATATGAAATACCATTCCGCATTTAAATCCAGTTGTTAAAAACTGAAAAATGACTCTTACGGGGTAAAGTTATCCGTTTAGCAGTGTGTTTGTGTATGTGTGTTTTTCATTACTCTTCTGATTTTATTTTAGGGTGATGAGGAAACATTTGAAAATTATTACCGAAAACAAAGAAAGAAACAGGCAAGACTGGTATTGCAACCCCAGTCAAATATGGTAAGTATGTGAAAATTTTGAATTGGTTATGTTGAAGTTTTTATCCTCTTTAATTTCTTCAAGGCATGCATTCAACTACAAATATTTATTGAATACCTACCATTTCCAATAATTGGTTTAGGTGTGAAGGTTACAGCAGTGAACAAAATGGCTAAGTCCCTTCTCTCATGAACTTACATTCAATTAGGGAAGATAGACTGTAAATGAATAAATAAGACAATGAATACATAAAAAGATAAATAAGTAAATATATAAAATGTCAGGGAGTGATAATTAGTTTCTGACAATGTGGTAGACTGTGTATCTTGATTAATTGTTCTACTGAAAAAACAACTAAAGGTGCTGGATAAAACATTTTTTAAAATCTTAAATTCTTTTTAAATGTGCTGAGGATCAGGTAGGAAAGTATAGTCCTGAAAAAGACTAAATAAGTAATCTGAAAGGGCTATGTTTGTGGGATTTTTATTAGTCATTCTCAAGAATATATGTATTTTTTTTGGTTATAAAATTGTGATGTATTCACTGTAGAAAAATAAGGAAAAGTTGAAATAAAATAATCTATAATGTAAAAAAAAGAAAAAAACTAAGTCAATATGGAACTGTTCTATATGTTGGTTATGGTGATAGGTATGTGACTAGATGTATTTGTGAAAACACATAGAAACAGCACATGAAAAAGAGTTTTGTTGATATAACTTATACCTCAATACACCTAAATATAAGAAAAACCAGGAAAACCTAAATGAGGAAAGAAATTCAGACAAGCATAATGAAGAACTGAATGTAGCTTTTATCCTAGGGGCATGTGCTGAATGGGAAAGCGTAAGTTTTGAGGACATAGGGGTGCAGGGGGCTAAGCCTAGAGTCACCCAAAGTGGGTGATAAGAGACTGTCTCCTTTGTAAGGCTGAGACTCCAAAGAATTATAGCCCATTATTAGTATGACCTAGACATAAAACCATCTAGCAAAACCTCTCTGGTCCTTCTGTCAAATACACTAAAGAAAATTGCCTATCCCAAATCCTGGTGCTGAGTGAACAAAGAAAAAAAATCTCTGAGAATTCATAACAAGCAGTTCCTCAAATATGTTTGCAATCCAAATTGATTCTACTTGGATAATCAAAAAAATCTCAAGCTGAAAATTTAAAGTGGTTCCATTTTGATATTGTCTCCAGGTGCCTAGTAGAAGCAAATGCAGTTCTTCTCTGAACCTTCATACCAAATTAAAGGATATCCATAGTTGAGGTTTCAAGGAAAATTAGCAACTCATACCCAGAATTAGTTATCAAACAAGTGAGAATCATTAGAAATATTGACAACAGAAATAAATTGTAAAAGACTTTCAATATTTGAGTTATTAGGCATAGAATATAAAATAACACTATTATATTTAAAGAAATAAAAGGCAAACTTGCTGATATCAATAGGGAACAAGAAACTCTAAAGGAATTACCAAAAAAATGTGAAAAAAAAATCAAGTAGAATACCTAGTAATTAAAGATATATTAGCCAACATGAAAAGTTTTGTGAACAGGTTGATGAATTCTCTTAGTTGATCTGAAGAAATTTCTAGACTACATCATAGAGAGACAAAAGAATAAAAATATAGAAGAAAGATAGAGGAGATACAGAGAGGTCTAACATATTTAGTTGCAGTTTCAGAAAGAGAGGATAGAACAAGAGGGACAGAGGAATATTTGAGGTAATACCTGAGAATTTACTAAGACAGATGAGAAACAGAAACCTACAGAGTCAAGTCCAAGGAATCCAAGTAGGTTAAATAAAAAGAAGTACACTTTTAGAGAACTTAAAATGAAAATGTAGAACACCAAAGATAAAGAGAAAATAGAAGACCTGAAAAATGTTATGAGCTAAGTGAACTAATTGACATTTATTGAATAATTCACCCAAAACAGCAGAATACACGTGCTTTTCCAAGTGTACCTGGAAGTTTCACCAAGATAGATCATATTCTGGGTAATAAAATAAATCTCAATAAATATTAAAAAATTGTACAAAGTGTGTCTTTTGACTACAAGAGAATGAAATTATCCATATGCAAAAAAATGAATGTTGATGCCTACCTCATTCAACATTTCAAGAAATGGATCATGGACCCAAATATAAGAGCTAAAATTGTAAAACTTTTAGAAAAAACAAAGGTTAAAATCTTTGTGACCTTGGGTTAGGCAATATTTTCTTAGGTGAGATACATAAAGCATGAACCATAAAAGAAAGAAATTCATAGATTGAACATCAAAATGGAAAATTTCTACCCTTCAAAAGGCAGTGTCAAGAAAATGAAAAGACAAGACATAGATGGAGAGGATATTTGCAAAACTCATGTCTAATAAAAGGCTTGTATCCAGAATATATAGAGAACTTGTATAACTAACTAAAGACAGACTAAAAAGATTCAAATAGACATTTTACCAAAGATACACAGATGGCAAATAAGCACATGAAAAGATGTTAAATATCATTTTTCATCAGGGAAATGCAAATTAAAACCACAATGAGATACCTCTACATACCTACTAGAATGGCTAAAATTAAAAAGATTGATAATAGCAAGTGCTGGTGAGGATTTGGAGCAGCTAGAACTCTCATAAACTTCTGATAGGTATAAATATTGTACTGCCACTTTGGAAAATAGTTTGACAGTTTGTTATAATGTTAAGCATACACTTGCCATATGACCCAGCAATTCCACTCCTAGGTTTTTACCCGTGAGAGATGAAAATTTATCCACATAGTGGCTCATATGTGAATGTTTATAGTAGCTTTATTCATAAATGCCAGAAACTGGAAACATCTCAAATGTCTGTGAACTAGTGAATAGATAAACAAATTGCTGTACCTCGACATAATGGAATACTACTCAGCAGTAGAAAAGAAACTGATACATGCAGTGACATGGATAAATCTTAAAAGCATCATTCTAGGTGAAAAAATTCAGGTACAACAAAGTTATGTATAGTACGATTTGTGTTATATGACATTTTTGAAAAGGCAAAACTATGGGATAGAATGGGATCCGTGACAACGGGCCAGAGTTGGGCAGAGTGATTCACTATAGAGGGGCATAAAGGGAACTTTTTATGAGACAGAAATATTCTATATCTTGATTTTGGTGGTGGTTACACAAATGTCTACGTTCATCAAAACTCATCAGGCTCTGTATGTAAAAAGGGTTTTAATTTTGCTTTATGTAAATTATACCTCAGTAAATTTGACTTTAAAAACAAATATAAAGAGAAGACCTCAAAAATACCCAGAGAGAAGAGATTATTTTCAAATAAACAAGACAGTGGAATATTTTCAATACTGAAGGAAAATAACTGTCTACCTGGGAAGCTGTATTCAGCGGAACAAGGGCAAAGATAGACATTTTCAGGCAAAGAAGAGGAGAGTTTGTTACCAAGACACCCTTACTAAAAAAAGGATATACTGCAGTCAAAAAGAAAGTGATGCCAAATGGAAGATATGTGATGCTAGAAGGAATGAATAGCAAGGAAGGTGTAAATATGTGGACAAATCTGTGTTGACTGTAGAAAATAATATTAATAAAATATTATGGACGTTAAAACAAGATAGAGTTGAAATGCACAGTAACAATAGCATAAACATTAGAGTGCAATGGAAGTTAATGAAGTGAAACTGTTCTACAGTTTTGGAATTGTCCAGAAAAGAGTAAAGTTATTGATTAATTTTAGAGTTTGATTACTTAAGTATGCATAATGTAATTTCTGTAACCACTAAAAGAATAGAAGCAATATATACTTAAATATAATTTTTATATTTTCTCTAAATCTGTGTCTCAATTTCTGCCCTGCAAACCGGTTCATCTGTACCATTTTTCTAGGTTCCACATATATGTGTTAATATACGATATTTGTTTTTCTGACTTACTTCACTCTGTATGACAGTCTCTAGGTCCACCCATGTCTCTACGAATGACCCAATTTCATTCCTTTTTATGGCTGAGTAATATTCCATTGTATATATGTACCACAACTTCTTTATCCATTCGTCTGTCGATGAACATTTAGGTTGCTTCCGTGAACTGGCTACTGTAAGTAGTGCAGCAATGAACATTGGGGTGCATGTGTCTTTTTCAATTATGGTTTTCTCTGGGTATATGCCCAGTAGTGGGATCGCTGGGTCATATGGTAATTCTATTTTTAGTTTTTTAAGGAACCTCCATACTGTTCTCCATAGTGGCTGAATCAATTTACATTCCCACCAACAGTGCAAGAGGGTTCCCTTTTCTCCACACCCTCTCCAGCATTTGTTGTTTGTAGATTTTCTGATGATGCCCATTCTAACTGGTGTGAGGTGATACCTCATTGTAGTTTTGATTTGCATTTCTCTAATAATTAGTGATGTTGAGCAGCTTTTCATGTGCTTCTTGGCCATCTGTATGTCTTCTTTGGAGAAATGTCTATTTAGGTCTTCTGCCCATTTTTGGATTGGGTTGTTTGTTTTTTTAATATTGAGCTGCATGAGCCGCTTATATAATTTGGAGATTAATCCTTTGTCCATTGATTCGTTTGCAAATATTTTCTCCCATTCTGAGGGTTGTCTTTTCGTCTTGTTTATGGTTTCCTTTGCTGTGCAAAAGCTTTGAAGTTTCATTAGGTCCCATTTGTTTATTTTTGTTTTTATTTCCATTACTCTAGGAGGTGGATCAAAAAAGATCTTGCTGTGATTTATGTCAAAGAGTGTTCTTCCTGTGTTTTCCTCTAAGAGTTTTATAGTGTCTGGTCTTACATTTAGGTCTCGAATCCATTTTGAGTTTATTTTTGTGTATGGTGTTAGGGAGTGTTCTAATTTCATTCTTTTACATGTAGCTGTCCAGTTTTCCCAGCACCACTTTTGAAGAGACTGTCTTTTCTCCATTGTATATCCTTGCCTCCTTTGTCATAGATTAGTTGACCATAGGTGCATGGGTTTATCTCTGGGCTTTCTATCTTGTTCCATTGATCTATGTTTCTGTTTTTGTGCCAGTACCATATTTTCTTAATTATTGTAGCTTTGTAGTAAGGTCTTAAGTCAGGGAGTCTGATTCCTCCAGCTCCGTTTTTTCCCCTCAACACTGCTTTGGCTATTTGAGGTCTTTTGTGTCTCCATACACATTTTAAGATTTTTTGTTCTAGTTCTGTAAAAACTGCCATTGGTAATTTGATAGGGATTGCATTGAATTTGTAGATTGCTTTGGGTTAGTATAGTCATTTTCACAATATTGATTCTTCCAATCCAAGAACATGGTATATCTCTTCATCTGTTGGTATCATCTTTAATTTCTTTCATCAGTGTCTTATAGTTTTCTGCATACAGGTCTTTTGTCTCCCTAGGTAGGTTTATTCCTAGGTATTTTATTCTTTTTGTTGCAATGGTAAATGGGAGAGTTTCCTTAATTTCTCTTTCAGATTTTTCTTCATTAGTGTATAGGAATGCAAGAGATTTCTGTGCATTAAGTTTGTATCCTGCAACTTTACCAAATTCATTGATTAGCTCTAGTAGTTTCCTGGTTTCATCTTTAGGATTCTCTATGTATAGTATCATGTCATCTGCAAACAGTGACAGTTTTACTTCTTCTTTTCCAATTTGTATTCCTTTTATTTCTTTTTCTTCTCTGATTGCCGTGGCTAGGAATTCCAAAACTATGTTGAATAATAGTGGTGAGAGTGGACATCCTTGCCTTGTTCCTGATCTTAGAGGAAATGCTTTCAGGTTTTCACCATTGAGAGTGATGTTTGCTGTGGGTTTGTCATATATGGCCTTTATTATGTTGAGGTAGGTTCCCTCTATGCCCACTTTCTGGAGAGTTTTTATCATAAATAGGTGTTGAATTTTGTCAAAAGCTTTTTCTGCATCTATTGAGATGATCATATGGTTTTTATTCTTCATTAATAATTAATTATTAATATGCTGTATCACATTGATGATTGCATATATTGAAGAATCCTTGCATCCCTGGGATAAATCCCACTTGATCATGGTATATGATCCTTTTAATGTGTTGTTGGATTTTGTTTGCTAGTATTTTGTTGAGAATTTTTGCATCTATATTCATCAGTGATATTGGTCTTTAATTTTCTTTTTTTGTACTATCTTTGTCTGGTTTTGGTATCAGGGTGATGGTGGCCTCATAGAATGAATTTGAGAGTGTTCCTTCCTCTGCAATTTTTGGAAGAGTTTGAGAAGGATGGGTGTTAACTCTTCTCTAAATGTTTGATAGAATTCACCTGTGAAGCCATCTGGTCCTGGACTTTTGTTTGTTGGAAGATTTTTAATCACAGTTTCAATTTCATTACTTGTGATTGGTCTGTTCATATTTTCTATTTCTTCCTGGTTCAGTCTTAGAAGGTTATACCTTTCTAAGAATTTGTCCATTTCTTCCAGATTGTCCATTTTATTGACACAGAGTTGCCTCTAGTAGTCTCTTAGGTTGCTTTGTATTTCTGCGGTGTCCACTGTAACTTCTCCGTTTTCATTTCTGATTTTACTGATTTGAGTCCTCTCCCTCTTTTTCTTGATGAGTCTGGCTAATGGTTTATCAATTTTGTTTATCTTCTCAAAGAACCAGCTTTTAGTTTTATTGATCTTTGCTGTTGTTTTCTTTGTTTCTATTGCATTTATTTCTGCTCTGCTCTTTATGATTCTTTCCTTGGCTAACTTTGGGTTTTGTTTGTTCTTCTTTCTCTAGTTCCTTTAGGTGTAAGGTTAGATTGTTTATTTGAGATTTTTCTTGTTTCTTGAGGTAGGCTTGTATACCTATAAACTTCCCTCTTAGAACTGCTTTTGCTGCATCCCATAGGTTTTGAATCGTCATGTTTTCATTGTCATTTGTCTTTAGGTATTTTTTGATTTCCTCAGTGATCTCTTGGTTATTTAGTAACGTATTGTTTAGCCTCCATGTGTTTGTGTTTTTTACGTTTTTTTCCCTGTAATTCATTTCTAATCTCATAGCATTGTGGTCAGAAAAGATGCTTGATATGATTTCAATTTTCTTAAATTTACTGAGGCTTGATTTGTGACCCAAGATGTGATCTATCCTGTAGAATGTTCCGTGCGCACTTGAGAAGAAAGTGTAATCTGCTGTTTTTGGATGGAATGTCCTATAAATATCAATTAAATCTATCTGGTCTATTGTGTCATTTAAAGCTTCTGTTTCCTTATTTATTTTCATTTTGGATGATCCGTCCATTGGTGTAAGTAAGGTGTTAAAGTCCCCCACTATTATTGTGTTACTGTCAGTTTCCTCTTTTATAGCTGTTAGCAGTTGCCTTATGTATTGAGGTGCTCCTGTGTTGGGTGCATATATATTTATAATTGTTATATCTTCTTCTTGGATTGATCCCTTGATCATTATGTAGTGTCCTTCCTTGTCTCTTGTAACATTCTTTATTTTAACGTCTATTTTATCTGATATGAGTATTGCTACTCCAGCTTTCTTTTGATTTCCA
Source organism: Balaenoptera musculus (assembly GCF_009873245.2). Classification (NCBI taxonomy): domain Eukaryota; kingdom Metazoa; phylum Chordata; class Mammalia; order Artiodactyla; family Balaenopteridae; genus Balaenoptera; species Balaenoptera musculus. The sequence continues at coordinate 34,425,975 of NC_045800.1, read as the reverse complement.
TTTGCGTGGAATATCTTTTTCCATCCCCTCACTTTCAGTCTGTATGTGTCCCGAGGTCTGAAGTGGGTCTCTTGTAGACAGCCTATATATGGGTCTTGTTTTTGTATCCATTCAGCAAGCCTGTGTCTTTTGGTTGGAGCATTTAATCCATTCACATTTAAAGTAATTATCGATATGTATGTTCCTATTGCCATTTTCTTAATTGTTTTGGGCTTGTTTTCGTAGGTCCTTTTCTTCTCTTATGTTTCCCACTTAGAGAAGTTCCTTTAGCATTTGTTGTAGAGCTGGTTTGGTGGTGCTGAATTCTCTTAGCTTTTGCTTGTCTGTAAAGCTTTTGATTTCTCTATCGAATCTGAATGAGATCCTTGCTGGGTAGAGTAATCTTGGTTGTAGGCTCTTCCGTTTCGTCACTTTAACTGTATCGTGCCAGTCCCTTCTGGCTTGTAGAGTTTCTGCTGAGAAATCAGCTGTTAACCTTATGGGAGTTCCCTTGTATATTGTCGTTTTTCCCTTGCTGCTTTCAATAATTTTTCTTTGTCTTTAGTTTTTGCCAATTTGATTACTATGTGTCTCAACATGTTTCTCCTTGGGTTTATCCTGTACGGGACTGTCTGTGCTTCCTGGACTTGGGTGGCTATTTCCTTTCCCATGTTAGGGAAGTTTTCAACTATAATCTCTTCAAATATTTTCTCGGGTCCTTTCTCTCTCTCTTCTCCTTCTGGGACCCCTATAATGTGGATGTTGTTGCATTTAATGTTGTCCCAGAGGTCCCTTAGGCTGTCTTCATTTCTTTTCATTCTTTTTTCTTTATTCTGTTCCACAGCAGTGAATTCCACCATCTGTCTTCCAGGTCACTTATCCGTTCTTCTGCCTCAGTTATTCTGCTATTGATTCCTTCTAGTGTGTTTTTCATTTCAGTTATTGTATTATTCATCTCTGTTTGTTTGTTCTTTAATTCTTCTAGGTCTTTGTTAAACATTTCTTTCATCTTCTCGATCTTTGCCTCCATTGTTTTCCAGAGGTCCTGGATCATCTTCTCTATCATTTTCTGAATTCTTTTTCTGGAAGATTGCCTATCTCCACTTCATTTAGTTGTTTTTCTGGGGTTTTATCTTGTTCCTTCATCTGGTACATAGCCCTCTGCCTTTTCATCTTGTCTATCTTTCTGTGAATGTGGTTTTTGTTCCACAGGCTGCAGGATTGTAGTTCTTCTTGCTTCTGCTGTCTTCTTGCTTCTGTCATTCTTCTTGCTTCTGTTCTTCTTCCTTCTCTACTTAAATATAATTTTAAAAAGCTAGAATGAAAAAAAAAATTTGTCTTAGAGCTGATAAAAAATGGTAATTTAAATCTGTAAGTGCTTGATAACATTGACTCAAAATATTTAAAGCAAAATTGCCACAACTTAAAGGATAAGTAAAAACATCTGTAAGTATAGTGGATGCTTCAGTATCTTACCAGCCAGTGGACAGTATATCAGTAAGAATACAGAACATGATTAATAGGCTTATCTAATAGACTGTATAGAATTCTGTTTGGGAATTCCCTGAGGGTCCAGTGGCTAAGACTCAGCGCTTTCACTGCCGTGGGCCCAGGTTCAATCCCTGGTCAGGGAACTAAGATCCCAAAAGCCACACAGTGCAGCCAAAAAAAAAAAAAAGGAATTCTGTTTCAACACCTGTAGAAACAGTTTTTTAAGTACACATGGAACATTATAAAATGTGACTACATACTGTGTTATAAAGCAAGTATCAAGAAATACCAAACATCTGTGTCATGTAGACTATATTCTCTGATCATAGTATTTTTAAGCCAAAAAATAATAACAGTCCCCTCCCTGAAAAAATCCAGATGTTTGAAATTTTTGATCACTTTTATGAAATATATAAAATATAATATTTGAACTTAATTGTTATATTTCATGTAATAAACTTTTATGAAATTCAAATGATCAAATATTTTCCTGTATACCTTTTGTTAAAATTATAAATAATAGGAAATCTTAGACCATTTCAAAGGAATTTGACTTTTATTATGAATCAGATGAAAAGTCATTGGAGGGTTTTTAGCAAATGATACAATTATTTGATTACTGTTTGAAAACTATCATTCTGGCAGCTATCTGGAGAATAGACTGTAGGGATCAAGCCTGAAAGCTTGGAAGACTAGGTAGGAGAATGATGTAATTGTCCAAGTGAGAGATGATGGTAGCTTGAACTAGCCTGCTGAGAAGGAGGTTCTGAAATCATATTGACTTTTTAATTTGTTTATTGTTCGTTTTCTTTCGAATGCAAGTTCCATGAGGGGTAAGGACTTTTTGTTATTTACCATTGTATCCCTGGTGCCTTAAAAATGTATGCAGCATATAGGAGACTCTCAATAAATATTTGTTAATAAATGTTGTACTGATTTGGAATTTACTTTTATGTTACTGATATTTATTGTTTTAAATTGATTTTTATTTTTCATTTAAAGCATGAAACAGTTGATGGCTATAGAAGATATTTCACTCAAATTGTAGGGTATGTATCTAATATGGCAATAAGTATTATTTTGATATTGTGTTATGTGTCAGAACTAATGATTTGGTATATAGGTTTTAATTTTTTTTTAACTCATGTTATTTTGGTAATTACTGTTCTTAGGTTCTTTGTGGTGGAAGATCACATTTTACATGTGACCCAAGGATTAGTAACCAGGGCATACACTGATGAACTTTGGAACATGGCCCTCTCAAAGATAATTGCTGTCCTTAGAGCTCATTCAGTAAGTCAGACAATTTATGTTACTAAATTTTTAATTCAGTTACCTCAAGAACTTCTGAAATGCATAATGTCAGAAGAAAACTGTACCTCCATCAGTTCTGCATTTTTTTTTGGTAATTGCTCAGATTCGGAAGTAGTAATGACAGGCCTTTGTTTGTCTGGTAATATTGCAACTGAGTGGGGCTTCCGAAGACACTTTTAGTCCAGCATTACAGAAGATGAAGAATTAAGCTGGTCTCATTAGTCTCAACTGACCTCTTCATTAGATCACTGAAAAGCACCATGAAGAAAGGGTTTTTAATTATCAGTCCAGATTCTTTGTTTCCAAAGTAAACTCCACCATTAAAACTCAGTAGAACTTGTTCTTCGATGTTTATAATTTGTTTGCAGTAATACAGTTATAAATTTCTTAAAAATATGCAGTTCTCAGAATTTGAACTCATTTAGAATAATGACCCTTTAAGTAATGAGAATTATTTTTATGAACGAAGGTAAAATGATAAAATATTTTTATAATATGCCTTTTGTGGAAATAAAAATATGTGTTATAAAGACTATTGAAATAAATAATTTCTTAGTGTGGACTTTTTCTTAAGACAATTTTGGGAGTTTACCTTCAGTGAAATTTCCCCAAACTTAAAATTTTATAATCTATTATTTAAAATCTTATTATTGAGAATAGAGATTGAAAATATTTTGCAGGAAGATTATTAGTTTAAGTGATATTTAGATTATAAATACATTATATTTTTATTTATCAGGGACATAGATTTTGGATACAGTATTTGTCCAATGAACTACAACTTTTTCTGACATATTATAATAAAGAACAATACATTTTATCATGGTTTATATTCAGGCCAGCTATGAATACGTAATATGATAGTGTGCTTCCTATTAATTCCATGGCATCAAGTATGAAATCATAATATATTAAATGCAACATATCACACTTAAAATCTTATTACATGCTATTAAGGGGACAAGAGTGAATTTCACTATCCCTTTGAAATTAATTATTTTTCTTTGGTGCATTACTAAGAAAATACTTAAATTGTCATTTCTTATATTAGAGAATTATATTGATTGTATCTCTTTTATAATAGAATAAATAATTGAAAAGTAGAAATATATGGTCTATATATAAACCATTTTTTCAATTTGAAATAACTAGTTCCTTAAAATCTAAAGACTTCTGGAAATATAAGCATCATTGCTTTGACCAAAGTTTAGTGTGTACAAATTTCAGAAAAATTTCTTTTCATATAAAACAGATACTTTAGTTATGTCATGTTATGATCTTTCCCTAAGAATTTTTTCATGAATAGAGGAAGCCAGCTGTGGATCTAATAACCAAGACTTCAAATTTATTGTAAGTCAGGCAAATTAAGGGAGAAATTTTCCAGTTTTATTTCTTAGTTTTTAACCAAATGACTCTGGTGTGTGTTTGTTTGTTTGTGTTTCCACCCCCACTTACCCTTCATTCTCGCAGTCTTATTGCACTGATCCTGATCTTGTTCTGGAACTGAAGAATCTCATTGTAATATTTGCAGATACTTTGCAGGTGGGTGATAATCTAATATTCAATTAATGGCTATTTGAGCACTTAAAGCTATTCAAAACATAGACCACACTCATTTATTTTATTGTGGCTTAATGGTAGTAAATTAGTAGTAATCAAATGTTTACTTATGTATTGATATTCTCCTATTACTCAGGACTTTTCATACCACCTCCTTCCTGATTATGAAGCTTGGACAGAACTCAGGGAATATTACCATCTTTTATAATATTGGTCATTCTGTTAGAGTAGATATAATATTTTTGCAGTTAAAAAAAAAAAATACATGGTGTAGTGGAAACAACCCTGAACTAGAAATTAGAAGATTAAAGTTCTGCCTGAGGAAAATGAACATGAGCTGTGGAATCACAAAGACCTGGAGTTTATATTCAACCTTTGCTATTGACTAATTTTATGTCTACAGCTTTTCTAAACTTTAGATCCTCATTTGTGAAAATGAGTTTGTTAATTACTAGTTTTCAGAATTGTTTTGAGTTTTAAATGTGATACTGTATATGAAAACACATACTAGTGTGAAAGCTGTGTGTACTCATTTTCTTCCTAATTTCAGGTGTACTGTGACTGTAAGCAAATCATTTTACTTCTTTGCGTTTTGGGTTTTGTTTTTCTTTTTAAAATAAGGTTAAAACTGAATTATCTTAGAACTCAATGTCTTTGTGGTTTTCAGTATCAAAGTTTTAAACTTGTCCCTCCTCCTTGATCACAGATAATACAGAATTGATTGCATTTGTTTTTCATGCTTAAATTTATGGGATTTTTATGGTTGGAATAACTTTTTTGTGAAACATAGACCAGCATTTTCCAAAGTGTGATAATAGATGTTACTTAAAAAGAGTTCTGTGGTCAAAAATGTTTAGAAAATGCTGAGTGAAGTAAAACAGATTTTTCCACTAAAAGCCTGTCTCAGAGCAAATTTACACCATACGTTTCCAAAAGGAAGGTGATTATGCAGCATTTTCCCAACATATTTGACACGTAAATCTTTTTTCCCCTTAGAGAATCTTTTAGATCTAGAGCTTCATATAAAATGCTTTGGGAAATGCTAAATTGTTGGCTTTATCACAGGAGTCTTTCCATCCTAGAATAATAGTTGTCTATTTTATTCTTAAACCTAAGGAGAAGATACCACAAGCTCCTTAGTAAATTATTTTATTGCCTTACATCTTTATTAGTTTGTATGGCTTATACTATAACACCAAAATAATTTGGGGTTTTTTTGCTTTCATAAATTTTGTGACTAATGTACCTGTAATACTGATCTCTCTGCAAGAAAACGTAGGAAGTTTTATTAAAGACTGCCTTAATATCTGGGGCCTATGTCTAAGTAACTTGAGGGAGCTTTGCTATCCTTAATGACTTAAAGCATTGCTACTCAAAATATGGTCCAGGGATCACAGGTCTACAAATCGTTTGTTATGGATCCATAATGAAAAGAAACTTTTGTCGGAATGTAAATCAACTATGTCACTAAATACAAAATTTAGCTCAGTTGGCTTTTTTTTTTTTTTTTTTGGTAACAAGACTTTCTTGATATCAGTATCAGCATTGATTTATATTCTGGTGCAAGCTCCTTACCTCTTTTTTAAAAACCATACAAACTGTTCTTGAGTTGGCACTTTGAGTACAACTGTAGATTCAGTTGTAGATTGAGTATTTGATGTGTTTCCAAGGAACTCTGCAGAGAATCAAGGAGTAATAGACAACATTCAAATAATAGAAGCATTAGAAAAGCAACAGTGATGGGTGCATAAACCCTTGTAAATATACCTTTCTCATCCTACTGCTTTGAAATAAAGTTAAGGAAAACGAACCAGTTCTTCTTACTTATTCAGAAATCCTGCAGTATTTTCATTTCACTGAATACTGACAGGCTGATTATTAGGGTAATCTCATACTGAATTAATAAATACTGGCTTTTCAAGTTATACTTAATAATTGAAGAATTGAGGAAAGTCTTTTCTTTTTAAAAAAAATTTATTTATTTATATTTATTTATTTATTTGGCTGTGTCTGGCCTTAGTTGCGGCACGCGGGATCTTCGTTGTGGCATGCGGGATCTTTTGTTGTGGCGTGCAGCCTTCTGTCTAGTTGTGGCACGCAGGCTCAGTTGCAGCATGAGGGCTCTCTAATTGCGGCATGGGGGCTCTCTAGTTGTGGCATGTGGGCTCAGTAGTTGCAGCACGTGGGCTCTCTAGTTGTGGCATGTGGGCTCAGTAGTTGCTGCATGCGGGCTCTCTAGTTGTGGCACGCAGGCTCCAGAGCGTGCAGGCTTAGTTGCCCTGCGGCATTTGGGATCTTAGTTCCCTGATCAGGGATCGAACCCGCATCCCCTGCATTGGAAGGCAGATTCTTACCACTGGACCACCAGGGGAATCCTGAGGAGGGTCTTTTCTAATTAACCTTTAACTAATTAAAGAATATTGCACAATATTTTGCTTTTAAAAGTGGCACTTTGCCAACTTAAGGAAATTTTTCTTTTAAAAATGTAATTATTTCATCATTTAAAACAAAGCTGACTAAACAATAAATTAAAAAAAAAACCCAGCATGTTCATAGTTCTGCTTACTGCCTATTAAGCAAATAAAAAGCAAGCATTTATTGATTCGTTCATTAACATTTTTTTGAGCACCCACTATGTGCTAGCAGCTAGATGATATATACAATGATAGATATAAAAATCAGTAGAACAGTAGGGACATAAAGATTCTTGGCTTCAAGAAATTCACACTTTAGTTGTAAACAAATAAGATGTATAATAAGACATACTAATTTAGTAATATATTAAAGAGCTTTGGGCTCATAGAAGATAGAATGATAACTTTGATTCCAGGAGTTGGGAAAGGCTACACAGAAAGTTGAAATGTGAGCTGGATTTTGAAGGAAATGTGAGTTCAGCAAGTAGATATGAAGAAAGAGGCATTAATGGCAGACAAAATAGCATGTGTCAATTACAGGTAGAGGTATGGTATGGTGAGCATGAGACTGGCTGAGCAGCTTAATGGTATTAGAAACGGTAGTGTTTGAGTGTAAGCAAAGAAGGGCAGAGAGTGGTAATGAAACTGATAAGGTAGTTTGAGCCAGATTGTGGCATGTCTTGTGAGGCTTTAGTAAGCTTTCTATAGGGGAATGGCGTGATCAGATGTGTACTTTCAGATGATAATTTTAAGAGTTGGGCAATAGATTGAGTTGAAAGAGACGGATGGTTGGAATTTCAGTTTAGGAAGCTCTTACAGTGGTCTAGGCAAGAGATGTTAAGGACCTGAAGTAAAACAGTGATACTGGGGCTTCCTTGGTGGTGCAGTGGTTAAGAATCCACCTGCCAATGCAGGGGACACGGGTTCGAGCCCTGCTCTGGGAAGATCCCACATGCTGCGGAGCAACTAAGCCCGTGCGCCACAACTACTGAGCCTGCGCTCTAGAGCCTGCATGCCACAACTACTGAAGCCCGCATGCCTAGAGCCTGTGCTCCGCAACAAGACAAGCCACCGCAATGAGAAGCCCGTGCACTGCAACGGAGAGTAGCCCCCGCTTGCCGCAACTAGAGAAAGCCCGCGCCCAGCAACGAAGACCCAACACAGCCAAAAATAAATGAATAAAATATATAAATTTATTAAAAAAACCCAACAAAACAGTGATACTGGGAAGATTTCTGGAAGAAAGAAAGGTAGTAAATGATAGAGAAGAATGATAGGTTTGAATGAGATTTGTAAAGGAGGTAAAATCAAAAGAATTTGATGACTGATCAAATGTGTTTGTTTTGAGGGCATTTAGATGACTTTCAGGTTTCTTTCCTGATAAATTGGATTGATGATAGAGCTATTAACAGGGATAGGAAATAGGAAGAACACTTGGTTTAGTCTGAAAGGGAAGAGATAAGTTAACTTTAATGTGCCTGTTGGCAGACTGACTAGAGATGTCTAATTGCTGTTGGAATTAAATATTTAGAATTTATAGAGGTCTAGCTAGAGATACAGATTGAGAATAATCAGAGAAAGTAGTGTTTGAAGTCAATCAACTTGAAATTGCCCTAGAGAGCTAGAAGAAAAGATTGAAGGATAGAGATAGAAGAAAAAAGGAATCCAGAAGATTACTCATAGATAAAAGGAGAACAAGGAGAGAGAGTGGTGTTATAGAATTCAAAACAGAAGAGTTTCAAGAAACAGAGGTAAGTGGAGTGAGAGATCATGGAATTTTATATTCAGGAGATTTTCTGTGACATTGCTAAGAACAGCTTCAATAAAGGAATAGGAGTGGGAGTTAGATTGTAGTAGGTTTGGCTATGGAAGGAGTGACACAGGAAATTGAGGGAGGGCTTTTATGTTTTCTTTAGTTGTTCTTGGTTTAAAGATGGGAGGCAATTTAGCATGTTTATTTAGTGAAGAGAAAGGAGCTAGTGGAAGTTAAAGACACAGCAGAGTGAGTAGATAATCCATGGAGCAGTTCCTGCAGGAGGAGATAGGATCAAGACCAAAGATGAAGACGTAAGCCTTGAAGGGGAATAGGGACAACTTTGAGGCAAGCAGAAATGTTTGGTCCTGATATGGGTAGCATTTCAAATGGATTTGGAGTTGCAAAGGAATAAAGTTTTGGAGTGTTATATTTGATAACTTTTCCCTGTACAACAAAGTCAGTGTTAAATTGAAGGCGCAAAAGGAAACCATCATGTTTCAGACAGAATGTATTCTCTTTTCTTCTTGTATCTTATTTAGGGACAACTTCCCAAGACACAGATATGTAGATCACTAATCTTGAACTTTTTCTCCAATTCTGACTTCTAATACTTTTTAAGGTTAACAGTGTAATCCAGACAAAAAAGAGAAAGAAGAAATAGAAAAATTATTCCAGTTCATAAAACTCTTTCTAGACTCTTTTTTACCTAGTACAACTTAGTAGAAAGTCAAAAGGATATCTTTTTTCATACTGTTGGGATGGCATACTATGTGATACAGTGATCACTTCACACAGTTCTCTAGTATTCTGAACTTTTAAAAATGAATATCTTTATTTATTTTACTTGTTTATCTGCTTTTTTGTGTGTGTTTTAGGGTTATGGTTTTCCAGTGAACCGACTTTTTGACCTTTTATTTGAAATAAGAGATCAATACAATGAAACACTGCTTAAAAAATGGGCTGGAGTTTTCAGGTTAGTCTAAGCCATGGTGCCTTAATGTAATGAAAAAGTTTGTCAAATGCTGAAGTAATTGGTTTTTGCATTTAGCAATAAAAAATGCTTATAATATTTTTTTATTGTGGTAAAATATATATAACATAAAACTTACCATTTTAACCTTTTATGGATGTACAGTTCAGTGGCATTAAGTATATTCACACTGTTGAAACCATCACCACTATCCATCTCCAGAAGTTTTTTATCTTCCTAAGCTGAAACTCTGTACCAGTTAAACAGTAACCCTCATTCTCTTCTTCTAGTCCCTGGCAATCACCATTCTGCTTTGTCTCTATGAATTCGACTACTCTAGGTACTTCATATAAGTAGAATCATACAATGTTTGGTTTTTGTGTCTGGATTTGTCTGTTTTTTTTGTGTCTGGATTATTTCACTTAGCATAATGTCTTCAAGGTTCATCCATATTGTAGCATGTGTCAAAATTTCATTCCTTTTTAAGGCTAAATAATATTCCATTATGTATATCACATTTTATTTATCCATTCATCCACTTATGGATATTTGGGTTGTTTTCACCTTTTAGCAATTGTGGATGATGCCACTATGAACCTTGGCGAACAGTTATCTGTTTGGGTCCCTGTTTTCAATTCTTTTGGGCATATACCCAGAAGTGGAATTGCTGGATTGTATGGTTAATATATGTTAAATATTTTGAGGAACCTCCATACTGCTTTCCACAGTGGCTGCACCACTTATAATCAATTTTTAATTGTTCTACTTTTAGTCCTAATCTCTGTAGTTTTTTGCCCCAGTAAATGATTAGATATGAGGCTATAACTGTTCAATGGTATTTAGTACTAGAGACAAAAATTTATGGCTTATAAATTTTGTTTGGGGAAAGTGCTATTTTTACAAACAACATAATTGTTAAATTAAAAATCTTAAAGTATCTAATTAGGACAATTATTTTTGCTTTAACCACTTGCCTTCAGGGCACAAAGTATTTTAATAACTATATAATTTTGTATTGCCATGAAAAGAAATATCAACTCCCTCCTTTTTAAATTCTAAAAACTTTTCTCTCTCCTTTTGTGCCTTTCTCCCTTCCTTCCTTTCTTTTTTTCTTTGTTTCAACAAAAAGTCAATCTTGAGAGCTTACATTTAGGTTAGCCAAAATATGATAGAAACAATGTGGCAATAATAGTTGATGTTATTAAAATAGAAAATATGTTAAATGATTTAACACTAGCTTGGCATTTACCCCATCAGTTTTCAAAACCTATGGAGGGCTGGCCTTCTGAATACTGTGATAGAAATCTTTTAAAATACCGAAGTGGTTTACAAGGTTATACACTTCTATTAAGATGAACTAAATCCTTATTTAAGCTTTTTGTATTAACATTCCATAGGAGTGATCTTGTCAGGATGTTGTCCCAAATGAATAATTGACAGTCTTAGATGAGTCATGTATAAATATTAACAATTTTTGATATTTAGTATTTTAGAAATAGAGGTAGTGCTTATTGATAGGGATGGTAATCTATAATGTGTATGCCATGATGTAATGTGATATAATATGATATCTTTATTTATATATATTTGTATATAAAAATCTTTACTTATAGGATTTCTGTTATTAACTTACCCTTTTCAGAAGAGTGTTTTAAGTTTTTACAGTTGCTGATAGATTTGTATTGAACCAGCTATTCTCTCTTATCTATCTTAAGACTTCTAGTAGTGAGATTGTTCCTCAAGATTGGGGAAACCGTGAGGTATTGTTTTCTCTCTGAAAAGCTAATGGGTTCCTTCAAAAAGAGATAGGATTAACATTATCCTCCATTATCATCATGGATTGAGAGCAAATGATAGCATGTCAATTGTAATTACCAAATATATTTTGACTTCTACTTTCAGTACTGTTCTAGGTCGTGCTTTTTACTTAGATTTTTAAGAAGTAGCAGATTTTAAGCTTTTTTTGTCCTTGATCTGTATCTTCAAAGACTGTACAAGTAGTGAATTGACAACCTAACAATTAAATGGGGAAAAAGTAAAAGTTATCATCAGTACTGAATAATTAAAACTTGACGATGTCCATGATAGAATTTATGATCTGACTACTGTCATACTTTGTTTATCCATGTGTGGTTCTCTCCACCTATATTGTGAGCACTAGTGTTTTATTTATATTCTTGATTGCCTAGCTCCAAACAGAGTCGTATTTTAACTACCTTGTGCACCTCAGTGATTTACAAGCACGTGACTTTATTTCCAGCCTCTCATTAAGATGCCAGAGCCATTTATCAATTAGATATCCATCATCCACTGCCCAAACCATATCCTTCTCTTAAGTTCCTTACCTCAGCAAATGTCTCTGATGAGGTGAGCTATACATCATTTGTCCATTTGCCCTGTCTAGAAACCACAGATTCATCAGGATTATATAATACTTTCCCTCATAATCCTCATTTAGTTTCTAAATCCCATATATTTTACTTTTTAAAAACTCTTGTTTCTGCCACTTCCTCTCTTCCTACACAAATACAGCTTTAATTCAAATTCTCGTCACTTCTTATTTGGATTATTCAGTCTTTCTAATTGACCTCTCTCTGTTCATTATTGTCCTTTTCCTAGTTTTTCCTCCACTGTGTGAAAGTCTTCCTATGACATTCCTCTGCTTAAAACCTACTATGGTATTCCATTGCCTACAGGATAAAATCTGGGTGCCTCAGTTTGTCCATCTGCCCAGCCTCATTTTAAACCATGTCCCTTGAATACTTTATACTCCAGTAGTACTGCACTACTTGTGGTTTTACTCAACCTCTCCCCACACTCATACTTTTTCTCCCCTTATGTTTTTGCATGTTATGTTCCATCTTTCTGAAATGCTGTTTTCCCATAATCTCATTAGAAGTGTTTCTTTTCATCTTTGAAGACCCTACAGAGCCCGTAGCTTCTCTGTAAAACTTTTCATGAGATGTCCCCCACCTACTCTGATAAAGTTAATCACTTCCTCCTTTGTCCTATTTCTGAAACTTGCTCCTCTTTTATTGTACGTATAACACATCATTATAAACATTATAATTTGTTTACATATCTATCTCTCCTATTAGGTTTGAGAACAGGGATCTTGCTTTTATTTTCATGAGGGTAGGGAGTTTTCATCAGAGTTAGCCCAGACTAGCACATAATAGGTGCTCAGTAAATAAAAATCAAACTGAATTATTGATTAAAAGGAAGTTGATTGGACAGCAGGTATATTAGGGCAGGCTGAGTTATGCTACGGTAACAAAAATGCCCAAAATCTCATTGGATGAACACTGGCATTTTATTTCTCACTTGCACAGAAGTCCATAGTGGGTCTAGTAGTCCAAGATTTGAGCTTTTGACATCTGTAATTCTACTTTCTCAACATGGTGGTCTCCCCTATCACTGTGGGACTAAGGGTCACACAGTTAGTTCATAAATGCTTTAGACTTAAAGCAACACATGTAACTTGTATTCACAGTCCAATGGCTAAAACTAATCATATGACTTTGCCTATTTGGTGAGTAGTAAATGTGTCTGCCTTACTAAGTATAAAAGGTCCTTTTCTAAGTACAACATTATGAGAGACAAAAAAATGGAAGACGTTGTTTTTATCTTCAAGGTGCTTATGGTCTAGTTGGAAAGAGAAGACAGAAAACATACAACTTGAGAGTTGTTCCTACCAAGAAATGTGACTGGGATACTCTTCACCTCATTTTTAGTTGTAATGAGTTCGTTCAGACTATATCATCTTGAGAATTGTTCTAGACTAGAAAATAAAAACTAAATTGCTGAGAGGATGTAAAATAAACAAGTGGAAAGAAGAGATTGCACATTAATTTTGAGGGACAGACTTATTTGGTATTGGATTTCAGAATTCTGAGTGATTAGGCACTGTTTTCCTGTTTAGAACTTTAACTGACACACAAAAAATGATTTTGTAATTGTTGGGGTTTTTTAAAAGTATTGTCCTATAGCACTCTATTGATATGTTTTCTAATATTAAATTTCAATTCTGTCTTCTTTCTTAACAGGGACATTTTTGAAGAAGATAATTATAGTCCCATCCCTATTGTTAATGAAGAAGAATATAAAACAGTCATCAGTAAATTTCCCTTTCAAGATCCAGACCTTGAAAAGGTACAAGCTAGTTCTTAATTCAAGAATTTTCTTGAAAATAAATTAATCATATTTATTGCTACATTATATTAACCTGACATTGTGAGAATAGCTTCTTTTGAGGCTTTTGTTGTTATTGTTGTGTTATTTGAGAAAATTAATTATGTTTTGTTAACTTTTAAAGATTATGTTACTACTACTACTACTATTTTGGTGAGGTTAAGAAAGGACTTTCCTGGGGCTACTAGGAGCTGTTGTCCCAAATGTTAGGTGGATTCCCAGGGCAGGTGTTACTATCATTGGGTGGGTTCCAAATTAGATATACTAAGAAGTAGCAGCAAGAAAAGCCACTGTAATGAGCTGCAACAAGAGAAGCCACTGTAATGAGAAGCCCACGCACCGCAACAAAGAGTAACCCCTGCTCACCGCAAGTAGAGAAAGCCTGCACACAGCAATGAAGACCCAACGCAGCCAAAAATAAAATAAATAAAATAAATAAATTTATTTAAAAAAAAAAAGTTTATCTTGGTTAAGTAAGAGGTGTATGAAGGCACTAGCCACCTGTAAATTTTTCCTGAAGTAAGAATGTCTATTTTTGGAGTCAAGATGTCTGAACAAAAGATAGGCTAGAGAAAGGAAATAGACCACTATGTAGAGTATTCTGGAAATACACCTGATTGCCCATATGCATGCGTGCACACAGAAACACACACGCTTGTACCAATCCAGTATCCCTGGGTAGAATTAGATCTTATGAGAAAAGGATATCATATTTCCTGTTATTATCACCTTTTTCATTCTCTTCATTTTTGATTTTTTTTCCCTTAATCTTTTTTATTATTTTTCAACACTTTATAATTTAGTCCTTCTCTACATTTTTATCCCTTAATAATGAACAAGAGTGAATTCTGAATGAGTTGTGTGAATTGTGACTGTAAATTTTTATGTTACATTTGTATATACATAAACTAAGCATATTATGTGTAATAGTCACTAAATACAGGACCAAGTAATTTAATACATAGCTTTTAGATTATAGCTAACACTGCCATTGAATATACCTAATTGTATTCTAATACACACAAAAGACCAGAATAATTATTCTAGTTCTGTATTTTTGAAACCCCAATCAAAGTTTCCCTGTCAAGAAATATTACGAGGGACTTCCCTCGTGGCGCAGTGGTTAAGAATCTGCCTGCTAGGAGTTCCCTGGTGGTCCAGTGGTAAAGAATCCACTTTATAATGCAGGGGATGCGGGTTCAACCCCTGGTCAGGGAACTAAGATTGCATATGCCACGGGGCAACTAAGCCTGCATGCCACAACTACTGAGCTCGTGCGCCTCAACTAGAGCTGCGTGCTCTGGAACCCACGCGCCACAACTACAGAGCCCATGCACCCTGGAGCCTGTGCACCACAACTAGAGAAGAGAAAACCCACACACCACAACTAGAGCGAAGCCCACACGCTGCAATGAAGAGCCTGCATGCCTTAGCGAAGATCCTGCGTGCTGCATCTAAGACCTGACGCAGCTAAAAATAAAATAAAATAAATAAATACTGAAAAAAAAAAAAAAAAAAGAATCCGCCTGCCAATGCAGGGGACACGGGTTCGATCCCTGGTCTGGGAAGATCCCACATGCCGCAGAGCACCTAAGCCCGCAGGCCACAACTACTGAAGCCCGCGTGCCTAGAACCTGTGCTCCACAACAAGAGAAGCCACGGCAATGAGAAACGCGTGCACTGCAACGAAGAGTAGCCCCCGCTCACCGCAACTAGAGAAAGCCCGCGTGCAGCAACGAAGACCCAACGCAGCCAAAAATAAATAAGTAGACAAACAAATAAATTTATTTTTTTAAAAAGAAATATTACGAGAATATTCTCTATCTCACAGCTTGGCTTTGTTTTGTTTTAGTTACTGGTAATAAATGTGTTCAGGATATAGCATCTGCAAAAAGAGCACTGGATTTGGTCTGGATTCATGTGCCAGCTCTGTCTGTGGCTTATTATGGGCAAGTGTCTTACCCTATTTGGGCATTTTTGCGTCATCTGTCAAATAAGGAGGTTGAACTAAATAATCTCTAATGTCTCTTCTAATTACACTAAACTATTCTAAATAGATTTATAGTTAAAAGGATATTTGATTTTGCTTGTAGGGTACTTCCAAAATATACAGCATCTGAGGATTAAGCTTGTTAAGAATTGTATTCATTGGTTTGTGTATTCATCATTAAAAAGAACTATCATTAAGGCAAAAGGCACATGAAAAATTTAAATGTGATAACTTAGAAATCCCTTAAGTTATTTAGTAATAGTCTCTTGGTTGTGTGTTTATATATTTAATTTTTTCCTATTTTAAGTATAATTTTCAATTAAAACGATTGAAAAAGATGTAAAATTGTCTCTCAAATGACATGAGTTATTTTCAGTGGAAATTACAAGTGAGAAAGGAATGACACTGAACATATATGCTAAAATCTGTCTTTTTGCAGATAGCTGTGCTAATTTAACTAGGATCCTTTGGGTAAAATAAGAACATGTTCATATTGTCTTTAATGTCATTAAAATAAATTCTTAAAGTTGAAATATCTTTCAAATAGTTAATATTGGTTTCATTATTCTGCAAAACATAACTTGGAGGTGAGTTAGCTCTTACATTATTATAAGGTGATTTTAAAGAATAGCAACTCTTTGGTTGATTTTTGTAGTACTCCTAATTCAGTTCCTAAATTTGGAAAGGTTGAACCTACCAGTTTTGGAGAGAGACTGCTCTCTGCAAATGTTTTCACTACCAGCTTATTGTAAGTTTCTTTCTGCTGGAGGTACCTAAGAGTACCTATGTTAATTCATATATTTATCATTCACCTGCTATCTAGTAGACACTGTGCTATGCACTAGTTTTTCAGTCTCTGCTGTCAAGGAACTTGTAGTCAAGTGAGGGATAGATTAAATAAACAGGAAATTACAATTCACAGAAGTTGGCCCTGCTCAAGATAGAAGAAGCAGCATGGAGAAAGGCTGTAATTCTGCAGTATATAGTACAAGGTTGATGAAGTGCAAGAGATGAAGACCAAAAAATGAAGATGAAGTAGAAAGTGGCAGACTATAATAGGCCTTGTAAACAATGTTAGGGAGTTTAGCCTGATGGCTCGGATAAGTCACCACCAGATTTCAAGCAGTAAAAACATAATCAGATTTGTGCTTTGGAAAGATCTCTCTGGCTAGTGTGTGGGGAATGGATTGGAGAAGAGTAAGGATGGGATACTAGCTTGGGGATTGTTGCAGTTATTTTGGCAAGAGAGATTGGTGACCTGAATGGGAGTTATGGCTGTGGAATTTGATTTGAGATATTTAGGAAGTAGGAATGACAGGAGTTGATTATCACTTGCATATGAGGGATGATGAAGATAGAGGCACAAGTGTGATAGCCACATTTCTGCCTTGGATGGTGGTAGCATTCACTAAGATAGGAAACGCAAGAGGAGCAGATTTAGAAAGAAGGGATGATCATTTCACTTTTGGTTCTGTTGAGAATGTCTCAAATGTTACAGCTAAATGGAGGTGTTCAAATGTTAGTTAGATATACAAATTTGGACTTCAGGAGAAAGATTTGGCCTAGAGTTTTAGATTTGGGAGATATTGGCACTGGCATGGTGAGAGTAGGTGAGATTCTCCAAGGACAGTATGTGTGGTAAGAAGGGAAGAAGGTGTAGGATAGAACCCTAAGGAGTAGCAATTAAGGGATGGCTAGAGGAGGAGATACAGAGAAGGTAGAGAAACAGAGGAAAACCAGTGTGGGTCATGGATTCCAAGGAAGGAGAGATCATTTAAGAAGCAGGAGGTGAGACTTCCCTGGTGGTCCAGTGGTTAAGACACTTTTTTTCCAATGCAGGGGGCACGGGTTCGATCACTGGTCGGGAAACTAAGATCCCACATGCCCCGTGGAGCGGCCAAAAATAAATAAATAAAATGGGGGTTTATTTAGGGGGAAAAAAAAAAAGCAGGAGGCCCATTGTGTAAGGTTAATCAGGTAACATGAAAAGTTATTGGATTTAACACCTGTGAGGTCATTGGTGACCTTCGTGAGGGTGTTTTCAATGATGTAAACTAAGTTGCAATGAATGTGAAGATTGAAGTAGATTAGGCTTCCTGAAGGGTAAAGAGGGGGCTTTTGGTAACAATCTTCAGGAGAGTTTACCTTTTGGAGACTGAGAATTTGCTAATGGATGTTGGCTGATAAAGCATTTTAGCCAAGAAGCACACTGTAAACCATTAGCTTCATACTGGCGTTAGATGTATATAGGTCAGAAAGCTGCTGTAAGGTATTCTAGGAGTTATGGAATGAAGTGGATACTTTCTTAAATTGGCATTCAAGCAAGTGAAGGGAGTCTTAGAATTATTTGATGACACTGGGCCAGGAAGCTGGCCCGTAACTTTCATGCCAACCTGACTCTTGTATTATGGCTGCAAGGAAGCAGAGAGTTAAGCATCTTCTGCAGGATACTTATCATCAGGACACACACTTATATACTTTCTCTGCTTGTTAGAAGTCTGATAACATGATTTAAGAAACAGGTAAATTGCCACATTATTTTCTTCAGAAATATTTTGGTTCTTTTTAAAATCTTAAAAATAATGAGATAACAGTAGACTTTAAAATGCAGGTATTAACTACTAATTCAAATGTGAATCAATTTAATTTTTACATTTTTGAGGTGATTAGAGTATCTTTTTCTAAAATTTCAGCAACGGTTTCAACTTTGTTTTTCTTTCAACAGCAATCTTTCCCAAAGAAACTGCCCATGTCTCAATCAGTGCCTCATATTTATATTCAAGTTAAAGAATTTATTTATGCCAGCCTTAAATTTTCAGAGTCATTACACCGGAGGTAAGTTTATTAATAAGAAATGTATCTTTATCATAGCTATTTTTGTGAAACATTAACACTTGATTTTTAGGCCATGACTCTTCAGTGGACTATTATCTCGTTGGAAGGCTTACATATCTTAGTGGCATTTGGGGTTAACTAGAAATGCAACCTCAGACCTACTGAATTAGAAACTGAGGATGGAGCCCTTGGCTTTACCAAGTACTCTGGGTGATTCTGGTGCACTCCAAGTTTAAGAACCACTGCCTTAAGCTTCATCATACTCTCCTAGTCTCTTATACCAAAGTTTCTAAACATGGATTTTAAAGACATTAGCTTATAACATAACACACACAATATCATTCAGCATTGGAAAAACAGTGGATACAAATGAGTATTCACTGAAAAGGAATGACAGACTATTACAGTGGTAGTTTTCATTAGCGGAGCTCTAATGGTCCAAGAGCTACCAATAATTTATGCCTATCTTTTTTTTCATTGAACATTCTAAAGTTCTGACCTAAAACAGAGCAGTATAATGCAGTAGTTAAGAACATAAGCTTCAGACTTACACCTGAGTTTGATTCTTGATGTTGACACTCACTAGCTGTAGTAGAACTTTGGGCAAGTCACTTAATCTGTTTAAATTGCAGTTCCCTCATCTGTAAAATGAGAGAAATAACTCATAGGGTGGTTTTAAGAATTAAATGAGGTAGTGAGTGTGTATAAAGCACTCAGTGTAGCCTGGCACATGGTAGGCACGTAAGACGTAGGAGCAGATGAGATACTACAGTATAAGATGTGAGACTAGAGCTTGGAGTTTTTATATTTCATTTGCAGGCACTGGGGAACTGTTGAAGAATTTTTAGCTAAGAAATGACATGACTGGAGTAATATTTTAGAAAGTTTACTCTGGCCTCAATGTGGATGGTAGATTGGAGGTAAACTGTAGAAAGTACAGAAATTTAGCAGTTTGGAATTAACTTTTGTTTATTTACAGAGGAGAGACAGTGGATCTCTAATTGTTATTTGATTTTTAAAAATAAATTTATTTATTTATTTATTTATTTTTGGCCGCATTGGGTCTTTGTTGCTACGCGTGGGCTTTCTCTAGTTGCGGCAAGCAGGGGCTACTCTTTGTTGCGGTGCACGGGCTTCTCATAGTGGTGGCTTGTCTTTGTTGTGGAGCACAGGCTCTAGGCACGTGGGCTTCAGTAGTTGTGGCACGCGGGGGCTCAGTAGTTGTGGCTTGCGAGCTCTAGAGCGCAGGCCTGGTAGTTGTGGCGCAGGGGCTTAGTTGCTCCGTGGCATGTGGGATCTTCCCGGACCAGGGCTCGAACCCGTGTCCCCTGCACTGGCAGGTGGATTCTTAACCACTGTGCCACCAGGGAAGTCCCGTTATTTGATTTTTTACCACATTTATAACACCAAAGATAAAAGCCCTTAGTCATAATATTATGTGTAATTATCCCTAAAGCTTCCCTACTGACTGACTAGAACTAGAATTGCCCCCTCAGTTCTGGCTTTTTTTGTGCATGAACTCCTAGCATTCTAAAAGGTAAATGTTGTATACTAATGCTACAGCAGAAAAGATTATCATTTTTTCCTTCTCTCTTTGATAAAAATATTTGTCATTTTTGTTAGTTCAATATCCAGTCATTCTATTTAACTCTATGATACTATGTTTTTCATTTAGCAAGGCTTTTTATACTTACACTTTTTAAATTAGCTTTACTAAATAACATTGGCTATTTTCGTTTCATAGTTCAGAATACAGAAAGCATAGTTAGTATAAAAATATCTAAATCTAAATTTATTCTAGTTTATCAGCTTTCTGACATATTTTTGTTTTAAAAATTTACATCTGTGGCCTAAAATTGAGCTGTCACTTTTTTTTTTTTAATTTGTCATTAAAGAATTACGGGAACATAACTTTCTGTGTTTAAAGCTCTTTTATTATGTTTAAAAATATTTTGCAGTTAGATTTTTAGACCAAAAAGATGCTTTGGAGCTCTTACAGTAAAAATGTTTGGGGTTCTTTTTATAGGTGAATAAAAGCAGGGCCAGAGAATTAAGTGATTTCATGATGAGACTCTAAAGTCTCAATTATTTGGTTGCAGAGAAAACATCTGGATCTAATATGATCTTTAAGAAATTTTCAGTTTTCATAAGAGGCTAAGCTCTAAAATAATTTAGGAGATTTATTGTATATTGATATTTAATTACTGTGTTATTTGTTATTTAAAAATTAGGAAGAGTACAGGTTATAAGCTCAAAAGAGAAGGAGTTAAGGAAAAAAAATTGCTCAGTTAGGATAAAAACCTCTTGGAGAAAATCCTGGTCATTGTTGGGTAAATCTTGCTGGCACGAATAGGACATAGGTGCTGATAGGTTTTCTTTCTCTGCTTTTACTTACGGAAGAAAAAGATGCATTGATTCAGCATTCAAGGAAGTTCAGGGGAATTAAACAAAAGACATTATCTGTCATGCATAACTTTTCATCTGAAAAGGGTGCTATACAGGGTGTCTTTAAGCATAATTTGAGTGTGTCAGAAAGGAAACCAGAGGACTTGGCAACCACCTCCTTTATATCGGTGTGAGTACGTTGCTTGTTCTAGGGACACTATTGATTTCTGTCAGAGAGTTTGCTACTGTGTAGCGCTGAAACCCTACTGGTATATATATGCTATTCCCTGGGAAGTCTTGACTTTAGATACCAAGAAATCAGAGAGACATATTCTCCTCAGGTCTGCCAGAATTAGAACAGAAATTGAATTAGTACCTGCATTAAAATGGAGAACATTAGAATAGTAGTGAAAGTTACCTGTGTTTTGTCAAATCTTGTTCTATTTGCATATTTAAAATAAATGTAAACTAGTAAATATTTGTACTTCATAGATTTTTAAGAGTAATGTTTTAATAAAGTAAAAAGTGAAAGGGTGCTAAAATTAAAATGTTAGACTGTGTTTAAGGCAGTGAGTCTCATCTGGGGCAGTTTTGCCCCCCAGGGTATATTTGACACTGTCTAGAGGCATTTTGGGTTGTCACAACTAGGGGGAAGAGTGCTACTTGCATCAGGCGGGTGGAGGCCAGGGATGCTGCTGAACATCTTTCAATGGTACAAGACAGCTCCACAACAAAGAGTTATCTAGCCTAAATGTCACTAGTGCTGAGACTGAGAAAACTTGGTCTAAGGACAGCTTGACCGTTTTGATAATGAGGCTATATACAAAAAATCATGACTTACTTAAATTGAAGGCCTAGTGGTTAGAAGAAAATAATAAGCTTTTTAGTGCTATTCTAGTCATTTTTAGGATGTTAAGAAACATCATAAGGTTAGTTCCTCCCTCTCCCAAATTAAAACTAGTGTAAGGCAATTAATTTCTTTGAATCTTTTTAAAAAAAATCTCAGTGGAAATGGATAGCTTAGTTATATTAAAATCAAATCTAGCAATTGTATCCAGAGAGTTCACATCAATTTGTATTTTAAAAGTAATTTTAGCTATAGTTGTATATAAAGTGTCTTTGAAAGTGGCTGTCCCATAATGGAGTCATAATTTAAGAATAGTTTTATTTCCTTATACTAAGTACTCCATGGTTTTACTGTAATGGTTAATTGAATACATTTAAATTATTCTATAAATGAACATTCTACTTTATGGAAAGTATCCCTTTTGTGAAACTAAATTGAATTGAAATATGTGATTTAATAGATATGAATGATTGTAATTTATTTAAAGATATAAAGGAATTAGAACAAATTATTTTAGTAAATTACGTTAAATTATTTAGGAAGCTAACTAATTGTAACCCTTGTGGAAACCTTAATAATATCAACCTTTGTTTTTAGCTCAACAGAAATAGATGATATGCTTAGAAAATCAACAAATCTGCTGCTGACCAGAACTTTGAGTAGCTGTTTACTGAATCTTATTAAAAAACCTCACATAGGTTTGACAGAGGTAGGTTAAAAAGATATTTATAGCTAAATGTTTCATTATATGAAACAATTATTATAAATTAATTTATTGCTGAACATCATCCTATAAAACTAGCTTTCCATTTTAAATGTATTAATAGAAGTGGATTTGTTTTAAAATAAAAGCATCAGTGTAAATTCCAGTGATGTGAGGGAAAAGGGTTTACGTGGGGAATAGTGGATAGCTGATGATGTTAGAAGATATATGGAGATTCATGTTTGCCAGACTGTACATGAAAAGTGAAAATACTCATTTTTTTTACTTGGTGAATGTTTAAAATTTGAAAAAGTGCTTTGAAAAGTTATTTTAAATTAGTTGGTAGTTAGACTCTTGGTTATTTTTTTTAGATGATAGCATTCATAAGCAGTATTTACAGTAGGCTTTTGAAATCAGATAATCAGTTGTATCCTATAATGTTATAATTACGCAGAAGTGGTACAGTTGCTGTAAGTAATAATCCTAATTTTAAAAATCAAATGACTTTGTATACATGTAACCTGCATTTCACTGGAGGCATTTTCTATTTTCTAGCTAGTGCAAATCATTATAAACACCACACACCTGGAACAAGCTTGCAAATACCTTGAGGACTTTATAACTAACATTACAAATATTTCTCAAGAAACTGTTCATACCACAAGACTTTATGGGCTCTCTACTTTTAAGGTATGTAAAAATCTGACCAAAAGTTTTTATTTCAGTCACTGTAAGCAAACTTTTAAAAAGTAAAGACAATTTTTGTTATACACATGATTCCATTATATTTCTAACAATTGAAAATTAGAGGTAATCAGTGTCAACAATGAGCAGATAAATGTCAGTTCCTTTTTGGCATTAAACATCTTTGTTAAAATGAAGAAAAGTATATTGATTTTCTATAGCTGTATTACATTTTCTTCATGTTTTGAAGACTTAGAGTAGTGCTGAATCAGTCTAACTTGATTTTCTTTCATGTCTCACAGTTTAATAGTTAATTGTATACGTAATATATATAAGTGTGTGTGTGTTTGGAAAATAAAATTGTAAGAAGAATTAGACAAGTGTAAGATTTGCTTTACATCCTTTATTGGCTCTGATCTGAAGAAAAGTAAATATTGCCTTATTACATGTTATTCAAGTCCTACTCTTTTCTGAATGGACAGATTTTTGTTTTTATAATACCATGGGATATAACAAAAGATTAATTAATGGTTGTTTTAAGCATTATGAATTAAATAATTTCATAAATTTGTTATATAAACTTTTATTATTTTATTGATTTGGGATCATGTAAATGAGACACTGGCATAGTCTAGCAAAATAAATCCTTTTGCACTGAATATTTTGTTAAACTAATATAAACCATTTATTGATCCCTTATCTATAAAATAGGCTTGCTAGTTTAACCTCATAGCCCTTTCTAAGTTTTCTATTAAAAAGGATTCTCATCTTCCCTACTCCTGCTATATTATAAATTACCCAATTTATCTCCTAAAATTATAGTATAATCATTTACATTTTAAAAATTCAGTATACTTGTATTTAGATATAACTAATTTAATGTTAACAGTAACCAGACTTTGCAGTCTAGTGGTTAAGACTCCGCACTTCCAATGCAGGGGACGCAGGTTTGATCCCTGGTTGGGGAACTAAGATCCCACATGCCACGTGGTGCAACCAGAAAAACCCAAAAAACAAAAACAAAAAACAGTAACCAGACTTTGAAAGTGTGAAGTCCAGAAAAGACCCTTGGTTCCTAAAATTATCTGTCTGGCCCCCAAGTCTTATGCTCCTCTGATGATTCTTGAGCCCATGTTGTCATCCTAATCCATAAGACACAAATGCAGATGATATCTCAGTGAATGAATTAATAAAATTATTTATTAAAACTGAGACAGAAGCTGGACAAAACAGGCATTCATTTATTCAGATAGTATAGTACAGTAATTAAGGGCACATACTCTGGAGTTAGACTGCTGTGTGACTTTGGCCACATTCTTTCATTTTAATGATTCCTGGTTTTATTATCTACAAAATTAGAATAGCAATATATTATCTACCTCATACAATTATTCTGAGGATTGAAGGGGATACTTAGCACAGTGCCATTTGTTGTACATGATCTGTGCTCTGAGCACTCTGTTAGGTGCTGAAAATATAGAAATGTATCCCTGCCCTCAAGGAGCTCACAGGAGAAAAAACTATAAAAAGACACTTGACAATATGATATAATAAGTACCATAATATAGGAGGAGACTCCACAAACTTGTAGACATTTATTTATCCACGAATTGATTCTTTGCTTCAATATTAGATTTTACACAATCCTTTTTCTTTCTTGCTCTCTGTCCTTATGTCCATGTGTTACTCATATGCTGTCAAGAAGGGATTTACTAGGGAATGGAGTTGTAAGGATATTTAACTATTAACATTATATTTAATAGGCTTACTCTGTACTTTGATTAAAACATGAAATGCGTTGACATCTGGTGTATCTAGGGATCTTCAAGCAATTTTTCTTATCAGTTGTAAGTCAAAGAACCACACATACTGGAACATGATGCCTCAGATTAAGGAATCTTGGAACTACACTTCTCAAAATCTGCCTGTTGAGAGGAAGTGTTTAGAAATGTTAGCTCTGGTCCATCGTTCCAGTGGTCCTTAAGTTGTAGATATTTAGTTGAAGCTACAACTGCCATAGGATACCCCTTGGGTTTTCTAGGAAATCAAGTTCAGCCTGTACAAATAGTAGAGCATCCTTATTTTTTGTTGTTTATTTTTTGTTTTATTTTTGCACAGAACTCAGGAAACCCTTTCTGTTTTATGATATAAAAACAAGAGCTATTTCAAGCTCAATGTTTGAAGGTTAAGTGTTCTTCAACTCTTCCTTTGATCTGTTTCAAGAGGAATTTGTCTTAAACTGTGCTATGGGAAAGCAATTCAACAGGGAGAATCATTAAATCAACATTAAAGTGAATTACTGAGGGAGATTGGGGGAATTTCCATTCACAGTGAATAGTCAATCTGTAGATGATTAAAGTACAGTCTTGATTACAGACATTAGCATGGATTGCTTAGTTAACCTCTTAGCCTAATTCTTTTCAGTCCAGTGACCTGATCAAACATATTTCTATTTAGTTGCTTAATGATTATAGAAGTAAGCACTTACATGATCCTTTTACCCATACCTCCATTTGCTTCCCCTCCAAAATCCCACATATGCATATACAAAGTGGTAGATTTTATATCATATTTGTTTACTTTATGAAATATTATATAGACTGCCTTGTTAACTTGCCTTTCATTGTACTAAATCTGTGAGTGATACAAAAGAGGTAAAGTAAGTAGTTCCTGCCCTCAAGCAGTACCACAGCTTTTTGAAATTAACCTGGACCCACACTGAGAGCTACTTGAAGCTAATATAAGACTTCTAACTGAAAAGATTTGCATCAGAATAGAGGGGAAAATGGGAATACCATTCCCTTTTTAATCTGTGTAGAGAAATGGCCCAGTTCTTTTTCTTTGGCATCAGAGCTTTTTAACTTTGCTCCCTGGAGCTTTTCCAACCTGCCACCCTGAAGAGTCATTTCCTTTTGAGTCCTGGCAGTGATTGCAACTGTAAATGCCTAGAAAGAATATGCTTGCGATTCTTTTTCAGTTTGCCTTTTTTAATCTATTGATGAGTATGTAGCAAAGTGTTTTTAGGATTATGACTAAAGTGACAGTGGTAAATTATCTTTGATTAAGGGCTTGAAATTCTCTTCCTGTGGAGCAAGGACATGGTACGTGGACTCTAAAAAAACTTATTTTTTTAAATGTAACATTCATATATAAACACACACAATTTATAAATGCAATAATTATAAATAGATAAAGCTCAATTAATTATTAAAAAGTGAACACAGACTTCCAGTTTCTAGTCCGGCATGTAAAGAGCTGGGAAGTTATCACTCTGTGCCAGCGAGTAAAAAGCTGAGAAAACTGAAAAAATCAACTCTTCCTTGATCTTTCAGAGAAGTAAGACCACAGGACACACTGCTGCCCCCAAAATTGGAGAAGTAGGCAAATACAGAGAATCACAACTTAATGGAGTAGAAACCCATAGGAATCATTACTGGGGTAGGAAAACCTGAAGTATAATTAATGAATATTAGAAAATCAGTATGGACAAGTTTGAGAGTTAAAACTCCAGGGGAACCCAGTCTTAGAGGGGGCACCAAGTTCTCCCAGTGAAGATTTGAGGAAAATCCTCTTACATTTCCAGCAGGGGCAAGGGAAAAGGAACCATTTTGAAATATGCCAGAGCATTCTGTTCTTTAAGCATTCTGTTTTTCTAAGCAAGACCTAACCTCAAAATAAACTATTTACCAGTGCCTAAACTAATGGGGGAAGGGAAACACCCAACTCCAGCCTGCTCTGGCCATCCTGTCCAACTTGAGGGGTGGAAATGAAAAGCAGATGTGAAGTGCACAGCTAAGGGGCAAAGGCTTACTTAAAGATGAAGACCTAATTGTAGTACTAAAGAACACTTCCCCTCTCCCACTGTCTTACTGCCACATTGCTAAAGGCCTAATTACTGCAATTCTTTTCACCCAGTACACCATGTCCAGCTATCAGGAAAAAATTACAAGGCAGACTAAAAGACAAAAAATACAGTTTGAAGAGATAGATATGGTATTAGAACCATATTCAGATATGTCAGGACTATTGGAATTATCAGACCAGGAATTTTTTTTTAAAAAAACCTATGATTAGTATGCTAAGTACTTTAATGGATAAAGCAGACAACATGCAGGAACAGATGGGTAATATAAGCAGAGAGATGGAGAATTTAAGAAAGAATCAAAAAGAAATGCTAGAGATCAAAAACACTGCAACAGAGATGAATAATGCCTTTGATGGACCTATCAGTAGATTGGGCATGGCTGAAAAAAGACTCTCTGAGCTTGAGAATCTGTCAATAGAAACTTCCAAAACAGAAAAGCAAAGAAAAAAACACTGAACAAGAATATCCAAGAACTGTGGGACGACTACAAAAGGTGTAGCATACATGCAATGGGAATATTAGAAGGAGAAAAAAGAGAAAGGAACAGAAGCAATATTTGATCCAATAATGACAGAGATTTCTTCCAAATTTATGTCATACAACAAACCATGTATTCAAAAAGCTTAGAGAACACCAAGCAGGATAAATACCGAAATAATTACACCTTAGGCATATCATGTTCAAAACTGCACAAAATTAAAGATAAAAAATCCTGGGCTTCCCTGGTGGCGCAGTGGTTGAGAATCTGCCTGCCAATGCAGGGGACATGGGTTTGAGCCCTGGTCTGGGGAGATCCCACATGCCGAGGAGCAACTAGGCCCATGAGCCACAATTACTGAGCCTGCGCGTCTGGAGCCTGTGCTCCGCAACAAGAGAGGCCGCGATAATGAGAGGCCCGCGCACCGTGATGAAAAGTGGCCCCCACTTGCCGCAACTAGAGAAAGCCCTCGCACAGAAACGAAGACCCAACACAGCCATAAATAAATAAATTAAAAAAAAAAAAGAAATACAACCAAATTAATTAAAAAAAAAAAGATAAAAAATCCTTCAAGAATCTAGAGGAAAAAGCTTACCTAGACTAACAAAGATAAGAGTTACATCTTACTTCTCTTCATAAACCATGTAAGCAAGAAGAGAATGGAGGAAAATATTTGAAGTGTTGAGAGAAAAACACCAACGTAAAATTTTATATACTATGAAATTATCCTTCAAAAGTGAAGGAAAAATACTTTCTCAGACAAACAAAAATTGAGGAAATTTGTTGCCAGTAGACCTGCCTTGCAAGAAATGTTAAAATAACTTCTTTAGAGGTAAAGAAAATGATATAGGTCAGAAACTTGGATCTACATAAAGAAAGGAAGAGCATCAGAGAAAGTAAAAGTGAAGGTAAAATTCTTAATTTATCTAATAGATAACAGTTTGTTCAAAAGAATAATAGCAACGTGTTCAATTATGTATGCTTAGCAGTACCATCTCTTGGAGATGGTACTCAAAGACAGTTTAGATAGCTAATAGCTCTCATTTCTATGCAAGGTAATCAACTTCTGTTGAGAGCAGACTCCAAGAGTATTGAGTATAGGCAGAAATTCTCCCCCTCTGGATAAGAATTAGTCGGTGATGTTGGTGGAATCAACAAATGTCACTGGATAGGTGCAGAGTACCTATGATTGAAGGATCACTGGCTTCTAAAAGATTATAGGTGTAGCTGGAACCGAAAAATCTCTTCTTGTTGTTCAGGTCCTTGGGGTGATTAGGGTGAAGTAATGCAAAATGCTGCCAGTAACGTCTAGTAAATTCCATTAATTTCTGCAAAAAAAAAAAAAAAATTATTACCCTAACACCAAAACCAAAGACATTATAAGAAAAGAAAACTACAGACCAATATCTGACATGAACATAGATGCAAAAATCCTTAGCAAAATACTATCAGATTGAATCTAGCAATTTATAAAAGGAATTCTACATCATGACCAAGTAGGATTTATCCTACTCTGCAAAGCTTGTTCATCATTCAAAAATCAGTTAATATAATCCATCACATCAGCAAGCTAAAGAAGAACAATTACATGGTTATTTCAATAAATACAGAAAAAGCATTTGATAAAATTCAACCCCGATTCTTGATAAAAACTATCAGTAAACTTGTAATAGAGGAGAACTTCCTCAACTTGATAAAGAGTATCTACAAAAAACCTACAGTTAGCATCATACTTAATGGTGAGAAACTTGAAGCTTTCCCACTAACGTTAGGAACTAGGCAAGGATGTTCCCTTTCACCACTGCTTTTCAACATCATACAGGAAGTTCTAGCTAATGCAGTAAGAAAAAGAAATAAAAGATATACCAATTGTGAAGGGAGAAGTAAAACCATTTTTCTTTGCAAATGATATGACTGTTTATGTAGAAACTCTGAAAGAATTAAAAAAAAAAAACCTTCTGAAACTAATTAGCAACTATAACAAAGTTTCAAGGCATAAGGTTAAAGTGTGAAAGTTAATAGCTTTCCTATTTATCAGTGCATTAAGTGGCTCAAGCTGCAATAAAAAACAAACAAACAAAAAGCCATAGACTATGTGGCTTAAACAAGAATAATTTATTTTCTCACAGTTCTAGAGGCTGGAAGTCAGAGATTAAGGTACCAGCATGGTAGGTACTGGCTTACGGATGGCCACCTTATCACTGTGTCCTCATATGGTAGACAGCAAAAGAGCTCTGATGGCTCCTCCATTTCTTATAAGGGTGCTAATCCCATCATGAGGGCCCCGTTCCTCATGACCTCCTCTAAACCTAATTATCCAAAGTCCCCATCTCCAAATACCATCACACTGGGGGTTAGGCCTTCAACATATGAATTTTGGAGGCACATAATTCAGTCCATAACATTCTGCCCTGATCCCCAAAATTCATGTCCTTGCATCCAAAATACACTCATTTCATCCCAAGAGCCCCCAAAGTCTTAACTTGTTCCAGCGTTAACTCTAAGTTCTTACGCCCAAAATCTTATCTAAATATCATTTAAATCATATATGGGTGAAACTCCAGATATGATCCATTCTAAGGCACAATTCCTCTCCAGTTGCGAACCTGTGAAACCAGACAAGTCATGTGCTTCTAAGATATAACTGTGGGACAGGCATAGGATAGCAGTTCCATTCCAATAGGGAGAAAGAGAAAAGAAGGAAAGGGATGACAGGTCCCAAGCAAGTCCAAAACTTAGCATGGTGAATTTCATTAGATCATTAGGCTCAAGACTAATCCTCTTTGGTTTAGTATTCTGCTTTCTAGCCTTGCTGAGGTGGGGGTTGTGCCTCTGCAGCTCTGCCTGGAGGGGGCCCACCCACAAGGCTCTGGGTGGCTGCCTTCTGACCTGTTGAATCTGAGACAGTGGCCCCCCTTTTTGAACCAAGGAGGCAGCTCTGATGATCTCTGAATTACCTTAGGGGTTATTATTCACTTGTCTTGAAGAATAACACATAGTTGTTGCTATTAGCTCTGTGGTCCTGTCCTGTAACATCTAAGAAGTCCAGTAGCCTCCCTTCATTTTCAGATTGGCAGTTTCTGCTCAGGTAGTCCCATAATCTCTTATTTATGTGTGTATGTATGTATTTATTTATTTTTGGCTGTGTTGGGTCTTCGTTGCTGTGCGCGGGCTTTCTCTAGTTGCCGTAAGCGGGGGCTACTCTTCGTTGCGGTGCGTGGGCTTCTCATTGCGGTGGCTTCTCTTGTTGCAGAGCACCGGCTCTAGGTGCGCAGGCTCCAGTAATTGTGGCACGCGGGCTCAGTAGTTGTGGTTCGCGGGCTGTAGAGCGCAGGCTCAGTAGTTGTGGCGCACGGGTTTAGTTGCTTCGTGGCATGTGGGTTCTTCCCGGACCAGAGATTGAACCCCTGTCCCCTGCATTGGCAGGTGGATTCTTAACCCCTGCACCACCAGGGAAGTCCCCCATAACCTCTTTACCAAGTGATAGTTTAGCTATACCCTTGGAGTTCTCTTGCTCACCTGCTTTCTCAATTTTTGCAGTATGGACAAGTTGAGAATTTTCCACATCTTTAAGTTCTGATTCCTTTTTGCTTAACAATTTTTTATTCAATTCATTTCTCTCTTTTCTCATTTTACTGTAAGCAGTCAGTATGAACCAAGCTGCTCCTTCAATACTTTGCTTAGAAATCTCCTCAGCTAAATATCCAATTTCATTGCTCACAAGTCTGTCTTCCACAAAACACTAAAACATGAACATAATTTAGACACTCTGTATGATACTGTAATGGTGGATATATGTCTTGATACATTTGTCCAAACCCATAGAATATACAGCACCAAGAGTGAACCTTAATTTAAACTATGGCCTTTGAATAATAATGATATTTCAATGTAGGTTCATTTATGGTAACAAATATACCTCACTGGGGGGCATTTGACAGTGGCAATGTGGGGTCAGGAGGTATATGGGAAATCACTGTACCTTTCTCTCAATTTTGCTATGCACCTAAAACTGCTCTAAAAAATAAATTCTATTTAAATTGAAAAAAAGTGAACTCACCCATGTAATTATGAAATCAAGAAATAAAACATTAGGTAAGTAGTATTGTAGAAGCCTTCCTCATCCCTCTTCCCAGTCATTATCTCTGCCGTTCAGTACTGACTCTTAATAGTACTGATTAGTTTTGTCTGTTTGGGGCACTATTTATATGGAATCATATATAGTACATCTTTTTGTGTATCTCACTTCTTTCATTCAATGTGATATTTTGGAATATTTCATTTGTGTTGCTGCATGTAGCTATAGTTTATTTTCAATTCAGTGTAGTATTCCATTATGAAATTTACTACAATTTATTTTCAGCTACTCAGAGACTTGTTTTTGCTTTCTTCTTGATTATTGACTGCAAATGTGACCTCTGAATAACTGAGGTGTTGTTGTATGAATAAAATAAAATTCTTATTTATTTAATTTTTAGTGCTAAAGATATAAATTCATAAACTGATATAATCATACTTTTCAAACTAGTACGGTGTTAGGAAGTTTAAAAATTTCTCATTTAAGTTATAACTGTTACATTATTTTACATATAAAGTTGATTTATTTCTGCTTTGCTATACACTTGCAATATTACTTCTTGACTGATTAATTACATTTCAACTTCTGATTACTCATGTGCTTTGTACATTTTCTTTTGTCACTCATTACCACCAGCTTCTCTTTTGTCACATTTGTCATTTTCTTTTGTCACTCATTACCACCAGCTTCTCCTTATCTTCCCCCCATTAGAGAGGGCTGCATAAAGCAGTTTCATGCTTGCAGCTGATTTAATACCATTTGAATGACATACAGTCCTAAAAGATAGATCAGAAAAAAGCAAAAAGCCAAAGCTTAAATATTTATTGAATAAATAATTAGTTTAATTATACAGAAAAGTAAAAAATGGGGATGCTACTTCACCAAAAATATAAAAGCTAACAGAAAAAAAAAAGCATTTTTCAGCTCTGTAAGCAAAAGAGGAAGATCACAAAATTTATGGACCCCATTGACACATGAATGTGCTCAGCTTTCTGTTTTTCTGTAATTTATCATCAGTAGTCAGTTACTTACAGCAAGTGCCTCTTACAAAGGTGTGGAAAGCAGAAACAGAATAGGGAAGGAAATGGTTGAGGATACTTTAAAAAGCTCTTTATATCAGATGATGTGCAAACCTGATCACAGACAACCTAGATTACCTAAGAAGTGGCAGATGCTACACCAAAGCCCCTAGATATTCTTAAAAACGTTTGAGATACAGAAGTTCCTGAAAACTGGAACGGTAAATATGTAGCACTTGCCTTTTTAAAAGAAAAAGGAGGTAATTTGGTAATTTGAGAATTAGAAAATGATTCAATTTATAATGATTTACAACAGTCCCAGATAATCCAGAAGCTGGATTTTGAATTATTCTAGACTCTGATTCTAGTTCACAACATATATTGCCCTTTTTGGCCTATTGTTAGAAGTGGAGTAGCTTAGCAAGTGGCTCTGTGGTAGACTTAGGTTTTTCTAGGACCTACTTTGGTAAGGAGCAAGAAATGAAATACTTTGTCCTGGGACTTCCCTGGTGGCACAGTGGTTAAGAATCCGCCTGCCAATGCAGGGAACATGGGTTTGATCCCTGCTCCAGGAAGATCCCACATGCCACCGAGCAACTAAGCCTGTGCACCACAACTAAGCCTGCGATCTAGAGCCCGCGAGCCACAACTACTGAGGCCGTGTGCCACAACTACAGAGTCCACATGCCACCACGATGAGAAGCCCACTCACCACAGCTAGAGAAAGCCCATGCACAGCAATGAAGACCCAACGCAGCCAAAAAAAAAAAAAAAAAGAAATACTTTGTCGTATCTAAAGTGAGGCTTTGATTGTGTCCCAAAGGACATTTTAAAAAATAAATTTATTTATTTATTTATTTAGTTTCAGCTTCAGGAGTTGTGCATTGGCAGGCGGATTCTTAACCACTGCGCCCCCAGGGAAGTCCCCCAAAGGACATTTTTCTGGGACAAATCAATAATTGCTTGGAACTTTTCATCTAAACTGATAGTTTTGGACTGGGAGGATATATTAAATCATATTTATAGAGCAAAAATATATTTCTATTGTACTGTGCTAGTTGCTGAGGAAGGGTTGTGGAATGGTTCTTAACCACTAGGATTTTTTAATCTAAAAGGGCAGATAACTACAAAGAAATAACGACAGTGTATAACAAATAGAAAAATGTGGTCCTGTAGACATGTTTGATTTGGTTTATAGCATTTGGAATCTCACCTTTAGATGAGATTTATGCTCCGTAGTCATCCTGCCTGCCACAGTCACCTTGCCAGTCATACTCATTTATGTTTCCCTGCCTGGACCCTGAAGGCATTTGGGTATTGCATCAATTTGGAGCATGGGTAGGACTGCAATCAGCAGAGATGAGGGAAGGGAAGAACTGGTATAAACCCGTTCTTAGAAGCTAGAAAGCTCAAGATAAGAAAGTTCAGAGATCCTGAACCTAAAATGCAATGACCCAGCAGAAGGAATATAAAATCGTATTTATTTATTTCGTGTTAATAAGCATGCATATTTTGTTTAAAAATCATGTTTGGTTTACATGTGTTTTGAATGTTTCTTCTGGGGGAAAATATAATTCTTTCTCGACAGTTGGTATCAGGTTCCTTAAATTCTGTCTTCAGCTTCTTTTTCTCTCATCTGAGCCTTAGCTTTCTGTGTGCTACTTTAGCTTTTATTATCTTTTTTTAAAAAATATTTATTTATTTATTTATTTGGCTGCATCGGGTCTTAATTGTGGTACTCGGGATCTTCAGTCTTCGTTACAGCATGAGGGATCTTTTTAGTTGCGGCATGCGGGATCTAATTCCCTGACCAGGGATCAAACTCGGGCCCCCTGCATTGGGAGCACAGAGTCTTAGCCACTGGACCACCAGGGAAGTCCCAGCTTTTATTATCTAACTCTAGTTATCTTAAGAAGAGTTTTGGATTTGCCCCATGGAAATTGTTTAGGTGTAATTAACTGTAACTCCTACAGTAATCCGTATCTCTAATGGAACAGTTAGTATACTATTTGTGACCTGTTGACTTTAGAACTATGAGATTATGCATCTCTGATTTATACTACATGTTGACTATGTTCTTTTATGAAGAAATATCTTTTAGGGACTTCCCTGGCAGTCCAGTGGTTAAGACTCCACACTTCCACTGCAGGGGGCACGGGTTTGATCCCCGGTTGTGGAACTAAGATCCCTCATGCTCCGTGGCATGGCCAAAAAAAAAAAATCAAAGAGTTTTCTAGAACTTTATGAAAACTTCAGTTCTTATAATTAATATAAACTTTCACTTTTTACATTTGACCTCTTAGTTCATTGTAGAGCAGATCTTGAGCTTTGTTTAATCCAGCGTGTTATTGATCAAGAGGTAGTATATGATTTGCATGTATAAAGGCAACCAAGCATACCCTAAAACCTACAACTTTTATTTTTGAATCACAGTAATATTGTATAATGAAAA
Source organism: Balaenoptera musculus (assembly GCF_009873245.2). NCBI lineage: Eukaryota > Metazoa > Chordata > Mammalia > Artiodactyla > Balaenopteridae > Balaenoptera > Balaenoptera musculus. The sequence goes on along the minus strand of NC_045800.1, from coordinate 34,390,964 downwards.
AACCTAGTGATAAGTAGCCATTTCATTAAATTAAGTTGAAGCATAAGGAAGCAAATCATTTTTCTTTTTTAATTGATTTTAGGTGCCAAATATAAGACTAAAACAACTTCCCTTAATTGTCATGCTGATATCTAAAATACATAAATAAAAAAATCATAATTTTTAAAATTGGCTCTTCTTTCTGCCTATCTGATTTTTTATGGTGGTACCACCATTTTTCTTGCTTCCTTTCCTGGAAAATCTGGAGTTATCTTAGATGTATTTCTTTTTAACTGCTCCTGTCATATCCCTTCCCGCATCATAACTGATTACTAGGTTTCTATGTTTAGTCTTATCTACTTTTTTCCCTCCATCTATAGTATCACTAGTGACGTTGACTAACGAGTTGGATGCTATATGCTACTAACATTTAGAAATTTCCAGATCAAGAGCATAGGTTATCAAAGCATCATTTCTTTTTCTTTTTTTTTTTTTTAATTTTATTTATTTATTTATTTATGGCTGTGTTGGGTCTTCGTTTCTGTGCGAGGGCTTTCTCTAGTTGCGGCAAGTGGGGGCCACTCTTCATCGCGGTGCGCGGGCCTCTCACTATCGCGGCCTCTCTTGTTGCGGAGCACAGGCTCCAGACGCACAGGCTCAGCAATTGTGGCTCACGGGCCTAGTCGCTCCGCGGCATGTGGGATCTTCCCAGACCAGGGCTCGAACCCGTGTCCCCTGCATTGGCAGGCAGATTCTCAACCACTGCGCCACCAGAGAAGCCCCAAGCATCATTTCTTGAATTAAGAGCAGGAAGAAATTAGCTAGGGAGGACACCTTCATTTTGACAATTCCAACTTCATCTCCTGCTTAGATTTTTAAGGCTCAGAAAAATGTCATAGAAGTGTTCCCCTTGCTCTAAATGAGTAATATTAAATGTAACCTTTCTTTTTCTAGAATGTTCAATAAAATGTTTTAAGCCACTTGTATTAATCAAGGAAACTAAAAGAAAATTGACAAGAACTGATAGAAAACCCAACTCGAACCGTCTTAAACAATAGAGGGAAATTATTAGCCAGTCTGACTGGAAAGTCCAAGAATAGGGCCGATTCCATGTAAGGCAGAGCCAGCTGCTCAGGAAATGTCACCAAGGACCCAGAGTCCTTCTGTCTTTGAACTCCACTTTATGCAGTTTTGGCCTCATCTTCAGACTGTACATGGTGGGGCAGCAGCTATAGGCTTTCTCCTCTGGTAGTAAAATGGCTGCGAGGTCACAGTTCCAAACCTTATATCCTCATGCTCTATCATCTAAAAGAGTGTGTCCCTCTACTAGCTGCTAAGGAACTCCCTGTGGGTAAGAGGATGACCATGGTTAGTTGGCTTAAACTCATCAGGATCCATCCTTGGCACTAGATCAGTCCTATCCAGACCAAATAGAGCTGTGAATGGGGGCAGAGTGATTTTTCCAAAATGTATCTGGGGACTTTTCCAAGAAGGGGGAATGGATGATAGACAGTAAATCATAGATGCTTACTAAAATACTCAGTGATATTACTACTTATCTTTTATTCAGAACACACATGCCTATGGTCTGTGAGGTCTAGCATGGAGTTTGTGCATATGTCTGTTTAAAAAAGTTCTTAGGGTGATTCTGTTGCACACCTGCGGTTAAGAACCACTGATAGTATGGTATCACTTAATTCTTGTACATTGAAATAAAAAATAGTTCTCAAGTTATGCGGCATACATTTCTGTCTCCAGAGGGCACTGTTTCTTTAACAAGCAAAGGAGGAATTAATTGCTTTGTTTATAAGCTGAATCTTTTAAAATTTAATTTAGGAGTTAGTTGCTATGTTCTTGACTTTCTGGTCAGGTCATAAGGATTGAGAGTATTTCAGTTTCACCTGTAGTATAACTACCCAGGAAGTCCAAAGTAATTTTCTTAACAGTCTCTAAATAACAATTAATGATCTCTTTTAGAAATATCTTACCAAATAATTCAGTGTATCCTTGTGTATAAATACAGGAAAAGTTACAATGAAATCTTTTTCTGTGTTTCTTTCCTTGCTCCTATTTCTTTAAAAATAAAATGTAGTGAGTCAGCTCATGCACCTGTTTTCTAATGATTATATTTGTCTGGATTATAAAATAAGCGGAATCCTTAGTCCTTAGCAAAGTCCTTTCAGGTGTTAACTTTAAAACATGTTTCTGGACTTCCCTGGTGGCGCAGTGGTTAAGAGTCCACCTGCCAATACAGAGGACACAGGTTCGATCCCTGGTCTGGGAGGATCCCACATGCAACTAACCCCATGCGCCACAACTACTGGGCCTGCGCTCTAGAGCCCGTGAGCCACAACTACTGAGCCCGCACGCCACAACTACTGAAGCCCATGCTCTTTAGGGCCTGCATGCCACAACTAGTGAAGCCCGCGAGGCTAGAGCCCGTACTATGCAACAAGAGAAGCCACTGCAGTGAGAAGCCTGCACACCGCAACTAGAGTAGCCCCTGCTCGCCACAACTAGAGAAAGCCTGCACAGAGCAACGAAGACCCAATGCAGCCAAAAAAAAAAAAAAAACAAAACACGTTTCTGCCTAGAACTGCTGTCCGAAATTTTTCTTTCACACAGCACAGCCACTGACTGCCTTAGATTTCTTTGTTATTATAGCCTGTTGAAAGTATTAATAAGCTTCTAAAAATAAAAAAATACCCCTCTCCCAAACTTCATTTAAATTTATCTTAATCTGGATAGTTTATGGGAAAAGTGGAACCTGTTCTTGATGTCACCTCAGAAAAGTAGATCAATCAGCAAATTTCTAAATTGTAACAACAAAACGTAATAAATAAATTTTGAGTTTTTTCCCTTTATTTTTGCTTAGTTCTTTTTTTAGAAAATTAGTGAGTTTTGAATCACTTTATCCAGAAAGCATATAATGACTTTATTTGACTATAATGTGAATGGTTTCATCATCATCACTTTTATAATTTTTCTTCCTTCAGATAAATACAGCATTTGTTTTCTTTCATGACTTCAAATTTTCTAGAATTTTGGACCCTCTCTCCATCTCAAATTTTGGTTAATATTTTAATTGTCCCATATTGCTTTTTAAAACATCTAGGAAAATGTGAAATAACATCTTCTTTATTTTAATGAAATTCTGTAGAGTAAAAAGGGAAATTAAGTATACCATTGATTTTAAAGGTAGATTTAAATTAGGATTTTAAAAGAATGGCCATTTAAAAAAAAATCTAAAATTTCACCAAGTAGTTTATCTCTGTGAGTTTGGAGGAAAGGGGTCCCTTGATACTGGTTTTTAAAATTCTGTTAGGTATCTTGTTCCCTCTTTGCCTATGTCAGAGGCATCCCAGAAAAGCAAGAGAAATCATATGTAGCAGTCTGAGTGCAGCAGATAGGGAATGTAGTGGAAGATAGGAGCAGTGAGACTCCAAATTTTCTTTGCCTGGTGATAGAAGGGAAGTGGGTTGAGCATTATGGGATGCTTATACTGTTCTGAGCTTTAAGCCTCCCTTATCCAGCTGCCTTCTAGAATTGCAGAGATTCAGTAAAGGTAGTGAGACATGAAACAGGGGGCTGATGATGAACACTGCGGCAAAATGCAAAGTGGTAATAATAAACACTTTTATATTGCTTTGAAAAATTGACATATAAGTGGTATCATTAATGTATGTAATGGTTTAGTTCTGTAGGCCATAAGCATTTGCCATCTTGGGTACCGTCCCCTAATGCTGTTCAGGAGGCTAAAGAGGGATATATATTATTGCCATGACTCATTGCTGCACATGAAATATGACCCCCTTTCCATCTCACCACTGTTTCATGTTTTAAAAAATTATTCTGTGAATGTTTAATACCCAATTTTTTTCTCCCTTACATGCAAATAACTACAGTTAAGTTAAGCTAATTGGGCAATTTGAAAGGCTTGAGATTATACTAATTGTCTCAATACGCTTCACTTAAGAAACATTTTTTGAGCATTACTAAGTACCCAACACTAGTAGGTGCAAGGAAACTAAATTTTTTTGAGCACCTACTAGGTACCAAGTACTGTTAGGTATTTTGCATTAATGGTAGAAACTTGTGTAATGCTCAGAACAGCTCTCTGAGTGATGATGATGCTCTTTTCGTAGATGAAAAACTAGGATTTACAAAAGTTAAGTAATTTCCTCAAGATGTAAAGATGAGTGAAATAGTGGCCATCAAACCTCTTCTTATTTTCTCAAACCCCTGGCCCGTATTTTTTATAGATAATTTTTCCATTATTCATTATTAGCAAGATGGTGATTTTTTTTAATGACTACAGATTTCTTGACTCTTCTGTCATTAAGAAGTGGGGATCTATGTCCCCTCCCCTGGAATCTGGGCAAGCTTGTGACTGCTTTAACCAATAGATAACAGGGAAAACAATGTTGTGAGACTCTGAGGCTAGGACATAAAAGGTAATGTTGTTTCCACCTTAATCCAAGCATGGAACACACATGCTTGGAGGCCTGAGCTGCCATGCAAGAAGTCCAGGTACCCTGTAGCCACCATGCTGTGGGGAAGCCAAGCTATATGGAGAGTGCCTATCCAGACATGTGAGCGAAAAAACCTCCAGGTGATTCTAATCCCCTGCTGTGGAGTCTCATTCTCAGCCTTCAAGTCATCCCAGTTGAGGTCCTGGATAGAGTGGAACAAAGTCATCCCTACTGTTCCTTGTCTGCATTCCTAACCCATGGGATCTGTGAGCATAATAAAATGCCTGTTATGTTAAGTCACTAAGATTTGGGGGGTAGTTGTTGTTGCTAAACAATAGTAACTGGAACAGCAAGTGATATAAACCTTTCCAGCCCGCATGATCTCTCCTGTTTCCACTACACCTTTTACTACACATGTAGTCATACTAATTTGTTAATATTTATTCATTCTGTGATATTATTTTATTTGTGCTGCTTTTCTATCCCAACTAGGTCATAAACTTCTTTGGGGCAGGAGTGATTAAAAAAATTTTTTTTAACAAGTACTCATCAACTGTCTACTCTGTTTGCAAGCACTGTTCTAGGTGCTAAGGATTAATCAGTGAACAGAAACAGACACAACTTTCTGCCTTAATGGAGCTTACATTTAGTGGGTGTTTTGTACCTACATTACCTAAAGTACCAAATTTTAGTGGCTGATACAGTGTTATGATAAACTCTAATGTTACAATTCCTTAATCTTAAGATTTTTCTGAGTAGATTACATTGCATTAGAAATTTTAACAGAGCGTAAGTTGCTGTAATTAATTTTATTTTGAGTCCGACTCCTTTCGCTACTGTCATATTTAATAATTATTAAAATTTCAGTTAATAACATTACCTTATCTTAAATTCCTGTTTATTTAAAACAATGTTTGTTTTCCTTTATAGTTGAGGAGAGACACTGTTGAAAGTTTTCGTTATCTGTGTCAAATTTGTGTTAGACCTCTGAGTAGGGAGAACAGAAAAATCTTTCTTGGAATTCCTGTTTCAATCCTACTGTGCAGGCAAGCATGCAAATGGAAAGATGTCTACCAGTAGTTAGTTTTCTTCAACCCAACGTGAGTAGTAAGTGGTTAGACATTGTGAAAATTAGAGAGGGAGCCAAAAAAGCATTGAAATGCGAAAATGGTACGTTTTTATTGTCCATGTTTACCTTCTCTTACACTGTTCTTTTTTTGAAAATTTCTTAAGGCACACAAACCAAAATACCAAAGTAAGGGTTCCTGATTATATTTTTAAAAGTTACAACTCAAATGACATCCCTTCTACAAAGCTTTTTATCAAATAAGTAGTAATCATTTCCTCCTTTGTTTACTCAGCATGCTTTGTTTTAAACCTCTAATGTAGCACTAATCATGTTTTATAATAATTGTATCTCTTCCTGGATTGTGAGATCCTTGAGGGCAGGAGATATCTGTGTCTTCCTACTGCTGTTATTCATAGACATGATATAAATGATATATTAGGTTAAGTTGTATTCAAATATATTATGGGACTGATAATGGTGAGTGATACTTAGGTCTCTTCTTAGTCAAGATATGAATCTAAATAAATATTAGTTTTGGTTTTTTTTTTCCTTTTTGGCCGTGATGTGTGGCTTGCGGGATCTTAGTTCCCTGACCAGGGATTGAACCTGCACCCTCGGCAGTGAAAGCTCAGAGTCCCAACCACTCTACTGCCAGGGAATTCCCAATAAGTATTAGTTTTGCCAGAAATATCACATTGCCACCACCACTGCCCCCAACCACCATCAAATTAAATCTAGCTCTCAGCTCTACTAGCCAGACTGGCAAGTTGTCCACCCTCCTTAAGGTGATAAAAGGAATTCCAGGGCCTTTTACAGTCTAAAAAAAACTGAGAGAAAGGCAGAGATTGTTCTAGTTTTAACTTTCAAAATGCTTTTTGTCCAAGTCTATGTGATCCTTTAAAAGAGAAGCATAGGCGTGAAGATCTTTTGCCTTGGTTCCAAAAGACACAATGCCTAATCTTCAGTCCCCCAACATCCCTCATGCTGTTCTGTCAGAGTGCTGCTGTCTGAGTGAGAACCCACAGCTCTCATTTCTTCTTCTAGCTTCTTAAGTTGGAAGTTTAGGTTATTGATGTGAGATCTTTCTTCATTTATAATATAGGCACGTATAGCTATAAATTTCTCTCTAAGCACCTCTTTCATTGTATCCTGTACATTTTGATAGTGTGTTTTTATTTTTGTTTATCGCAGAGTTTTTGTTTTTTGTTTGTTTGTTTACTTGGCCTCACCGTGAGGCATGTGGAACTTCCCCAACCACATCAAATCTGCGCCCACTGCAGTGGAAGCGCTGAGTCTTAACCACTGGACCACCAGGGAAGTCCCTCAAAGTAGTTTTTGATTTTGATCATGATGTCTTCTTTGACCCATTAGTTATTTATTGGAGTCTCTTGTTTAACTTCCATATATTTGTGAATTTTCCAACGCATTCTGTTATTAATTTCTAATTCCATTCCATTGTGGTCAGAGAACATACTTTGTATGATTTCAGTACTTTAAAGGTTTGTTTTATGACCTAACATATGCTCTGTTCTGGATAGTGTCCTTTGTTCACTTGAGAATAATGCATGGTCTGCTAATGTTGAGTTGAATGTTCAATAGATGTCTGTTAGGTCTAGTTGGTTGATATTGTTGATCTAATCTTCTTTGTCTTCTGCCTACTCACATTTGCTGTTGAACCCCTGTAATGATTTTTTCATTTCATTTATTGTATTTTTCAACTGCAGAATTTTTATTAGGTTCTTCTTTTTTAAAAGTGATTTCTGTCTCTTAATTTATAGTCAATTTTGTGAGGTATTGTTCTCATATTTTCCTTTAGTTCTTTGGTTATTTTAAATAGCTGATTTAAAACCTTTGTCTTGTAGTGCAGTGTCTCATAGTTTCTTGTTTCTTTGTGCAACTTGTAAATTTTGTTGAAAACTGGACATTTAAAATAATGTAACAGGGACTTCCCTGGTGGTGCTGTGCTTAAGAGTCCGCCTGCCAATGCAGGGGACATGGGTTCGATCCCTGGTCTGGGAGGATCCCACATGCCACGGAGCAGCTAAGCCCGCGAGCCACGTCTACTGAGCCCGCGTGCTGCAATTACTGAAGCCCGTGTGCCTAGACCCCATGCTCTACAACAAGAGAAGCCCTCGCTCTCGCAACTAGAGAAAGCCTGTGCACAGCAACGAAGACCCAACGTGACCAAAAAATAAATAAATAAAAATTAAAGAAAAAAAAAAGATTTAAAATAATGTAACATAGATGGACCTAGAGATTGTCATACTAAGTGAAGTAAGTCAGACAGAGAAAGACAAATATCATATGATTTTGCTTATATGTGGAATCTAAAAAAAGGGTACAGATGAACTTATTTACAAAACAGAAGTAGAGTCACAGATGTAGAAAACAAACATACGATTACCAGGGGATAAGGGGGGGCAGGGATAAATTGGGAGATTGGGATTGACATATACACATACTAATAGTGAAATAGATAACTGATAAGAACCTAGTGTATAGCACAGAAAACTCTACTTAATACTCTGTAATGGCCTATATGGGAAAAGAATCTTTAAAAAGAATGAATATCTGTATATGTATAACTGATTCACTTTGCTGTACACCTGAAACTAACACAACGTTGTAAATCAACTCTACTCCAATAATATTTTTTAAATAAATAAATTAATTAAATAATGTAATGTGGCAATTCTGGAAGTCAGATTCTCTTCTCTCCCCAAGGTTTGTTGTTTCTTCTTGGTGGTTGTTTCATGACTTGTCTGAATTAATTCTGTAAAGTCTGTATTTTTTGTCGTGCGTGGCCACTTAAGTCTCTGCTTGGTTAGCTTAGTGGCCAGCTAATGATTGGACATAGATTTCCCTAAAAACCTGGAACCAGTCAGTCTCCCAGTCTTTGCTAAGGGACTCTCTGTGTGTATTGGGGCATGCCTTCAGCAATCAGGCATTTGACAACTCTGCATTAGCCTTCACTTCCTGCTTGCACAGAGCTTCAGGGTCAGCTGTAAATGAGAGCTTAGAGCTTTCTCAGGTCTTTCCTGAGCAGGTGAACAGCCCTATGCATGTACATAGTCTTCTAGGTTCCCAGGAATGTGTCAGAGCTTTTCAAAGCCATCTATGGACATCTCATTCCCCAGTTTTTCCTATTAAGCTTTTTGGTTAGCTTATTGTATACCCTAGCTATTATCCACCACCTAAGGTATCTGTGATGTTAAACAATTGCCTATAATTGTTTTTAACAAATGCCCCCAAGAAAAAGGCTTTCTGCTCTGGGCAATCCCCAGTTTAGGTCATATAAAGACATCTCTGCAAGTGATGTCTTCCAGGGAACCACCAGATAGGTCAAATAATGATAATTTTCTGGGAATGTGGCTTTGAAGGAGCTCCAGTCCATTCTGCCCCACTTTGTTCGCTGACAGGCTGCTGGTTTGCACCACAGTTGTGGGATGTTGATTTTCAAGGATACTGTGGAGCTGGATCCGGGCAAGGAGAGTGGGAATGGGGCACATCAAAACATCACAAAGCTTGTTTCCTTACCAAGATTCAGAAAGTTTTCATGAATAATGCTGCTTGAATTGCTACAAGTTTTGAATTAATTTCTAGACTTATGGAAAAATGGATTTTTGACAACTTTTTCTAGTTTTCTTGATGCTTTTATGGATCAGAAAATGTTTGTATATCCTTACTCTGCTATTTTTGCATCACTCCCTTTGTTTCTTTTCTCCTCCTTTGAGAAGTTAACTATTTTGCGGGCAGCAGCGGGGGTGGGGGGCTCTTTGACTCAAAACACCAGTAAGTTTCATTTCTTCTGTGTTAGTCCAACTTGATTTCCCTCAGTGAGTCAACGGATGGGAGTGGTCTTCTGCATTCTTGACAACTTCCGTTTTCCATTTCTTAGAGCTGTGAGAACAATTCCGAATTGATAACTAATAAGTTCTACTACCAGATAAAGACGAAAAAGGTGATAGTAAGGTTGGAAAAAAAGTGATATCTACTCAAATAAATAGAGTACTTCCAGCCAAAAATCCAACAGTTTTCTTGGACTTTGAATAAATATTTAAAATGTTAGACCAAAGAAAAATAAAAAACAAAATTTAGAATTTTAAGAAAACTTGTTTTATTAACTGCTTCTGTAACTGTTTCTTACTTTTTATGTTGTCCCCTGTCAGGATGCCCGACATGCAGCAGAAGGAGAAATATATACCAAACTTAATCAGAAAATTGATGAATTTGTTCAGCTTGCTGATTATGACTGGACAATGTCTGAGCCAGATGGAAGAGCTAGTGGTTACTTAATGGATCTTATTAATTTTTTGAGAAGCATCTTTCAAGTGTTTACTCATTTGCCTGTAAGTATAAAAAATTTCAAAAAATTGTTATAATTTTGCTTACTAAAGTATATTTTAGAATTCAATTTTAGTTGGAGGCTTACTTGTTTAAACCAACTTCCTAGCTTGAATATTTCTTTTCTATTTTTACAAATCAATTTGTGAAGAATCTTAGCCATTTTTTATTGAGTAAAAATTGGTATATAACATTTATATAAATTTCAGATGTATAACATTATAAATCAATATTTGTATACACTACAGTGACCACCACCATAAGTCTAGTTACCATCCCCTTCACCCACTTCACCCTCCCCCCAACCCCTACCCCTCTGGTAACCACCAATCTATTCTCTGTATCTTTGAGTTTGTTGTTTGTCTTTGTTTTTGTTTTGTTTGATTCCACATACAAATGCAATCATACAGTATTTGTCTTTCTCCATCTGACTTATTTCACTTAGCATAATACTCTCAAAGTCCATCCATGTTGTCACAAATGGCAAGATTTCTTTCTCTTTTATGGCTGTATAGCATTCTGTTGTACACATGTGCCACATTTTCTTTACCTGTTCATCCATTGATGGACACTTAGGTTGTTCTCATATCTTGGCTATTGTTAATTATGCTTCAGTGATCATAGGGGTGCATATACTTTCACATCTGTGTCTTCCTGTTTCTCCAAATAAATATGCAGAACTGGAACAGCTGGATTATATGGCAGTTCTACTCTTAATTTTTTGGGGACTCTCCATACTATTTTCCATAGTGGCTGCACCAGTTTACGTTCTCACCAACAGCATATGAGGGTTCCCTTTCCTCCACATTTTCTCCAGTACTTATTATTTCTGGTTGTTTTGATAATAGCCATTCTAACAAATGTGAGGTGATATCTCATTGAAGTTTTGATTTGCATTTTCCTGATGATTAGTGATGTTGAACATCTTTCATGTGCCTGTTGGCCATCTGTATGTCATCTTTAGAAAAATATCTATTCAGATCTTCTGTCCAGTTTTTCAGCTGTTTTTTTGTTGTTGAGTTGTGTGAGTTCATTATATATCTTGGATATTAACCCCTTATTGGGTATATGATTTGCAAATATCTTCTCTCATTGCCTTTTCATTTTGTTGATGGTTTCCTTCACTGTGCAGAAGCTTTTTAGTTTCATGTAGCACATTTGTTTATTTTTGCTTTTGTTTCTCTTACCTTTGGCGTCAGATCTAAAAAAACATGGCTAAGACCAATGTCAAGGAGGTTACCTCCTATGTTTTCTTACAGAAATTTTATAGTTTCAAGTCTTTAATCCATTTTGAGTTAATTTTTGTGTATGGTATAAGATAGTGGTCTAGTTTCATTTTTTTGCATGTGGCTGCCCAGTTTTCCCAACACCATTTATTGAAGAGACTCTCCTTTCCCCACTGTATGTTCTTGGCCTCTTTTTTGTAAATTAGTTGTCCATGTATGTGTGGGTTTATTCCTGGACTCTGTATTATGTTCCACTGAATGGTGTGTCTGTTTTTGTACCAATACCATGTTTTGATTACTGTGGCTTTGTAGTATAGTTTGAAATCAGGTATCATGATACCTCTTTAGTCAGTTGTTTGAAATTTTAATTTGTTTTACTTTTTAACCCAAATAACTACAACTCTCTTTCCACCAAACCCAAAAAAAAACCCCTGAAGTTGACAGCATAGGCTTAAGTAGAAATAAACTCTAATAGGAGTAGTTTTTATGAAAGTCAATGTAATCAATGCCTTTTCCTATCAGAAAAGGCCAAGGAATTGTTGGATATTTTTAGGCTAGAGATTAAAAGTAAAATAGGAGCATTGTTCTATACTAATATATAGTCATAGTACATCTATATCTTGAATAATCTGTTGATGAAACATTAAAAAAAAAGATGTAACAGGGACATTTGAGCGTGAATAGGCTGAAACACTGGATTCTTCAGAAGAGGGATGCAAAGGGAATTCCCTGGCAGTCCAGTGGTTAGGACTCCGCACTTTCACTGCTGTGAGGGCCCAGGTTCAGTCCCTGGTTGGGGAGCTAACATCCCACAAGCCACATGGTGCGACCAAAGGGGGAAAAAAAAAAAGGAAGGCAAAGATCAAAGAGGTGATGGTAGGTGCACATTCTCTCATTAGGTATATTTAAAAAAATAAGAACTACTGTTAAAATGTGAATGGAATAGTTTTGTACAAATAAAATAGGGAGAAATTTTGACCTTTTTAATCTCATGATAAGATGTTGCTAGACACAAAAAAGTTTAATATGGAGCCTACCCAACTGCTTCCAACCATCTCCCTTGTTTAAAATGAAAAAAAAAAAAAAAATGTTATTCTCCTCACCCTTCACTCTTTCCCCATCGAAGGGCCACTTAGAATAGTTGAAGGAAGGTGTTGCTAAAAAATAAATAGAAGAATTTCTTAAAGAGATTTTAATAGTGGATTTGTGCCAAAGAACTTTTAGAAGCTTACCCAGGGATGGTACTACATTCCTCACTGTTGTCCTTGAGTTGAAAAAGGGAACCTGTATGTATGTGTGTGTGTGTGTGTGTGTGTGTGTATAATTTTTATATCAATTAATTTCATAAAAGTATGCATTAAATAATTGTTGAATTAATTTGAATTCACCTTGTCAATGTAAATCTCCGTGCTTCCAGCCAAAACCAATCCTCAAGAATAAACACATGCACATGTGTGCACACATACACAAGATACACACACGTCATGTTTCTATTGTTGCAGTATCTGCTTCGCAGCTTGACATGAGATGATGGGTAGGGATTTTGTGCATAACTAGGGTAAGATTAAGAGAGGTTATATGTTAGAAATGTTTGGGGTTAATGCCTCACCTCAGGAGACTGACATCTAGAGGGAAATTCTGCTTTTTCATAGGACATACTCTGGTGACATTGAGAATGACAGACTCCTGTCACTCATCTGATCTATTATGATATTTTGTGTAGTTTTAGGTGAATCTTTGTGTGCCATTTTGGATTTTTATGTCATCTAACATGGGTTTTTCTGCAAAGGAAATACACTTTTATACAATGTAGACCAACAATAAATGTAGAACATGACCAAATAAGAAGAAAATTATAGTTTACAGCTAGGAAAAGAAAAAAATGGTACTAACAACAGTATATTCATATTCAAGGGATGAACTAAAAGCATAATTCCAAAGCAAAAATATTAAATTATTGCCTATGGTAAATTTTAGCAAGATTGATAATTATATTATGGCTTAGTGTATTAATTCTCTGAAATCCTGAAATTGTATAAAATATCCAGTTAGTTTGTGTTCTTTCGAGCAAAGAACAGAGGCAATGTTATTAAATGTATTATTTTTCTAAGCAACATATGGCATTATATAAGCTACCATTTTTATTTAAATGTTTTAAGCTGAAAATAAATCCTTATCTTCAGGTTACCTTTGTACCCAGATAGAAAGAGGGGCCAGTTTTGGACTCTTTCAAACTAAAGGAATCTTCAGAAGATATTTATTTATCACAGTCAGTCCCAAGTCGATCAGCTTATCCATGTATAGACATGAGGAATTACATGGGGGAGCTAGTTTTGGCTCCATGATTTTTGGTTTTGGCAGTGTTAATAAACAATGCCATGAGTTTGAGTCAATGGGAGCTATGAAACCAAGGGTCACTCTTTCAAATACTGCAAATAGTGCCAGTACTGCAAATAATTGGACAGAGAAGTAGGTTCTGTGGGATAAAGATGACTCTCTTGCCCCCAACCCTAAAAAATACCTAAGACTTTTAGTTTAAAAGCTCCATTCTTAGCTTCATTGCATATTTATTTTTTGTCAGTCCCTACCATTGTTGCAAAAGAACATTTTCTCCATTAAAGATAGACATGATATGTAGTTGCTGACCACATTGCCTAGTAAAAGTTCCATTCATTCTAGAAAAGTTATAATCCACCTAATAGAATTTTGTTCTCTGCTCACAGGGTATGAGAACAATAGAAGTTAATGGATAATAATGGTTTTGATGGAGCCCAGAGAAAGAACTTTATTGTTTTCTCTTTTCTACTACTCTGTGGTTGTGGTAGAAAGCTGCAGGATTTGGAAGATCACCAGTAATGTCTGCTTTAAATACCTCCTATCTCTGGGGTTGGATGCGTGAGAGTATTGGTATATTACTTCCCTCACCTGTTTCTCTTAAGAGTCATCCAGTGCAAGCCTATGCAGAGGACGGAAAAGTAAAGAGCTTCCTTGCTTCCATGTTAAATTATCTCCTCATCTGCATTTCCCTGTGCTCTAGCAGAGAAGCCAGGCTCTCTACTGGCCATAGGAATTAACAGCAAGCTAAAAGGCAGTATGTATAATAATGATGTTAAGCTGCCCTGCTAAATATATTATCTGCCTCAAGGGAACTTGCCATTTTATGACTCAGAGCTAGACCCATTTATCTGTTATTGTTCTTAGGGACCAGGGTGATGAAGGGAGGAGAGCACAGGGTGGTCTTTAGAGTTAGAAGGACTTATGTTGGAGCCTGAGATTTTTAATTTCTTGGCTCTGGAATCCTGGCAAGCTGCTTAACCTCTCTGAGACCCTTTCCTTCTGCAAAGTGGGCAGAATCCATTTTTCCCATAGGACTATCAGAGGATGAATTAAAATCGTGTGTAAAATAGTTGACTGGCAGGGTGCTTGACATAAAGTAGGTACTGTTAATAAATGTTAGTTTTATCTTTCCTTCTCCTTTCTTCCTCTGTTGTTTTAAGGCCCTTTATAGTATTAGTTTTATTTTAATATCTTTTTGCTTTTTTTCCTTGTATTTATGCCTACATTTTTAGCTTGATATTATTTAGCTTTGAGTTCTATACTTTTGCATTATATAGTCATTTTAAAAACTTCATTAATTGTGAAACATACTCTAAAGCATGTTTATTTGAATAATTATTATAGCTTGACTGCAGTGCTTACAGTGGCTAACAGTCAGATGCTAGCTAATGCCAGTGAAGTATGATTAGTATATGGAATAAATACTATTTTATCCCCAAATCAGTACTCTTGGAATCAGCAATTTTTACTAATTCAGATGTGTAAGTGACCCTTCTTGTTTCTAATAATTTTTTCCCTGACAACTAGAAAGTATTGCTAAGTATAGAAGAAAATAAAAATTACCTGCTGTTATCTTGTAAAAGGATAACCACTGTTAACATTTTGGCATGTATTCTACAAGTCATCTTTTTCTATGCATTTATGACACTTATTTTTAAGCCTAAGTTGTAAGCTTTGTGTTTTTTTAAATAAGATTTTATATTAGCTAGAAAATTTAAAACCAGAAGAATTTTTAAAAGCATTCAACATCATTCACCACTTACAAGTCTATAAATAGAAGAAATTGTTGAGCAACTTGAAGTTATCTAGTAATTCTTCATGACTGCCAAATGGAACTCAGTAACCTTTTACTGTGAATACAGTACCACCTAAAGACCCAGCACTGATCTGCTGCTGGAAAGAACACTTAACATTTCTTTCTTTCATAAATGCTAGTTATGTATTTGTTTCAGTAAAGATGTTTTATTGACTTACAACCACTAAGGGATATATGTAAATGATGAATCTGGTGCCACTGAATTTTTAATTTGCATTTTTTATTTCCATAAGTAGTTAAAAAAATTATGCTTTCTGTAAGTGAGAAACAAATATATATATCCAATAAATGAAGATGCATGATTTAGCCAGAAATGGATAGTGTCTAACTTTTAAAACCATTCTCTCCTTAAGAATTTTTTTCTGAAGATGCAGCACTATATTGAAAGTTCTGAGATTTGGGGTCTAGGCCTGATTCTTCCAATTAACCAGCATTATGGAAGTAGACAAATCATTCAGTCTCTGGATTAATTTGCTAATGTCTGTTTTATTTCATAGAACTGAAAATAAAGGTTGTTTTGTTTTAATATACTTTTATTTCAGTTAATTTGTGTACATGATAATAAATCAAGTAGCCCAGAAGAGTCTGGGATGGAAAATAACCTCCTCCCCCTGTCCCCCCCAAACCCCAGGCTACCATTTCACCATATGTTTTCATTTCTTCTGGTGGTTATCTTAAAAAGAGAATGTCTGTTAGTCCCTACTGTGAAAGATAAGGCACATATAGCAACCTCTTGCTTCCCCCTTTTTCTTCCATTCATTGTTACATTTTGTTTTATTTCTTCTATTTATCATTTCTTTATATAAAATGGTTATACTCCTATTTTTTGTTCCTTTTCTTTAGTCAGTATCTTAATCCTCTTCTATGTAAGGTAAAGGTATTAGCCTCCCTACCCTTCACTCTATCAGTTCTTCATCTGCTATTTTCTGACAGCTACAGAGGCCTCTGTCTCTACTTTGTACCAGTTACTCTCTAGAATTGCTGTGTAGCTGTTAACCTAGGACTTTCCTTCTCTGCTCTTCAGGGTTGGGAACTGCTTCCTGGATTCTGCCTGTTTTTTTTGCTTCACTGGTTGGTTTTGCTAAACTGCCTCAGTAGTTTCCTCCTATTTAAATCCTTGCATATCATGTAATACCTTCTTCTGTCCTCATGTTTGATTGATAGTTTAGCTGGTTATAATAATTCTAGGTTGAATAGTTTTTCTCTGACAATTTTTATTGCATTCCTCCATTGTCTTCTGGCATCCAGGTTTCAGGATCTATTTTTTATTCCTTAATATTCTAAAATGTCATGGGATGTGTGGAGATGTAAGCTTTTATTTCATTCACTTAGCTCTTTACTCAGTGGTCCCTTTCTGTCAAAGCAGAAATTCAGTGCAGGAAAATTCTCTTTTATTATTTTTTAGATAATTTCCTTCCCCCTACTTTTCTGTTCTCTCTTTCTTGGACTCTCATTAACTAGATTGGTCTTCTATATCTATTATCCTTTCCTTCATTTCCTATCTCTTTATCATTTTTTATTCCCTGTTTTGGGAGAATTTCTAAATTCTGTTTTCAGTACTTATAGAGAATATTTTAGTAGTTGTATTTTTTAACTTTTAAGGAATCACTTCTGTTTTAAAAGTGTTCCTTTTTCCTAGAATACTGTTCTCTCTCTCTTTTTTTAATGGATATATCTTTCAAATGTCCCTGAGATATTAGAGGGTTTTTTAAAGAAAGTATTTTCTTTAAATATTTTCTTGAATTATCTCTATTACCCTCGAATAGGCTTTTTGTTTCTTTGTTTTTCTCATTCTCTTTTAACAAAAAGGACCTGGAATGCTGATATAGGTTTACTCTGCTACTGTATAAATACCCTATTTTTTAATAGATCTTTTTTCCCCTTAGTAGGAATCTGACTGGAATTTTTTTTTAATTTGGGAGGCATTTTGCCTAGGATTCTTCACCTTAGAGTGAGCAGGTATGGAGCTATCCATGAGATTGTGGTTTCCTCTCTTCAGGGCTGACTTCATGGATGTGTAACCTGTGCTGTTGCACGGGGTCTCGAGTTTAGAAGGGTCCTGCATGTGGGTTGGTCCTCTGCTGGCGTCTTGAAATTCTTAATAATTTTTGAACAAGGGACCCCACATTTCCATTTTGCACTGAGCTCCACAAATTGTGTAGCCTTCTCTGCCTCTCTTTCCATTGTCATGACACTGTGCCAGATGAGGAGGGCTTTTTCTCCCCTCCCTCCTTCCTGCTCTCTCTCTTTCCACCTATACCAGGAGCCTCAGCTCTCCCCTTAAAAGTTCTCTCATTATGGAAAATGCTTGTGCTCTGTAGTTAGGGGATCACTGGCACAGTTGTTACAGAAATCTTCAGTTACTTTCCCTGTTTTCCGTCCCATTTCTTATTTCTGTCCTCTCTCATATGCGCAGCTGGACCTCTAATGCATACCTGACTCCCAGCTCCACTGTAGTTCCCTGGTAGCATATAATGGGCAGTTGCTTTCTCTTCTCTATTTAATCTGCTTTCTGTCTTCTAGAAAATATCCCTTGATGAATTCCTCCATACAACTTCATTTTCTCTGTTGTTAAATATTTTATTCCTTTTTGTAATTCTGTGCTTTTTGTATCACTTATATCTCAGGATCAATGGGAAGCAAACACATAAACTTAGTCTACCATCTTGATTTTGAACAACTTGTTTCCTTCTCTTTGAAGTAAAGTGATTGGATGAGTTCATCTCTAAGGTCCCCATATCTAAAATTTGTTATTAAATGTTATACAGGTGTAAAGTCCCAACCTAAACTTAGATTTATTCATTCTGGCACCTTATTTTCTCATTTAGCTCTTCCCTTTTATGTTCTTTGGTTCATACTTTTTTCCTGAGTTAAGTATATAGATGCACATGTCCTTTGACTTCACTGAAAACTGCTAAGGAGAACTTTAATAGTCAGTAGAACAATCACAGGCTTTAATCACCCTTTTATGTGACACAAGAAAGAATTGTATTAAAAATACAAAGAAGGTTGTATTTTAAAAATTGTGACATAGGTAGCGTTGAATACATTTTAGTGCTTTCCTTATCAAATGAAAACATAACCATATATTTATTGTATATATATGCTTACAAATTGTTTTTTCTTATTGGTATATTAATTTTTAAATACTAATGATAACGTATAATATTGATCTGATGATTTATTGACTATAACATACAAAAATTGTATAATGTGAACAATGATGAAAACATCACAAGTCTTATGACTTACATGGTGTTTATGTGTTAAATGTTGTTTACTGACTTTTATTGACTGAGTTACTAAATCTTAGCTAAATTTCATCTTGACTCTATGACTTTTATATCTCACATACAATTTTATACCTTTACATATAATTTGAAAGATTTTGGGAAAAATAGTTGAATAAAATAACTGTGGTGATGGGATAATTTTACTATTCCAAACAAAATTTACTGGAAGTTAAATCTAGAAAGGACTTAGGGATTATCTAGAGTCTAGTCCAGTCTTCCAGAAGAATGAATTGTCTGGCTAACACAGCTGCCAGCCCACTGCTTACTGGGGTTAATTACAATAATCTGCCTGGCTAGTTAAGTGTCTTCTGCCTCCATTTCTGCTTGTGGTTTCTCCTTTACTCATTGTATGTTTGGCGAAGAGGACACCTTCCCATATGGAGGGCCACCTTTGGTGTAGGCTATACCAGATGTTCAACTGCCACTAATAAATAGATTTTGAGTTTCATTGACCTAATATAATAAGGTTAAATCCATGTTTCTGGGTAAATATCTTTTTCTAAAAAAAAAAAAGTAGTGCTTAAATATTACATAGTTTATTACTGGAATTTGACAAGTAAATTAGATCATTTAAAAAACAGTATTTTAAGGCTCCTTAAACTTAATTTTATTAATCATTATTATTTTAAGGAATTAATATTTAACTAATTTAGTTCGTAATATCTTAAAAGAATAAGCCAGTACCATGTATTTAGTACAAAACTTCAGCAGGGGCTGATATGTATTTAAATTGAGACCAATGATTTGGTTTTTGCTTTGACTTGTCACTTCTTAAGGGAGAAAATATATTTAAATGCTTAATTGTAAGATGATTTAGTGTGCCATCTTTCCTTAAGTAATTTATTTTAAGCTGCATTAGCAGAGTATGTGGAAGCATAGTGGCTTATCCTTTCTAAGCATCTTCAGAGTCATTTATTAAGTATAATTTTCTATGTGTAAAGAAACAGACATTTTATTTCTTTTTGTATTAAAATCACTTGGGAGAGATACTTGTTAAAAATTCAGATTCCAGTGCTTGCCTCTAGACCTAACTGAACCAAAATTTCTGGAGCTTAGAAATATACCTTTTTTTGCTTAAAATTTGAGAATAACTGTTCTCCAGGAAAGAACGCTTTCAATGGGCTGGTGTTTTCTAAATTTGCTGGTTCAGTAGACATTTAGTAACTGCTAAAGTTCTCAGTATTTTAATGCTGACTAGACAACGTGATTAGGTAGACAAAAGTTTGGAGGACAATTCATCTGATTAGTGTGGGTGTAAAAACTCACCTGTAAATCTTCAAAATAAAATGATAGTCACATTTATGTGATTAATTATTGCTTTTAAATTATAGCAACACACAGTCAGCTTGCTTGTCTTATAGTGTATTTTGCTTTGCTACTTTAAACACTGCTTCTGTTGTTATTGGAATACATTTTCCTTTTTTATTTGATTGCCTGTCTGGCTTCCTTCTCAGACTAACAGCAATGATCACGCAGCCATGTCGGTAAGTAGATACAAGCTAAAGCTAGCATGCGAATTAGAAAATAATGAATTTTCTGCAGGCTTATTTTTCTCTGCATAGGTGTTTATGGTAAATTCTAATTGTTTTGGCAGTGTTCTTGTTATATTTGTAGTTTTATGGAAACCAAAGTTTGAAGATAATACTAGTAGTTTTGGTGAAGCAGTCAAGATTCTCTGGGACTTGATTGTGAACGTTAATATCATGATGTGTCTGTGGTGAGGGCAGTGCTTTGGGAAAGCTCTCTGTGGTCACCTCATGCATGACAGGCCACACTTTGGAGATATTTTCCTTATCTGCAAATGAGTTCAATAAGAGTGTATAGCCTGTAGATTTTTGTGAGGGTTAAATGAGGTAGTATAACATGAAATGTTTAGAAAAGTGCCTGGCATAAAATAAACACTCAAAAAATATTAGTTGTTATTATTACTTGTTTGTAAGACTATGCTTTTCCTGAATGCTTTTTCTCTACAACACTTACCCAAACTCCGCTTGTAGAAATCCGACTCAGTGCATAACACAGTGTGGTTCATGACCCAATGCAAATGTTTCTTTTTCACTCTGAGCCTAGTATTGTTCTCCTGAATTGCCTTAGCTTCTACCCTGTTTTAATGGCTTCATCACATTTTGCTTTTTATTGTATTTGTTCATCCTTTCCACCTCCAATTATAAGCTCTTGACGGCCAAAATAAGAACTCAAATGTTGTTTGAGTATAGATATCGAAAATTATTCTTATTTTTAAAAAAAATCTCATCTAGCATTTGAAATTTAAATGTTCCTAACCTATATTTTGTCTGTTCTGTTCTTATTTATATTATCAAAGTTCAAATTTTGATTATTGTAATTGTCTTCTAATTAGTCTCTGCCAATAGTCTCTCTTTATTGCAGTTCATCCTACATATCAAAACCAGATAATCCTTTCCAAAGCACAGTTTAATCTTATTTTCTGTATTCAAAAACTTCAGGGTCTCTCACTTATCTACTGAATTAAGTAAAAATTCCACAGGCTAACAAATAAATGATCTCAGCCTCTTTCTGATGCATTTCTGTCCATGATTCAACAAGGGCATTTAAAGTGGAAAATTAACTGTGTCCTGGATCTAGCTTCAATTTTCTACCTTGTCTTCATTTATAACTGTAAAAATCTTGGATCTCTTCCAAAAGACATCTTTAATGTTACCTCTTTCATGAAGCTTTTGCTAATTCTGTTTAACCATATGTTGATACTTTGTGCCACTTTCATGGTACTATTTATATTTTGTCTTGTACTGTGGTTGTAGGCGTGCCTTCTTTCTGCTATTGGAATTTAAACTGTTTATGTTAGGAACTATATCTACTCATCATTGTATCTTCTATAGCACCTAAGCAGTGTCTTACATAGAGTAAGTGCTTGATAAGTATTTTTTAAAGTTAATATGAGAGAAATAGTGAAGAAATGGACTACTATAAAAGTCATTTTCTTTTTTTTTAAAATTTATTAATTTTATTTATTTATTTTTGACTGTGTTGGGTCTTCGTTGCTGTGTGCGGGCTTTTCTCTAGTTGTGGTGAGCGGGGGCTACTCTTTGTTGTGGTGCGCGGGCTTCTCATTGTGGTGGCTTCTCTTGTTATGAAGCATGGGCTCTAGGTGCGTGGGCTTCAGTAGTT
Organism: Balaenoptera musculus; assembly: GCF_009873245.2. NCBI lineage: Eukaryota > Metazoa > Chordata > Mammalia > Artiodactyla > Balaenopteridae > Balaenoptera > Balaenoptera musculus. The sequence goes on along the minus strand of NC_045800.1, from coordinate 34,369,281 downwards.
GTGGCGCATGGGCTTCAGTAGTTGTGGCTCTTGGGCTCTAGAGTGCAGGCTCAGTAGTTGTGGTGCACGGGCTTAGTTGCTTCGTGGCATGTGGGATCTTCCTGGACTAGGGCTCGAACCCGTGTCCCCTGCATTGGCAGGCGGATTCTTAACCACTTCGCTACCAGGGAAGCCCAAAAGTCATTTTCTTATATGTTTAAAACATGTTCTCAAATGTTTCTTATATGTTTAAAAAGTGTGAAAAGTATACTGCAGGGAGTTCCCTGGTGGCCTAGTGGTTAGGATTCCGGGCTTTCACTGCCAGGGCCCGGGTTCAGTCCCTGGTCGGGGAACTGAGATCCTGCAAGCTGTGCGGCACAGCCAAGAAAAAAAAAAGTACACTGCAAAAATCAGAATTTTTGAATCAAGAAATTTATTTGTCAAATATAGAATACTTTCTAGTTTAGAAGAGAAAGTTTGCAGACTATTATTTACAGACAGTAATTTAGAAAATGTCTATATGAGTGTGATTTAGTAAAGATGTTATCAGTACTGATTAGAAATATTTGAAAGAATAATATAATAATTCAGATCACAACTCTCTAGATACAACTATAAATTTTGAAGAGTGATTAAAATAAAATAAAAGAACCTACAGCACCAAAAGAACTGTTGCAAGTTGCCAACACTAAGGACAAACACTTTGACTCATGGAAGAGACAGACCCTCATGCTTTCACTTGACCTTTTTGCTCATTAAATGAATGTAGTAGTTGTTAAGTACTTATTAAGCATGCTAACAGGTTTCCTGCAGATAGACCATATGCATATTCAAAACGCAGAAGTGATACTAACCCTGCCATCCAAAAAAAAACCTCAAATTGTTTCTTGTCCTGTATTTAAGAAGGAGGGATAGATTTTGGGATCAGTTTTAGATAAACATTCATGAGAAATTTAGAAAGATTTGGCACTTGAATGTCCAGGGTTTTGAAAAACTTACTTATATGAGATAATTCTTTCTGTGGTGATAAATGAGGTATTTCTATGACACATTTTGATATTCATTTCCATACATGTATAATAAGTTACTTCCAAGTACACAGAAATCAACAAGAGCAAACCATTGACAGTATATCAGTGCATTGGAGAGAGATAACTTTGAGAGAAAATGTAAATGAAAAAGTTGAAAACAGTCAAAGCCCACTATTAGAAACAGAATTTATATTTTTTCTTAAGCTTTTTCATAATGTAATAAAACAGTTAAGTTGTTTTCACTGCTGGAAGTTAATTACAAAAAAAAAAAGAAGCTTGCTTTTTAGTTGAAAATGAACATACTTGAATCTTATAACTTTAATCCTTTTAGGTATTAAGTTGCTGTCTCTATTAGCTAAATGCTGACTAATCTTGGTGAGAAATTTAATTTCATGAGTTTGTAAGTCTTATGTGTGTATGTAGCATAGCGTACTTAAATATTTCCCTGCTGTCAAAGGTCGTAGAAAACGGTATTTTGAATTGCTCTTAATCAGGGCATATTGGAAGAAGTAGTAATAGAAGGCTTTTAGAAGGAAACAGCATGGGAGTTTTAGTAGGAAGCCAGTGGGCTAGGAGAGAACTACAAGAACGACCTGTAACAGATCAGGGAGATATAAACGGAAATAAGTAAAGTGGACTCTGGGACTTCCCTGGTGGTCCAGTGGGTAAGACTCTGCACTTCCAGTTCAGGGGGCCTGGGTTTGATTCCTGGTCAGGGAACTAGATTCTGCATGCCGCAACTAAGAGCTCGCATGCTGCAACAAAGAGTCCACATGCTGCAACTAAGAGTGCGCATGCAGCAACTAAGACCTTGTGCGGCCAAAATAAATAAATAAATAAATATTTTAAAATAATAATAAAAAATAAAGTGGACTCTTCCCAGCCTATACAAATACACACAGTATTAGTACATACATGCGTGTGCACACTTAAAAATATCCTATAACTTTACTCTTTAACAGCTGTAGATGAAATAAACTACACCATTGATGCAGGCTTTATGAGCAAAGGATCATTTTGAACAGGAAAATTCCGTATTAAAAACAAATGAAAATGTACCATCTAGCAGTTTCACTACCAGATGGCAGCAGAGAATTCATGTTTAGAAAGTTACTTGAATTTTTGCAGATAGGAATAAGTTCTAGGAATGCAAATGTTATCTTTCCCTTTAACCTGTATTACACAATAGAAAGAAAAAAATAGAAGATAGTTCTCTCCCCCCACCCCACCCCCTGAGTTAAATAGGCAAAAGTCGAGATGGGGGAGGAAAGGAGACTAAAATATGTGGATAAGAGATTGTTTGAGTTGGAATTTATGTTTTATTGTGAGCAGATGAAGATAGCGAAAAGGAGGTCAGATCCCCTGGAGAGAAAGAAAGGAGATGGTAGGGAAAGATGTTGGAGTCAGAAGTTTCCTGTGCAAGCCAGGGTCTGGTGAGGCTAAAGAGCCCCTACTTTTTTTTTTCTTCCCTGTACGGAACAGACAGGAATGGATAAGGGTGAGGATAGAGCTGATGGGAGAGGTAGAACTGCTTTGGTGAATTCATATTTACAGAATGTTTGCAGGTCAGGTAGAGAAGACAAAATGCAACAGGCCAAGATGCTGATACATACTCATAAAAAGCTTATGCAAGATACTGTAATACAAAAAGTAAAGAGATCAGACTCTGCAGAGTGAAGTCCCAGCAGAGGTGCATGTTTAGATGAATATTGCACATAGGGGAGGAATTCAGAAGATAAGCAACAACATTTTAATCACTTCATTTTCTTTCATTCAGGAGACTTTAAGCCTGGTAGGGAAGCTGTCATGTTTTAAATCTTTCTACCTCTTATGGAAATTGGTGTGGTAGATGGTAGCATTGAGATTTAAAGCCTTTGTCTGTTTGGAAACAAGAGGGGGGCAGTTGACCTACTTATTTTTCACTCTCAGGGTATTGTTGAATGTCATTTGCAAGATTGTCTTTAGAAAAAAAAGGTAAGTAGATAACTTACCTTGTTTGCTCCCTTCTCCTGAAACTGAGCGGGGCCCTGTGAGGCTCCCGGTCATGGAGGCCTCTTTTTTTTGTCCCCCATTTCTTGTAGGCAAGACTCCAGCCTCCATGACCTTGCCTGAGTTCCAAAGGGCAGATTTTGAACAGTTGCTAATCAAGGAAGGAGCAGCCAAGAAACCACCTGAGGCCAGATTATAGGGACCAGAGAAGCTCATCAAGATTAGGAGACCACCTGAGACCCTGCACACACCCTAGTCTTGTCAGCAGCCCCACCCTTTGGAAGCATTGTTATAAAACTCCTTATCAAATCCTCCTGGGTTGGGACACATAGTTTTTCAAGGCAGGAGACTGCTGTGTCCCCCTTTGGCTGGCAAAGTATTGATAATAAAGCTATCCTTTTCTCCTTCACCCAAAACTCTGTCCCCGAGATTTGGTTCAGCACCGGTGTACAGAGAAGCTGAGCTTTCGGCATCACTCGTTTGTATGAGTTTTGTTTTGTTTTAATATGTATCCTCCCCTCACATGATACATTTCCCTGACTCTTTTAATCTCCTATCCCAGGTACCCCCTCAACTGGAAGTGACTCTAACAGTATTTACCCCAGCCACATTCCCACAATCTAGGATTTAGCCCAGTGAAGTTACTTGTTCAAAAAGCCCTTAACATTCTGGATGAGTATACCCAAAACCTTTGAAAATTCCCAACTATGAGAATACTGCTGTGCCATGTAATTTCTTTCAGAAATGGTATAAAATATAATTGAAAACTGTAGACCTTAGCGAGAGTTACTTTATCCATGTCAGCTAACAGAAGACAGCAAAGCCACATTGACTTGGGGAGGTTGGGACTTTGACTGCATTCAGTCTGAGGGGTTCCTCCCTGCCCAATACCCGTTTCACAGAGCAAGTAATTCAAATGTGTGCCTCAGCAAATGAAGCCCTACTTGTACTGGATTCTCAGAGTCATTCTTAGAAGATTGAAACCTAAACATAAATCCTTGAATGACAAAGGCCTGCTCTGTGCTGTTTATATATACATGGCTATGTTTATAATATATCAGCCACCTCTTGGCTTGGGTGACATTTGTCCGTTTTACTAATGATCATGTGGAAATGAAACTGTGTAACTCAGGTTGGGACTTGAACCCATGGGCCAGGACTTGAACCTGGCCAAAACCCAGATTGGGACTTGAACCCACGGTCTTTTAACTGAGATCACATGCCTGATCTCAGGACTTAATGAAGCTCAGGTTCTTGATGTCTCATCGCAGAAAGAATTCAGTGAGAGACAAAGTGATAGGTAAGAAGTGATTTATTAGAGAGAAACACGCTCCACAGACAGAGTGTGGGCCATCTCAGAAGGTAAGAAAGGTACCAGGGTATGGGGTTGTCAGTTCTTATAGGGGTGGGTGATTTCATAGGCTAATGAGTGGGAAGAGTATTATAGCTATTTTGGGGAAGGGGTGGGGATTTCCAGGAATTGGGCCACCACCCACTTTTTGACCCTTATGGTAGGCCTTGGAACTGTCATGGCGCCTGTGGGTGTGTCATTTAGCTTGCTCATGTGTTACATTGAGCGTATACTGAGGCTCAAGGTCTAGTAGAAGTCGACTGGTCCACCATCTTGGACCTAGTTGGTTCTAATCAGTTTATGTCATGTCCTTGGGCTCTGTCATTCTTTTAAAGGTTGTGCCCTGCCCCCTTCCCTCCTGTTTCAGAAATAATCTATGTTGTCTAACCTGTTAGTGATTCTGACAACTTCTTTGTAAATTTTAAGTCATACTAAGGTTGTGAAATAGTACATTTTAATGATTATATTAGCCCTAATACTCTGAGCTGGATGCTTATGTAAAAAAGTGAGGCTATGACTCTGCTATCACAGAGCTGTTGCTTTGATAACAGTTCCTGGGATACTTCGGTTTTTCAGTCTTAATTCTTGTGGCTTGACCGTAGTATTCAGTCACCATGTGGAAACTTCTCTTGCATTTCTTACATTTGCCAAGTGAGAAAGTTATAGGGTCTTGATATTTTATTGCTTCCCTACTTAAACATGTACCTAATTGCCCAATTTGCTGTTATCAAGTAGATTTAAGAGGTAGGAAAAATCTTTCAGTTCCTACATAGTACAAACTAGCTTCCTCTTTGTGCTATTTCGGACAAGAGTGCATGCAGCTTTTACCATTTTATCCAGATTTCTGGTATAATCAGTAGCTTCAAAACCTTGACCTCTTCTAGACTTTCACTGCTCTACTTGTCCTTGCATTCTCATTCTGCCTATTAAAGTTAGGAGCAGTTTGAAGATGTCGTGGGACTGCCATGACAGCAACAATGATACTTGCAGAAAGCTAAAAATCTGGGTGTTACATGTCATCAAAGGCCACATTCAAAAGATTGTTTAAAAAAAAGAAAAAGGCCACCAAAGTTTGATGAGACCTATGGTTGGGATAAGGAAGCTGAGATAAGGCATGAAATAGAAATGTGCCATATATTACAAGTGTCCTGAAGTTTTCCAAGTTTGGGGAATTTTTTTTCCAACCTTGCGATACTTCTATTTTATTTAATCCGTGTGTGTGTGTGTGTGTGTGTCCCGAGAGCAAGCCTTTATGTTATGTGTTGTATCCTTATGATTGAGAATTGTTTAGAGGAGAAAAGCCTAAAAGGGGAAAAAGGGAATTCATAATTGACTTTGGGAATTGTGGTTAACTGATGTGATAACCAATTCTGTGGGGTCTAGAGCTACTTAGATGAGGACAGAGAGAGTATGAGAGGAATAGAGAGGTGTAAAGGAGGTATTTTAGAGAACGTTAAGGGTGTTAGAATAAGTATATTTTGATAGACCTATGAATTTTGGGGGCATAATCTCAAAACTGTGTCTTCAAGATAGTGTTAAAGTTATTATTAAAACTCACTAAAGGAATTCATCTTGATATTTAAACCTTTATAACTCATCTGTTCTGTAGTATTGGGAATCGGAGACATTTCAGTTTTATATAGAGTGTTCAGCCAGAAAATAGATTAAAACATAACTTACTAGGTAAAGGAATCTTTGTGCATTTGTGAAATCACCTTGGAGATATTTTCATGTTTTAGGTATTTTTTTCCTGATTTAATAACATTCTTTACATTTGAGTAAATGTAGTTTCATATAGTAAGATTTAAATTAGTGATTCTTATGTAAAAGAGAAAGAAGAAGAATAGATTTCTTAAATTAAAATGTCTACTTTTCAACTAGGCATCATTTTTCAATTAAGAATTTATTTCTAATTTTATTGTTTACTCCATATTTGATGAAAGACTTCACTCTTTTGGACTATGTGTTTTAAAAGGCTAAAAATTGTAGCTCTTTAGGAGACTGACCAATTCATCAAAATACTTCTTTTCGTCTTTTGTCTTCCCTCCGAAAAGGCTATTTCATAGTCTCATAACTGAAATTCATGAAGCAAACTGAGAGGCAGTAAGTTTGAATAATATAGCAGTATTTTACTATTTTAACTAACTTTAAAAACTAATAACAACTTTAAAAAGCCACATAGAATCAGAATTAATAAATTTGCTTATCAATGTTAGATTTAATATTCAAATTGACCATGATTTTATTTGTTTTCCAGTTTTTCCTGACAAGAGTTACATAACCTTTTAAAACAAAACCTGTTATCAATTTAAAGATTAATAAATATAGCACATAATATTTCTGAGTCTATATTTTTTTAACTTAAATAAAAAGTAGCTTTTTGTGCCAAGTTGATCTTTTCTGGGGGTATAAATAAAGGAAAGTGGATTCTCCGGGGATCATTAAGGAAAGTAGACCAACCCAGAAAGAATGGTTGTGATTTCAAGAGTACATTTTTATGTTAAATGTATTTGAGAGAATGAAAGCAGCATTGAAAAATGCTTTCAAATAAGTACTATTGGAATCAAACCTTCCTTCTTTATTAGGCCTTTGAAATAAGAGAATGGTGAGACAAATGAAAACTTCAAATGAAAATTTAAATGTGTCAAATTAGTTTTTAAGTATTCTACATTTCTCCTACTACTATATGAGAGTAGATCTATCAAAACATTACTTTGAAACCAAAACAGTTTTGAGCTATAATCTAATAAAATGTGTTGTATTTTTGTTACCATGTCATTTTACGACGTTTCAAAGGAAGCAGAGTATCTTTAGCCTAATCTATAATAGTAAATTATTTTGAAAATTTGGCTTGACATACAAACAGATGTGTTTTCTTGATTCCTTTTAAACTGAGGATTGGTGGTTTGTGGTTTATTGTTCCTGTGATTGGCATTAAAAGCCTTATTTCACAGCTTGCAGTGAGGGACTATTGGGTAAAGAGTGTCTGTGTTCCACAAACTAAATTCAAAAAGTGTCAATCAAGGTCTCACATAGGTTACTTAGAGAATGAGTTTTCTTACTGATTTCACCAAATGTCACCTCATGCTGTCTTTGATTGGCACAGCCTGGCAGGGAGGATGGATGAATCTGTCACCGACTGGTTAATTGTGTTGCTGGTCTCAGTCTGACATTAGGTCTTTGACTCTTAAGTGGCTCAATACAAAACAAATTAGCAGATTGTAGTCATATTTCTCATTCTATATGCTTTGACTTTGTTGAATGCAGTCCATAAATCATATTGACTGACACACAAGTAAATGATGAAAGCTGCTTTTGAGACATGGATCTAGAAAGCAGCACTGTGAAGGTGCCATGGAAGGATGCATATGGTTGACCCTTTGGGAATTTCCTAGGAGCCAAATGTCTCTTTACCACAATTGTTCTTAGAAGAAAAGCTTTTGAGTAATGCAAAAGGGATCTAATATGTCAGCAGATTCTCTTTTACAAGTTCCTTTGAAATATAAGAAGTTTGTCCAAGGGTTTTCTCTCTTTACAAGTTGTTTTTCAGCAAAATGTTAGATCAGGGTAAAAAAGTAGTTAGGTTTAAAAGTTTGGCAGGTGTTTTTACTTATTTACTGAAATTTATGTTGTTAAAAGAGGAGAATGTTAATAATAGTTGCAATTAATTTTTCAGATGAGGACAGCAGAAATTTCTAGGTGCTTGATATTAAATGCGCTGTGTTTTCTCAGTCACTTCACTTAATTATTTTGGCTTTGTTTGTTGTAATGTTAAAAACCAGAGCATCTCTAATGAAAAAGGCTAGTTTTTAAAGATAGTTGTAAAAGTACTTAGATTATTTTTGTTCTAGAAAGTGATACAGTATTAAAAGGATCAACTATAATAACAAAATAGTGTTCAGAAAGGGGTGTTTTGGTCATACAAAAGTGTACCAAGGGCTACAGGCATCAAAAATGAATTGCCAGAGATGTTTTTGGGATGTGCAAGTTTCTGGAACATTAAAATTTTCTGTCTCAAAATAAGTAATAGATAAAATTTAAGAATATTTGTTCACATTTTATAGTCAGGAAGTAGACATTTAAAAAAGTATAATCTTATAGAATGTAACTTTAAATATTTAAAGGATTTGAACCTTTGATATTAATTTTGAGCTATAAAAAAGGAAGAATTTTTCATTTGAATATTTTACAAATATTTTAAACTTCTATCTTTGAGAACAATAAGCCTGTATTTAATATGCATAATCAAAGGAAATTTTACATTAAGATTTTATTATTACATATGTTATTTAAACAAAAAGCTAAACGCGTGTGTGTGTGTGTGTGCGTGCGTGTGTGCATGCACACACACATATGTTTTCATTACCTATATCCTCCAAATTTATGGAATAGCCTGAATTTTTGTACTAGTACCATCATTTTGGCTCCAGTGCTATTGCTACATGGTCATTTGTAGCATCTGAACCTGTGTTAAAATTCAAAGATCACCTTAAAATAATACCACTAACATTATGTAATGTGTTTGTTTATGAAATGAATGTAATAATAATTGTTTTGGCAATTTATTAATCTGCTTGTGCAGTTAGTACATTATAGTGGCAACATAAGTAGGACATGGAGCTGATTTGATGGAGAAGTACATTAAACTAAAATGCACTAGTTGTTCCATTTGGTCAAAATGACATTTCCATTAACTATTCTCAAGCCTATTACAATGTAATTAAATTACATGCCATTGATTTCTTCTTTTTCTGTCTCCCTCCTGCCCCTCATTCATATTGATATTATTCTGCTTGGGGAATGGAGCTGCATGTCTCCTAGACTAATTCCTCTTGGGTTTGGGGGGTTTTGAAGCATGCTGGGTTTTGCATTGTTCGTTACATTCCTTTTTGGCAGTTCATCAGTATCTGTCAAATATATTGTTTGCATCAGCTTTTATCTCTAAAGTTTTTGATTTAGATATTGGCATTCCATTTCAGATGCACAGTTTTTCCACTGCGCATAGTGTCTAAATGCTGAAGACTCATAAAAGATTCATAAAAGTTGCTTGTTTCTAGTCTGACTTTAAATGTGTAATTTAATGAACAGCTGTTCTAGTAAACTTGAAAATATATTTATGTTTGTTCTTACTTTTCTAACAGATCAACCCTATGTAAACATTTTTGCATCTATTATAGCATTTATGTTTGGAAGATTTTCATGATTTTGTAGCTTTATTGGCCTTTGTGATAAGTAGGAAAAAATATATAATTATCAAATATCACTGGGTAAATATTTGTTAATGAGAATGAGGCAAAACACAGCACATCTTCCAAATGTCATTATTTCTAACCCTGTTCCTAGATCTTTGAATCCTATCATGGGAGTCAATCCATCACCAAATCACATACTTGTGGTTTGGAGATAGCCATACTAGGAGCAGCATTACACTGGAAAACTTTACCTAAAATAGTTTTTGTAATATTTTCTTTTAAACTTTTAGTTGAAATAAAAAGCCTGCTTAGAAGAACAGTTTATACTAAAGGCAATATTATATTGTGATCCCTGTAATCTAGAGGCTAAACATTTAAAATTATTTTTTATCATTTTAAAGAAGATATAGCTTGAATCAAGGCTGTCAGTCAAAATTCATGTAGAGTTTTAGGAGCTTATTATAGTAGAAAATATAATGATATATATACTAAAAGACAACCACAAGTATTTATAGCTCACTTAACTACATATTTCTAAATTATCAGATGATTTTAAAACTTAATTTCTAAAACTAAATGAAGATCTGTAGATGACTGTGAAATCATATTGGTATGCAAGCTTCTTTTTTTCCCTCCTAATTGAAGCTGTGCTACAAACTAATGTTCCTATTAGAAGTAAGGACTTAATGACTCAAAATATATTTTATATATTACATACATATCAAAGTATATATTATAAAGCATAATAGGTATAGTTTCAATTCTAATAAATTACACTATTAACTTCTTTAATTCTTGGCTTGGTTAATTCTATAAAGGAAAGCTTAAAGAGCATTATATGAATAAAATGTTCTGTCAACGTGACAGTTACTTTATGTCACAAATGTCATATTTTAATGTGCATTTTTAAAAATACTTGAGACATTTCAAGAGATCTGAAATAATAAATAATGGGTTTTAAACTTGTACTTTAATTTTTCTGCATGCAGTTAGAGCTTTAATGATATTTATATCCTGAGAAGGACAAGTCAACAGAATATTACTGTCAATTCCTATGCTAAAAGACAGCCACTCAGAATACAGAAAGAGAAAGGCCAATAATTACTATTCTGCCAAAAAACAACAACAAAAAAATGCCATGTATATAAATTTTGTGATACACGATGATATATTTATATGTTTGTTTGTTTATTTTTTGGTTTGGATATTTGTATAACAGGGGAAGGTTGCCCAGACTGCTTGCATGTCAGCCTGCCAGCATCTGTCAACATCATTAATGCAGATGCTCCTGGACAGTGAGTTAAAACAGATAAGCATGGGAGCCGTTCAGCAATTTAACTTAGATGTCATACAGTGTGAATGTAAGTACCTTATTGGTTAAATCTGATGCATTTCTAAGAATCTATATTTAAATTATATGAAAAAATGGTATATAGTAGGATAGTTCATAAAGGAGCGAAGAGGCCTGATTCAGTTAAACTTTCAGCAGCCTTAGAAGCAACTTCTTTCCAACAAGAGAAAAATATCTCAGTTTCACATTTAGGGCCTCTAGAGCGGGGGTCCCCAACCCCTGGGCCGCGGACCGCTACTGGTCCACGGCCTGTTCAGAACCGGGCCGCACAGCAGGAGGCGAGCGGCGGGCGAGCGAGCGAAGCTTCATCTGCCGCTCCCCATCGCTCCCATTACCGCCTGAGCCATCCACCCCCCCTCACCCCCCACCCCCCTGCCCATGTTAAGGTTGTCTTCCACGAAACCGGTCCCTGGTGCCAAGAAGGTTGGGGACCTCTGCTCTAGAGAGGCACTGAAGTGACAATCCAGACTGGATAATTAAAAAGGTGATTCATTTATGATTCATTTTTTTTCCTTTATCCCTTCTTTTGGTCATTCTTGTCTTCTTGCCAGGACTCTACTGAGGTTTGTAGTCAGTGAATGAAATTATTCCAAGTTTGTCATTCTTACTTTCCCATAAATAACTTTTCTTTTCAGATACCTGCTAAAGAATAATCTTAGGACCCTGCATTCCAAGTGAAGCTTCTTTTATATTCTGAAATTTTGATACTCTTTCCCAAAGAATTTCTCAAGTCTTTACCTTTACCATTGTTTTTCACTTTATTTTCTTTAGGTGACAAGTTAGCAGATTCCATAATCTAATGTTGACATTAGCCAGTCACCTTCAAAATTGAATGTGCTATTTAGTTATTCCCCTTGTTATATATACTTCTAGATGTAGGTTACCCTTATACAGAACATGAGTTTATGGAACAATTTTTTGCATTACTTTCAAATGACTGGTACACTGATTAAATGATGAAAATCCCTGGTTGACAGTTTAGTCAGGCACCACTGTTGATAAATTGAAAATCAGTGGGGCACAAGAAGGATTATAAAATATTTATTTGGGCAGATTTTACAATAATATATTCTCTGTGAAAGACGTTAAAAAATTAAATGTCGGTGACTTGCACCTGAAGCAGGAGTGACAGATTTTTTTTTTCAACAAGTAAAAAATATTTGTCTGCTTCTGTATGTAAGGCATTCTGCTAGGAAAAACATATTAATATTAAAAAGAATAATCATATAGGCTCTTTGATCAAGATCAATTGTTTATTACACAAAAAAAGAAATGCAAAGTTTTAAAAAGCCCACCTATTTACTTCAAAAAAAGAGAAGTACTGATCTACAAAGCAAAAGAAAGATAGTTTTTCCCTAGGGAAGAGAAGGATTCATTTTCTTTTCCTAGACAGCATTTCTAATTTTATCTAATTAGAAAACCTTTATATATTTCTTTCTCAAAATAAAACTATCATTTACAAAATGATATTTATCTTGTATTTACAAAAATATTTACCAAAAAGCACTTTTTAAAATGTTTCTAACTCAAAGTAATTGTTAATTCATTCTACGAATAATTTGAAACTGATTTCTTAAAGTTCTCTAAAAGCTATGTTACGAGGGAATTCCCTGGCAGTCCAGTGGTTAGGATTCCGCAATTTCATTACAAGGGCCTGGGTTCGATCCCTGGTAGGGACCTAAGATCCCACAAGCTGTGCCACATGCCAAAAGGAAAAAAAAAGTTGTCTTATGAGATAATTTCAGTATGATAATGTTTATGTAAACATTTTACATAAATATTGCTTGAGGGTGGTTGAGCCCTTTATTGGCATTTGGTTGTGTCTTCTCAATTAGATATTTTTGTTAAAAAATGGAAATTACTGTTTGGTTAGGCAGCTTCAGGTACCTAGAGCTTTTCTCTGTCCTCTTACCTCTCCATGAAGAGTAAGCCTAACTATACTTAGAGAAAGGCACATAAAACACAAAACTTTGCCTCTCTGTTACATCATAGGACAGTTTCTCCCTTTAGTTACTTATTTGGGTGGAGTTACTGAAGGCTCCTTTTAAAATGTTAATGTTTTCTTAAAAGACTAATCTCTTGGAAGAGATTATACATCTAAGTACAATGTATAACTCAGTTAAAGATGTCTGGGGTCAAGTGCAAGAGGAATAAACCCTAGCCTGATGGGGGCCAAGGTTCTGGTACTATAGATATGGAAAGGAAGAAACCAGGACTCAAAGACAAACCACAAAAAATAACTCGGCTTCCTATAAGATTATGGCTGTGGTTGGCTCTGCTCCTTAATTTTTATCAAATATTGCTTAATCATTACTTTATACAGTATCACGCATTCAGTACTCACTGAACAAATAAAAATTAACATTACATTTTTTTTTTCCCCATTGGCCACACCACGAGGCTTGTGGGATCTCAGTTCCCCAACCAAGGATCAAACCCGGGCCCCCGGCGTTGGAAGCTCAGAGTCCGAACCACTGGACCACCAGGGAATTCCCTGACATTACATTTTTCATGTTTATTCCACTCTCTTTCTGGTGCAAAAGAATTGTCTACTCCCCAACTCATGACTTTTAGTGATTGATACATAAATCACTTAAAAATGAAACTTAGGGGCTTCCCTGGTGGCGCAGTGGTTGAGAATCTGCCTGCCAATGCAGGGGACACGGGTTCGAGCCCTGGTCTGGGAAGATCCCACATGCCGCAGAGCAACTAGGCCCGTGAGCCACAACTATTGAGCCTGCGCGTCTGGAGCCTGTGCTCCGCAACGAGAGAGGCCGCGACAGTGAGAGGCCCGCGCACTGCGATGAAGAGTGGCCCCCCGCTCGCCACAACTAGAGAAAGCCCTCGCACAGATACGAAGACCCAACACAGCCATAAATAAATAAATAAACAAACAAATAAATAAATAAATAAAAAGAAACTTAGCTTTCTCTAATAATATGTTCAGAGAATTTTAGTTTTCATCCCCTTTTTTTTTTGGCCGCGCCACGCAGCTTGCAGGGTCTTAGTTCCCTGACCAGGGATCGAACCTGTGCCCCCTGTAAAGGAAGCATGGAGTCCTAACCTCTGGACCTCCAGGGAATTCCCTTCATCCCTATTTTAAATAGTGGTTTTGTTTGTTTTTTAATCTGGAAGAAAGCAATTTTTTAAAATACAAGGTTTATTTTCAGTATTACTGCCGTGTGTATGCTTTCTACATATTGGGGCAGGGAAAGGAGAAGAAAGGGAGACAGGAAAAGGAATTTGGCTAGGTAAGAGGAAGGCTAGAATGTATGGTAAATTTGTGAAGAGAAGGAACCTGGATGCCTTAGGAATCAACTGGGATATGGAGAAAATAGGCAGATAGTTAAGATGTAGAATCCTAAGAACTAAACGATCATTGAGTTTCACCACCCGCCTAGTAGTACATACTCAACATACTCCTACCTTGAAACACACTCTAAAATAACCCTGTCAAGTAGTTGTCCAGCTATTCCTTGAACATTTAATTTGGGAGATTAACTACTCTTCAGAAAATGAGTTTGCATTTAATATATTACTCTGTCAGTTTCTCACATTGAGCTGCAGTTGTTTTCTCTAAACTTCTCCTAATGGACCTAGTTCTGCCTTAGGGCTAGAGTCACCACTAGTCCATATTGTGCCTTTGTGCAAATTAGAAAAGATATTCCCACTGAAGGGAAGAAGTCCTCCAGTGTTGTCCCCTTTCTATGAATTAGAAAAAAGTTTACCCTTTTTCCAGCTGGACACCCCCACCAAGGCACATGACTTATCAAGTGAAATGTGAGCTAGATTTCAGCCCTTGTTCCCTCCCCACTCCTCTCCTCAGCTGGGCACCTGTGTATAGTACGCAGTCTGATAACTGCAGGTGGCAGTTCTGCTTAGGGTCATACAGAGAAAACCGAGTCTTCATCCACAAGCCAGTTATATGAAAACTGCTCTCATATCTTTCTGAATCTTCTGAAGGCCAGAGATAAACAATTCCTCTTACTGTTCTCATGTGATAATGATTTTAGGTCCAAAGCTCTTCTTTGAACAAACTGGTTTGACTGCCTTCTGTTTAATGTCTGATACCCAAAGTTGAATACAGAGATACCCAGGTGTGGGAGAACCAGTATAATATGTAGTTGGACTATCAAATGCATTGTTCCATATTTTGTACTTTATTAGTAAAATCCAAACTGTTATTACCTTTTTTGGTTACCAGAGTATACTCTCGAATCATTGAAGCTGTAGCATTCTAAAATGTCTTTATCTTTCTCTTTTTTTGTGTGTGATTGTCAAGCTTTGTTTTTCTTATACTTGTATGATTAGTTTTTGTTTTAGGATTTTAAGATTATCCCTATTAAATTTTATTTTAAGATTTGTCCCACAGCTAGCCTATTGAGATCTTTTTATATCAAAATTTAATATCATCTGCAGATTTGTAATCATGCTTTTATTTAACAAGGTCATTAGCAAAATGTTGAACAAAACTTGATATCTGCATCCTGATATGTAGTATATCAGTGATTCTCAAAACACGGTTCCCAGATGAGCAGCAACAGTACCATCTGGGAACTTGTTAGCAGTGTGAATTCTTTTTTTATTTTATTTTCTTTATTTTCTTTATTTTTTTTTAGCTGCATTGGGTCTTAGTTGCAGCATGCGGGATCTTTCATTTGTGGCGCACAGGCTTCTCTCTAGTTGTGGCATGCGGTTTTCTCTTCTCTAGTTGTGGCACGTGGGCTCTGTAGTTTGCGGCACTCAGGCTCCCTCATTGATGTGCTTGAGTTCAGTAGTCGTGGCACGCGGGCTTAATTGCCCCGTGGCGTGTGGGATCTTAGTTCCCCGACCAGGGATCAAACCTGCGTCCCTTGCACTGGAAGGTGGATTCTTTACCACTGTACCACCAGGGAAGTCCCAGCAATGTGAATTCTTGAACCCCACCTGCTGAATTGTGAATTCTGGGCACAGGACATAGCACTTTCTTTTTGAGTAGGCCTTTCAGGTGATACTGATGCACAGTAAAGTTTGAGAACCACAACATTACATGGGTCTATCTGTTCATATTGACTTAGATCCATTATTCAAAATCTAGGGTATCTTTAGATTTCTTCAGCCAGTTGCTAATTCCCTAGTTGAATCTAACTCATAGTTTAGAATCTAAATCATAGCTCAAAGTTATGAGCAACTTTGCCAGATGCCTTGCTGGTATATAGGGATAATAATGGCCATTGAATTTTCCTCATCTACCAGTCTAATTACTTTTTCAAGGAAGAAAATGTTACTACTCTGATTCTTCATAAACCCATATTGATTCATAGTAATTACTTTCCCTTCAAGAGGCTCAGAAACTATTACTTAAAAGTCTGTGACCGGGGACTTCCCTGGTGGCACAGTGGTTAAGAATCCGCCTGCCAATGCAGGGGACACAGGTTCGAGCCCTGGTCCGGGAAGATCCCACATGCCATGGAGCAAGTAAGCCCGTGTGCCACAACTACTGAGCCTGTGCTCTAGATCCCGCGAGCCACAACTACTGAGCCCACGTGCTGCAACTACTGAAGCCTGCACACCTAGAGCCCATACTCTGCAACAAGAGAGGCCAGTGCAATGAGAAGCACGCGCACTGCAGCGAAGAGTAGCCCCCGCTCGCCTCAACTAGAGAAAGCCCCCATGCAGCAACAAAGATCCAACGCAGCCAAAAAAAAAAAAAAAAAAGTCTGTGACTGGTTTGTGGGATTAACATAAAATCCTACTAGTCTGTTTTACACTAGTAAGAAATCCAGAGTCCAAGGAAGTTAGATAGCAGAGATCAGGAACTAGATACCGTAAAACGACCAAAGATCTTGGGTATCTCAAGAAAGGCTTAAGTCAAAGAATTTAAGCAATAAGAGGTTAACATCAAATATAAGCATCAAGAATGGCCTTTATTCTGAATTAAATTTTATAATTTGGTTTGATTATTTTTCCACCCTCATTACTTTGTAAAAACATTATGCATATATTTCCTAAGCCTTAAAATGTCAGTCTGCAGGTAGAAACAAAGAGGACAACCAGCTGAAGTTGGGGAGGTAGAAAGTTAAGACTAATTCAGTTTCTCATATCATTCAGCCATGTGCTTTTAGTTTTTGTTTGTTTTTGTTTTTTTCTGGTAGTGAAAGAATTGGCACTGATCCATCTATGTACTCATTTTTTCAAACAGTGTGTGCCCTTTTTCCCTGGTATTCCTTGCGACACACATACTTATGAGTTAAATTGGCTTGAGCTCAAATTTCAGTCTGTAACTGAATTTCTTCCATGTAGAGTCAACTGATTTATAGGGAAGATTCATTTATTCAGATGTTTAATGGGAACCTACTACCTGTTATTACTGGGAAATCAAAGATGAATCAGGTTTCAAAGATCTCACATACTAGATGGGGAGGAAACAAACATGTAATTAACTATAATAGAACATAAATTCTTTATAGAAGTATATATCACTTGTAGAGAAGGAGCAATTAATCCTACATGCCATGGGGTTGAAAAGATTGACTATCATAGAAGTGAAATTTGAGTCTTAAAGGATGAGTCAGGTTTCATCAAAAGCAAGGAAGGGCATTCTGAGCAGAGGGAATGGCATAGGCAAAAGTGCCGTGATGAGAGAATGCTTAGGGAATCTTCATACAGTCTTGTATAGCTAGACTACGAGATGCATGATTGAAAGTATTGAAAGATATGGCTGAGAAAAGTTAGACTTCTGAATGCTTGGACTTTATTTAATAAGCAATAGAGATCCATTGAAGCTTTTTAATCAGGACCATGACATGATGAAGTCTATATTATAGAAAGTTAACTCTGTGTCATGTGGAAATTGAACTGAAATGAGAGAGGTACTACAAGTAGGAAGACCTGTTAAAAGACTATTGAACTTCTTCCTGTGAAGGATAGAAAGAGCATGACTTTGGGCAGTGGGAATGAAGAGAAGAGGATGGATTTCAGACATTTTGAAAGGAGGAGGAGGGAATACGTAAAATTAGTGAATGAGTAAATTTGATATGATTTAGGTGGTTAGAATCAGAGACTCACATAGTAGAAGAGACCCGAGAATGCATCCCATGGTTGGGGTGGGTGGTATGAAGAGGGAGAAAAAGAAAGAGAAAAGGAGAGGAAGGTGAAGAGGAGCGAGGAAAGAGAAGAGATTTAATCATCTAGGATAGATAGTTAAATTAAATTCAACATAGAATTTATAATTGTCAGCACCCAATGCAGAATGCTATGCTCATAGAGTATTTGTTGCATAAATGAACAAATTAACAAATCAGGAAGTCTCTATAATCTACATTTGCTTTTCTAGAGTTCTCCTAACTTTGTTATCAAAAAGTTAAGGCCAGGAACTTTCCTGGCAGGTGCAGTGGTTAAGACACCACACTTCCCCTGCAGGGGGCACGGGTTCGATCCTTGGTCAGGGGGAACTAAGCTCCTGCATGCCTCGTGGCGCAGCCATATGTACATACATACATACATAAATAAATAAATAAAATGCTGCCTCTTTAAAAAAAAAAGGTTTAAGGCCAATTGATGCTGCCGTAATTTTCTTCAAGACCATTCAACTTCTTGATATAGATATAACTGATCATTTATAAAAACTCTTCACGTATTTGATGACTATGTTTATTTTTATTTTTATAAATTTATTTATTTTATTTATTTTTGGCTGCGTTGGGTCTTCATTGCTGCACGTGGGCTTTCTCTAGCTGCGGTGAGCGGGGCCTACTCTTCGTTGTGGTGCGTGGGCTTCTCATTGCGGTGGCTTCTCTTGTTACGGAGCACGGGCTCTAGGCGCACGGTCATCAGTAGTTGTGGCATGTCAGCTCAGTAGTTGTGGTGCACGGGCTTAGTTGCTCCGCATCATGTGGTATCTTCCTGGACCAGGGATCGAACCTGTGTCTCCTGCATTGGCAGGCGGATTCTTAACCACTGCGCCACCAGGGAAGTCCCAGAAGTAGTAAAATTTAAGGCGAAGAAGAGTATGGTACTTTAGAGTCATGCATTAGTTAATTCCTTCATATCTACCAAGTACTTGGCATTTAGGGGATACAGTGGTAAACAAAACAGAAAAGGCCCTAACCCTCTTGGGGTTTAGGCCCAGTGGGGAGGCATTCATTATATGACTGCACTAATAAATATGATTATAAGTTGTTAAATTCTAGAAAAGTAGATGGTACTGTGACAGAGTATAAGAAGCAGACCTAATTTAGATAAAAAGTTGTATTGATTGAGAATATTAGGTAGGGCTTATGCATGAATGAAGTAGACATTTTTGGTTAACTTGACAGTAACCAATAATACTACTATAACTGTGTGGTTGGAGAAGTCAGGAAGGCATTCCATTCGGAATTGCAAATGTAGCCCCCCCACCCCCAAAAGCTACATTGAACCTTTAATCCTGTTACAGATTTTGTGTAAGTTCAAGAGAAATCACTTCTTGGAGGAGCATTTGCCAAGCTTGGCATGAAGCTGATGTTCTAAATCTAAGCTGATGTATGTGCTTTTGTTTTATTAAACACCTCTTATATATTGGGTCACAACAGAAGGCATCTTACAAATGCAACAGTATAGAGGAAAAAATAAAAGTGTCTTCTTAAGTTCCTATAAGAAGTTCCTATCTCAGAAATCCTTCACATCCCTAACAAAATAACATTTCCAAAGCAGAAGGCAATCAGAAGGATTTGAGGTACCCAGAATAGGTCTAGAATGTACTTTTTCATATATTCTACACAAATACCTAATTGAGGTTATCAACTCCCAAGAGTCTAACATCCTAAGTTCATAAGCACTAGAAAAGCTCCAGGTTGAAGAGCACTGGTACCTTTTTCAATGATGATTTATTGAGAAATAAGTGAATCTCTAGGTTTGAAGGCCTTGGTCTTTTTGCAATTGGATAAAGGCTTAGCCCACCTCAAAAAAAAAAAAAAAAGAGAAATAAAGTCTCTATAGATTTTTTTTGTATATATATGGCTACGACCCCAGGGCCTCTAATTCTAGCCTTGAAAAAGGTCCGTACCCCAAAATAAAAGGGTTCAGGCAAAATCATGTCGATGGTATGAGAGGATATTTGTCTTTTTTTTTTTTTTAATGTAAGCTGGATGCTCTTTTATTATTTGCCTACTTGAATTTGTTCCTTGTTTTAATGGCATTTAGGGTATCAAATTTAGGCTGCTTTGCTCCTTTTCCAAGAAAGGGAGAGGGATAGATACTACCTTATTTAAGAGTGGGGTGATGAATGTAGAGGGGCAGTTGGTTCTAGAGGCTTGCATTCCACTGCTACCAACCACATGTAACAGAATTTAACAGTCAAGAATTCTAACAAGACCCCTGACTCCCAGGCATGAGTTCTTCACCACCAGAAAAACCACTAGATGGTGCTCTTCGTCATCGCTTCTAATGACACATCTGGTCCACATAGAATACGTTGCTGAGCCAAAATTTGGGTTCTAACTAGCCAATTTAAATCTTCAGATCTAGTAAGAAATGGAATTATGAGAAATCTTTTCAATATGCAGACTGTTTTTATTTACAGTCATTTATTTAGTTATGAAATTATTCCATTTTATATGTCCTTGCCTTGTCATCCACAGGCAGTCTTGAGTGTTTATTTAGCCTAGCCTCCTCACCCTCTTTTTCAATCTTTTGAGCTATTTACTCTTCTGATTCCATGGGCACTTTTTCTTCCCCTTCCCAATTCTTCCTACCCTGTGTAAATGTTTTCCAAATAATCCACCTTACAGTAAAAATAACTGTCTGCCTAGGACAAGATTGTTCAAGGACTTATTCCCTCTGCATTTAATTTCAGAGGTTTATATTTTCATGCCAGGATAAATACTTATAGCCTGACTTCTTAGCCATCTTTGTTCCCCCCATACAAATCCTGTACATCTGTGCATAGATCCTGAGGGCAGGAAGGGCATATTTTCCTGCTTAAGGTTTTGTTAGATTTACAAATAATTCATGTTTTTGCCTATAGATACTCTGTTCTCTTAAAACTTCATAGATTGCCAATTTGGAAGGATTTTTTTTTGTCATTATAATCACAGCTTCTACAGTATGTATTAATTTTTACTTTCAGTTTTATCTAAATTAATTCAATCTTATCTTCTTCTCAGTTAGACTGATACAGCAAAATTTTACCTTCCCAATAAGGTGACGCCTTCCTCTCTACCTCCCTCTCTAATGTTATTTTATTTATTTTTAATTTTTTAATTTTTAAAATTTTAATTAATTAATTAATTAATTTTTGGGCTGTGTTGGGTCTTTGTTGCTGCACGTGGGCTTTCTCTAGTCGCAGTGAGCGGGGGCTACTCTTCGTTGCGGTGCACGGGCTTCTTATTGTGGTGGCTTCTCGTCGCGCAGCACGGGCTCTAGGTGTGCGGGCTTCAGTAGTTGCACCACATGGGCTCAGTAGGTGTGGCTCGTGAGCTCTTGAGCGCAGGCTCAGTAGTTGTGGCGCAAAGCCCTAGTTGTTCCGCAGCATGTGGGATCTTCCTGGACCAGAGCTCGAACCCATGTCCCCTGCATTGGCAGGCGGATTCTTGACCACTGGGCCACCAGGGAAGTCCCTCTGATGTTACTTTAGAGTATTTTTAAACTTGGAATCATTATTATTAAGTTCCATATTCTAGCAAAAAATAAGAGGAAATGAATATATCATGAAGCTATTTTATTTTAAAAAAGAAATGGTCAGGGCTTCCCTGGTGGCTCAGTGGTTAAGAATCTGCCTGCCAATGCAGGGGACAGGGGTTTGAGCCCTGGTCCAGGAAGATCCCACATGCCACGGAGCAACTAAGCCCGTGCGCCACAACTACTGAGCCTGCGCTGTAGAGTCCCTGTGCCACAACTACTGAAGCTTGCCTGCCTAGAGCCCGTGCTCCACAAGAGAAGCCACCACAATGAGAAGCCCGCGCACCACAATAAAGAGTAGCCCCCGCTCACTGCAACTAGGGAAAGCCCGCGCACAGCAACTAAGGTACAATCCAGACAAAAATAAAATAAATTTATGAAAAAAAAACTGGTCAAATAGGAGACACTACGAGAAAAAAACCCAAAGATTTTGACTTTCTTTAAAAAAAAAAAAACTTTAGAAAGCCTGGAAACTATTTTAATTTTTTTTAATTTATTTATTTTTAACACTATTTTTAAATAAATTTATTTACTTTTGGCTGTGCTGGGTCTTCGTTGCTGCACACGGGCTTTCATTTTAGTTGCAGCGAGTGGGGGGCTACTCTTTGTTCCGGTGCGCAGGCCTCTCATTGTGGTGGCTTCTCTTGTTGTGGAGCGTGGGCTCTAGGGGCACAGGCTTCAGTAGTAGTGGCACATGGGCCCAGCTGCTCTGCGGCACGTGGGATCTTCCCAGACCAGGGCTCGAACCTGTGTCCCCTGCACTGGCAGGCGGACTCTTAACCACTGCGCCACCAGGGAAGCCCTGGAAACTATTTTAAAATATCTTATTGAAAGACCAAGATCAATGTGTGTTTTTAAAAAATACCCTTAATGGCATGACTAAATGACAAAGATATCATATTAGGAAGTAGGTATTATTAAATAAAAATAATAAAAAGTTGGCCCAAGTGAGGAGAACAAAGAAACCCCAAAATATGACAAATCATATAAAATTGAGAATCTGCTTGAGCCAAGAAGGAATCTGAAGAGAAACTTAAAGCTATTCCAAAAATCAGTCATCAATTCTTTAAAAAGTTCAGAGATTGAAATCTACCTCTAGAATTATTGGGACCATATTAGTATAAATGAATTATTTGTATTATTATTTATTCATTCGACACATTTACTGAATATCTCTTGTACACCAGGCACAGAGTATGTAAAGGTTAAGAAAAAAGAATCTCTATTTCCTGTGAGCTTCGTGTTTAGTGGAAGAACTCACAGTTTAGTTTCGGCTGAAGGAAACATTTGGAGTATTCTTACCCACGCTCAATTATTTTGAAATAAATACACTAAATATGCACACAGGGTTCTAGATTTACACTGTCTAGTAGTCATATGTGACTATTCAATTAAAATTAAATAAAACTAAAAATTCAGTTCAGCTCAGATATAGAACATTTCTATTACTGGAGAAAGTTCTGTTGGACAACATCATTCTAGATCTAATCAATAAGCTAGAGAACGTATCAATTACCAGGATTGGATGGCATCCTCTTAGAATTTATTTGTTCATTTGTTCAGTTTTCCTTCATTCACTTAAGAAACTTTTATTGCCTGCTCGTTATGTATCAGGCATTATACTAGGTGATCGGGATATAAAAATGGAAGTATATTTCCTACCCTCAGGGAGTTCATGGTCTGGTGGGAAAACCCAGACAGATAAACAATTGTAAGATAGCAAAATGGGTAGTATAGTTAGGCTGTGTACAGAAGTTGCAGGGAGATCACAGAGGAGGGACCTAACCCAGCCTGCAGGGTAATGGAAGTCTTCCACGGAAGATGTAGATTGAATGGAAGGATAAGTAAGAGTTACCCAATGGAAAAGAAGAGGAAGGATCCTCCAGGCAGACGGATCAGAGGTACTCGGTAAGAGACTGTGGCATATACAAGGAAGTGCAGATGGTTTGGAATGGAAGGAGTTTAAGGTGCCCCTAGGAAGGTGGTAAGAGATGAGGCTACAGAGATAGGCAAAGGCCAGGTTATAAAGGATCTTACTTGTCCTGCTTTATTGTGAAGGTGATGGGGAACCATTGAAAGGTGTTAAACTGTGAAGTGGCACAAATCACATTTACATCTTACTGGGAGAAGTAGATGGAAGGGTGGCACACAAGAAGCAGAGAGACCAGATAGGAATGTATTTTAGTAATGCAAGCAAGAAATGATGATAGCTTGAACTGAGGTAGAGACAGATTCAGACTGAAGATATTGTATAGGATAAAACCAACAGGATTGACTGCATTTGAGTTTTAAAGAAGTAAAGGAAAGAATAGGAAGCCTCCTATCCCTAAAAAATATTTGAGAAAAGACCTGAGAGCTATAAACTAGTGAATTTCACTTCCATATTGGTTAGGTTCTTAGAAGAGATGGCATAAAAGATTAGAGGCTTAATACTTAATCAGATTCTGGATCAGTGAATTGAATGTCAGGAAATCTCAATTAGCTATGTGATCCTGGGCAAATCACTTCAATTTTAATTTTTCTGCCCTATAAAATGAAGAACTCGGTGAGTTTTAAACTGAGCCTTCAGAGGACTGTTGGAGATATTTCAAAGGGGGGTGTCTCTTCTAGCTGCAAGATTTTGTGATCCATCATCTACACGCCCTGTTTACTAAGATAAATTATTATGACGATTAAAGAAGATGGTACGTGAGAAAGTGCTTTGTAAGCTATAAAGTGCTATATAAATTTATGGTACTATTATAATTTAGGCTCTAAGCTCTTTGGATTAATGCCAAGCAATGGGGCTTATTAAACTATAGTATCTTAAATAGGAACTGAGAGAGAAGAAAAATGACAGATTATTTTCAGTGTAAAAAAATTCTGGAAGATTAAGTGCATAATAATCAAAGTATAATTGAAATTGAGCTGATTTTTATGCCTGATATATAAAGTAAGCTCTCTGTATTATAGGAAGTCTTTATGTGTGTATGTATGTGGTGCTGGTAGAAGCTGAGCTAACATATACAGCCTTGATTAGAGACCATTAGGGGATTCAAGTTAATTGTTACTTGGAAACAGTAGCCTGAGACTTGCCACGAAAGCCAACGATATGCTGGATGGTCTTAAGAAAAGTACTTTTTAGATTAAAAAAAGAGAAAATCTTTACTTTGAATAAGCTATTAGAATTTTGCTTGTTATTTTTCACTTAAGATCTCATGTTACTAAAAAGAGGCAATTCAATTATCTGGGCAATGGTTGGGGGTGATGGAGTTGCCACAGTATGAAAGTATTCTACTTTTCATTGTATGAAAAGACAGTGATGTGAGTAAATTATAGTAAACAATGAAAAGTATGATTAGATTTGCTGAATGAATCTTAGTTTTCTGGAAATAGGGGGTCTGAGAAAGGTGAATGTAGTCACCTATCTAATGGCCATAGCTACTTAATACCCAGCATAGAACCAAGAAGTAAGGAGGAAAATGGTGTAACTCTGAGTAACTGAAAGGTACATATACTCAAAGGCATATATAAACTCATTCACCTTACTTGTGGGAGAGGCCCATGCTCAGGCTGTATTTGCTCTTGCTTTAGATACTATTCTAGTAATTGATTAGCTGACTTACCTGCTCAAGAAGATTAAAGATAGCATAATAAGAGATGAGTGAGAGAGGAGGGAGTAAGAATTTATGTTAAAACTGTAAGAGAGAAGGCAGAAAAATTATAAAAGATAGACACAAGAACTCAACACAGCATTCTGAGCTATTTAATGTAATAGAAAACAGCTGTTAATACCGTAGCAGCCCTGGGAATTTATTGTATTGTATAGAATAAAAAGTGTTCTTAATGGTTATCAATGAAGAGAATTAAGAAATGTTTATATAGTGTTTAGTATTCTAAAAAAAAAGATAGGGAAAGTATTATGATGCAGTTTAAAATTTCATCAAAAAATGCTTACAATGAAAAAAAGTTTTGATGCTTAAAGCAAAAATTATCATTAACTTAAAAACAACATCAACAAAAAAAACTTAATTTGAATTCTTCATTCTCCAAAAATGCCAAATTAATTAAGCTGTGCTAGGCTTTCATATATTTATTGTTTTTAGATGTTGATTTTTGAGCCTTTCTAAACTATATTTCACACAGAATATACTAAAGTTAAGAATTATATTTGTTATTCCAAGATCTACATAGGCTAACATTGTAAGTGGTTCCTAAAATACTGGCTCAGATAAACTCACAAATGGAAAATCTATAATACTCTCTAAGAAAACTCAGATATTAATGGGGAAGGAGAGTGGTGGCAGGCGTTCATATTCTTACCAGAGAAGCATGTGTGTAAAATGATAGGGTCTTTTTTATGAGCCACAAGGCTTTTGTTTTCAAAATAACTAGTATTGAGATTGTCTTCAACTAACTAAACAGAGCTATGTTACTAGTATTAAATTTTTGTAAGTACAAAAAAGTTGTTGAAAGGGATTCCCTGGTGGTCCAGTGGTTAGGATAGGCGCTTTCACTGCGGTGGCCCTGCTTTAATCCCTGGTTGGGGAACTAAGATCCTGCAAGCCGTGTGGCGTGGACAAAAAAAAAAAGTTGTTGAAAAATATCTTTCAAAATATTTTTCGTCTAAAGATATTAAGAAATCTGTCTTAAGAAATCTAGTTTGTCTTAAGATGTCTCTTAGTTTTTAAAGAGGTGGGATTCCTTTATGGAAAAAAAATTATTTAAAAAAATGAACAAGCATTCCTGCATCATCCTCATTTTGCTACTTTGAACATTTTACCTGCTGTAAAATGTAAAACTGCATGTAAAGCTGACTTCTTACATGGCTGCCTATTACCGCTGTTAGCTAGAGTAGGATTTGTATAGAGCATATTCTGTAACAAAGCAGATGTTTTGAAATATGTTGACAACCGTGCAATTGGTATAGTTTCAAAATGCTTCTATAATCATTCACTTAAGGCTAAAAAGAGTCAGAAAACTTTTCTTGATTGAAGTATATTACTACCCTTGAACTTTTACAAAAGTTAAATGGATAACCATTTAAAATTTATTGTAATTAAGGATTAGAGTAATTAAATGGCAGATTGGAAGTTTAAAATTATTAAAACATTTGTGGTAATGGGTGTGGAGAACATTCTCAGTGGTGAAAATTGAAGGTTATAAATAGTCTTCATTTGAAATGATTACTTGTAAATATTATAATACATTTGTAATGAGTAGAAATTAATTTAGTGGTTAAACCCTTGTAGATTTTGCAATCTTGTTTTTATTCTTTTTTTTTTTAAATAGTGTTTGCCAACTCTGAGCCCGTGCCAGGATTCCAAGGGGATACTCTGCAGCTAGCATTCATTGACCTCAGACAAGTAAGATGTAATAATGTACTTCTCATTTATTGGTTTCAACTTCTCACCTTTTTTTTCTTTTTAATGCTACAGGAATGCTTGTTTGCCTTGAAACAACTTTTCTTTAGAAAAGTGCTTCTTTGATAACTATGTATTTGGTCCTTCTTTTGAACCTATACCCATTCAGTGTCTCAACTTCATGGGGCATTCTTATTGGTGAATATTTAACTTAGTTATTACTTGCAAAGCACATGAATAAATAAAAACTTTATACTTTGGTTTAATAACACTTGAAGTTTAAGTTATTTCTTAATGATTTCATGGTCAGATATGAAAATTGGTAGTATAACATTAGTTTTAGGACCCAAGTTAAATGTAAATTATTACAACCTAGAAAGGAACCCCTTGCTTAAAATGTTGTCAGTGTAAAAGAATGTTATTTTTATAGTTTTTCTGTATGCTTCCAGAAAGAAGGATAAAACTAATTTCTAAAGGTAATTAATTATACATTTATGTAATTCTTTTCTAGTCACATAACTCTAAGTATAATAACAAATATGATTTTTAAATTTCTTCTATTCAGTTTACTCTTTAACTTCTGTCATTTTCTTTATTTTCTTCATATTACCTTTTTCCATCTCCCTCATAATTTTGCTTCTTATTCCTTTCTTCTTCTTTCCTCCTCCTCCTTTTTCTTTTTCTTTCTTAATCATAGGATTAAGGACCTTAATAAAGCTGAGAGGCACACGAGTGTGGAGGAAGGGTAGATCCAAGTTAGAGGGCTTAGGAGTGCTAGGATTGACAACAGGCGTGACTGCTGCCCTTGGCAAGAAGAGCCAAATGGAGATGGAATTAAAAGAAAGTCACTGTGATATCAGTCTATTAATGGTCCCATCCCCTTTGAGGGATGGAGATAACTGGAGATGGGGCTCCACCATTGGTATGAATAGACTCTTCCACAGTGATGTTTGGAACAGGACCAGTGTGAGCAGTTAAAGAGCTCTGATTTTAATAAATGTTTGAACACAGAGCTGCTTTTTCTAATTCCAAGCCAGTGTTCAATAAGTATTTATGAAATGCTAAGTACTGATTATTTGGAGAGAGGAGATATGGTTGAAATAGACACAAAAGTAATATAAGAGACAGTTTCATCCTTATGGAGTTTAACAATCCTTTAGAGAAGCACAATACCCACAAACTGGCTAGGAATACTTACGAGACAGTGAGTCGTGTGGAAATAACTGCTATTTCAAGTCAAGTTTAGAAGAAAATTGAAAAAGCTGTTCTGTCTCTCAATTATAATCTGTAAAGCACTGAACATATTTATGAAATATTTTCATAACATAAATATGAAATAACCTAAATATTTTCATAACCTAAATAAATATGAAAATGTATTCATATTTATTTCTGTTTACAATTGGTGCTCATGTATTATGCCAAACAAGAAACACTATTATGAGTGACCTAGACCTACAGATGGTTAGCTTTACTAAGTTAAGGGGAAGATAGTAGAAAATGAAGAAAGTGGATTCTGAACTCCCATTTCAGTTTATTAGAAGATATTCTTACTATTGAAGGTAGATCCATTTTCTTTACAAGGAGTTATCTCTGTTGCTGTTCTGTTGCCCCTAATAAGATGATATAGAAAACTGAGTCCTTTACCAAGTTGGAAATAGGTTTGGTGGTATATTCATTTCCAAATTAGGTTATGACCACTTACATGAATATGTTCTCCAATCCAAAGAATATGTGATTCAAGGATAGCTCCCATTATATACAAATACTCTGTTCACAGAAAATTTGAAATTTATTGTTTGCTGTTTTCTCAGTTTTGTATGAATTTTTATGCTGTTAACTAGCTTGTAATCTCATTGTAGGATTGTAGATAGGATCACATAATTTAAAAAATTTTTTTATTAGAGTATAGTTGATTTACAATGTTGTGTTAGTTTCAGGTGTACAGCAAAGTGATTCAGTTATACATACAAATATATTTATTCTTTTTCAGATTCTTTTCTCATATAGATTATCACAGAATATTGAGTAGATTTCCCTGTGCTATACAGTAGGTCCTTGTTGGTTATCTATCTTGTATATAGTAGTGTGTGTATGTTTATCTCAAGCTCCTGATTTATCCCTTCCCGCAACGTTTCCCCTTTGGTAACCATAAGTTTGTTTCTGATATCTGTAAGTCTGTTTCTGTTTTGTAAATAAGTTCATTTGTATCATTTTTTGAAAATTAGATTCCACATATGAGTGATATCATATGATATTTGTCTTTCTCTGGCTTACTTCACTTCATATGATATTCTCTAGGTCCATCCATGTTGCTGTAGGATCACATAATTTATAAAGCTCTTGGCAAAGATTCTGTTCCTTGATTTGTCCAGATAGGTAGTTGGTTCAAAGCAGATTAAAACTCTGATCCCAGGTTCTTTCTTCCTTCAAACACAATCATCATTTGACAGCAAAGAAATCCTCTTTACAAGCATATAGCTCACTAGGGAATTGTTATGAAGGCAGACTTATAAATATTAATAAACATCTCAAATCTTTTTGGTTGATTTACTTATCAAGTAGTGCACTTAGAGGCATTAAGTCCTGATTGACATTTCCTCATCAAGGTAATTTCTTTTTTTTTTTTTTTAATATTTATTTATTTATTTATTTATTTATGGCTGCATTGGGTCTTCGTTGCTGCGCGTGGGCTTTCTCTACTTGCGGTGAGCGGGGGCTACTCTTCGTTGCAGCACACGGGCTTCTCATTGCAGTGGCTTCTCTTGTTGTGGAGCATGGGCTCTAGGCACGTGGGCTTCAGTAGTTGTGGCACGTGGGCTCAGTAGTTGTGGCTTGTGGGCTGGAGCGGAGGCTCAGTAGTTGTGGCGCACGGGCTTAGTGGCTCCGTGGCATGTGGGATCTTCCCGGACCAGGGCTCGAACCCATGTCCCCTGCATTGGCAGGCGGGCGGATACTTAACCACTGCAAGGTAATTTCTTTCAGAGACTTAAGTGAATAAAAAAGTCTGTTATGAAACATTCAGAATTCTGAAATCTATTATGACAAGTATATAGAACTGTTAAAATAAAAGATTTATATAGAAATAACTAGTTAATATAAAACACAGTTTTAAAGTATGGTAGTTAGTATGCAGTGGAAGTGAGTAGTGGATAGAAAATTTTGATGAGCTAATTTTTGACGTATTAATTTTTCTAGTCTTAAAAGAGGCTTAAAATTATTTTCTCTGATTATTAATGTTAAAATTTAATTATGCTCTCTTCTTGTACTTTTGTATTCTAAAATAAGAAGAGGGACTTCCC
Organism: Balaenoptera musculus; assembly: GCF_009873245.2. NCBI lineage: Eukaryota > Metazoa > Chordata > Mammalia > Artiodactyla > Balaenopteridae > Balaenoptera > Balaenoptera musculus. The sequence goes on along the minus strand of NC_045800.1, from coordinate 34,339,106 downwards.
TGGTGGCGCAGTGGTTAAGAACCTGCCTGCCAGTGCAGGGGACACGGGTTCGAGCTCTGGTTCGGGAAGATCCCACATGCCATGGAGCAACTAAGCCCGTGTGCCACAACTACCGAGCCTGCACTCTAGAGTCCATGAGCCACAACTACTGAAGCCCGCATGCAGCAGTGAAGACCCAATGCAGCAAAAAATAATAAATAAATAAATAAACAAGAAGATGCAACTAATTCTTTTTTTTTAATATTTATTTATTTATTTATTTTTGGCTGTGTTGGGTCTTTGTTGCTGTGCGTGGGCTTTCTGTAGTTGCAGTGAGCAGGAGCTACTCTTTGTTGCAGTGCACGGGCTTCTCATTGCGGTGGCTTCTCTTGCTGCGGAGCACGGGCTGTAGGTGCACAGGCTTCAGTAGTTGTGGCGTATGGGCTTAGTTGCTCTGCGGCATGTGGGATCTTCCCGGACCAGGGCTCAAACCTGTGTCCCCTGCATTGGCAGGTGGATTCTTAACCACTGCGCCGCCAGGGAAGTCCTGATGCAACTAATTCTTGTCTTCAGCTACTGGACCACTGTGATATAACTTGAATTTTATGATTTGAGAGACCTGGATTTAATAATTTGATAATGATAGTTATTTTTCACCTATATTTGTTTTTCAAATTAACTTACAAACAGTTTAGTGGTGAAATGCCAAGTATGGGAATTGGCCAAAAATAAAATTTATTTTGAAAACTTTAATCTCATATGAGGTGATGTAATGTTTTTTATCAGTATCAGTGATTATTTAAGTAAGGATACCTTAAGTTTCAGTAGTGTTTTTATGTTCCTGACTTCATAAAGATATTTCATATCAGCATATTATTTTAACACTTTTATGTGAAGTAGTATATCACCAAACATAAAGAGGGTGCTAACACTTTTATTTACATTTCAGTTGAATTTCTGCACTTTTCCTTTTTTTTTTTTCCTGGTCTGTGATCCATTTCTGTCTTAATAGGGCAGCTGACAGTTCTTTTCAAGTATACTTAGAAAGGCAAAAAAGCCCTTTTCATAGTACTTATAAGGGGTCATGCTTCTGTTTTTTAGTTTGAATTTGATACTGCTTCATGAATTGCTGGGTATGAAAGATTAGGAAGTAGGTCTAGTGGTCAAATTTTACCTGCCCACCCGGACTTTGCCCTGAGGTCAAACTCCTGATATTTGCTGTTCTGAATAGAGGAGTTGATGACAAGTATGAGCTGATACAAGAGGAAAGTTAGAACCATATCAAAGCTGAAGGCAAGAGAATTGGGACTCAGTGAGAGACTGTAGCTAAAAGATGGATCATCAGAATTGCCCTCTTCTAAAGAAAAGGAAATAGCTGACCTGTGAGTGAAAAGACTTTATCATCCTGCCAATCACATGCTTGCTAATGGAAGCCAGTTATCTCAACAACATTTTAAGACCTACTGCCCCAATAGACAATGTGGAGGATTAGCAGTACTGGTACTGCATTATGTGAGTGTACTACTTCACTCAGTTTTAAACGTGCCGTTTGAACATGATTTGTCTGTGTATACTTTTTTTTATAAGTAAAGCCTACCATCCTTCTACCCCCAGTTGTGAAATGAAGTCACTAAATGGTGAAGGACTTTGGTATACTTACTTGTATCTGTTTTCTTTTACAAAGACCATCTCTTTTGTTAAATGTAATCTTTCAAATGGATTTCAAAAGAATTTCAAAATATGTAAAATTCTTTTGACAATGTATGAAAACCTTAAAATTTTTAAACTTTTTATTATAAGACTCTTTGTATAATGTATAGTATTCAGTGATACTTTTTAAAATAACTCATTCTTAATACATAGCAAGATTTCAGTAAATATCACTGGAAAGTGAGGTGTCCCATATAAATGAATTTCCCAGGAAACTAAAGATTAGGTTTTTTTGTTTTTGTTTTTTAAATTTTATTTATTTTTGGCTGCGTTGGGTCTTCATTGCTGCGCACGGACCTTCTCTAGCTGTGGTGAGCAGGGGCTACTCTTCTTTGCAGTGCGCAGGCTTCTCACCGTGGTAGCTTCTCCCGCTGCGGAGCATGGGCTCCAGGGCACACGGGCTTCAGTAGTTGTGGCTCGCGGGCTCTAGAGCACATGCTCAGTGGTTGTGGTACACAGGCTCAGCTGCTCCACGGCATGTGGGATCTTCCCAGACCAGGGATGAAACACGTGTCCTCTGCATTGGCAGGTGGATTCTTAACCACTGCACCACCAGGAAAGTCCACTAAAGATTAGTTTTTAATCACCAAAACTTTTAAGATGTAGCCAATTTAGCGGGAAACTTTAAAAATATATCTCTCACTTTCATAGCTTCTTATTGAGCATAATTCTCACAGTAGACTGAGCATCCATGGCTCACTAATAATCCTAATACTAAATCCTCTTTACCTGGTCCTATTTCACTTTGTGATAAATTAGACTGGCAAGATATTATTGCGGCATTTGACAATATCTTGATAATCCTTCAGACAATATGGAGAGGTTGAGGTAGGTTGGATGATAATGCAATTAGGTAGGTTTGAAGCTAATAAAACAGTTTCTTCCCTAAAGAATGTTGGCGGATGTATCTTTTCACCCTATATTTTCCTGAAGTGTCTTTCCAGGAACACTGATTTCTCAAGATGAGAAAAGATTTCTTTAAAAAAGATTCCAAGTCAGCTAAGTTTGGGAAACACTTTACACTCTAATCCCCACTTAACCATGTGCATTAGAATTGTAAGAACTGAGAAATGGTGTGGTAAACCTAAACTCATCACAGAACACATCCCTTACTAATTTTGGCTTGTATTATATGAAATATACTTTGGGAAATGCTGCTTTAAGTCAAGATTCTGGCAGCACCCTCTAGATGTCTGTCTTTGACAGTTTGGGATCAACATATTTTTTAAATGATGACTTGGATAAATACATAGAAGAAATATGAATTATTTGTATAGATTACACAAAGCTAGAAGAGTTTACCTAAGATGATAGAAGACAAAATCAAAGTGCTCTCAGTAGTCTTGAGTGATAAGCCAAAGCCAAAAAAGTTAAATTTTGCAAGAAAAATATTAAGTGCTGTATTTAATTTTTTTTAATTAAATTTTTAAAAATACAGGATGTAGGAAATCTGACTTACATTATGAAAAAGACCTGGTCATTTTAGTTAACTCCAAATGAACCAACAGCGTGCTGGGAATTCTTAGACTACACTAATGAAAGTGTGGTATTTGGGTTAGACCACTGTGCTTTGGGGCTGTTAAGACTGTGCATGATGGTATGGACACTCACAAATTGGAGAGCACATAAGAGAGAACTACAAAGTAATGAGTGATCAGATACCTTGTCATATGAAGAGCCTTTTAAAAATCTGGGAGTAAGGAACCTCCCTGGTGGACCAGTGGTTAAGAGTCCTCACTTCCACTGCAGGAGGTGCAGGTTCGATCCCTGGTTGGGGAACTAAGATCCCATATGCTGCACAGCTAAAAAAAAAAAATTTGGGAATATATAGTCTAAAGCCTTAGAGAGGTATGCCTTTGTAGTGCAAATCAAATATGTGGTTCTTATTAGCTTATATATGAGTCATTTTCTTTTTCTATACCACTTTCTTCTGCCTGTTACAACCCTGTGCCATAAAAATTACAATTTTTCTTTCTCTATCTACAATTAGATTCCGTTTTCAAGTATTTTATTTCAGGCAAAATAGGGAAAAGAGGAGTGATCATTCCTCTGAACTATATTTACAGAATTTGAGAGAGAATTCGAATTGTGCAAAATATATATGGATCTCATAGCACTTTTCAAATAAATGTTTTATTGAAGTATAACATACATTCAGGCAAATCATACTATTGCTGACTTTTGACAAAGTAAATACATCTCTGTAACACCCATATCAGGAAAAAGAACTTGACCAGTAAGTACCTCAAAAGAGACCCCTACCCCTCACTGCACTTCTCCCTCTCGAAGGATGACAACTATTGTTACTTCTAACACCACAGATAAATTTTGTCTGATTTTGAACTTTGTATACATGGAATCATGCAGTATTAACTTTCTTTTTTTAATTTAATTTTATTTATTTTTTATACAGCAGGTTCTTATTAGTTGTCTATTTTATACATATTACTGTATATATGTCAATCCCAATCTCCCAGTTCAACCTACCACCACCACCCCTGACCCCAATATTAACTTTTTGGTTCTGCCTTCTTTTGCTCAATATTATGTTTGTGAAATTTATCCATGTTTTTACATGTAGCTATGGTTCATTCGTTCCCTTTGCTGGGTAGTCTACCATTATATAAATATACCATAATTTATACATTCTACTATTGATGGACATAGGAATTGATTCCAGTTTTATTGTTACAAATTGAGCTAACATGACATTCTTTTGCATGTCTTTTGGTGAACAGACACATTTTTGTTGAGGTATTTACCTAGGAGTGGAATTGCTGAGTCAGGGGGGTAGGTATATGATCAGTTTTAATAGACTCTGTGAAGCAGTTTTCCAAAGCAAGAATACTAGTTCGTACTTCAGCCAGCAGTGTAGAAGAATTGTTGTTGCTCTGCATCCTTGGTATCACTTGATATTAGTTGTCTTTTCCTTTTCAGCCATTCCAGGGAGTATACAATAGTTTTACATTGTGGTTTTAATCTGCGTTTCCTTGATGACTTATAAAATTGAACTCCTTTTCATTTATTTATTGTCTGTTTGAATAACCTCCTTTGTGAATAAACTTTTCAGGTTTTTTGTCATTTTTTTCTATTGGATTGTCTGCTTCTTAATGATTTCCAGAAGTTCTTTGTATATTCTGAACATGAGTCCTTCCTTTGTCAAATGTGTGTATTGCAAGTATCTTCTCCTGCTCTGTGGCTTGTCTATTCACTCTTAGTGGTGGCTTTTGATGAATAAAAGCTCATAATTTTAATGAAATCCAATTTATCATTTTTTCCTTCATGATTAGTTCTTTTTAATGTCCAGTTTAAGAAGTCTTTGCCTTCGCCTGAAATTATAAATGTTTTTGTCTAAAAGTTTTATTGTTTTACTGTTCATATTTAGGTTTACAATCCATCTGGAATTGATTTTTGTGCATGGTATGGGGTGTAAGGTTCAAGATTCATTTTGTTCCACATGGTTATGCAATTGACCCAGCACCATTTATTGAAAAGAATTGGCTCTCAAAGCATTTTTTTAAATAAATTTATTTGTTTTTATTTTTGGCTGCATTGGGTCTTTGTTGGAGCACGTGGGCTTTCTCTAGTTGCGGGGGGGCTACTCTTCGTTGCGGTGCACAGGCTTCTCATTGCGGTGGCTTCTCTGGCTGCGGAGCACGGGCTCTAGGCACGCGGGCTTCAGTAGTTGTGGCACACGGGCTTAGTTGCTCCTCAGCATGTGGGATCTTCCCGGACCAGGGCTTGAACCCGTCTTCCCTGCATTGGCAGGCGGATTCTTAACCACTGCGCCACCAGGAAGTCCCTCTCGTAGCATTTTAATGTAAAATAGTTATAAAACACAAGACTTTGAAACATAAATGATATGTGCTTCTAATATACAAGTAAAATGGTTTCTGTTGTCCCCCAGCTAACTGTATGCCTATATTTCATGATTCATGCCATTCCCCATTAGCAAATTAGTTATCGAGTTGAGGTTTTAAAATAGCAGCCTAACTATACCCCCACCACGTCAAAGGTATTTTTAAAAATAAAGCAATTCTAGAGCAAGTATTCATAACAATTCAGGTAACATAAAAGAGAAAAGCTAAGCTACAAGCCCATGAAGACAAGAATCATGCCTTTTTTGTTCACTACCATACATGTATTGCTTAACCCTATTCCTGACACATAGTAAACAGTCAATAAATGTTGAATAAGTGAATGCAAATTACTCAGCTATATTCAAAAATATTTTTGGTGTACAGAAACACCTTATTTGGAATTGGGATATTACATGTAAGTTAATGTTCCATGTAAAGAAACATACTTTAAAAGCAGTAAAAATTTTTTAATTTCAGTTATTTTTGATGGGAGTATTTCTAAAAATACATGACACATTTCTCCGCCTTCTCAAGTAAACATGTAAGCATTACAAACATTTCTTGATTTACCTTGGTCATCATTAGGGATACTAAAATAATAATATGTTATTTCTAAGAAATGTTGTCATTGCTCCAATCCCAACTGTTCTTCTATGGATAAAGAAATATTTTGAACAGGGGAATTATAGGAATTTAGACAAAGGCAGTATATGCCTTAATTGAGTGATCAGCAATGACTAAATATAGAGCAGAACTTAAATAAAGCAGCATGTCCTAAACTTCTGTTATTTGGAACAGTGAGTCATGAAGAAAGTAAATTATAGACAGATAATTTTAGGAAATCCTGAATATTGTGTTCCTCTCTTGTAAATTCACAATTTCATTAGCACATTGAAGGCTTTGAGAAGTCCTATAATAGAGGTGTATCCCCTTTTTCCCCCCAAACCTGTTTGAGTACTAAATACTTTTCAAAAAAAAATCTCTTACTATCCTGCAAATCAGTGTTCTATGACTCACAGTTTGAAAACACTGAATTATGTGGACCACTATTGCACTGCATTACTCTATGGATTCCTAGAACTATGTTCTGGTTAAAACACAGGGCTCTGAAAGCAAAAAGGTAAGCCTTTCAGTAGATAGATGAAATTTAAATATTAAAATACAAATAATACAAAAGTGATGAAAATAGTAGAAAGTTTTCAAAAATAATTTGTTGAACTTCCTCTCTTTTAAAACATTCAGATGATTTTATGAAGGATGGTAATTACTAGAGGATTAATGCTGCTTAGATTCAGTAAACCAGTCAGTCAGTCAGACAGAATAACTTGTTTTTAAGAAGCACGACACAGTAACACAGGATTGCTTGTGAAGAATGAAGAGATTAAAGGGGGAAATTAAAATACCAGCTCATATGGAGTTCAGATCCTACCAGTTGTCAGATTCCTTAGTGAGTCATCAAGGCTGTTGTTACTGAGCCACAGTACGCATACTTGGAGAGAAATAAAGAATATATTTGCTACGTTTCCCCCCCCCCTTACTAATACACTGTAAATGAGATGGGAAAATTTTGGAAGAGATATTTTGATAAAATAATCAAGGTAAGTTCTATATTTTGTTTGTTATAAAGAGCATCTCCTAGTATTAAATACATTTGAAGTGACTTTTTTCGAGATAACCGCACCTTTCCTTAAGACAGAAAACCTAATACCTTCCAAAATAAGAATCTTAAAACAAAGCCAAAACGTCACAAAGAAGATAGTATTACTACTTAGTGGTACTAAAAACATGATGAAAAAACTTCAAAGTCCTTTAGAACTTACAGAAATTTTTTGCCTAGATGGTTTACTTTACACGTTAACTTAGCTGTAAGCACCTTCAGATACAAAAAGAGAAGGGGTAGGGGAACAAAAGCTGCTTTGTTCAGTTTGCCTCTTTTACCTGTCACCAAGTCCTCCCTAACAGGCAAAGGAGGAGTTGTACACCTAAAAAAACTCTTTTACCTTCCATCACTTCTTTGATCTGACATAATTTAAAGAATATATTTTTAAAAAGTCATTTTGTGACCCGATACATGCATCTTTTTATTAATGTACGTACCCAGGGAAGATTCTCTGTGTCCCAGAAGAGTCAATGGACCATTCTGAATATTAAGCCAATTCTTTTTAGTTTTTGTTTTTTTTTAACTTTATCAATTTTTGGAACTTGACTATCCATATCCTGATCCAATATGATCTCATGTAGTTGGAACAAGAGTATAGTATATGCCATTTTTTAAAAAGGCAACCCATAAAACTACTTCAGATCTGTTTTCTTATTTATGTATGTCATCAACACACATGCCATTTTCTTTCATGATAAATTCCAAATCTGGGCTTCTCAGTACCATATGCTACATGAGGAGACTAAGCAGCCATTAGCTGTGACTATTGCTCATTTGACTTCTCTGATATCCTACCACTTTGTAGAGAGATCTGTTAGGAATGATTTGTAGCTTTTTATTGGTTTTTTTTCCCTTCAACGTTCAACTCCATGAGCAGGAATCGGTTATAACATAGATTGCATTGCATAAAGGTCCTTATGTGCCTTTAGATCAGAGGTTCTAACCTGGGGATCACGGGTTGGTTTTAGGAGGCTTATGCAAAATTTTGTCTATATGTGCATATTTCTGAGAAGAAGGTCCAATTTTTTAATAGATTCACAAAGGCATCATATATGACCTAACAACAGTTATCTCACCATCACTGCTCTAGGGAACCTGAAAGCTATCCAGATGAAGCCAAATCACAAAGAGCTGTCCCATTTCCAGAGATGTCTTTATTTATTAAACAAATATTTGAGCACCTGCTCTGGGCACTCTTTTAAGTGCTGGTGATACAGTGGTGAACAAGATAGGCAAGATCCCTGCTCTTAAAACTTGTTTTGTTGGAGGGAGATCCATAACAAACAATGATAATTTCAAATAGCTTTATATAGAATTTCAAATACATTTAGATTCTGTGAGAAAAATAAAACTGATTAACGTCAGTAGTGACTGGGAGTTAGTGGACCACTTCAGATTGGGTTGTCAGGGTAAACCTCTTTAAGGAGTAGATATCCGAATGAAATTAGGAGATATGGGGAAATAGTATTCCTGGCAGAGGGAGGAGCAAATGAAAAGTCCTAAGGTGCTGTCAGGGAAGAGAAAGTATGGCTATAGTGTAGTGAGCAAGGGGAAGAGAGGTGCAAATGAAATTGGGAAGGTTATCAGAGCCAAGTCATGTAGGACCTTGAGGGCCTTGTTAAGGAGTTTGGAATGTTATGTATGATGGGAAACCATTCAAGGATTTTAGGCAGGTTAGTATCATCCTCTGACTTGCATTTTAAAAAGATTATGCTGGCTATTCTAAGGAGAATAGATTGAAAAGGGCCAAAATTAGAATCAGGAAGAACAGTTAGATGATTATTTTGGTAGTCTAGGGTATAGATGATTGATTGCTATTACTTAATTACTGATGCTGTGATTCACTATATTTCACCGTAGCTTCTTCATGTAGACTCAGAGGTTTCTGTTTTCAATATGAGAAATGGTTGAATTTATCCACAGCAACTAGTTTGTTTTTATCTCAAAATACTGTGAGTTATCCAACTAATTATATTTTCTTCTTCATTACGGAGCTAGAATACTCATATATATATAGGATAGCATCATGTGCATTTTGTATACTAACCTTATCTTCTCTCCTGACTTCACTTTCTCTTGGCCCTGACTTTTCTCAGTTATTAAGCTGTATTTATCTTGCATGTATTTTTGTAAGTTGCTTTAAGATGCCTTTGGAACAAGGCAGTGTATAAGTAAATTAAACATTTGTTAGCGGAATCCTAGAACTGTTTGTAGTAAAAGGCATTATGTATGGGTGGATTTTCATTTATTGCTTCATTTACTAATTCATTTATTCAGGAAATGTTTATTGAGTGCCTTATGTAGCCAGCCACTGGGGAAACAGAATTGAACAGTAGACAATAAAATAAGAGCTAGAGAGATGAGTTAGTTGGTATCAAAGAAGATAAAGTTGTAGATAAACATGACTATTAGATTCAGAAAGATATCTTGGCTGAAAGGATGGAAATTAAGGAGTGTAGAGAGAAAGGCACTGAAGAATCCAAATGGTGTGTTGAGGAGGACATTTTCGTGTAGGAAATCAGGAAATAGGATGGATTCCTGCTTCTCTTAATAACTACCGTGTGCTGTTGGGAAACTATTGCCTGAACTATTTCAACTATATATTTTAATGATTTAATGAAATCTGTGTGGGAAAATGGTGTATAATTTACTTCGGGGAGAGATCTTTTTCATGGCATGCTTAAGCTTTGTTGTTAAAGTCAGTGAATTGTGTGAAATTTGCATTGCAGGTGTCATTAGTTGATTGAGTCAGAAGTTACCATCTCTTTGTGTATACCGTGCTTCATCTGGGTGATGGCAAGGCTTGTGTGCCAGATCTATATCATGTTAAATTATGAGGAGCATAGTTCCTTCTAACAATATTGCTTAATAAGGGAAGTACCCTGGGAACCCACTTCCTTGTTCTCATTATCCTCCTCGCCTAATTTCTTCTACACGTTTATATACATAGTCAGACAGTCTCTCTCTAACATGCCCCCAAATGGTTATAAAATTTAGGAAAGAAGTTCAGATGCACTTCACCAGAGAAAGATAGGAGAAACCTGATAAATATATACTTGTATTTGACTCAAACTGAACAACTTTGGATTCTGCCTAAAGGGACATGAACGAGCCTTGTAAGTTATGAAGGAATTGTTAGGCCATAATTCTTGCCTTGGAGACTGGGCATCTGCCAAGACTTTACTTTGAAATTTCTGTCTTCTGTTACTAATCTTAAGGCATCATAACATACAATTCTTTCGCCACTAGTCCAGTTTATTCTTTTATGATGAGGAAGAAGGCACTTTTAAATAACAATTATTTCCACTATAATTAAACAAATCTTCTTTTGTTTGCATTGTATTTGTTACTATATTGTGTACACACTCTGCTTGCTTAAACATGCCCCTGTGACTACTTCACAGGAACTTTCTTTAGAAGTTTTAAAGTCTTTGACTTCTTAAAGTATTAATGGGATTTGCCAAAGCTGTAGTATCCAACTGCTTGACTAGATATGGTAGCAGGACAACAAGCTTGTTCACACAGCTCCTCCAGCAAGCGTTTTTTCCTTAGACAATCCTAAATTCACTTGAAGTGCCAAAGAATTAAAGGAAGACGTTTTGAGGTTTACTCCTGAATATAACAAGATCAGACATCTCACAAAGTTTACGTTAAGGTCCAGATATTAGAAAAGTATGCTGCCCTTTGGGAGAGCTTAGATTAGGAAGGATTAGGCTGTACCTAAATGACTTTTGCTTTTCAGTGTCATAATTCTGGTGCCTTACAGTTTATGTGCTTAACTAGGTATGTAATTTATGCTTATACCTTCTTCAGTTATTGATATAAATTTTGAACTTAGATTTTTGTGATTATTTTAAGGTAAAGTTTAGAGCTGTTTTGTAGTTTGGAAAATTACCTTCTAAATGATTTTTTGAAAACGGGAAAAAAATCAAACACACACCACAATGATTACAAAAATGATACATGCTCACAGTTCTTTTTGTTTTTTTTTTTTAAGTAATTACAGACTCTCTCAAGAAGTTACAAATATAGTTGAGAGACATCCTTTGTATACTTCACCCAGCTTCCCCCAATGGTAATTTTTTGTATAGTTACCTACAATTATAAAAATCAGGAAATTAACATTGCATGCTTCCTGTTTAAAACACACAGAAAAATCTAACATGAAGAAGTGTATAAAAGGAAAGCTCTCATTTTTTCCTCCTCTTCAACCTCTCAGAATCATTGGTGTGTTTCCCAATAGACTTTTAAAAATGTACATTTAAACACACACACGTGCACCCACTTGTGTGCACACATGTAGAATTCTTTGCTTGAGGGGGGACATGGATCATATATGCTATAATTTACATTTTTCATGCAACGCTACATGATTTCATATTGGTAAATATGGCTCTACTTTACTCTTTTTCACTTCTTCATAACATTCTATCATATGAAGATACCACAGTTTATTAAACAAGTTCTCTTTTGTTGGACATTAAGGAGTCTCCAGTTTTTCTTTCTTTTTTTTTTTTTAATATTTATTTATGTATTTATTTGGCTGCATCGGGTCTTGGTTGCGGCATGCGAGATCTTTTGTTGCCGCACATAGGCTTCTCTCTAGTTGTGGCGCACGGGCTCTGGAGCACAGGCTCAGTAGTTGTGGCACGTGGGCTTAGGTGCACCGCGGCATGTGGGATCTTAGTTCCCCAACCAGGGATCAAACCCGTGTCCCCTGCATTGGAAGGCAGATTCTTAACCACCAGACCGCCAGGGAAGTCCCTCCAGTTTCTCTACATATAAGTAATGCTGCAGTTAATATCCCTAGGCATCTATATTGAGCAATAGTGTAAGTATTTCTACAGCCCTTTAGAAGTGGAATTACTGGGTACTGCCAAAATAATGCTCAAAAAAATTATACCAATCAGAATTATTTTTAAGAGAAATGCTTAAGTTAGCAAATATGACAATAAACAAAATTAACAGATTTATGGGGAAAAATAATTTGTGTAATTGTGCATTTGGGCAAATAGGGAATATTCCTTATCTATAAGTGTTATAGTATGATTAATTTTGAGGTAAATTTTCAATGTGTTACAAAAGGAGTGAGTCTTTGTCTCCATAGACTGGGAATTATAAGCCAGTGCATAATGTAAATAGAGGTAGTCCCAAATTTAAATGTTTTTAATCATTGATAGTCTTGCTATTTTTTTCACTGATAAGGATAGGTTAAAATTTTTAGAATAGTCTGCCAGCAATAAAGAATAGTGATATTCTGGCTTTTAATAAATATTATACATCCATTAATTATTAGATATAAAATCAGTATTTGACACTTTCCAAAAGGGAACTTTATCCTTCCTCTCAAAATTAATTCACATTTTTGCCAAAATTCCAATTATTCATTTATAAGAAATAATATTTTTCTCTAATATTTTTTCTTTTATTAAATAGAAATGTTTCTCTTTTTTTAATATAAATTTATTTATTTAATTTATTTATTTTTGGCTGCATTGGGTCTTCGTTACTGCGTGCAGGCTTTCTCTAGTTGCGGTGAGCGGGGGCTACTCTTCGTTGCGGTGCGCGGGCTTCTCATCGCGGTGGCTTCTCTTGTTGTGGAGCACGGGCTCTAGGCACACAGGCTTCAGTAATTATGGCTCGCGGGCTCAGTAGTTGTGGCTCATGGGCTCTAGACTGCAGGCTCAGTAGTTGTGGCGCATGGGCTTAGTTGCTCTGTGGCATGTGGGATCTTCCCTGACCAGGGCTCGAACCCGTGTCCCCTGCATTGGCAGGCAGATTCTTAATCACTGTGCCAACAGGGAAGCCAGAAATGTTTCTCTTTTAAATTATAGATTTCTTTGAGTTGTGAGGATAATTTATGAGAAGTTTAAATATTTAAATGCTTTGTCAGAAAGATAGCAATAATGTAGTTTGTTTCACATACTAGTGAATATTATAACCAGAAAGACCATATTCACTGTTATGATCTTTTTGCTACATATAACAAAGTTACCTGGATTGCCCATACTATATTTGCTATATCTAATGTGAAATCTTACAGCAGTGTTCTAAAAAACCTTACCAAGCATTCTTTTTGAAAGCAGATAGGTTATACATACAAATAAAAAGAAATCCTGTGTAAATTAAGCCATCCTAAATAAGTTGTTTCAGCAATTAATTTATAAATTGAGGAAATTAGTTTTTAATCCTACTTCACATATACATTTGAACCAGACAATCTCTCTGAAACTTGGTTTCTCCTTTTATAAAGTATAGAAAAGCCTCCACTTCACTGGAATGAGATGTTCAAGTGAAAAGTTATACACAAATGTGATTAATGGTCTGAAATAGAGATAAAGAAAAATTAACAGTTAGGTGATTCGTGAACTTTGTGTAAAGACTATCAGGATCCACTAGGTAATCTATGTGTGAAAGAGTCCCAGAGTCAGGCTATATTTGTGCAAAGCTTTTCTAGTGGTTTAAATTAGAAGCTTTTACATGTACGTTAATTTCTCTGCTTTTCCTTTATGGCTGTGTTTTGTCACAGAAAAGACACAGTCCTTAAACTTTTGCTTCTCAAAGTGTTCTATGAAATGTAATTTAGTTCAGTTCAACAAACGTTTATTGGGTATCCTAAAGGAGAAGTAAGACAGATTACCATGCCCTTGAAGGACTCATAATTTTGTTGGAAAGTGAGAACAGACATAACCCCCAAATTAGGTATATGTACGTATTCCAAACTTTAGGAAGTTCTCAGTTGTCTATAGAGCCACCCATCCTCAAATTTAGATGGCTCGGGGAACTCAACACTGCTAACATTCAGCTAGCACTTGGAAGGGACGCATTCTGCTGTTATATGTTTATAAAAGTATGTATTAAAATAAATTTAGATTAGTGTATTTTAGGTCAATAGTGACTACTTAAGAGCCAAGTGGATAATATAGTCATGATGAAAATTTTTGCTAATATATATTGAAAGGATGGGATTGCTGAAGGGATTATTTGATTTGAGAATTAATCATTATAGTATTTTTGCCTGAACGTCCTTCTTAGGTATACATTACAGTGCTTAGTACTTAATGTTAAGTTACAGGTTAGTCCCTAAAGTGTTTTACAATTTATAGTTCTTTATCTTTGACTCTTGTGTTTTCTTAAATGTCACATCATCTTCCAATTACCTTCGGTCTGTGACTCAATGATTTTCATGGTCATGAAATCCTAAGACTTGAGAATTAGAAGGGATTTCAGAAAATCTAACCAGAGCTCCTAGAAGCTCTCCCCTTAACCAGGACCCTTGCTGCTGCTCCAGATGTCTTGAGATAGCCCACATTAAAACAGAGGCCTCTCTGCCCTTTTGAAAACTTCATGGCAGCTTTCACCATTTCTTCCTGAGTCTTGGTCAGACATTGTCATTTCTGGCACTTCCCAACCATGCATCCCTCCTTCTAGAAGATTAAATATTTGATTGCTCAATAAAGTTAGGTACTTTCTCCCTTCTCTTTCCACTTACTTTCTCCATTCCTTCCCACCTCCCAACCTTTTTCCTGTCTCTTCCCTCATTGTTTTGTTTGCTCTGTACCTTTTCACTTTTTCTAGCCCCCTTACACCTTCATTCCAATGTAAATGGCCCTACAGCTTTTACTGTGGGGCAGAATGTTTCCTCTGCCTCCTTGTTGTAGAATTCTGAGAGTACTGCTAAGCCCATAGCCCTCTCTAGTGGTAGCCACGCGTTCTTCCACGGGCTGCACTGTGTGAATGAGAGATTGTTGTTCTCCTAGTTCCCCATTTCTATTTATAGAGCCATTGTTCTTCCACTCTTGAGTGAAAGCTCCAGCCCCTTTAAGCCTCCTTCATTCCTCTCTATCACCGTCAATCTCTCGCTGTTGCTTTTACAATCAAACAGTTTATCTGTATTCACTCTCATCCTCACTTTCCCTCCTTCAGACTCAGATGATAGGTAGCCACTTTATTCAAGGCTCTTTCATCTTCTTATGCCCTTGATGCCATCTTTTTTTATGGGACTTTGTTTCATTACTCCTCTACCTTTCCTCTGCTTTATCCTTTTCCTAACTACCTTGGCCTAAAAACATGTTCAGATCTTTCCTATCTGAGAGAAGGAAAGAGAGAATAAGAGTATTTTCTTCTTCTTTTTTTTTTTTTTTTTGGCTGCACTGTGCTGCAGTCAGGATCTTAGTTCCCTAGATCCGTGACCAGCGATTGAACCTGTGCCCCCTGCATTGGGAATGTGGAGCCTTAACCACTGGACTGCCAGGAAAGTTCAAGAGTATTTTCTCTAGTCTCATTCTAGCTATTTCCAATCTCTTTTTTCTCTCCTTTGCACCCAGTTTCCTTAAGAGAATGATTTAGAAGGAATTATGTCCGTATTTCCTCATTTCTCAGTTCATTCCTCAATCCAACCTGCTTTGCTGCACTGCTAACTAAAACAGTATTCACTTAAGTCACCAGGGAAGGCCAGTAGATGTTTTCAGCCCTTATCTTACTGGTTCTTCCTACTGCGTTTGATAATGCTGATCACGTCCTCTCTCAAATTCTCTCTTCTTCAAAGGCTGTACTCTCTTAATGTTCTTTTTCTGTCTCTTTTGTGGCTTTCTTTTCCTACTGCCTAAATGTTGGTGTCCCTGAGGTTTCTGTTCTTAGGACACTGTTCTCTATCCACTTTACCTGGGTGAACTCATCCATTCTCATCAGATCTGTGGCACAAATGCCGTATGCCTTAGATACATATCTAGTTGTTTGGTAGACATTTCCAATGGGATGTGTGTCTCGCATCCTGTGTGGCCAAAGCTGTCAACTCATCATCTTCCCTCATTCTCAAATCAGATCTTCTTTCCATGCTCTCTGTTCTGGTTGATGGCACCACTCTGCTGTATCCCAAACCTAGTCATTCATCATGTCCTAGGGATTTTTCCTCCTAAATATTTCTTAAACCCATCCTCTTCTTTCCATCCTAATTACCTGCCTACTACCTATCCATCCTCTTCTCTCCATCCCAACTACTTACTTATCTGTTCTGGTGTATTTCAAGGTTATCACAGCAGTTTCCTAACTAATTTTTGTGCCTTTAGTTTTTTCTCCTCAAATCCATTCTTCACAGAGCTGCTGGAGTTACCTATCTAAATGATGAATCTGACTATGTCAGCTCCCTAGTTTAAAACCTTTCAATGGCTACCCAAAGTTCCCTAACAAGACATACATGTTTTTTTATGACCTGGCCCCCATCCCCTTCTCCAGCCTATCTTGTACTACCGTCTTCTTTACTTATATTTCAGTTCAGCAACGCTATAAAGTGCATGACACTCCCCATAAACACAACTGTTTCTTATCTTTGTACCTTTTCTCATGCTGTCTCATCTGCTTGAAAAACCCCACCTTTCCCTTGATTAACTCCTTTGTAAGACCCAGTTTGGGTACCAACTAAGATGCTTTCTTGGGTTTACTTCTCACTCACCCAAGCAAGATTGAAGGCTCTAATAATAATAACCTATACGTAACTCTATCAGTGTAATTCTCATGTTAGTTCATAATTATGTTTGTATGATTATCTCTTCCATTACACTTAGGAACTCCTTGAATCCAAACACTGTGTCATCATTTTATCTTTTCATTGCTAGTGTCAAATAGAGTACTTGTCACATGCAGACACAGTCCCTTCATTTTATAGAAGAGGAAGTTGAGATCCAGAGTTTATAACACCCTTAAATTATTAATTCAAAATAAAAGCTGATTTTTTTTAAAAAAACTGAGTTGGGAGGGAATTTAATAAGGTATAGACATAAATCTTCTGTTGGCGTCAAAAGAAACATCACTTTTTTTTTTTTTTTTCCAATTTTTTGGCCGTGTGGCATGTGGGAATTTAGTTCCCCAACCAGGGATCGAACCCACACCTCTTGCAGTGGAAGCACAGAGTCTTAACCACTGGACCGCCAGGGAAGTCCTGAAACAGCACTTCTTATCCAAGTGAAATATAATCAGATAAACAAGACATATCTGTAGAGTATTGATCATGTGAGACATTGGAGGAACTTGATTTTTCCCAACCAAATGGTACCGATTTCTAACATCCTGAAGCACCAATCATTGAATACTCTCTTAATTAACCCAGATTCTTCTTAAGAATTAAATTCCTTTTAAAAGATATTAATTTATTTTCAACTTCTCTGTAAATACTTAAAGAATGCTTCCAACTTTCTTACCTGTTTGTTATCCCTCTTTCCCCTTCTTTGTCTTCCTAATTATCAACAAACTTTACCTCCTCAGCTATGTTTCGGGCACTGGACCAGGCGTCCGCTTTATGTATTACAATGAAGAGACTCTATGGCTTGAATTTTTTCTGACAGCCTAGTGTAAGATGTTTATGCAGAGTGTCAAAGGAAACAATTATCTTAACAGGATGACACAGCCTATTTTGCTTAGAAATGTCCTAATTTCCTGTTTAGGTTATCCAGAGGTCAGGTAGGGATTTCATTTTGCACTCCCATAGTGTAGATTCACATCATGCAAGCATTGTAGGACTTAGATCACAAGCCATTTAATTCCACTGGCTGCATTTATCTTCCCAAGAAGATAAGTCCTTCTCCTGTTGTTTTTATTTAGTTTCTCTTTTTGTATTTTACTGCTATAACCTGTAGTGAAAGAGGGATGCCAATAGCTATTTACCAACAGCTGCTTCTTAACTAAGGTGCATCTTAAAGTTTGCCTGTTGCCCTTTTGAAGTTCACATCACAGTGTTGTTACTGTTACCCTGTCCCAGAAATCTGTAACTAACTAAGCACTCAGGCAAGCATCAGGTCCCAAAGTGAGCCATGGCACCGTCTACGTATTGGGCTGGCCAAAAAGTTCGTTCGGGTTTTCCGTAACGAACTTTTTGGCCGACCCAATATGTACTTCCTTCATGAATCAGCTTTTGTGTAGTTTGATAACTGCCACCTTTTTTCGTATTTAATTATGCCTCGGGGCTATGGAAAAACCAAATTTATCTGTTAAAACAGACGAAGCAGCAAGTGTTCTGACATGTTTATTGAGCAAATTATTATACCTGACAAAAGGTAATTACATACAATCAGGTCTGGATAATTAGGGGTTAATAAATTAACATAAGAGAAGTAAGTGCCTTTTAGATTTAGAAAAGCAAAAAATACATATCTTTTTAAGTTATTTGAGTAAAAATTATAAAATCTATTATAAGATTTGAAAGAAAAAAGTGAGGATGCAAGCCCCGTTAAATACAAATACTCACCAAGATATTGTAGTATTCTTTGTCTTTAATATAGACCATAAAGATCCTTAATTTTCCTATGTCCATCATGCTAAGTATGGTAGACTAGCTAACTGTATTCTTTGGGAATCTAAGGCAAAATGGTAAAGAGTCTGTATTTATATTCTAGGACATAAAACTGAGACCTTATCTCTAGAAAGCTGAACAAATGACATATGTATCTGAAATTCAGTTCCCCACTTCACTAAAAATTTCTTGCAAGGACTAGAACTGGAGTGTCTGTCTTAGTTTCTATGGTAATACCTTAGCAGGCAGTGACAATCTCCCTTTTCCTTCTGAGGCAATTGAGATTTAATGGTCATGTTATGTTTCATTTGTCTCAAATGGTCTGAGTTCCATTCTAAAGAATAGAATGATAATATGTCCTGAAGTATTTAGTTTTATTTTTAGTTTAGCTTTGTTTTTTCAAAAGCCAAAAGTCAGTGTTTATAACTAATGACAAATTATAAATAATATATATTACTTACTTGCTAAATTTTAGAGTAAAACATATGTGACTAATTTTTTTGAAGACTAAATTAATCCAGCTGTTAGAGTCTCCAAGTTTTCATTTGCATTATTTTAAAACACAACCATGGGGAGGAGGGGAGAGGAATATCCACTTAGACTCTTACAAATTTTAAAAAATGGTTAGTCCCTCCCTCTTTTTCTTAACAACTGCAGTCTAAAGGAGAACTTAAAGAAAACCCAGCCCAGTCTAGCTTCCCTCATTTGAACAACTACTATATCCTGGAGTAAAAACACATTGGCATACAATTTTTCTTCATTGGCTAATCCATATTGTTTTCCTTTGTTGTTTGATTTCTTCCAAAGTCAATTCATATAAGCAGATCTTATTTCTTCAGAGCTTCAATGAAGCAAAGTGACTCATCAGAGAGAACTGAAAGTCTAGTGAACACCTCACATCATGAATTTCAAGGTTTGATTTCTTTAGTATGGGAAGTCTGAGCTTCATTGGTGAAGTCATTATATAACTACCTGTTATATAAGTGTGGCAGATGATATAATGAATTGGACAGAAAATTAAATGTATGACCTGGGAATGTTTATTTAACATGCTTGATGGTGGCATCACTGGTTTACAAAAGGTAATCTCAGGAGCAGAACTTTGGTTATGAAATATGTTAGTACATTCTATAGCATAAATTAAATCAGTCAAAGAGACTAGTCTGGCCTTCAGAATAATTATAAGACATTACTAAAAATTCAGAGTTGTCTTGATTGTAAATAGTTGACATGTAAAGTAAATGATAACATAGCCTTCTTATTAATATATATGATGTGGGCTCTGTGTAGACATAAAAGGTAACATTTACAGTTCATCTCAACATACATTTACTTGGTTCCTACTATATACCAGGTACCAGGTACCAGGTACCAGTAAATGATAACATAGCCTTCTTATTAATATATATGATGTGGGCTCTGTGTAGACATAAAAGGTAACATTTGCAGTTCATCTCAACATACATTTACTTGGTTCCTACTATATACCAGGTACTTTGAGGCACTTACAAAGTACATTATTAGGAAGAAGAAAAGGCACTTCAACTATTGGCGTGTTAGAAAGAGACAGGGCTGAGATAGCCATGAACCGTCCAGACTACAAAAGGAATTATTGATATTTGATTCTTTAGTGGGTAGACAGACAGAATAACTGTGATATCAGCATACTGTGAAAAATACTATGATAGAGATTTGTGGAGGGGGCTCTGAGGACACACGAAAGAGGAACAGCTAACGCATAGTGGTCTGGGGAGACTTCCTGACAGAGGTGAATCCAGATTTAAATTTTATGGAATAAGTAAGAGTTACCTGGGTGAAGAAGGAGGGGAAGGGGACTCAGAGAAGAAAATGACAATGTCCTGGGGCATCATCACGGTTTGTAAGAGAACTTTGAGTAGTTCCTTGTTTAGGAGCTTAAATTCCAAGGCAGGAGAGGAAGCCAAAAAGTCACTTTGCATGTCATGTTAAGGAGCTTGAACTTTATCTTGTAGAAGCTGGGAAGCCACTGAAAGTTTTAAGTAAGTGAATGGTATGATAAGATTTGTATTTTAGCTGTATCTCTCTGGCAGCAGTGTGGAGGTTGATGGATCCTGGCGTATTAGAAGGAGAAGCAGAGGGGCTAGGCAAGACCAAAGGCCCCATGGGAGAGAGTATGATATCTAATCTAGGACAGTAGTAGTAGTAGTGGTGGTGGAAGGTAGGTAGCAAGTGAATTCAAGAAATATTTAGGAAAAAAATATTTAGGAAGTTAAATTGACACACTCCGGCAATAAGTAAGATGCAGGAGTTGTAAGAGAGAAGAGTCAAAGCAACCTGAATCCAGATTTCTGGTTTGAGTAATTAGGTAAGTGCTAGCACTCAGTGTGTGACTCGCCTTACAGTATGAGGCAGCTGAATCAGGTACCCATGACTGAAGAAAAACAAGCCACATATACATGTAAAGGTATCGTAAAAACCAAAATCACACTCAGCTATTTGAGGTAAATCTACTTGAGCAAAATACCTGAAATGTTCTCTTCTGTTTGATAGTTACAAGGTTTTTCGTGTTTTAGAAATAGGGGATAAAAAAATTCTTTCTTTGGTGGCTCTGGTTGGGGTCGGGGGGCGCTGAGCCGCGTGGCACACGGGATCTTAGTTCCCCAATCAGAGATAGAGAACCCGCGCCCCCTGCAGTGGAAACGTGGAGTCTTAACCACTGGACCGCCAGGGAAGTCCCCCAAAACTATTGATAATAATTTATTAATATATTCTGCATTCATAAAGAACTTTTAGAAAACTTTAGTTACACATCTTTTGTTATTTGGGTTTAAATACATAATATAAATATTTTAAACCCCAATTGCCAAAAGAATTATTTAAAATTCAACTATGTAAGGTGCTAATATTCTTACATTACTAAATGGAGAGTCAAAAGATCCTCTTAAAAGTTTCTGTAACAAATTCTACTCCTAGATATATACCCAAGAGAAATAAAAACACATGTCCACACAAAAACTTGTTCATAGCAGTTGTTATTCATAATAGCCCCCAAATGGGAATAACCCAAATGTCCACTAACTGATCAATGGATAAACAAATGTGGTATATCCATATAATGGAATGTTATTTGGCAGTAAAGAGGAATGAAGTACTGATGCCTGCTACAACATGGATGAACCTTGAAAACATTACGTTAAGTGAAAGAAGCCAGACACAAAAAACCACATGTTATATGACTGCAATTTGGAAAGTGACTGCTAATGGGTATGGGTATTCTTCTAGGGGATAAAAATGTTCTCAAATTGATTGAGACAGTTGCAGAATTCTGTGAATGTACTCAAGACCATTGATTTGTATACTTTAAATGGATAGATTGAATGGTATGTGAAATATATCTCAAAACTGTTAAAAAAAATTTTTAAGGTCATATAACAAAAAATAGGAGTTTAATTATATTAAAATTATAAAAGCAAAAATAGAGAAAAATTGTTATAACTACCAAAAACAGGAAGGTAGTATAAGTAAGGTAAATCCTCATATATGGTAACTACAAGATGATAAATAAAAACTAGAAAAATAAGCATATTTAGAGATATTGAGGTAATCACCAGTATTAAAACAGAAAGAGTTAACATGATTGCTTCTGAGAATGGAAAGGGTAGGGTAGTGGACTGTTGGTTTTCATGACACGCCCCATTTGATTATTAACCATGTATTACTTGATAAAATTAATTTTAATAAAGAGGAACTTCCCTAGTGGCTTAGTGGTTAAGAATCTGCCTGCCAATGGAGGGGACACGGGTTCGATCCCTGGTCCGGGAAGATCCCACGTGCTGCAGAGCAACTAAGCCTGTGCGCCACAACTACTGAGCCTGCGCTCTAGAGCCCGTGAGCCACAACTACTGAAGCCAACATGCCTATAGCCTGTGCTTCACAACAAGAGAAGCTACTGCAATGAGAAGCTCACGCACCACAACGAAGAGTAGCCCCTGCTCGCTGCAACTAGAAAAAGCCTGCACGCAGTAACGAAGACCCAACGCTGCCAAAAGTAAATAAATAAATACCTCTTTCCTGTAAAAAAATATTTTTTAATAAAGAATATATTTCCACATAAAATTGTACATGTATATGTATCTGCATGGTCTTTTAGCCATGGTAGTGACCAAGAAATTCAAGGTAAAGCAAATATAGATGTGTATAAATCTGATGATATAAATTCTTTTTGCCTCTTTTTTCCCCCCAAATTCCAAACCCACCTAGTAGTTATTTAAGACTATTACATGGCTTACCATCAAAAATACTTTAAGAACATTCTACTTCTGCTGTGTGCAGTTCACTTGAATTAAGTGACTTGAAGAGACGAATGCCTTTAAGCCACAATGTGCTCAGAGCTTGCTTCTGATCCTCACATAGGTAGGAGTGGAAAGGCTGGCTGAGAGCGGGTTTGGCAGATGGGACGTTTAAAGAGGGCAGGCGCCGTTTAGGGGTCAGGTGTACCAGAGAGCCAAAAGGCAGCATGAGGGCAATTAACACCTGAGGGCAAAAAGTGAGGTGGGTGGAAGCACAATACTGCTTCTTTACAGTTTTTGCCCAAGCCCTTTCTAACTGCTACTGAAAATTCTCTTCCATGCTGCATGTGGAATTTTCCAAATATGTTTTCAAATAGCTGGAAAAGGGTTAAAGCCAAGTGCTTTAAAAAGTAGATGGGGGCTTCCCTGGTGGCGCAGTGGTTGAGAATCTGCCTGCCAATGCAGGGGACACAGGTTCGAGCCCTGGTCTGGGAAGATCCCACATGCCATGGAGCGACTAGGCCCGTGAGCCACAATTGCTGAGCCTGCACTCCCCAACAAGAGAGGCCGCGATAGTGAGAGGCCCGCGCACCGCGATGAAGAGTGGCCCCCACTTGCCACAACTAGAGAAAGCCCTCGCACAGAAACAAAGACCCAACACAGCCATAAATAAATAAATAAAACTTAAAAAAAAAAACACAAAATACTTTATTAAAAAAAAAAAAAAAAGTAGATGGAGGGGGCTTCC
Organism: Balaenoptera musculus; assembly: GCF_009873245.2. Taxonomy (NCBI): domain Eukaryota; kingdom Metazoa; phylum Chordata; class Mammalia; order Artiodactyla; family Balaenopteridae; genus Balaenoptera; species Balaenoptera musculus. The sequence goes on along the minus strand of NC_045800.1, from coordinate 34,315,597 downwards.
CTGGTGGCGCAGTGGTTGAGAATCTGCCTGCCAATGCAGGGAACACGGGTTCGAGCCCTGGTCTGCGAAGAGCCCACGTGCCGCGGAGCAGCTAGGCCCGTGAGCCACAATTACTGAGCCTGCGCGTCTGGAGCCTGTGCTCGGCAACAAGAGAGGCCGCGATAATGCAAGGCCCGCGCACCGTGATGAAGAGTGGCCCCCACTTGCCGCAACTAGAGAAAGCCCTCGCACAGAAACGAAGACCCAACACAGCCATAAATAAATAAATAAGTAAATAAATAAATAAATAAATAAATAAGTAGATGGAGGGACTTCCCTGGTGGCGCAGTGGTTAAGAATCCACCTGCCAATGCAGGGGACACGGGTTCAAGCCCTGCTCTGGGAAGATCCCACATGCCGCGGAGCAGCTAAGCCTGTGTGCCACAACTGCTGAGCCTGCGCTTTAGAGACCACGAGCCACAACTACTGAGCCCACGTGCCACAACTACTGAAGCCCGCATGCCTAGAGCCCATGCTCCACAAGAGAAGCCACCGCAGTGAGAAGCCCGTGTACCGCAACGAAGACCCCCGCTCACTGCAACTAGAGAAAGTCTGTGCACAGCAACAAAGACCCAACACAACTAAAAATAAATAAATAAATAAATTTATTTATTTTAAAAAAAAAGCATATAGAGCTCGTCATTTGATTTCAACATCTATTTAGAAAAAAGACTTGTATTTCCCCCCATTGTGGCCAATTTAATAAGACCCATTTTTCTTGAATCCCCAGTGCCTAATTACTTATATTTCTTCCTTAAAGCTACATTCTGGTTTAGGATTTTTGTTGTTGTTTAAATCTCTGAAGCACTTTAGGAACCCTTGCTTTGGCTTTGTTTTTTGGAGGTAAAGGAAAAATGATCTCCTGGTTTACTTTTGGAATCTGCAAAGCAACTTTGAGGTCCCCCAGGTGGATTTAGTGTTTGGAAAGGGGAATTTGGGGGACTAAGGTTGACCCTGAGCCCCCAGGTCACTGTTCACATTTACAAAAGCAAACCTGGTATCCCCAATTGCTTTTCTCTTGAGGTTGGCTTAACTTTATTTATCTTCTGCCTTGGGTCACTGCCCCTGAGGTGCTTCAAAAGCAAAACCCAAAAGACCCAAAACAAAGAAAGCTAAACCAGATTCAAGGAAAAAATGACCTAGCACTCTGGGTTCACTTTTACAAAAGCAAAAAGTCACTTCAAGAGTTTCATAGAATGGTTTAAAGTCGGCCTAGATTCATTGTGTCATTTGCGCAAAGTGATCTCAACAGGTCTGAGACCCCAAGTTTCTTGGGTGTAGATTTGGAGTGCGACTTAGGATGAGAAGCTGTCAGCAAGCTAAATGCCTTGACACAGACTAATTCAGTGATTCTTCCGTGATTCAACTATTTTGAGGATATAAATGGACCACCCATGCAACCATTTCTTTCCTTAAGCTGAATCTTTTTGTTTGCTGGACACACACTGGGGTGGCTGAGGAAGTGAAACATACAACTCACTTTAAAAAGTTGGCATAAATCCCACCTTATGTTATCAGATTAGTTGTGAAGGGTGTTTTTGAATCCTTGGTGAAAAAAAAAGTTAAGTTGCTAATTTTAGGTAATCTTATAAATCATGATGAAATAGAACTGAAGCACATTATTTTGCTATTCATTTTTATATGATCCATACTTTGCTTACTTCCCTAAAGGATTTAAGGTGGAATTACTTTACTTGACTATTGGAACAAACCCATTTTTAGAACTTAGTACCAATTTTCATTTTAATATGCCTGACTTTATCCTTTAATAAGTAATGGTAAAATTGCTTTTGGATAATCTAGGGGTGATTTTGTTTTTGTTCATGTTTGGTCTACATCTTTGGATTTCAGGTATATGTGTTAACTAATAAATTCACCTGTTGAGACCATGTCTTACAGTTTATTTCCAAGACTGAGGAAGATTTTGTATGATTAATAACAAATGTATTATTTGTTTACTGCCATCTGAAGAAAGCAAAACTTGAGATAGAGAAATAAGGTTTTCCATAATTTAGATTTTAATATTAAGGACATAGTACATCCTGCGAAACCTCACCGAATGTGAGAGGCAGTCCCCAAGGCAATGACTGTGTGGAGTGAAGAGGAGTGTCAGTGGTTGTACCCGGTGCCACTCCAGTTTCCGCATCCCTTCCCGTCACACTCTGGCTCCAGAGCAGTCACGTTCTTTTTAAACAATCCCGGAGACCTGGGATCATGCTTCTTGGTCAAAATAGGCATAGGTAGCAGCCTATAGAGATGGACTCAGTCTGTAAATCTGGCCTGGCATAATGTTGGGTAGGACCCAGGAATAACGTCCTAGTTTTGTGTTACATCTTTCATGTCAGTATAACTGTACTTTAAAAAGTGAAAAGGATCTTATAATTGTTATGGATGGAGGGACACTGGTAGACCATTCAGAAATATTAGCGCTTCTTTCTCTAAGAAGATCATTTACTTCAATTAACATTAGACCCAATGCCTTATCATAAGGGTATCTATCCTCTTTATCAAGCCCCAGGGAAAGCCTGGGAAAGGTGGAAGTCAGTTGACTACATTCACTTGCCCTAGTTTGCCTGCTGGCCAACTTTGGCCTTTTCTAGAGCTGTCTTCATAAACCGAAATTGTCTGTAGGGTGCTCATTTTTTGTACTCATGAAGCCTAAGAACAAAGCCCCTAAGTAACTTGGAATAGTGGTCTGGCATCATCAGTCAGGGAGTGGTATTTCTTGAATATCTACTGAGAGGTTACGCTCTGCTGGACATACTTTATGAGTTTGCCTGCCCAGCTCCGTGAAGTTTGTTTCTGTTTACTTATTAAATGCAGTATTATGCATTTGAAAAATCCTTATGATGCCGAAAGCTCCGCTTCTCTGCACTGGTGTCAAATCTCAGAGACAGAGTTTTGGGTGAAGTAGAAAAGGATAGCTTTATTGCTTTGCCAGGCAAAGGGGGACACAGCAGGCTCCTACCTCAAAAAACTATGTGTCCCAACCCCAGAGAATTTGATGAAGGGTTTTATAACAGTGGTTCAAGGGTGGGGTCTCTGACAAGATTAAGGTATGTGCAGGGCCTGCCCTCCTTTCATCTGTCTCAGGTGGTCTCAGGTGGTCTCCTAATCTTGAGGAGAGTCTCTGGTCCCTTTAATCTGGCCTCAGGTGGTTTCTTGGCTGCTCCCCCCTTGATTAGCAACTGTTCACATCCGCCCTTTGGAACTCAGAGAAGGTCATGGAGGCTGGAGTCTTGCCTACAAGAATTGGGGGACAAAAAAAGACTCTTGTGCCTGGGAGCCCCACAGGGCCCTGTCACTTACACACGTGGGAATGAGAAATCAGAATATGAGATCAGCATGCTTGCTAGGCCTTATCATTCCTCTCCACCCACATCCATGTATCCTTTGGGGCATGGACACTGAAATGGTGCTCAAGTCTATAGCCACTGGATTCATGGCCTGAGAATACAGAGCAAGCAGTGTTAGCTCCTATGTAAATCAGTTTCTATCTTAATATTAAATTGACAGTAGCTTCCTCATATGTTACTCTAGTTTAAGTTACTAAGATTGTGTGTGAATAGTTTTTTTCTTTATAATTTCTTCATGTTAACATAAAATATTACTTGTTTCCTTATTAACTCTGCCTCCCCACTTTCCCCACTTACAGCGTAAACTCTTTGAGGACAGGGACTTTGTCTCATTCAATACTGTATCTCTGGTGCCTAGCACCTTAGTTCGCACCTTGTAGGTGGGCAGTCAATATTTGTTGAATGAATAAGTGACTCTTATCTAGATCCTTAGCCCTTTTATCCACCTTGGCAATGCATTCCTTAACCATTAATGTGCAAATTTATGCAGATCTCCATTGATATCTACAAGTTAACTATGCACTGTATGTATTTCTATAAAGTATTAGTGTAAATTTGAAAGCATGTGGATTAGACTTGTCTACAGATGGGCAGTTAGGTTAAATTTTGTGGTTCCTGTAATGTCTAGCAATAAGAAATTTGCATATGAGTGTCTGACCATACGTGAAAAAAGTAAGCATAATATTTCTTTATCTAGGAAAGTCTGTTTTTGTGCTGTAAAAGAACCATTTCTATACTCACAGCTGGAGTTGGTGTAGGTTTTAAATTCATTAAATGGGCTCCTCCTTTCCCACCTGGGGGTAGATCAGCCCTTATTTTAAGGCCTCTTCTTCCAAGTCCCAAAGGTCATGTTGCTGTTGCCTTTGGAAAGAAAGGGAATCTGCAGCCAGTACATTATTAAGTGGTTGCTTTCTGCTGACTGTGCGCATGCCCACACCCACTTGAGCTAGCTCATACGTGTACCTGGGAGAAGCCTCCTTCAAAATGAGGCTTCTATTTTGAGGCTTTTATTTTGAATGAGGAGAATTCATTATTGAAATTTATCGGAAAAAAATATATATGTATGTATGTAAACCTTATTTCTAACTCTAAAGTTAATACATGCCCATTGTAGAATATTGTGAAAATAAAGAAGACAATAACAGTTACCCATAATCCCACCACACAAATTACAACTCTTGTTAACATTTTCTCAAATTTTTTTCCACTCTCTTTTGATGGGTTTTTATGTAACTTTAGTAGTAATATTTATCATAAGCTTCTTCCCAAGCTATTTAAAATTCTAGGTAAGCATCAATTTGAATAACCACATGATACTTCTCTTATAGATATACCTCACTACTTAACCATTCTCTTAATACTGAGATTTAAGCTGTTTTCAGTGGGGTTTTTTTCTTCTTCAATTTTTGATAACACAAATAACATTTTTGAGATTAATATATTTGTTCATAAGTTTTTATCTACCTTTATTATTGTCTACTGAAGTTAGATTCCTAGAAGTAGGATTGCTGAGTCAAAGGGAATGGCCATTTTTATAAGGTTCTTAAATACATACTGCAAATTCACATTCTAGAGAAGTTATACTAATTTACATATTCACTGCAGTGTAGAAAGTAACTTTTCCTCCTTGTGAAAGACGGGGAAAATGTACCTGTTGCTAAGCAAGAGTCAAAAATTACACAGAACTTGAAATATGTTCCCTTTTCTTTTTAAGACAGTGTGTTTTTTTAACATTGTCTCAGTGTAGTTTCTGTACTAGTGTTTTAACTTTTGGTATGGCTGGTATGGCCTAGAATGTTGTCTGAAAGAAAATAGTGTGGCTTTTAATATTAGTAGTAAATATTTTCATTATAGAATTTTCTTCTTTGTACAAGAAAGTCTCTATTAGTAGCTGTATATTGGATGGGAAGAGTCAAACAAGTCCATTATCTTCCTAAGGAAGAGCTAGTTTCTTGTAACTTTTTTGTAACTTTCTGTAGGTTTTAACCACCCCAGAAATTTTATCCCTCTCAGAGCCAGTGGGTTGGCTCACATATCCTATGAGTAAATATAAATACTTCCTTCATTTGAAAGCAAAACCAATACACCCCTTACTTATAAAGTGAGCTAAAACAAAAAGAAAAAGTAATATAAAAACCGAAGGAAGGTAGTAAGTAAAGCATTTCTCTTTCTGAAACAATTCAAATGGGGATAGGAAGTTGGTTTTAAATGGCTTAAAGGGGATTAGGGTTTTAAAGTTGGATAAGGAGTTTGGTGCTTTGGTTTAGGCACTGCATTGCTTTTAAAAGATTACTTCCATATTTGACAACAATTCTAACTGGAGATTATAAAGCAAATAGTCAATTTTAAAACACTATGGAAAACAAGAAGGTTTCCTTTTTGTTGTTGTTTGTTTATACAAAATGATTGCCTAGAGTTAACAGGCTGAGTCCTGAAGGCCTCATTTCATAACACTACTGAGGATCTATCACCAGGGAGAATCCAGCAGAGGTTGTTTAATGCACTTCATTGAGATTATCTGAGCTTTTCGGTTTAAATTACTTTGGGAAAAGTCTAGGTGCAAACGACTTCTTTGAAAGGTAAACATACTTAACCTCTTTTAAAAAAAAAAAAGGTTCAATTTAAGTTCTTTAAAATTCTTCAGTTAGTAGCAGCAACCCTCATTAATTAAATTTGAGTATGAACTGGATAATGTGTAAAGATTAAATCTCTATACCTCAGTACAAGTGTTAATATAATTATATAACTGTTTTCATTATTTTACAATTATTTGAAAATGCAATTAAGTATTTTATTAGAAAGGCAAGGCCTGACAATTTTAGTAATTTGAAAAGTGAAAAGATATTATACACTATGTTGGTTATAAAATGTAGTTAATGAAGTTTTAAAAATGAGATTCCTTATTCTGTTCCATCTGAGAAGCAGGTCATATTAAAATGGACCAAGAGTAGCATATACTTTATGTATTAGCTGTGGATAAATAGTCAAAAGTTGCTTTAACATTTTTCCCCATCTTCCTCAGCTCCTTGACCTGTTTATGGTTTGGGATTGGTCTACTTATCTAGCTGATTATGGTCAGCCAGCTTCTAAGTACCTTCGGGTGAATCCAAACACAGCCCTTACTCTTTTGGAGAAGTGAGTATATTCTGCAAACATTTTTGCATACCATTTTAGCATTTTGTGATTCAGTGATAATTGAAGAACTAGAAATTTTTATCAGAAGAGAAATGTCTATATGGAACTTAAAAGTTCAGTTCATTTTAATGATCAAAACATAAGCCTCTTTCTTTCTCGCCTTCAGTGTTGTGTAGTTTTATATGAGATTTGTTTATGTTGATACGAACAAAACATTTTTCCTATTGTATCCTCAATATCTGACCTAATTGGCTTTAGAAATATGTTTACTGCAGATAAGTGAGAATTGGAACTTTTTTTTTTTAAATACTGTAACACAGGAAAGAAAGTATTTTGTAAAATGTAGTTAGGGATTGGAATGTTTGCCACCAGTGCTGTCTAGATCCTACCATGATGGGCTTGGATTCTTTACAGGTAGAGAGGTATGCGTTTCGAAAAAATAATATTATAAAAACTGAAGTAACAGAACACTTACTGGTGCATCTTGTCCAATTAAAAGTAAAACAAGCATAGGTGTTACTTTTCCTTCTCATTATGTGGCAGGTTTTCTTTTCACTCTACCATATTTCATTTTAAGCATCACTATTAAAATTTTCAATTTTTGAATTAAAAGTGTATATTATTTTCCCACATTTCAAAATATCTGTGGTGTATTTGATTTAAGAGGACATAAGGAACTGTTTTAAATAAATGTAAGCTTGTTTTACAATGCCGTGAAACACCACTGAGGCAAACAAATTACTGCTTTAAATTTTCTAATGTTATTTTTCCTTTCACCTTGTCTTGCTATGAGTGTGACTTGCAGAGTCCATAGAGGGTATGTATTTTAGCATACTTTATGGAATGATATTAGAAAATAATATCATGTAAGAAAACTTGCTTTAGATTTACATACTAATGCAAAAAACACCACTTCATATAAAATGCAAAATAAAGCTGCTAATATTTTGTGTGGTTGCTTTCTCTGTAATTCTATTAGCAGTACCTATTTTCTTTGAAGTATATTTTTCAAGCATAGGATTAGTGTGAGATAATCCAGAGCATGCCAAGATATTTCACTTGTGACAGTATAGCTTTTAATTTCCTTTTACTAAGCTTCTTCATTCACGTATATTCCCAGGATAAAGGATACTAGCAAAAAGAACAATATATTTGCTCAATTCAGGAAGAATGATCGAGACAAACAGAAGTTGATAGAGACAGTCGTGAAACAGCTGAGAAGTTTGGTGAATGGTATGTCCCAGCACACATAAACTTCACATTGCTTGCACTCAGTGACACCAAATCCATGGTGTCTCAATGTTGATCTCTAACAGGCACTGGTCATGATACAGAAAGTTGTTTGCAGAATTCAAAAATATAGTAGAGAAAAGACACTGATGAGAGAGCTTAAACAAGAAAGAATTATAAATATCATTTGTATGGATTTTTAAATAACGGAATAATATTTTATATATGGAAAACCTGACATTAATTTTTTTTTCACTTCTAGGGAAAAAAGGCAAAACTAATATATAAATCAGGTCAAAAATTGTCTATGAAACTGATTGTGTAAATACATTAGAAGAACTTATGCCTCTATATATTGGTGTTTTTTCTACTTAGACTTGAATGATTTTTCTGTTTTGTTTTTTTTTGTTTGTTTGTTTTCCAGTATCTGGTTTTGGAATGCAATTATGTCTGATCTTTCACTGTCATTTTCTGACTTTTAGCTTTAATTTTCACCTCAATATTATTTAAATAGACTAAAATTTCTAATTCTGCTGATTTCGAGGGAGGAAATATAAATCTTTAAAGGTCCCTGAAATCAAACTTAATTTAACCCAGTAAGAATTTGAATTATTTGTTCTACTTGGGTGGTTTAATTTAATCTGAATATGAAGAAAAGGAATTTGATTTTCTAAAGATGCAAGGTGTTTCTGTTCAGCAGGGTTAATATTTCTAACTATAGTGTTTGTAGCTGGCCCCATTTATTTGGTTTGGTTTGGTTTGGTTTGGTTCAAGTTAGAAGGACAGAAACTAAGTGGGGCTAACCACTTCAGGTGCCGCTTGTGATAGGAGAGATGTGTTCCTACACACAGAAGTTACCACAGGGGTCAGGTTACTTTCTTCAAAGAGCAGACATCAGTACCATGTCCTCACTGTGGAAACAAGCCAAACCAAATGAACTCTGGAAAACCTAAAATGAATGTACATTTTACTGTGTAAAGTACTGTGGTCCAGATGGTAATAACAATCTGATCCTTACTTTCTCTTCATTGTATTTATGCTGAATAATCCTTTTGCATTTTCAGGATTTATGCCTGTAAGAAACTTTTATTTGACTCTGTAAAATAAGTGTAAAGAATTATATGTACATTTCTTGATTTTGTGATTAAATATTAAAAAGGTTGAGCAAGTTGTTGGAAATTCAATGATACTGCATCTATTTAGAGCTTCCTGATTTAAAACAACTGCTTTCTTCAGAAGAGCTGTTATTCCCTAGTTATTGGAATGGGAGTGTCACCAAAACAAAGAAAATAAGCATTTATTCCCTTGACCATCTCTTATCCTAAAATATTTAACGTTTTAAAAAATATTACATGGAAAATATGGTAATTCCAGGCACAATACAATCTGGAAGTTACCAGAGAAACCGTGAGCTGCTAGTTCTCTTTGAGGACTGGAATGTAGTGACCCTCCAGTGCCTTACCCAGCTCTCCAGGTCACCGGGGACGTCTCCCCGGCTTGGGATGAGGCGTCCCCAGATTCGGAGAGACGCCTCCTTTGTACTGCTTGGAGCAGACCACTGTGGGTCCTCAGCGGTGATGGTCTTGAGGAGTTCACTTTACTGTTCTCAGGAAAACAAGCACCCTGCACACACACACCCCACCCCGCACCCCTCGGGTTGCGCTGTAGGGACTGGGACGCCCGAGTCCTGGGGCATTTCGGGTCCCACAAAAAGCCCCAAGAAGCAACCATGTAGACTGATCGGGTGGGAAGGATACGAAGCGGGAGGGGACAGTGAATTTGGTCCTCGAGCCCCGAAAGGCGCCGGGGGATATCTGCTCCTCGTGGGATTAGGGGGTCTCCGTGAAGCTTTGAGAAGCAGTGACACTACCATCTTTTGAAGGATTCTGGAAGTGGTAGACCTCGGAGGGGTGGGGATGTCGAGATTCTCGACCCCGGCCATCAGGGCTTGCGATGCCAAGGTAGGCATCGAAGATCGCAGTTTCCCTGAAACAGAAGCAGAGCAAAGGGGAGAACCCCCAGCCCTTTAGGCTTGGAGTGCCGGGAAGGGAAGGAGCACCTGGAAGTTCGAGTGTGGGGATCCCAGAGAGAGCCCGCATTAGCTCCGTGCGCTCGGTCTGTCCACCCGCCGAGCTCCTGCTGGGAGCCGGGAGGTTCTTGGCGCGAAACTGCAGGCCCCGCCCGAGGATCTGCGCGGGGCACGGCCCCCGGCTTAGCCGTAGCGCCGCAGCGGCTGCCACTCCCCACTCCAACCCCTCGGAGAGCGCGCCGCTGCCCACCGCCTCCAATCATTACTCTGCGTGGAGCGCTTTAAATATGCAGAGGCGGGTCACGTCGTGTGAATCGGTATCAATCCGTAGGGAGGGAGCCAATATCTATATAAATGTGGCCTGGGTGGGCCGAGAAGGGTTAAAAGGCTGGAGAAGAGAGAGGTGGGCGGGGGTCTACAGTCCGGGCGAGCGCAGCCCTGGTTGGCAGCACCGGTGAGTTGCTCCTCTCTTTGCCCTCCTTCGCTGCTTCTATCGAAGGAGTGCTGACCAGGGGAGGTGGGAGGTGCTCGGCTCGAGCGGTCCCGAGGCAGCCGGCGCCCGCGCGAGGGGCTTGCGTTTTGGCCCGGGAGCCGTCGGACTCCGGGAAAAGTCTTGAGCGCGCGGGTCTCGATGAAGGCATGTTCCCTGAGGGCGCGTGGTCACTGCTGCCCTCCGCTGCCCGTCTGCTTTTAGAGCGAAGTCCTTGTCCGAGGTTGTAAATCTCGGTTTTGGTCCTCAAGCCTCAGGCCCTTTCCGGACAGAACAGGTGAACACTGCGCGCTGCCGGCGCCGCAGCTCCTGCGCCTCCTGCGCTCGGAGCGGCCTGGCCCCAGCAGGCTCGCCATGTTCCCCTGGGGGCTGAGCTGCCTGTCGGTGCTGGGGGCGGCGGGCACCGCTCTCCTGTGCGCGGGCCTGCTGCTCAGCCTGGCCCAGCACCTCTGGACCCTCCGCTGGACGCTGAGCCGGGACCGAGCCTCTGCCCTGCCCCTGCCCAAAGGTTCCATGGGCTGGCCCTTCTTCGGGGAAACGCTGCATTGGTTAGTTCAGGTGAGCAGTCCGTCGTTTCCGCACCCCAATATGGCCCCTTCTTCCCTATCCCCCACTGGTTCTCAATGTTCCCAGGGTTCGTAGCCAGCCTCTTCCTGTCGCCCAGGGCCCCAGGGAGCATACACGGCCCTGACCTTTGCCCAGCTGCTCCCTCGAAGGGACCGTATGTCACTGGCGTTCTCTCCAACGCAACTTAAGTCCCGACAAAACGCGGGGGTGAACAGAGGGGTTCCAGGACCCTATGTCCTGCCACCATAGAATCAGGAGTCAGGGGCGAGTCTCAGCAGTGAGCTCTTTGGCGCTCGTGTCCCCATTCTGAGCCTCAGTTTCCTCTTCTCACCAATGGGAACAGGAGCATGTACATTCCCGTAAGGTAGTCGCGAGGCCCATTTGAGACTGTTTTGTAAAGAGTAAGGCGCCAGCCTAGAGCAGGAGGTTTTTATCAAGCGGCAGTTGGGAGGCCTGGGCTAGGTCCCCAGCCGAGGCCCAGCGGCCCCATCCCTCTTCGCTCCTGGCTCGCAGGGCTCGCGCTTCCACAGCTCCCGCCGGGAGCGCTACGGGACAGTGTTCAAGACGCACCTGCTGGGCAGGCCGGTGATCCGCGTGAGCGGCGCCGAGAACGTGCGCACAATCTTGCTGGGCGAGCACCGCCTTGTGCGCAGCCAGTGGCCGCAGAGCGCGCACATCCTACTGGGCTCGCACACACTGCTCGGCGCAGTTGGCGAGCCGCACCGGCAGCGGCGCAAGGTGAGCCTAAAACAGAAGGTGCCGTCGGGACGTCAGACCCGCGGTTCCAGAGAACCTGCTGTGGGCCAGGCCGGGGCGAGGTGTTAGGGGTACACTGTGAACCTGGCCAGGGCCCCTGACTAACAAGTGGGTGCCATTGGGCCAGTCCCTTACCTTCTCCGGCTTTGGTTTATAAGGCCAGGACTGGGACTTAAAGGTCCTTTCATCTTCGATCTTCTGCGATTCTGATACCAGAAGCGCTGGAAATTCAAACTTAGAGAGGGTTAGCGACGACTTCCTGGAGGAGGTGGCCCCTGTAGCCTGGATGGATGGGAGGGGCTGTGTACATCAGAGGAGAACTAGAGGGAATGGCGAGAGCAAAACCCAACACATTTGGGTCCGGGTCTCTTAGAAGAGGAGAAGGGGGCCGAAATTGGCCTTTTGGCTCCTAGGGAGTCGCGGAGCAGAGGGAGCCGGACGGCTGCCAGGGCTGACCCCGCGCGCTCCCCACAGATCCTGGCGCGAGTGTTTAACCGCGCGGCGCTGGAGCGCTACGTGCCTCGCCTGCAGGGGGCGCTGCGGCGTGAGGTGCGCTCCTGGTGCGCGACCCGCGGGCCGGTCGCTGTCTATGAGGCCGCCAAAGCGCTCACCTTTCGCATGGCTGCGCGCATCCTACTTGGGCTGCGGCTAGACGAGGCGCAGTGCTCGGAGCTGTCCCGGACCTTCGAGCAGTTCGTGGAGAACCTCTTCTCGCTGCCCCTAGATGTGCCCTTCAGTGGCCTGCGCAAGGTACTGCCGCCCCTCCCCAAACCTTCCCTTTGGGGCTCCCTCGGTGCGCCACAGGCGTCACCTCTGCTGGGAGATGGAGGCTCTGCACAGTGTGGGGAGGCGGCGTGGTGTGGCGGTGGGCGTCGGGGCTGGCCTCTGTCCTGACTCGCTGTGTGACCCGCGGCGGGCCACCCACCCTCTCTGGGCCACGCCTGAGGGACGAGCTCCAGCCCCAGCAGCCGCCGGCTTCCCGACGTTGGGTCTCGGTGGCGGGCGCCCAGCCAGTCGTCCCAGCCCCTCCCCAGAGCGGCGCCTCCTGGCCTGGCCTCCAGCGCCTCTTTGGAAGCCCCGTGGCTGCGGAATGGATGGGAGCACTAGGGCCGCAGACACGCCCCCGACCCAGCCCGGCGCCAGCTGGAGAGGGGTGGGTACCGGCTCCCCGGCCCGCGGCCCCAGGCCCGCTAGTTTCCGGATCAGAGAACCATGGCCTCTTCAAACTTCAGAGCGATGGGCTGGGCCCAGAGGGCAACCGAACTGGGGCTTTTTATTGTGCTGATGCCCTGGTTTTCAGTCACCTGAATAAAAATAATAGTTATGTATAAACGTACATGCTATGTGGGCTGATTGCCTTGGGTACATTTTCCGATTTAATCCTCTCAGTCTGCAAAGTATTATTATTCTCATTTTACTGATGATGAAACTGAAGTTCAGAGACGTTAAAAGACTTACCCAAGATCCCACAGCTAGTAGGGAGGGGGACAGGATTTGAACCCCATCTCCCCTGACTAAAAAGCCCAAGTGCTCAAAATGCTTCCCCAGGCAGACGCTTTCGCTGTGCTTGCTGCCTGAACTCTGGAGGGCCACGCCAGCCCTCTTGCCTACCCCTTTACAAAGGCTAATGTTTAGACTTACAATAGTGTCCTTTAAGCCAGAGCTTTCCTGAGCGCATCAAGGTGTCCCTTCCTCTCTGCACTGGTGCCCACTGCCCATGCCTGAGCCTTGTGCAGGGAAAGGACAATGGACTGACTCCCTGGCAGGGTTCTGTGCCAGACATGGACACTTGACAGCTGTGTGACTCTGGATAATGGCTTGACCTCTCTGAGCCTCAGCATCCTCCCGTCAGGAGGACAGTAACTGTTTGCCTTGCCCCAAAGGGGGCTTGTGATCAAGAGAGAATGGTGTGTGGGGGTAATGGACAAATTCCTAAGCATTTATTGAGCCCCTTCTGTGTGCCAGGCATGGAGCTAAGCTGAGAAACTTTTAACACCAGGCTCTCAGCAGAGCCAGACCAGCACTGGGAAGATTTTGGGGGTAGGTGTCCAGGGCTGGTCCTCTCAGCCTTCCTGCCCCACCTCCCTTCTCTCCCCGCACATCAGGGCATCCAGGCACGGGACCAGCTGCATCGGCACCTGGAGGAGGCCATTGCAGAGAAGCTTCATGAAGACAAGGCTGCTGCGGAGCCAGGCGATGCCCTCGACGGGATCATACACAGCACTAGGGAGCTGGGCCATGAGCTCTCAGTGCAGGAGCTGAAGGTAGGTGGCGGGAGATTTCTCCTCCTCTCTTTTGCATTTCTAGCAGGTCTCTACACACATGCTGCATCCCTGGAGCAACGGAGCTACATGCCGTTTGGGCCCACTTTGAGCCACAGGCACTCCTCAGGGTGAGGGGAAAGAGGAGACCTGGGTTCCACTTATCGCTCAGCTGCACCCACTATCTCTGTGGCCTTGGGCCAGTCACCATCCGTCTCAGAGGAGAGTCGATGGCATGAATCCTAGGCCCTCCCTTACTGGTTCTGGCAGCAAACAGCTCTCCCCCTCCCCCACTTCTCTGTCACTCCATGCCTTTGCCTCTGCTGTCCCCCTGCCTATGAAGCTCTCTTCACCCCTTTTCTCTACAAACCCTAAGGGTTCAGGGTTAAATTCCAGTCTCCTTGAAGCTCCCCTCTTCCTCCCCAAATCTACACTTCCATGAGCCACCTTGGCACCTGGCACCTCTCTACCTGTTTTGCCACTGCAGAATCTCCTGGAGAATTAGAACCCCTCCCCATGTATGCATAGTGCACATACAATGGAGGTAAGGAGGGAAGCTTTGGAGTGGTCCCTGGACCCACCTGCTCGAGAACCCAAAAAGGAGTGGAGAGGTTGGGGGGCAGGGAAGTTAGAAATGGGAACACCTCAAGCCTTCCATAAGCAACTCCCATCCTTTCTCTGGGACTCAATTTCCCACTTTCCGCTAGCCAGCCACTGAAGGGTGGGGCTCACTCAGCCTGAGTTTCTTCTCCGAGAACGGGACTAATAATCTCTTTCCTGACTCTTGGGTGGTTGTGAAGTCTGGAAGAGTCAAAGGGGTTAGAAGTAGATGAGCGGGGGGCTCCTGAGTCATGTGGGAGCCGGTGGACAGGAGCAGCTCTGGGCTGGGAAGGGGAGTGGTATGCAAAGAAGTGGAGGGTCCCTCTGCCTTGGCAGGGCTGGGGAGCTGGTGACAACACCCTCCAGGTTCTCGGGAAGGGACCCACTGGCCAGAAATCTTCAGTTCTGGCTGGCCAGGGAGGACCTTGGAGCCCTGAGGTCTCTGTCCCAGCTCCCCATCTTGTCCAGGGCAGGCAGTTAGCCTTGGATCAGGTCATTCATTCCACACATATTACTATCTACCTATTCAGTGCCAGGCTCCATGCTGGGACTGGGGATACAGCAGTGAGCAAACTATAGCCCTTGCCCTCGAGGTGCGAGAGGGGAGGGGTACACATTCATCCTATAATAACATCAATCCGTGTGTAAACACAAACTGGGTGCTGCAAGGAAGGAAGACAGCACACGGGGAGTTGGGAGGGCAGAGGCAGGCAGTGAGGGCTGGGGCCTGGACGCTGAAGCCACCAGGCGCCTCTGTCCTTCCGGCAGTGCACACCAGGAAGAGGTTTAGTCACTGGGACCACCGCTAAGCAGGAGGAGGAGCACGATGCTTGCTTTGGTGGGAGGCTGGCGCTGCTGCTGCAGGTGCCTTGGTCAGTTCCACTGCGGTTACTGTCAGGACGCCCAGCTGGGGTTGTCGGCAGCACTGCAGGCAGCGCTGCATGGTTAAGAGCGCTGGAGTCCCAGCTCGGCTACTGGGACTGGTGACGGCAGGGACCTCGAGCACCTCTCAGAGCCTCAGTAAAACGGGCACTGTGCCGCACAGGATCGGGGTGAGTATCGAATGAGTTAATACACGTAAAGCGCTAAGAACAGTACTCAAAAACAGTTCCTGGCATTATCTTTGGGAACCTCCCACAGCAAGTGGATAGATCCTCCTCTTGCTCGTTGCTATCTGTGACTTCCCCAAGTGTCGGACTTGGGATTCAATCGACTCCAGGACCTGCACAGGTAGCCGCGCCACGGGAGCACCGGGCGCTCTGGCCTGTGCACAACGGCAAATGTGGGGCCCCTGCGCCTCCGTTAGGGGGCCACGAGGCCGAGGCCCAGCTAATGGAGACTCAGCGCTCCCGGGCTGTCTTGCAGGAGTCAGCTGTGGAGCTCCTCTTCGCCGCCTTCTTCACCACGGCCAGTGCCAGCACGTCCCTTGTCCTGCTACTCCTGCAGCACCCGGGGGCCATCGCCAAGATCCAGCAGGAGCTGGCGGCGCAGGGGCTGGGGCGCGCGTGCGGCTGCGTGCCGGCGGCCTCAGGGGGCGGCGCTGGGCCCCCGGCCAACTGCGGCTGCGAGCCCGACCTCAGCCTGGCGGCGCTCGGCCGCCTGCGCTACGTCGGCTGCGTGGTCAAGGAGGTGCTGCGCCTCCTGCCGCCCGTGTCCGGGGGCTACCGGACAGCCCTGCGCACCTTCGAGCTCGACGTAAGTGCGCCGCGCCGCCCGCCCCGCCCCTGCCGCCGGCCGCGGGGAGCTGGGGTAGGGGTTAGGACCGAGCTGTCTACTCTTCCCCTCTCCGGACCTCCGCTTTCCCTCCTGGAAAATGGACTGAATCCTCTTCCATTTCCCGGGAACCACGGTTGAGGGAGCAAAGCAAGGTTAGGGACCCCGTACACTTCAGCTTTTGGCAGTGGTCCGGGTGAGTCAATTAGAGCCGAGTTTTAGAATAAAAACATTCTTTTCTCCGCCCAGCACCCCCCTTTCAGCCAGTGAGGCTGGGTGGGGCACAAAGAGAGACCCCCACTATGTCCCGTACCCCATCTCTCTGGCTCCCTCACAAGAAAAAGGGATTAATCATTGTTACTAGTCCAGGCCTCTGGCTGAGGCCGGATTCCAGGGAAGCGGGGTAATTGAAGTATGGGGTATGATCAGGGTGGCATGAGCTGGGCAAGAAAGTTAAGGTCTAGGACTGGCTCCATCTCTTTATGACCCTGGGCAATTCCCTTCTCACTCTGGGCCTCAGTTTACTCTCTGGAAGGAAGCTGCCTTGGTCCCTTCCAGCTTTGACTCCACGTGGGGCCGGGCTGTGCTTCGCAGTGGCAGCATCGGGGGAGGGGAGCCCTAGCGACGCTAAACTGAAGGTGTTTGCCTGAATGGCTGTCCCTGCATCCCCCCTACCACCAGCCCAGTCTCTGGGCGGAGTGGGCAACTCCTTCCCTGACCCTTACTTTAGACTAAACAGCAAGTGTCCCTAGTACATTGCATACCAGGATTTGAGGACCCCTAAGGGAATGGGATTGTGCCCCTGAGGTGCTGTCATGGAAAGAAAGGGGGCCAGAGCCAGCACCTTCATCACAAACTGGTATGAAGAGAGCGCTCTCTAGCTGAATGACACCAAAACATTTTGGGAGCTGGCATTTGAACTGGAACAGTGACGGGTTAGGATGGGGACAGCACATCACTGAGAGGGGATGGCCCAGACAAAGGTAGGTGGATTAGTGAGGGGTTTAGAAGTGTCTTGGATGCTGAATCTTGGAATTCAGACACCATGCAGGCGTTGGGAACCTCCTGAAGCTGTTCAGGCAAGGGAAACAGGATGGTTGGGGCTGGAAGACATCACAAAAGTGGAATAGCTGAAATAGTTGGAGGTGAGCAAAGGGAACATGAAAGCTGCCTTCCAACAATTTAATTCTCGTGTGCACCTTCTTAGAGTGTGGCTGCCTGATCTGAACATTACTATACAGCTGATGGGTGGCGAGGACAGAGAGGCAGTTTTCAGTTCAGTCCCAAGAGGAGCTGTAAAATTGAGGTGACCGGAGAGGAGCTGTCGTTTGCATTGTTCCGACCCAGGCAACTGGTGGGTGCAGGACTAGAGTTTAGGTGTCCCGATCTAACGTGAGAACAAAAAAGACAAAAACAAAACAGTGAAACAAATCATAGAGCACATTTACTGACCACTAATATATATGGCCAGACCCGTTATTTGAATCCTCACTACAAGATGGGCATTTTTGTTCTCACTTTATCAGTTAAGAAACTGAGGCTCAGAGATTGAGCATGTAGCCCATCGTCA
Organism: Balaenoptera musculus; assembly: GCF_009873245.2. Lineage (NCBI taxonomy): Eukaryota > Metazoa > Chordata > Mammalia > Artiodactyla > Balaenopteridae > Balaenoptera > Balaenoptera musculus. The sequence continues at coordinate 34,297,851 of NC_045800.1, read as the reverse complement.
CACAGCTCGCCAGGGAAGGAGCTGATATGGGTATGCAGAGCGGTAGCTTCCGGGTTAGACGCGCCTCCCTGCTTGTTTTCGGAAGCCTGTTTGATATACCCCGGGTGGAGGATCGGTTCGGGCTGGGTTTCCGGGTACCTCGTGGTCAGGCGGGTCTCCTCACCTCCCCGCAGGGCTACCAAATCCCCAAGGGCTGGAACGTGATGTACAGCATCCGGGACACGCACGAGACGGCCGCGGTGTACCGCAGCCCGCCTGAGGGCTTCGACCCAGAGCGCTTCGGCAATGAGGGCGAGGATGCGCGGGGCGCCGCCGGTCGCTTCCATTATATCCCGTTCGGCGGCGGTGCGCGCAGCTGTCTCGGCCAGGAGCTGGCGCAGACCGTGCTCCAGCTGCTCGCGGTGGAGCTGGTGCGCACGGCGCGCTGGGAGCTGGCCACGCCTGCCTTCCCCGCCATGCAGACCGTGCCCATCGTGCACCCGGTGGATGGTCTGCGGCTCTTTTTCCACCCGCTTGCGCCTTCGGCTGCGCAGGATGGGCGACGCCTCTGACCCGCTGCGCCGCGGAACCTGACTTGGCCAGTGGCAGCGGAGCACTTGCGGAGCCGCCCATCTGCCGTTCCCCAGTACCGGGTCGGGCGCGCTCTCTAGGTCACCAAACGGTTACCGAATGCGGCTCTGTGCCGGACTCTGCGGGAGGAGACGCGTGAGCCACCGCCACAGCACTGGAGAAGTGCCCTGGCCAGTGGGAAGGTGCCTCCTGCACTCCGCACGCACGCTGAGGAAGGAAAGGTGGTGGGCCAAGTCTCTTAAGCCCTTCCCAGGATTTCGAAGCAGGGATGGAGGGAAGCCAAGCCCGGGAGGAGGCATGGATCGCAGGGCCGTGGGGAGGCTTGCTAGGGGAGGATTGGGCCGTAGAACGATGCGGGACCTGCAACGGTCGCGAGGAAGAGGGGACGCCGGGAGCGCATCTCTGGCCTGGCTTTGGGCCGTAGGAAGACACCGAGAAGGCGCCCAACGGAAGGCCTTCAGGCAGCTGGGCTCCGCTAGGTGCGCCCTCGCCACTCTGCAGGTCTCGGCAGAAACCCAGAACGGTGGGCGCTTCCAGGGCTCCAAACAGGCTCAACACTGCCGGATTCTGCTGGCGATTTCTTAAAAGAAAAATTCCTAGTTCAAGAACGCTTTTAGTCTTTCCATTTATACAAGGGAGAATAGGCAAACGAGAGGACTCTTTAAGGCTGGATTATTTTCATGGGAGATTGAGACATAGAGACACTCGAGGTATTTGTACCCAAAACAGAAAGGCCAAGAAATAGTTTCCTGGCAGTAGTTGGGTGAGGAGGCTACAGCTTAGCTGGGCAGCTGCTCTCTGGTGGGAAAGTGTGGGATGAGGGGTGAGGGGGACTCAGGAAAGACCCCCTCGCTTTCCCCCGGAAGGACCTACCCTGCATATATCCAGAGAGAGACTAGGAACTGGGGCAGCCTGGGGTCCAGGCTGCTGGAACTTCTCTCTTGAGCACAGCTCCAGGGAGCTGGGCTGTGAATTATCTCCAAGATAGTTGGCTGCAGGGACGTTCTGATTTACTGCTTCAACCACCTTTATTACAGGGGAGAGACTGAGGCGAGAGACTGGACTACTCAGCCAGTGCTCTCTTCCACCCCATCACTTACTCCCTGCTCCAGCCCCCAGGCCTGTGGCTGCTGCGAAGCTCTTGGCCTTTTATCCTTTCAACGCGATCTCTAGGTTGGCCTAAGGACTCTGGACCTTTCCAACACAGAAGTTCCCAACAGTGTTTAAATCTAAACCAAGAGCCTCCAGCGTCATTATTCCTAACAGCTCACTGTAACCTGTCACCCACCTTCGGACAGGCTGGGGGCAGTTGGACATGATGGGTGAGTCAGGGAAGTTGCCGCCAAGGCCTGAGCTGACCCCTTAGTGAACCAGAAGAAAGCTGGTGCCCTCCTGACCTTACGCTTAAGGTGGATCCTGCGGCCAGAAGGAAAGGGGGAAGCAGCAGACACAGGCAGGGTCGGCAGCTCAAGAGTGCAGCGGGCCCTTCGGAGCTTGGCTGACACCGCCATAACCCCCTCCAGGGCAATTCATCACCCACTGCTGACCACAGGCCCTGGCGCCAGGCCATGGGATCTGCAGGCAGGTGACAGAGCCACAGAGCCGGCAAGAAGTGGCAGATCTGGGGGCCTGCCCTCAGGGCGCTCCTGAGGCTGCAGAGACAACATCTTGGCCTAAGAAACTCCACTAGGCTGAGGTGGTGGGAGGACCAGGGCTTGGGGCTGATTCTGATTTGGGGAGAGAGATTGGGGGAGGGGGCTCTCAGAAGCCCAGACTTAGCTGGTTCCAAGAGACCTGGTTTACCTGCTGGTGGTCTGCACTAACTATAAGCCCCTGTAGGGGCAGCTCCAATTTTGCTCTAATTTCCCATTGATACTTCATTCTCAGTAATTTCCAAGAAAATCTGAGCTCTTGCTTTAGTAGCTCTTGATTCTCTGAGGAAGGAGCAGATGTGGTTCTTGCCCTCCTGGACTTGGCGTGCTTACCAAGGAGGTAGACAGTAAATAAACTCACAGACAAGAGCAAGAACATGTCTGATGATGATAGTGCTGTGGAGAAAATAAAACAGGCCTGCAATGCAGAGTGCCGGGGAAGGCTGGGGCCTGGGAAGACTTCCCTGGGGTGACATTCGACTTTGGAAGGAACCAGCAAGCGGTGAGCTGGGAAAGAGGCACCCCAAGCAGAGGGAACAGCAGGTATAGAACCCTGGGATGGGGATGAGTGCCCAAGACAAGGGAAGAAGGGGTTGAAAGAAAGGTGGAGGATGGGTGCTTCAGCTGCCTGGGCTCCCCTGACCCCAGTCAGGAACTCACTCCCCATCCCCCAACCCTTAGCAACAGGCTGTTTTGCAGACATCTTGGAAACATTTTATTTTCCAGTGAACCAACCCCTCTCCCCACCTACTGCCACCCACGAAAGCTTGGCAAGGTATCTAGATCAAAGTTCTTATTGGGCTGGTAATTTATGGGCCCCTTCCCCTCTTCAAGATGTTCTTTAATGATCCCACTATCCCATTTAATCCTTTCCTGCCGGTCGCCCCCGCGGGTCTCGATGGGCAGGTAGATTAAAACATTTTTCCCCCTTGTGGCAATTTCCAGCGCGCAGGCCCCGCTCATCTTGTGACCCGGCGCGCGCTGAACTTGGCGAGATGGCCCTGCAGAGTTCACTCGGATGTCACGGTCCGGCCTGCAGGGGTCACAGGCGGGTCAGGCCGGAGGATTGGGACTGGGCCCCAGGTCACGCCCCCCGCTCGCCAGCTTTGCTCACCGGCCGGAGGCACTGTCCAGAAAGGGGCGGGCCAGGGATTTCTGAGAATTACCTCCAGCGCGTCTCGACCCGGTTCCAGCCGGTGCCCCCGAAGTCGTCTGTCACTGTTTACAGTTGTGAAATCGTTAGAAGAAATAACAGTGAGAGAGACCATTCCCTAGAGCCTCTGAAACGCCAAGTAGGTTTACGGAGAAACGCCGACTCTCCGAAACACATCCTGGGGCGACCCAGGCTTGGAGCGTTTCGGCGAGTGTGCGGTCCCTGCGACTCCGCAGACACTTCCCGACCCTCCGGGTTTGGGGACCACCGCGGGAGGGCTGCGTATTTAACAGCTGTCAGGATCGAAGTGTATTCCATCCCCAAGGGACGCTTTCCAATCAGTGAGGCGTGCTCCTGGGAGAACCGGGTCTTCAGTTTTAAACAAACGTATATCATTGCTTCGTTTTAGGCGCGACTGGAGGGTTCATCGCTCAAATCAAGGGGGCTTGTGGCCCTGACTGGTCCGAGGCAGTTCGGACCCAGTCCCACTGGCTCGACCAGGCGGGAAGCAGGGAGCGCACGTGCGCTTCCCGCAGTGTCCGAGCTCCGGGCATTGGCTGCAGGAGCAGCCGATTGTATAGGGGGGTGAAGGCCAGAAGACTCACTTCCCAGTACGGATTCCCTCAACACTCTTCTTATCAGCGGCCGGCAGAGGCCTGAGTTTAGGACCCAGCCCCCCTCTCGCCTGGGTGGCTTTCTGCCCGGTGGGAGCTGGGAGAGCGGAGGATGGCTCCAGTGCCCGGAGCCCAGGTCACCTTGGTAACGTAGCCTAGCGTGCCTGGAGCTGGGAGGAGTATTTGCAACCAGAAGCCCCTTTTGGAAACTCACAACTTCCCCGTGGTGTAGAGGGGTCAGGAATGATCACCTCCATATTAAGGAGGAGGAAACAGCCGCAAGGATGTGCGGTGACTTGCCCAAGGTCATTCAAGTAGAGATGGAGCCGGGACTCAGAGCCCGGACTCCGGGCTTTCCATCCATCCTCCATCTCGGTGTCCTTATCCTGCCAGGGCTAAGGACCCTCTTCCCCTCTGCCTAGCTGGAGCTGCTAACCCCAGGACCCTCGGAATCCGGCCGGCTGTGGCAGGATCGCAGAGCTCTGGTTGCCGCCGAACCGCGGAGGAATTGCCACCGCGGTCCCCCACTGGGGGCCCAGAGTTAGGGCTCAGACTTGTGCAGGGCTGCACCTGGAGTCCTGAGGATCTGGAGCCCCTCTTGTACCTTAAGTAGGGCTTTCCAAGACTTCATGAGTGTGGACCTCCTTGAGGGGTTTGGGGAGCTGGCAATCTATGGTCAGCCGGTCACGACTTCCCGCGACTCTCGTTGGGTTCTGGCCCTGGGCTCTTCTGCGGGATCTTTGGAAGAATCGGGAGGCCTGCGTTTTGCTCTGCGTTCTGGGCCTCAGTTTCCCCACCTGTGGGACGAGGAAGCTGGACGATCTCTGAACGCACTTCCCTTTGCTTCCCCAGCAGGTGGAAGGGGGCCCACACGGCGCCTGTAAACGGAAAGCCAGTGCAGGCAGCTCTGGTCTGGGACCGCCCGTCGGACCCGGCGGGAGGGATTCCAAAGAGACCGCCAGGAAGCCCAGGGCTTGGAGTTCCCGCTCCCCAGAGCCTGGGTCGGCCCCTGCCACCGTCCCAGAGCCCCGCACAACTTGTATGGGCGAAGCAGGCTGCTCCTAGCCCCGCACCCCAGGAGGCGCGCTCCGAGGGAAGCCGCCACCGCGCCGCCTCTGCCTCTGCGCGGAACAAACGGTTAAAGATTTTGGGCAGCGCCTCGAGGGGGGAGGAGCCAGGGGCCCAATCCGCAATTAAAGATGAACTTTGGGTGAACTAATTTGTCTAAGGTAACGTGGGCAGCAACCTGGGCCGCCTATAAAGCGGGCGCGCGGCAGGTTCGGAGCTCTGGCGACGGCGGCAGGTGGCGCGGGAGGTCGCGGCGCGCCATGGGGCTCCCAGCACTGCTGGCCAGTGCTCTCTGCACCTTCGTGCTACCGCTGCTGCTCTTCCTGGCAGCGATCAAGCTCTGGGACCTGTACTGCGTGAGCAGCCGGGACCGCAGCTGCGCCCTCCCGTTGCCCCCCGGAACTATGGGCTTCCCCTTCTTTGGGGAAACTTTGCAGATGGTGCTTCAGGTAAGGGAGATAGGGGCGGGACAGGACGATTCCCCGGAGCCCCGGAGCCCCAGAGCCCGACTCGGCTCCAGGCTTCCACTGAAGCCGGGGTAGGCGGCCCCGGGAGGGAGGTGACTGAGGCTAGGATCAGTACTAGCCGGAGGCTCGGCGCTCCCTGGCGCCCCCTCACTCCCGCCTCTCTCCTCCGCTTTCCTCTCGCAGCGAAGGAAGTTCCTGCAGATGAAGCGCAGGAAATACGGCTTCATCTACAAGACACATCTGTTCGGTCGGCCCACGGTGCGGGTGATGGGAGCGGACAACGTGCGGCGCATCTTGCTCGGGGAGCACCGGCTGGTGTCAGTCCACTGGCCCGCGTCTGTGCGCACCATCCTGGGCTCCGGCTGCCTCTCCAACCTGCACGACTCCTTGCACAAGCAGCGCAAGAAGGTGAGGGCGGGGTGCCGGCGCCTGGGCAGGAAGGGGGACCCGATTCGCGTGAGGGGTTCAGGCAAATAGGTGCTGGGCGAGCGCCAGCTGCATAAGGCGTCGGCTAGGGACCCTCTCAAACCCAGTGTAGCTTTCCCAGCCGGGAAGTGCCTTGGGTCTGGTGGGGTTGTGGGTGTCCGGAAGGGGGCCCTGGAAGGCGAGAGGGGCGGGTGGGGCCCGGTTTTCACACTTGTCCCTCCTCGGAGCTCAGGTGATTATGCGGGCCTTCAGCCGCGAGGCGCTCCAGTGCTACGTGCCAGTGATCGCCGAGGAAGTGGGCAATTGCCTGGAGCAGTGGCTGAGCTGCGGCGAGCGCGGCCTCCTAGTCTACCCGCAGGTGAAGCGCCTTATGTTCCGCATCGCTATGCGCATCCTGATGGGCTTCGAGTCCCGGCTGGCGAGCGGCGGGGAAGCAGAGCAGCAGCTGGTAGAGGCCTTCGAGGAAATGACCCGCAATCTCTTCTCGTTGCCCATAGACGTGCCCTTCAGCGGGCTGTACCGGGTAAGGGCGGCATGTAGGGTGCGGAGCTAGGGGCTCCGGGGGCGCGGGGTCCGGGCTTCTGCTCACCGCCGTGCGCTCTCTGCGCTCAGGGACTGAAGGCGCGGAACCTCATCCACGCGCGCATCGAGGAGAACATTCGCGCCAAGATCTGCGGGCTGCGGGCGGCCGAGGCGGACGGGGGCTACAAAGATGCGCTGCAGCTGTTGATCGAGCACTCGTGGGAGAGGGGAGAGAGGCTGGACATGCAGGTGAGTGGCAGCTTCAGGAGAGGCGCGGCGGAGTTTGATCCCCTGGCTTTCCAAGCGCAGTTCCTGGGGTCCCCAAAGTGCCCGCCTGGGGCCCAGGTCCCCAGAGTGGGAAGCCCGCCCAGACCCCAGGGATGGGACACAGAGGTTGAGACACCTGGTCCGCGGAGCTTCGGATAGGGGAGAGGCTTCGTCCCCTATCCCTTCCAGGTTTTAAAGGGAAAGTTGGAATTTGCAAGATGTAAATAAAGAATGTTGGGTGATTATAATACAACCAAGGCTTTAATTTAAGAGTTCCTGGGAGGGTGGGATCTTACTGGCCTTCCTGCTCTAGCTGAACTAAAGGGTCTTAGCATTTTGTTTAAATGGATTTTCTGTCAGCACACTTTCAGCCCTTCTCATCTTCCCTCCAGAACTCTCAGTTCTATTCTGAGTAGTCGCTCTGTAAAATTGCATGCAGACTTGTCAAAACGTTCATCTTAATCCACTCTTAGGCACTAAAGCAGTCTTCAACTGAGCTCCTCTTTGGAGGACACGAAACCACAGCCAGTGCAGCTACATCTCTGATCACTTACCTGGGGCTCTACCCACATGTCCTCCAGAAAGTCCGAGTGGAGCTGAAGAGTAAGGTAGGGGAACTGAGGTGGGGGGGGGGGATTACCTTAAGAAACTCAGCTACTCTCTAGCCAGCTTCCCAAAAGGTAGGTATGCTTTCCCAATAAAAAAGAAGGAATCTTGAGCTGTGATCCCACTCGGGCAGGGTTCAGCCTTGTACTTCTACCTCTTCTGCACGTTTTGCAGAACCTTGGAGATTTTCAGATAGGTTCCACTTTCTTGGATTTGTGTGTTCAAGGGCATGAATGGGGAACTCCTGGGGGACGGTGGTGGCAGCCAGGAGTGGTGGTGGTGATTGGGGGAGGGGAGAAATTTGGTGGTTCTAACCGGTGAGCAGCATTCTCTTGGAATTGTAAACAGATAGTGGACTTGGGCCCAGGGGTGGAGGCAAATGGTAACTAGCTGCTCCCTGTTTCCCCCTCACACTTTCCCATCATGAGGCCCTTTGGGTCCAGCCGCTACTTAAGCCCTGTTTACGTCTGCTGGGCTGATTTTATTGGAGCACAGAATAACCGTTCACCTCTGTGTGACTGTTTTGATAGGGTTTACTTTGCAAGGGCAATCAAGACAACAAGTTGGACATGGAAATTTTGGAACAGCTTAAATACACTGGGTGTGTTATTAAAGAGACCCTTCGACTGAATCCCCCAGTTCCAGGAGGGTTTCGGGTTGCCCTTAAGACTTTTGAATTAAATGTAAGTTAAAAGCTCTCTCCCTCCCACCCTTACCTTTTGTGTTGTAGTTTTAAATCTCCCTTTGTTTCTCTGTCCTTTGACTTAAATTTCTTAGGCTTTTGATAACATTGTCCTGCCTCTGAATGTCTGTCTATCTGTCTCTCTGTTTCTCTCTCCACCTCCCCCTCCTCCTTTCTTTCAGCTCATAACTCCTCCAAGGATATCAGTGATAGATTTTTTTCCTGTTGAAGGTTGAATTCCAGTTTGTCAGTCCTTTGGACTTCATAATCTTTTGCAGGGATACCAGATTCCCAAGGGCTGGAATGTTATCTACAGTATCTGTGATACTCACGATGTCGCCGATATCTTCACCAACAAGGAGGAATTCAATCCTGACCGCTTTCTGCTGCCTCACCCGGAGGATGCATCCAGGTTCAGCTTCATTCCATTTGGAGGAGGCCTTAGGAGCTGTGTAGGGAAAGAGTTCGCAAAAATTCTTCTCAAAATATTTACAGTGGAGCTGGCCAGGCATTGTGACTGGCAGCTTCTAAATGGACCTCCTACAATGAAAACGAGTCCAACCGTGTATCCTGTGGATGATCTCCCGGCAAGGTTCACCCGTTTCCAGGGGGAAATCTGATGGGCAGGAATGCCCAGACCTCAGACTTATTTGAAGAGTACATATGCGTTTTTATCTAGTGTCATGTTGATTTTATTATATTTAATTTCTAAATGTATATTATAATATTTATGTGTCTCTTCTACAGTACCACAGTCTTTAAATATTAAAATAATGAACTGGATAGTTTACAAATAAAGTAAAATCTGAAGGTGCTTGTGTTGCGTTTAATATTCCTGTGGGGGGAAACTCACCGGTTTTATATTTGTATATTTAACCAGATTTCTAAATGTCTACATTCATGGCTTTATTTGTCATCTGTACATATCTATTTTCTGGGAGGAAGAAACTTTAGCTGTTTTTTTCTCTTAACAGTTATTAGAAAGCATATATTATATGTGTGTGAGTTAGTCTAAAGGTAATTTTGTTAAGTTTCCGATGATAATTTAGATTCTCTATTTGGAAAATCTATCAAAGTTAATTAAGAATTTGGGGAGGGGTTTGCTTTACTTTAGGGAAAGCTGAATTTGAAAGGAGAACACTTTGAGAAGATCATCTAATATAACACCTTCAGCCATAAACTTAGTATGTTTAATAAACATAATAAATCTATGGTGTCGCACAGTGTCAGAACTGTTTTCTGAAATTAAAGTTTTAGGTAAGACAAAGTTATTGACTAAAATGAGACCCCAGATCACTGGCGTGTTTCCTTTACTCTGAAGTTGCATATGAAAACAGTATTGGAAAAGGCCAATCTCTGGTTTAGATAAGCGAGTCCAGGTTTTCTTTATTGAAAATAAGGCAGGAGGAGTAGATTTAACAAACTGACAGATAAAGTTTTTATCTATGCCAGGCAATAGGGTGTGAGCCTGACATGACTGATAAAATGGCCCAGTCATGACCCTGTGAACCTTGGCTAACCTCCGTGAAAGCGCAGTTTTGTCACATTTCTGACCCTGGCATAGCCATGTTCTGAACTGAAGGCCAGACTCTCAATCCAGAAAGGTTAGCCCAGTGACTTGCTTATGCAAGCACATTTTCAGTTTTGAAATGGCACAATCTGCTTACTGAACCTCTGATGGCTTGTAGGTTTTGGACTTTAAATTTTTCATTACAGTTTTAGAATTTGGCAATACTGCAGAAAAACTAGGTGGTCTAAATAGGTGTTTGAAAAGGGTTCTGACTACTATGAGAATTACATGTTCTACCTGACTTTAGTTTTTTAGGTGGAACTTGGATTGTAACTTAAGGTTGGAATCCTCTGGTTTTTAAGGGGTGTTTACAGAATAATTTATAATACCTTATAATAACCTTATAAATGCCTTTTTTTTTTAATGAGAAATTACAGGCTTATTTTATTTTCAGCTAAAGCTTTAATGTACTGTGGTGTACAAAGCTGGCCCTCCCCCCCGACATAACATTTGTCCTGTATCATTCCAGTTAGGAGCACACTAGCCTGAGGACATTATTTCGGATAATTTATACAAGGTCATTTTTTAAGGGTTTCAATACTTTTCTTTTTGCCAGAGGACAGTCAGTGTTTCAAAACCCTGTCTTCGGTGACACCGTGACCGCGTGTCTCTATGAGCATAGTGCAGAAGGAAATCTGAGCCATTTTAGCATATAATTTAATTTTTGAAATCCACCTATATTTTTTATCCGGAGAGCTCTGAGGAAAGTGCTTCTGGCTTGCATCTCCTAGGGCTACACTTAGCTTAATTAGACTCATCGATTACAGAGTAGTGCGGAATTTATCTCGAAAATACGTTAAAAACACAATCTTTGATAATGCGCTTAGTGCTGAGTAAAGGCAGTTTCAACGTGTGTCCGTGCGAGGCAGAATCGATGTTTGTGGCTGCCATGTGGACATTAGATGGGCCCTGGTCACAATGTCTGGGGCAAGCATGTTTTACGGCCCAGCCTCCTCTGGGTCAGCATTCACGCATCACCCAGTGGAGAAGTGTTTCAGGAGGAGGCCACTCTTCCAGATTTAGATTTGGCCAACGTTGTGGAAGGACGGGAGACCACTATGAGAAAGGACTCTTTGGGGCCCCCAGGAGCCTGGCACTGTGATGGAGGGTGCTGTGCCCTCCTGGGCCTTGGGTAGACCTGCCAAGCGGGTCAAGTTGGTGGCCTCCGTCTCCCCTTCCACACGTACCCCTTGCCCTGGCTGCCTCCCATCCCCCCTTCTCTTCAGTCAGGGGTGTGGTGCCACCAAGGACAGAGCACTGTCAGGACTGGCGTATGAAGGCATCCAGCTTAGTCCATAAAGCACCAGCATTCAGAGGGATTGTAGTCTTCACCCAGCTTAGCCCTGGGAGGCCCAGAGAGAGACTGTGATTTGCCTGGGGCCACCCAGGGAGTGGCAGAACCAGGAAAGGCCTCCTGCTGCTTTTTTCTTCTTCTTTCTTTTTTTTCCAACATCTAATAACACCTGCCTGATTTGTCTCCAATTTTCTGTTGCCAGAGGACCCAGCAGTCTCCACATCCTAACTTCCCTTCATGTCCCCTGCCACCACTCCCCTGCCCTGTGACACTCCAGAGATCAATTCTTTTGCAGGCAACTGGGGAAATGGGAGCAGCGACAGGAAGCGGCTGCTCCCCCGCAGACCTCTCATCTCCTTCTAGGTTTCAGGGTGCTTTTTGTACCTTGCCACCCCCCAGAGGTCCACAAGGGGGCGGGCTTCTCCCTTCTATGCCAAGCTCAGCGACCAGTGGTTTCCCCACCAGTGTCCATGAAATCCAGGGTCCACAGACTCTGGCCCAGGGCCTGCTTTTACCCCAGACAGTGAGAGGCTACAATCACCCAGGGCTTAGCAAATACTCAGCCTCAGGCCTGGTCATGGCTTCCCGGCCCCTCTGGAAGAGTCACCCCAGGCGGGGTTGATCTGGACCGTCTTTTAGCTTCTGAAGTAGCCAACATCCACTGTGTCTCTGTGGCTCTGGTTTTGAGCGTTGCCCACGTACTGCTCATGACTTGACCTATGTTGCTTTCACTCTCCCTGGAAAATGGCTCTCGGTTTTTAGGGAGTGGGGCCCATGTTTTTCGAAGGACATGTGCGTACTAGTCAGGGTTCAGACGACCCTCCCCAGGTCCAGGAGCCGCCCCACAGAAGCACTGTGAGAGGAACTAGGAATGTTAAGAGGGGTGGTGGAGGCCCCACCTTCCAATAGTTAAAGTGCTGCTGTAGTAAATGCGGGTTCAGACCTGTTCTGAAGGACAGAACATGCACTGAGGAGGGTAAGCGAGAAGGAAGGAAATGTTAGCACCATATAAGGAAAACACTTTGAGGTAACTAGAGCCCTCTGGTGATGACACAGCCAATAACCTAAGTCCCTCTGCAACTTTTTTTGTACCTTGCCACCCTGGATTTCATGGACACTGGTGGGGAAACCACTGGTCGCTGAGCTTGGCATAGAAGGGAGACAGCAGCTCCCTGTCAATTGAGGCATCCAAACTGAAGCCAGATAACCAAGCGGCCATAAGGATTCTGACACGGAGGGAGAGGCTGGGTTACACAACTCCCAAATTCCCTTCCAAAATTCGAGAATTGTGATTCTCTGAGACTTGATTCTGTATTAATTCAACCGCTCAGATACTCACTTTACTTTGAAATGCACGTTAACTCCAATCTAGGGAGACGGGACGTCCTGACATCCTCTTCCAGAGGCTTTCAGCAGTCCTTGGTGATCATTCTGTCAAAGCTCCAAGCCAAATGTGGACGTGGGACCCAGGGAGTCTGATGCGTGTCTTCACAGAGATGATGAATCCCTGCGTTGATCGCTGGGAGACCTCTCTCCTGCCTTGTGACCTGTTGCTTGCAGGTCCAGGTCCTGTGTCTACTCCTGCAGCCCCTACGCCTCTCCCAGCTGTGCCATGCTGACCGTTCTCTTGACCTGGCTTCTGGGGCAATGCCCTGAGACGTTCCCCAGAGCTCCCTGAAAAGCTACTCAGAGGCAGGAGCTGTGTCTCATCGTTGGAATCTCGTAAATTCATTCTCATGTACTTCCCTGCCCTCCCCCAGAACACACTCACACATAAGAGGTGTTCTTTGGGAGAGAATGTTTCTTGGGGCCAATCGACGCCATTCACCTTATGTCTCTCCAGCTTTGCGGTGCCATGTTTTTCTTTGAAAAGTGAAACTTTCTTCCTTGGACAATCTCAGCAGCCGCAAGCTTACACGGCTGTGGTTTAACAGCATGTCACATTCCTGAAACCGATGCTCCATGGGTATTTGGCCAAACAAGCTTTCCTTCTTTTGAAGTAGAGTCAACTCGAGTTAGAACCCTGGGACAGAGTGGAAACTTAGCCCTGGATTACGAGGTGGGTTTTCTGGGTGAGAGTTATCATGTTGCAATATTCATAACCATGCACCGCAGCACAGAAGCTGACCCACAGCTTACGAGTTCTCACCACTGCCAAACCCCTCCCTAGTCTATCGAGGGGTCAGAAATCTACTCACTCATCTCTGACCACAGATGCTTCAAGTATTTTGTCTGGTCACTAACAGATTTATTTAACTCAAATGCTTTGTGAAAAGAGGACAAGGCACTTCGCTTACAACAGACATTTGACAAAACATGTTAATTGATTCATTAAGTACATCCATACCATCCAACATAACCGTGATTTATTTAATGATAGAGGAGGGGACTTGGTATTTTGATACAGAAAGTTCATTTAATCGTCAATTAGTCACAGACCTTTAGAGCTGGAAGGGAGATTATGGATAGATCATCCGAGCCCCTCAGTTTACAGCCGGGAAATCTGAGGCTCTAAGAAATTTAAGGCCACAACAGAGAATCAGGACTGGCAGTCCAGTGTCTGGTACATTGTAGCATTAGTCTTCAATTAAAAAAAAACATATTGTTTATTTATATACATGACAGGAATAAAGGGCAGGTGAGCAGATTATTTGAGACTAAATTGCTTACAGGTTCTTGCTTCTCACTGGGCCTCTGAGAGAACCTGGGTACAGATTGCAGGCATTTCTGGTGCGGATGGGGGCTGGGTCTGCGTGTTGGTAGAGCTGGACCCTCAGACAATTTAAATTTCTTCTACTGAACAGCCGAAAATGATTTCTGTTATGGGTTAAATTGTATCCCCCTTCCCGGAAAAAAAAAAATGCTGAAGTTCTAACCCTCAGTGCATCAGAATGTGACCTTATTTGGAAATAGGGTCCTTACGGAGGTAATCAAGTTAAAATGAGGTCTTCAGCTGTGTCCTCATCCAATTTGATTGGAGTCCTTATAAGAAGGGGAAATTGGGACACAGGGAGACGCACACAGAGGGGAGATGATGTGAAGACACGCATGGAGAATGCCATGTGAAGATGGAGGACTGGAGTGATGTTATCTGCAGCCTAAGGAATGCTGAAGATTCCTGACAAACCTCCAGAAGCTAGGAAGAGTCAAGGAAGGAGTCCCCTGCAGGTTTCAGAGGGAGCCCACTTCAGACTTCTAGACAAGAACTGTGAGACTTCATTTCAGCCTCCTAGACAAGAGCTGCCTCCGGAACTGTGAGACAATCAATTTTTGTTGTTCTAAGCCACGTAGGTTGTAGTACTTTTAAAAATGGCAGCCCTAGAAAACTAACACAGTTTTCAAAGGCAAGAAACTTTATTTGTGAGAAACAGTGGTTCTCAATGTTAGCGGGCATCAGAATCCCCTGGAGGGCTCGCTGAAATACAAATTACTGGGCTTCACCCCAGAGTTTCTAGATTGACCCAAGAATCTGCATTTCTAGCTAGTCCCCAGGTGAGGCTGATGCTGCTGGTGCCAGGACCACGCTTTGAGAACCACCGACAAAAAGGTTTCTGATCTCTAAGTCGAGAATCACAGACTCACGGGTGCCAGGAGGTGATTTCACAAGTGATATGAACCAGGGAGAGAAACAGCTGGGGGAGGTGGGTGTGCTAATGCAGGGCAATACCAGTCCACTCTAAAGGGCAGGTGCTGCTCAGTCTGGCCTATCCTTGACCTGTAGGAATGAAAGCTCTTCCAATTTTTCAGGAGGTGCTAGAAATTCAGATTTGCATGGGAACATCCTGATGTTTAGATGTTCGTAACTAATTCACATTAAAGAAAAATGTGCAGGCATATGTTTGAAATGGATGGCCAACGGGGACCTACTGTGTAGAACAGGGAACTCTGCTCAGTGTTATGTGGCAGCCTGGATGGGAGGGGAGTTTGGGGGAGAATGGATACATGCATATGTATGGCTGAGTCCCTTTGCTGTGCACCTGAAACTATCACAACATTGTTAATCGGCTATACTCCAATATAAAATAAAAAGTTAAAAAAAAAAGTGCAGGCAGAATACAACTTGTTTCTGGCCCTGATGGCTGCCAGTTTGCAACATCTTTGGTCTTTGATCCTTGAGAAGTTTTCAGAGTGCTTGATTGAGAATGGCTTGACTGTGGTTCTCTCTCAGAGTCTCTCATAGGGTTGCAGCTAAGATGTTGGCTGGGGCTGTGTCACTTGAAGGCTTAGCTGAAGCTGGAAGATCCACTTCCAAGATGGCTCCCTCACAGGGCTGTTGGCAGAAGGTCTCAGTATCCTGCTATATGAATCTCTCCTAGGACTGCTTGGGCATCCTCACGACATGGCAGCTGAACTCCTTCAGAGCAAGTGGTCTAACAAAGCGGCAAGACAATACTGAAGCCTCAGTACTTTTCATGACCTGGCCTTGGAAGTCACACTCCATTTCCACAATATCCTGTTGGTTACACAGTTTAGCCCTATTCATTGTAGGAGGGAGCCACATAAGGATGTGAATACAAGGAGGTGAGGACCATTGGGGGCCATCTTGGAGGTTGGTTACTATACTCAGTTTTTGAGTGGGTGGGTAGACTCTTTTCCTGCTCTCTCTTAGAAGCATTTTCATCTCTTTTCTGGGCAGTGCTTGATTTCTAATATTTTCTTAGTGACCCATCACCTATGGGAACTTAAAACTGCCATCAGAAAAACTCTATTACAGCATTTCTCAGCTGCACAGAGTCTGAGGGGTCATGTGCGCCAAGGCTGCAAGTTGGAGACCCTTGGGTAGAGCCTCAGAGTGGGCGTTTAAGCCCTTCTGTTTGCCAAAGTCTCCAACCAGCCCGCTTCATTCATTCATATTACTTTTCAGGCCTCTGAGTTATCTGACCCTGCTCTAATCCAACTGTTCTGTTTCCTAGTACTCAGGACTTTCAGTGCAAAACTGAATCGTCCTGGGAGAAGTCAGATGGTTGGTCACCCTAATCAACCACATTATTTGAAAAATGAGGAAAATTCAGTTCAGACAGCAGATGTGAATTGATTAGGTCCTTACAACTCAAAGTACGGTCCATAGACCAGCAGTATCTGCATCACCTGTTTGCTTGTTAGAGATGCAACATCTCAGACCCCACCCTAGACCTTCTGAATCAATCTGCAGTTTAACAAAAGTCCCAGGTGATTCTTATGCACATTGCAGTCTAGGACTCTCTGAATAGGAGCAAAACCTGAACTTGGGCTCTCTGAGGATTCAGATTTGCTGTCCATGTGGGTGAAATAGATCTGACAATGACCCACTTGTGCTGTGGTAATCTGACCTTGATGTACACATCTTATTTTTTTCTTCCTGCCTCCCAGATTCCCCAAAATGAAGGGCATCTAAAGTTTCATTGTTGGAAGGAACCTACAGTTCCCAATTCTCACCTGGGTTTGAGTAGTGGTTTTCATAAATCACTTTTCACAGTTGAAATTCCTCCCCCTTGCTCAAACAAAATGCCATAAAAACACAGATTAGGGGAGATTTCTGGGCATTTAGGTTATTTCCAGTTTCTGATACTCCAAGCAACTTGCAATCAGTAAGTAACCTTGTTTGTGCAGCCTTATATACAAACTAGTGCTTTATTTCTGTAGGATTGAGTCCTGAAAGTGAGGCTGCTGGGTCAATGAGAACGTGCATTTAAAACTGTAATGGAGAGCCAGAAAAGGTGTCTATCTGAAGAGGAATGTTTGAAAAAACAGTGGTTCATTTATGTTGTGGAAAGTTATGGAGCCATAATAGGGCACATATGATAGACTTCCATTGACCTTGAGGGATGACTACGATGTACAGTTAAGTAGGGAGAAAAAGTTGCAGAGGGACTTAGGTTATTGGCTGGGAAATTAAGGGGGATATTTTGCAAAGAGATGAATCACACTTTCTGAGTACATTTATGGATGCTTCTTTTTTTTTTTTTTTCCCTAAATATTTCAGCTTACTTTTTTTTTTTAAACTTTGGGTTTATTTATTTTATTTATTTATTTATTTATGGCTGTGTTGGGTCTTCGTTTCTGTGCGAGGGCTCTCTCCAGTTGTGGCAAGTGGGGGCCACTCTTCATCGCGGTGCGCTGGCCTCTCACTATCGCGGCCTCTCTTGTTGCAGAGCACAGGCTCTAGATGCGCAGGCTCAGTAATTGTGGCTCACGGGCCTAGTTGCTCCGCGGCATGTGGGATCTTCCCAGACCAGGGCTCGAACCCGTGTCCCCTGCACTGGCAGGCAGACTCTCAACCACTGAGCCACCAGGGAAGCCCTGGATGCTTCTTCTGGTTGTAAAGAATATGTGTTGATTTTGTAATTAATTTTAGGAGAGAGAAAAAGTGAAGGTGCTGTGGGTGAAGTGAATGATGCTCTAGAGGTCAGCCCTCAGTCTCCCCTCCCCTCGGACCCTTCCCCCCTCCAACCTTCCCCACTCTCTCTCAGAAACCACCTCCCAGTTGCAAGCACCCCATTGGCTGAGCCCATTCACATGCCCACGTACCGGCTGCCAATTGCAGAGAGAGGGGTTGTCTGACCTCCTTTGATCCCAGGGACCTTCGAGGCCCACCTACCTCGGGATAACCTCCAAATAGGAGGTGTGTCCTAATACAGCTTCGTCCCTAATCAGCAGCTAAAGTGGAAACCCTTACAACACTAGCCTTTTGAAAACCTCTGTGCGGTTCGGGAAGCAGTTTTGAGTTAATTAACCTTATTTTCATAGAGTGCAAAGAAAAGTAACAGCCAGACTTCATTGAGCATTTACTATATGTGCTAAGTATTTCACATTGTCTCATTTCATTCTCAGGACATTTCCATGATGCAAGTACAGTTTTTTTGTTTTTTAAAATTAATTAATTAATTAATTTTTGGCTGTGCTGGGTCTTCGTTTCTGCGCGAGGGCTTTCTCTAGTTGTGGCAAGCGGGGGCCACTCTTCATCGCGGTGCGTGGGCCTCTCACTATCGCAGCATCTCTTGTTGCGGAGCACAGGCCCCAGACGCGCAGGTCCCAGTTGCTCTGCGGCATGTGGGATCTTCCCAGACCAGGGCTCGAACCCGTGTCCCCTGCATTGGCAGGCAGATTCTCAACCACTGCGCCACCAGGGAAGCCCACAAGTACACTTCTTAATACACCTTTTACAAATGGAGCTATTGAGGCACAGAATGGTTATGTAACTTGCCCGGAGCCGCACAGCCAGTAAGTAGTGGAGTTAGGATTTGAACCCAGGCTGTCTGAGTAAAAGGTTCTAATCATTACATTATATTGCCTACAGATTTATGGTACTTGGAAGGGGCACTGATTTTATCTGGAATAATAGTGATTCTTATTGTCACTGAATGCTTAGTATGTGCCAGGCACTGTCCTAACTTCTATATATGAATTAATTTAATCCTCACAACAACCCAAATGAGAAAACTGAAACTCGGAGATGTTAGCAACTCATCCAGAGTCCCTTAGCTCCATTCCCCAACCCTCCAAGGTCCCCGTCTGGCACAGTCAGGGGTCCAGCTCAGAGGGTCTGTCTCCAGAGCCCACACACTCAGCTCAACACTCCAGAGCCATCTGTCCCTTTAGTCATCAACACACCAACACACCTTTTCTTCTCTATTGATCTGAAAGCAGTTCTCTTGAGAGATACAGAACTTTGGGCAATTGTCAGGATAACTTGGCGGAAGCTATGGGTTTTATTTCAATTTTCCATTCTGTTTTGATATTGAGGATCTGGCCCTAAGCTGATGTCAGCTAAAATAATTTAAATTAAACCTGATCACTGTCATTTGTGAGGATTTGTTGGGAAGAAATCTAAAAAGACAAAGGATGTGTGTGTGTGTGTGTGTGTGTGTGTGCGTGCGCACGTGCGCGTATGATTGTGCAGTCCTAAATTTCCATCTTTAAAGAGATGATGGGAAAGAATAAGAAGGGGAAAAGAGATCAATAACATTTTCATGTTAAATTGCTACACATATAAAGATATGGCTCTTTTGCTGGGGGATTTATTCTTAAGAGGGAATGTGTTTCTCCAAGTGAAAATACAGTTTATCCTCAATATGAATTGAAAATCCTTCCAAAAACAGAGTGAGATGGAAGGATAATGCCTAATGGGAATGAGTTTTGTCTACTTTGTTTTATAAAAACTTCCTGAGACAAGCTTTAAAAAATCATAATTATTTTTAAAAAGTCAGGTATCATCCTGATCTGAAAATTTTAGATAAATAAAAATAACCAGATCATTTTATACAATATCAACTTGGTTTAAGATGGGGGAAAATGGACACTCAATACTCTTGCGGCTGAATGATTGGAAGCAGAAAATTGCAGGGTGTCTTTGGCAAACTACAGATCTAGAAATCAGATTTGTCCCTAGAGGATAAACCACATCATGGAGAACTGGCCTGAAGAAGTGGGGGAAGAATTAACGTTTGTTTGGCACTTGCTAGGTGATTGATATTTACATATGTTACCAGAGTTCATCCTCAAGCTCAAGGAGGTAAAGTGACTTGTCCCAAGTTCCCCAGTTGGTAATTAGTTGTGAGTTTATTGGAGAAGTTCAGAGGAGAGGAAGTTAGGGCACAATTGGGTGTGTCAAGGACAAGGCAGAAGCCAGAGACATCTGGGTGGTGGATGTGCTTGGGCTCCGTGATGCTCTAGATCAGGGAATGAGGAGCTGCAGGAGCCCAAGCTTAATAGCAATGGTGACTGGGCACAGGTGAGGTTCCTGAGAGGGACGGGGACCAGAAGCAGATGCTGGTTTGGGGAAGAGACAGGTGGGTCTGTGGGGTGGAGACCCACAGGACTCCAGGTGGACATGTCCCCAGGCAGGTGCTAGGTCTGCTTTTCAGGAGAGCTTGGCTTGTGGACACAAGTTTGGAGAGAGAGAATGCCGTTCAGTGGGCACGGTGTGTAGAGGTGTGCAGAAAGGGAGGGGGGGCGAGTAGCTGGGGAGCCAGGATCTCTGAAACCAAGGGAGGAGAGAGACAGACTTTTGTGGTTGTATTTTTCAAAGCTCTTCAGGAGGTAACTCCCAAGGGCACAGAGCAAGATGTAGGCCTGAGAGAGCTATAAAGGGAGGCTGAGACTTCTTTTTTCTTTTTTAAATGAAAGCTTCTTTCTTTCTTTCTTTCTTTAGTTTTGGCTGTGTTGGGTCTTCGTTTCTGTTCGAGGGCTTTCTCTAGTTGCGGCGAGCGGGGGCCACTCTTCATCGCGGTGCGCGGGCCTCTCACCATCGTGGCCTCTCTGGTTGCGGAGCACAAGCTCCAGACACGCAGGCTCAGTAGTTGTGGCTCACGGGCCTAGTTGCTCCGCGGCATGTGGGATCTTCCCAGACCAGGGCTCGAACCCGTGTCCCCTGCATTGGCAGGCAGATTCTCAACCACTGCGCCACCAGGGAAGCCCCTGAGACATTTTTAAAAAGACATAAAAATTGGATTTTGAGGAACCAAGCTTTCATTATCAAAACAAACGAACAGGACAAAGATCTGCTTTGTCGTCCCTGTCTTCCATCTTAATGAACATTAAGGTCTTCGTGCATAATGATAACACAATGGAATGAAAATGGCATTTTGTGAGCTTTCGGGGAAGCTGTGGGTCAACTGAGATGAAGGAAGAGGAGAGGGGGAGGGGAGCCTCTATATAAATTTCAGGCGACTGCAGCATGGCTGGAGGAGAGGCCTAGGGCCACCCATTCCCCAACCCTCCAAGGTCCCCGTCTGGCACTTTCCGCACATCCCAGCAGGAAAGCCTGGGAAACAAGGCACAGGGGCCAGTTCTCCTCGCCCAGACAGTCCTGGGCTGTGCTCCTGCCTCCAAGGCCACTCATTTGCCAAGCGGTGCTTCCTCTGCTCACCGAGGAAGCAGCAGGCATCAGCAGAGGAGGCTGCACGGACACCCGGGGGGACTGGCGGAATTTTGTCAGCTCCTGGATCCTGGTAGAGGGGTGGCTAAGGGATGAGGCCAGGGAAGATTTGGGGGCTTGCTGAAGAGCCTTCCTGCTCATGTCTCTTGGGAAGCTGGTGGCTGCCGTTTGAAGCAGGCTGTGTGCATTCAGGGGGCTTTCAGGCGGTGCTGCAGGGCAACTATCCTCATAGGAGAGCCTGCTCTGCCCTATTTTGAAGGCGAGGCGATGCGTCAGTAAACTTGGGCTGCCACAACAAATACCACAGATCGGGTGTCTTAAACAAAAGAAATTTATTTTCTCACCGTTCTGGAAGCTGGGAAGTCCAAGATCAAGGTGCCAGCCAATTCAACTCCTAGTAAGAGTTCTCTTCCTAGCTTACAGATGGCTGCCTTCTTGTGTCACAGGACAGAGAGAGAGAGAGAGAGAGAGTTCTGGTGTCTCTTCCTCTTCTCATAAGGATGCCAATCATATAGGATTAAGGCTCCACCCTTAGTATCTCATTTAACCTTATCACCTCCTCACAGGCCTTATCTCCAAATACAGTCACTTTGGAGGTTAGGACTTCAACATATGAATCTGGGGGACAGGGAACACACAAATATTCAGTCCATAACAGGTGGGAAATTTAAATCTGCTTCCCAGCTTCCAATCAGACTGCTTTTTGTCCTCAGGAGTCACAGGCTGTATAGCTGGAAGAGGCACTTCAGTTGTTTTCTAGATGGAGAAAGTGAGGCCCAAGGAGAAAGTGCTTGTCTGCAGCTGGATGGGAATCTGGGAAGCCTCAGCCCATGTGTATTCAGGTGATCCTGGCTTTCCCAGATCCAGCCACAGAAAGAGCTTATACCTGTTTGTGGACTGGATAGCCTTCTCACTTCGCAGAACATATGGCAGGACATGGCTGTGGGGAGCTATTAAGTCGGTCTCCCACCTATTCCGTCCACCTGCCAAGACTGATAAGCTGTCTCTCAGTTGCCATCCAGATTCCTGGGTGAGAGTTTCATTGGTCCAGCTGGGGTCAGGTGTCCCCATGCAGGCCTGGGAGGAGTGGGGCTTTCAGGGTTTCTAGAAAAGAGATGAAAGTATTGTGAGTTAGGGAGATGTCGTGGATGCTACTTCAGAAGTATTTAAGAGAGGATGTGATTTTTTCTTATTGGCAAACGCTGTTTGCCTGTCTGTATCATCTAGAAGAGTTTTATCCCCCCCCCTTTTTTTTCTATTATTTTGAGAAGTAGGATCTTTCCCTTAGTGGGATGTCATAAATTTAATATATATTTTTCACATTAGCTGGAATAGAACTGGCATGCTATGTGATTTTTAAAAAATGTATGGCGAAGGCTACTTTTTAAAATTTATGTATTTATGGCTGTGTTGGGTCTTCGTTTCTGTGCAAGGGCTTTCTCTAGTTGCGGCAAGCGGGGGCCACTCTTCATCGCGGTGCGCGGGCCTCTCACTATCGCGGCCTCTCTTGTTGCGGAGCACAGGCTCCAGACGCGCAGGCTCACTAGTTGTGGCTCACGGGCCTAGTTGCCCCGCGGCATGTGGGATCTTCCCAGACCAGGGCTTGAACCCGTGTCCCCTGCATTAGCAGGCAGATTCTCAACCACTGCGCCACCAGGGAAGCCCGTGAAGGCTACTTTTAATTAGCATTCCCATGGATTTTGTTTTTCCCTTTTCTATTTTAACCCAAAAATTGAGCTAAAAGTATTAGTATAGAGTTCCTTTGTTTTGGGGTGCCACCTAGAAGGAATATAGTACAGTCAGGACCTTCCTATCTGCGGGTTTCACATCTGCGGATTCAACTATGAATGTGAAACCTGCGGCTACAGAGGGCCGACTGTACTATGGCTATTTCCCATCAGGGACTTGAGCATCTGTGGATTTTCGTATAAGCGGGGTCTCCTGGAGCCAACCCCCTGCAACTACCAAGGGGTGACTGTATTTTTATTTTTTCCTTTCTCTGTTTTTCAGTAGAAATGTGACTCTCATGGAATAAAGAACTAACAGTAAATAAGCTCCTACACCTTCCTATCACAATTTCATGTATAAACCTGTTAAAATGCTTGGGCCATTTAACAATGGTTATTGGTGCCCTCTGAAGTTCTGAGTGAGTCCAGGAACTGCTGGTGCTGACAGCTTTTTCCTGGGTCTCTTGGGGGAGTGAGCATCCCTGGAGCTCAGGACCCACCTGCAGCTGCTACTCCCAGTACCGTTCCTCCTGCACAGCCCTTTACAGTCCTGGGCCACCTAAGCGGGACGTACCAAGGCCCCCGCTTAACTTTCAAACCCATGGAGTTTTCCTTTTAGTTCTTGGAACCACTGTGGATTTCCGCTCCCCAGGGCCTTTGCACATGCTGTCTCCTCTGTCTGGAACACTGCCCTTGCCACCCCCTGCCACACACACTGTTTGGTTGGTTGGATCTTTGCTTAGATCACATTTATTTTATATCAATACAGTATCCTTCACAGCACTTGCTACAACCTGTAATTATTTTATTTCTTATTTGTATGATCACTTGACCATCTTCCCCACAAAGCAGCAAGCTCTTGATTTTCATGGTTACTGCTCTGTGTTCAAGGCGCCTGCTACGCAGGAAGAGCTCAATAAGTATGAGGTGAGTGGAAAAAAATCAAGTGCTTGGGAGGGGACAAACTCCATCTGCCTGAAGGACTGGCTCCTGTAGTGGGCTTTGCTGGCTTGCTGGCCAGCTAGTTACTAATCTCACTTGCTTCTTCCTTCTACCTGGTTGATCTTTTAGCCACAGTCCCAGCTTCCTGAGGCCCTGATAACTATGTCCTCCTGTTCCCTTTCTGTCTTATTCTTTTCACAGACTCTCAGCTGGCCTTAGACCCAGGCATTCAATTCACTTACTCAAGAAATGTTCACTGAGGGCCAGGATTTCAGATCCTGACCTGGTGTTCCTGGCCCAGTGAAGCAGCCCCACCCTATATACCTCCACAGTTTGTCCTCCACACGTTGGTCACGATGATCCCTTAAAAATGCAAGCAGGCTCGTGGTGCCCCTCTCCTCAATACTCTGCAAGGGCTCCCCGTGTCATTCTGAGTAAAAGCCAAAGAGAGGTGTGACAATAGCTGAGGAGGTCCTGTGTGCTCTGGAGCCCCTGCCCTCCTTGCTGCTCTGTCTTGTCTCCTGTTTCTTTTCCTCTTGCTCCAGCTGTGTCTGGCCCTCTTGCTGTTTCACAAACACGCAAGCCACGCTGTCTCAGGGCTTCTGTGCTTGCAGCTACTTACATACCCAGCTGACTCACCCCTTTATTACCTTTAAGTCCTAGCTTGACTCACATGTCAACTTCTCAGGCAGCCTTCCCTCCTACCCTATTTAACATTGCTTCCTTCCTCCGTGCGCCTTCCCTCTCCGCTTTCCTGACTTTGTTTTTCTCCAGAGCACTTTATCACCATCTGAGATGTCATATAATTTCCTTATTTATGTTGCTTACAGTCTGTGTTCCTCACTAAACCAAAGGTCCTTGAAGACAAGGGTTTTTATTTTGACATCGTTATACCCCTGGCACCTAGAACAAAATGCCTGGCCCATTACAGGTCTTCCAAAATCATTTTTGAATGGATGAGTACACATTTCAGCCAAAAGGCATCCCAGAAAGAGGTGGAACTCATATGCCTGAAGATGATAGTATGCTTCATGTTGAGGGCGGTGGAGGTTTCCCCAGCTGCAGGCCGGGACGGTCATCCCCCTTCTCCCTGAGATGAGCAAAGCCCCCTAAGTTATACACAAGAGCCTGAGACGGTGTCACCACCAGGCTCATGGAGGACTGAGCGGTCATCAATACAGGCTGAAAGGCAACTGACCATGGAGATTGTCTTAGCCTCTTCTTCCAGGAATATTCTTTATGGTGGCTTAGCTCTTGTCCAACTCTCTGGGCCCATCTGATACTCAGGAGGAATGTGGTTATGGATTAGGGTTATTTTATGGACTAGAAAGAGGAGACAGGGTAAACGGGGCTGAGGTCCATGCCTTTCTCCACGGACCAGCTCAGTGTGGGGTGAGACAGTGGTGGCTTCCTGGATGTGCCTTTCATGGCTGGGGTGAATGTATGTAGCTTTGCCAGGTCAGATGTTGGTCTCTGTGAGAGGCTGTTCCTCAGAGGGGATGGTGTAAACACCCACGAGGTGGGAGAAGGGAAGAGAAGTGGGATTTGGCATGAAAGTTTTTTGTCTCATAAATAAGGTGTGATCTTTTCATCTTTACTGCTGTCTGGATTATTATCACTTACCCCTGCTCCAAGCTTCAAAGAACAGATCATATGTTCAGCTTCTGTGTGAGCTTACGCTCTGTCAGATGCTGGGGACAGAGGGGAGCTCTCACGGTCCCTACTCCTGGGAGAGTGAAGCAGGCCTGGGACCTGCAAACTCAGATCCCAAAGTGAGTGCACATTTAGACCATTCTCCTCCCTTCTATCTGCACAGGTGAGCACTTCATTTATTTATGAATTCATTCAGTCATTATCTATTCTCTCAGCCACAGTCACTGTTGTAGGCAGAATTTTAAGATGACCCCCAAGATTCCCAGCCCCGGTGTACACGTCTTATATAGTTCACTTCCCTTGAATGTGAGAGGGATTTGTGATTGCGCTGGGCTATCATCCTTGTGGTTAGTTTGCATTGTATGGCAGAAAGGATTTCGATCCATAAGCAGTTGACTTTGAATTAATCCAAAGGGAGATTACAGTAAGTCCCCTACATACGAACCTTCAAGTTGCAAACTTTCAAAGATGCGAACGTGCATTCGCATGTCCAGTCACGTAAGTTAGTTCATGTGTCTGGCGTATATTTTCACATGCGTGAAAATATCCTCTACAAGTGGTTGTGCTTTTGTGTACTTTACTGTACAGCACTGTATAGAGTACAATAGTCCAGTATCTTTATTTCAAGCCCAGGATGTCCGGAAGCAAGTGTAAAAGCAGCGGTATATAGCAGATTGACTTAGCAGCCAAAGGACTCATGACATTCCACACACTATTCTCCCTTTTGATCATTGACAGTGACTGTTGAATGACAATGGTTGAAACAAGGCATTTCTGAGAAATTTAGAATTACTGGGCTGATTCAGTCAAGTAGAAGTTGGTCTTGTGTTCTCTGCCCCAGGCTCCTTTCTTCCTAAATGTCTGGCTCCAGTTCTTCTGCTCTGGGGGGATGGAATTTCCACTGGAAAAGGTTGGGCTACCCTGAGCCCCTAATTAATCTAATTTTTATTATTCATGCAGTAGAATTTGAGCTGCCTCTAATCACTTGAGTGAAGAATGCTTTGTAGTCTGGTGTGGATGAGGATGTAGGAAGCATAATTTGGTCCATTATTTTTGGAGGACAATCTTGGCAACATGTATCAAAAGCCTTCAAATTATACATATTCTTTGACCCAAGGTTTCTGATTTTAGTTTTGGAGCAAATATTTAACTATAAGGATGTTTGTTGGAGACTGTATTATTCAAAACAACGTGATGTCCACTGATAGGGGATTGGGGAAATTATGGTACATCTGAACAATAGACTATTATGTAGTCATTTAAAATGACCCTGAAAGCTAAGGACTTGGAGAGATATTTAAGGATATTTAGTCAGTTTCAAAGCACTAGGAGTGAGAGAGCCAGTTCTGGAATCAGATCTCCCGGGCTGAAATCCCAGCCTCACTATTTCATTGCTGTATGACATTAGACAAGCTACTTAACTTCTTTAAGCCTCAGTTACCCCATACATGGAATAATAATTACATCATCACTCAGAGCTATTGTGAAAATTAAATGAGATAATCCACGTGAAGTGCTTAGCACAGCCTACCTAGGCAAGGTAAGCACTTGCTCAATAAACATCACTATTATTATCATGAACCCACTTTGGCTTTCAAAAACATATGCATTAAAAACATACGGAAGAAATGAAAACAGAATGAAAATGATTATCTCTAGGTGATGGGATCACATGCGGTTTAATTTTCTTCTGTGTTTTCTTTATTTCTATTATACATAAGAGCCACTCATGTAAGAAGGAAAAAGGTCACTAAGAACAAAGTGGGGAGAAGAGCACTGTCTTGATTTGTTGAAACCCTCAGATAAGTTGCTCAGCGATTCCTCTGTCCTGGCTTGGAAGCACCTGAGGTTGGGTACAGTGGGGAGAATGGGCAGGAGTTGGGCCCAGCCAACCCCACACACACCCACACACTG